>NC_083386.1:6134166-6812500 GCF_031755915.1 Ziziphus jujuba
GTTTAGCGGAAAGAAGTTTGACTTCACATCTGCGGGTCCGACAGAATTGAAGCATATTTTTTGTTTGGGAAAAAAAAAAAAAAACTTTTTGACCCAGTCGTTTCCAGCAAAAAATAAAAATAAAAAACTTTTTTACACAGCCTCACGCGGTTTGGAACCGAGGTGACACCGTTAATTCCAGGTTTTTTTTTCCCTCTGAAAAAATTTCCAGGCTATTAACACTTTTTTAGCAAAAACGATAGGTGTTGTTCACTTGCATAAGAGTTATCTCATCCTTTAATTTCTTAATTATCATACATGTCATAAAAAAAAATTAAAAATAATAATATTTAAATTACAAAAATATTCATAAAATTTATTTATTAAATAATATAATAAATAATATGCTAATCTTTTTAGTTCATCTATCTTATATAAAATCAGATAGATTTTAAACTATTTATTTCTATATTGTTCTTTCACAAACTTTTCACGTATGCCAAAAATAATAAAAGATCAAAACATTAAATCGTATAAATTATTTTAAAATTATATCAATTAATTTTTACCATATGTTAAAAATTTGTGGAATGACCATATAAAGATAGGTGGTCCACGAATTATATCATTTTTTTTTCAAATTTAATTATATAAATATATCAAATAATAATATTTTAATAAATGTTATTTGATAAATAAATTTATCAGTAGTATTTATTGCATTATTGAAAAAAAAAAACAAATAGAGAAACAAAAAGAACATGAAAAAGAAAAAAAAAAAAAAAAAGCAAAGGAATGGTTTTTGTGCTATTGATTTTGTCGTTTTTTTCTTATGCAAATAAAGGATTAGAGGTCGTAAACCCTTGCCTTTTAACATATTATCATATAAGCATCATATTTTTTTATTATCAAAGTTGTAGAGCAACATTGGAAATGTATCAAATAGAAAACAAACTAAATTAAATAGAATGAAAGTGTTAGATAATAGATGAGTACCGAACATTTGTTACATACCCCGTTAATATTAAAACAATTCATTCCTTTGAATTTCCTCGTTTGGGACGTTCCTTTGTCTTTTATTTTTTTAAGAAAAAAATTTTAATTTCAGTGTATTATATTTAAGTTGTGAAAGCAAGCAAGGTTTTGCCAAATTTTCGGCCTCAAAAAGATTTAGTTACACTTTACAAAAACTGAAAAGCAGTGATTTAGAGAACTATTTAAGATTTCCACCATATTGCATTTTGCAAGGGAACATAATGAAAATTGTGTATTTTTAAAAATAATCGCCAGTTTTGGTTATTTCAAGGATTATAGGTTTCATTGTATTTTTGCATTTTCTTTCTTGGCTAGTTTTCATCGTAAAGTTGCTATGGGTATAAATTAAGCTATTTATTTTATAAATAATTAGGAGACTGCATGGAAATTATGGACGATTGACTGCCTTCATTCCGAGCTTAGACTAAATTGGATGTAACAAATTAAGGTAGCTTCATGAATAAGATAAAACATTCAATGAACCTCCATGAAAGAAGTCCCAAAACCACGTGTTTCAACCATTATTGGCCACTAATCTCCAGTGAACCTAAGGAAAGACTTTTTGAGAAACATAAATGGTGGTTGAATCTGAACCCACACTACATGTATCATCAACTTTTTGGAGAAGAGGCCCCATCCAAAGGGCGTCGTTTTTTGGTCTGAATGAGAGGATGTGACATAGGAGATGATCAGGCAACTCCGATATTTGGTCAGTCTCCTTTCTCTCCATTACCTTTTTCCAAAGTTATTGGCAGTGAAGAAAATATCGATGTTGATGGAAATGTCGAGGGTATGATTTTACGGAAATATTGATAAAAATGTCGATATCAATGGAAATATCGGTAAAGTTACGGAAACTGTAAATTTTTAATTTAGAAAATAATTTTTTTTTATATGAGATAATTAATATAATAAAATTATATAAGAATACAATAATTAGAATACAATAATCATAAAATATTCTATAAATATAATAAATTATTTATAAGTGAATAAAATATAAAGTTAATTCACACCAAAATATAGAAAATTTAACAGATAATAGTAAGATACAAGAAATTCTCAAATATAATCCCTAATATATTATTAATACCAAAAAGAATTCCTTGGTTCTTCAAATTGATGATCATATCTTGATGTTTCACGTGTATAACAATAGGCATTCCAACTCATCATATTAGAGAAATTTTCCATGTAATTGTAGATGTGCCAAGTATATCTTTCTCTATCAATCCCAACCAATTGTCCAAGTGGAGGATAGTGTGGATTTATCCAATGAGGAGTGTAACATTCATTTTGAGACATGGGATGATTGAAGATATCAACATCGTAATCTCTATGAGGATTATGTGAGCTCATTTGACCAATTGGATACACAATTGGAATCTCAGAATTTCCAGATTGAGAATTAACTTGTGTATTTAAACTCATTGCATCCAAAGAGTTAGAAAGATAATCTTCATTATGTTGATTCATCATCGAAGTGCCATAATGCCTTCTTGAACCAGTGCCTGCTGTTCGAGCTCCATGATCAAAATCCTGTGTTGCATGTGTATATTGATCTTCACCAGTAAATGAGCTTAATGGTTGTTGGCTTGGTTCTCGATAGTATGTTCCACTCCCACCTCCACCTATATTATATCCTCCTCCTCTATTGCCACCACCACCACCACTGCCACCGTCATCGTTGTCGTCGTCGTCATCATCATCATCATCATCAAGATCAACAACATCATCATCATCTTCATCCTCATATTCATTTCGTTGAGAATAACTACCACCAAATGTTTCTACATGAGGACTAAATCGTCTAGTTGAAGGCCTTGTCACTACTTCAAACGAATAATTTCCTCTACTATCACTGCTCATAACTTCTTCAGCAATAACATTCTCAACATTTATCCCTAATTGTGAAGCATGCATTGCGACTCGAGGATCTGGATTGCCTTCCTCACCATCTAAGTGTGAATTCTTAACCCATTGGATAATAGGATTATCTTCATCTTCACCAGGGTCAGCTCCAATTTCAAGAAGATCCAAATAATCAGAATCTAATTGCGGATTTGCTAATTCCATATCACGTATCCGCAATTTCATATTATAGTAGCAAAAAACCAATTTCTGAAGTTTTTCATATGCGAGTCTATTTCGTTGTTTTGTGTATATTAAAGCGAAGGTGCTCCAATTACGCTCGCATGCGGATGATGATACAGTTTGTGACAAAATATGCATTGCCAATTTTCTGAGTGTTGGGGTGCTATTACCATACATTATCTACCATTCAGCTGTATATTTCAACATTATAAATCAAAATATATTAAATTTTAAAAAAATTTTAATTATTAATAAAATTTTTGATATTAAGCACATTTTTTTATAACAAGTAATTGAAATGCACATACCAGGTATCATTTTTGCCCGGGTGGCAATTGCTGCACGATCACCAAACCCTTTTCGTGCATCTCTAAAGCATATTATCTATATGTAAAAATGAAAAAAATTATAAAAAATATTATTAGTATGTTAGTTAAAAAATAATAATAAACAAAATCTTACTTCATTTTCAAATTGAGATATACGATCCGAATTTGTATATAATGCTGCAACGACATCATGAACAGCTTGTACAAGATCTGAATCAGTGCCAATTCATTCTTTATACTGGAACCGTGGATTCAGAAAGTATGCTACAAAATAATAATAAAAAGTAAATCTAATATATAAATTATAAGACAAAATATTAATTAATAATAAGTAATTGACATAAAATTACTAGCCATATGGAGAGGATGAGAAAGTGTATTATCCCATCGAGCATTTATGATGCCCATCACCCACTGAATTCCTCTTTGGTTATTGATTGCATATCTCATTTTTTGAAAACAATCATACAATATTGGCATCGTAGGTATGAACTCAGCATCAACAATTTGCAAAATATTATATAATGGCCCATACAAATTAACAACGTGAGTAACAGAATCCCAAAAATGATTATCAAGGATAGGTTTCTCCACTTCTTTACCTGCTTTTGTTCGACTCAATTGATGCTCAGCCCATGCATCGCTTGTAAAGACTTGTTTTAGAGAAGCTTTCTTTTTAAGGAGACTATTTAAAGCAATATAGTTTGTTGCAAACCTTGTTGCTCCTGGTCGAACGATGTCTCCTTTGCATATATCTCGCATTAAAGAAAGTAACCAATTATGATTATAAATATAATTGGTTATCATTCTTGCATGCTGAATGATCCTTGCAATACTTTCATGCTTTCCAATATCCTCAAATATAAGATCAATACAATGCGCAGCACATGGTGTCCAATACAAGTTGTACTGTGTCATCAATTTCTTACCAGCCTTTATGAATGCAGAACCGTTATTCGTGACTACCTGCACAACATTGTTCTTGCCCACTTCATTGATAACATTCTCCAAAAGTTTGTATATATACTTATAGTTTTTTATTTTATCTGAGGCATCAACTGACTTAAGAAACACTGATGACCCTTTGCAATCGACCATAAAATTCAATATTGACAGCTTAGTTGGTCCTGTCCATCCATCGCACATAATTGTACAACCATATGTCTTCCAGCTTTCTTTAAACTTTTCAATATGCTGTTGCATCTCTTTATATTCCATGTCTAGATATTTTTCCTTAATTTCATATGGAGATGGAATTTGAACTCCCATACCTGATTGTTGAGCACCAACGATCATGTTTTTGAAATGGTGCGATTTTGCCTTTGCAGGTGAGACATTATCATAAATAAAGAACTTTGCTACTAGCCTTCCCAATGTGTTTTTCATACCACTTTTTGTCAACACATCTTTTATATTTTTTTGTTTTGCACCGGATGACTTATACAACGAAGGTGCAAGTGCAACTGGAGAAAATTGTTGAGATTGTTGTCTACGAATGGGCTCCCTCACACTTGTTGCACGACGAAATTGAGCACATGGTTGACTACCACCCTTTCGAGAAGATCCTGATCCTTGACCTCTAGGCTTAACAAAGTTCCTTCGTTGTTCTTCTTCCCATCTATCTTGTTTAGATGCACGGACTGCAGCTTTATATGAGTCTCTTTCATCAGGATGCATATCTGCTGGATATATACATATATCATCATTATCATCATCATCATCATCGTCACCATCATCATAATTACTTCGATATAGAGCTAAGTTACCCCGTAATTCATTACGAATGTCTTCCTCCATTGTCTTTTTCTTCAATTTTGCATGTTCTTTCTTCCTCAAATAATGGTAAATCTCTTTCTTCACTTCTGGAGGTACATTGGGGCACTTCTTGACATTACTTTTTGGATCGGAATGTGCTAAATGATACTTTAATCTTGTTATTCCACCACTTTGCATTTTATGGTTACAATATTTGCAAATTGTACCATACTTGTTACCTTCAATTGGAATACAATGTGACCAAGCTGGATCTGGTTTTCCGCTACTACTTTCCATTTTTACTTTTAATAATCATACATAATTATTAAGTTAATAATAATATTAAGAACAACAATAGGAATAAGAAAAATAATAATAATAATAACAAGTAAAAAAATAATAAAAGTAATAATAATTTCAATAATAATAAGAATAACAATAATAACAATATTAATACTAATAACGATAATAAATATAATAAGAATAATAATTAGAAGAAAAATAATAATAATAATAATATTAATAATAATAATAAACAACAATAATAACAACGTTAATAATAATATTAATAATAGAAATAATAATAAGCACATTAATAAAAATAATAACATCAACAATAATAACAACATTAATAATAATCATGATAATAATAACAATATTAATAATAATATAAATAATAACAACATGATAATAATAATAATAACAATAGTAAGAAGAATAATAATAACCATAATAACAATATTAATAACAATAATATCAACATTAATACTAATAACGATAATAAATATAATAAGAATAATATTTAGAAGAAAAATAACAATAATAATAATAAACAACAATCATAACAAGATTAATAATAATATTAATAATAGAAATAATAATGACTACATTAATAAAAATAATAACATCAACAATAATAACAACATTAATAATAATCATGATAATAATAACAATATTAATAATAATATAAATAATGACAACATGATAGTAATAATAATAACAATAGTAAGAAGAATAATAATAACCATAATAACAATATTAATAACAATAATAACAACATTAATACTAATAACGATAATAAATATAATAAGAATAATAATTAGAAGAAAAATAACAATAATAATAATATTAATAATAATAATAAACAACAATCATAACAAGATTAATAATAATATTAATAATAGAAATAATAATGACTACATTAATAAAAATAATAACATCAACAATAATAACAATATTCATAACAATCATGATAATAATAACAATAATAACAATATTAAAAATAATATAAATAATAACAATATTAATAATAATATAAATAATGACAACATGATAATAATAATAATAACAATAATAAGAAGAAAAATAATAACCATAATAACAATATTAATAATAATAATAACAAAATTAATACTAATAACGATAATAAATATAATAACAATAATAAATTAGAAAAAAAATAACAATAATAATAATATTAATTATAATAATAATAACAATATTAATAATAATATAAATAATAAGAATATTAATAAGAATAATAACAATAATAATTAGAATTTGTTAAATAATAAACACAATTTTAACAATATTCATTATTGAAATGCTTACTTTTGAGGATCTAGAAATTATGAATTGATAATTTTTTTCTAAAATGGATCTTCCAAAAGTTCTTTTTTTTATGAATATAAATGTTGAATAAAGAAAGAAAAGAAGATTAAAAACTAAACTTCGCCTGCACTCAATTTCATTTTTCTGAAGCTTTATGTTTACTCTCTCTATGATTTATGCTGAAAGTGAAACAGACGGATTCAAAACATCAAAATATAGCTGAGGTGCTATACACCCATATTTATAGTACATTCATTTCCTTATCTCTTCAAGATTATAATTGTCTCGTGAATGTACTTTAAAAAAAAAAACAAAAACGACAGCACCAACTTACCTATAATAACTTTATTTTATTATTTCTTTTCGCAATTCTCTCATTGTATTATTTGTTTCTGGAATTGTTTGATGATTTTTTTTTCGTCACTTTTACTTTTTCAGTCAGAGGCTCAGAGGCTCAGAGGCTCAAAGCATGTGGACTCACAGTAAATTTATTATTTTTTTCATTTTAAATTTTTTTCCTATACTTTCGGTATCATACTTGATTAATATTTTGAAAAAAAAAAAAATCAAACAATCAATCATTTCGGCTTTCTTCAATTTCGGCTCTCACCCTCTCAATCAATTTTTTTTTTAAGCCAATAACAACCAAAAAAAAAAAAAAAAACCCAATTTTCCAATTTCGGCCTCTCTCTTCTCTTCTCTTCTCTTGTCTTCTCGTCTCTTCTCTCTGTGAAACCCCCATCTCTTCCCCCCCTCCGGCCGGCCCTCTCTTTCCCCTCTTCTCTCTTCTCGACCGGCCATCTCTTCAAGCTTCTTCTCCCAGCCGACCAAACACACAGCAAACACACACACCCGAGACTCATAACACATGGAGTTAAAAAAAAAAAAAAAAATTTCTTTGCCTTGCTAGCAAATTGACAGATAGTTAATGGTATTCAAGAAGGAAAGATCATAAACAAAAAGAGAAAAAATTAGCTAAACGGTGGTGGAATTGAAGAAACCGACTGCGTGCATCAGTGCGTGAAGGGGAGATGTGGGAGTAGCGTCGCTGCCTCGCTGGAGCCCTGGGTATTCCTCTTTCTCGCTGGGTCGCTGCTCTGCTCTTTTAAGTTCTAAATTTTTAGTTTTCTTTATTTTTTCTGTATTTTTCTTCTGCTGGAAAAATTGGATTGATTCTTTCATTTCTGTTTGCTGCATCAATTTCCCCTCATTCCCCTCGAACCGAATGATCCCCTCATTCCCAATCATTATTTTCTTTATTTTTTCTGTATTTTTCTTCTGCTGTTTGGTTAATTGGATTGATTCTTTGTTTGCTGCATCAATTTCCCTTTATTCCCCCCCCCCCCCGAACCGAATGAATTTTTCATTCCCAATCATTATTCTCATCTCATTTCATATGTAAATATAATTATCTTTGATTAGTAAAATTGTAAAGGTATGAACCAGTCGGCCGATATATCTAGAAATTTCCACATTTTTCCGTCGACAACCGCCCGATCTTTCCACCTTATCCACCCAAAATCCGACATCTTCACCAACAATGGACGATTCCGTCGACTTCCATCGATTCCGGCGACAGATCGACGACACGCGTGCAAGAAACTTCTTCCCCCCCTGTCGGTGTCGGACAGCGTCGACAATGGAAATTGTCGTCGACATTTCCACTGTCTCGCCGATTTTTACTTCCCTGGTTATTGGCAATATTATTTCCATGATATGATGTTTTTTTGGGTCTAACTAACTCCTTGATTTTAACCAATTATCTATTCTTCTATTTCCCGTGTCCAAAAAGTAATATCTGCTAAGCAAAAACTATTCAATATGCTCCATGACATGATGCTTACAGTGAGTGACATTATTGTTTTTAATTACTATTCGAGCAGGCCCAAAATTAACTCCTCTGGTAGTCTTGGGCCCAGACGTTAATCCAGATACTCTCCCACAAACTCAATCGGAGAATGGCTTAACTTTTGGAATTATGGAAACTTAACACTGGAAACCCAACCCACATGTTCATCCAGCGTTGGAGACCAAACCAAACTCCTTCGAACGGCGTCGTTTGCGGTAGTCAATGAGAGGATGTGACACAGTACATGATCAGGCAAATCAGGTATTCTGCCGGTAATCTTAGCAGTCTCATGAGTCTCCACTACCTTCTTTATTTCCATCGCTCATCAACGATGAATTAGGGTCAACTAATTCTCTCTCTCTCTCTCTCTCTTTCTCTCTCTCTCTCTCTCTACTTCATCTATTTTCTTTTCCTTAAACTATGATTATTATTACTATTTTATATAGTCGATTCCATATATGGAGATTCCTATTCCTACCGCTATTTCACCCCAAATATATTGATAAACCTTTTATTTATTTATATTTTGCTTTTCTTATTAATTACATATGCTTTTTTTTTAAATTATTATTATTATATAAAAGGACTGAAGAAATTGATTATTTTCGTTTTTTTTTGCTTTTAAAATTATAAAATAATAGTTAAAACATGCTCATATAAACGCTTAAATGAATGGAAAAAGAAATAATACGAGGAAAATTTAATCAATAATAACTAGTTAATCATTGGTTGATTTTCTATAATTTTTTTTATCAAAATAAAAATATTCTTAGGAACATATAATAAAAATGTGCCTTGTTCTAGATATTAAGCCTTTTGTCCCCTTAAGACTATTCTTTCCTCAAAACAAAGCAATAATTTTGAATATCTCACCCTTGATATATTGGTAGAGCATTTTTTTTTACTAATTATATATGTTCTTACTGTAAAAGGATAAAAAACTGCACGGTAGTAATTATTAAATAAATAACAGCTCACCTTGACATTAATAAGAAATTAAAAGTACAATTCAAAGATCCAAAAACTGACATTGTGCTGAAGTTAAAAGTAATTACTTTTACTAGGTGATGGAATAAGAATAAAAGTTAAAATAAAAAAAAATTTCAAAAAACTAAAATACTTGATCATATTTATTTAAAAAAAAAAGGAATTTAAAAAAATGATAATATAATAAAATACCCAATAAAATATAAGCGGATAAGAAAAACACATAAAAAGGAAACAGCTTGAAAACAATCTCTCTCACTCCTCCTCTGCCTTAGTCTTTCTCAAAATTGCCTAATGAGTCTGTCATCTCCGGCAAGGCAAAGCTCTGTCTTTCTCTTCCTCTTTTCTCTCTGCAATACTTCTTCTTTAGTTGTAAGTTTTCTGAAAGTGGGTTTCTTTTTACAGTGTGTGTACTTCTCTGGACTGGAAGTCTTCGAGCTTGTTCCCAACTCTGGGGCCAACTTCTGTTGGTCTCCATGGATTCTTGGTTTCTTCTAAATCCAAACCCCCCCTCAAGAAAAAATTCTCTGTATCATGCTCCTCCTCATCAAATTCCGGTATGTCTCTTTTTCGAACTTTATTTTGGGATTTTTCTTTTGTTAATGAAAAATCTTGAAATGGGTTGTTCTCCATTATCTTTCATTGGTGAAAAAAATTCAAGCTTTTGGTTCCTCAAGTTATGTTTTATGATAATATTTGCTAATATTTGCGGGTTTTTTAGTACAATGCCGATTAACCATTTATACCCACTGTCCATTTTTATTTACTTTTAATTTGTGGAATAGGATTTCGGCAGTCAAGGAAAATATTGGAATATAAGTAAGCTAGGTTTTTGACCAGCTTAGATCAAGTTTAGAGAAATAGTTTGTTAACTGAAATGGTATCAAGTTTTGAGAAATAGTTTATTGAGTGAAATGGTATTTGCAGAAGCTTAATGTGACTTCTTTGTATATTAGAGTGTTGAATGGTGGAAAATTTACAAACTTTAAGGTTATTGTTGGTTCACGTATACATTGTACATAATTTTGTTGGGAACTTAGTGAGACAACCCGTTGATACTGTGGAATGGTTATTGACCAAAACTTAATAGTTGACACCTATTTGCTACATGGATCTTTTTCTATGTTATTTGTGGAAGTTTCTGGAGGCTGTGTTTTGCAGTATCAATTTCCAAAGCACTTGCCTATTGTTCTAGAAGTCTAATGTTTTTAAGTTTGGTGAAGGATGCGTTTTACTTTCCAAATTTGCATTATCATTCGTATTATCCTTTTGTTTATTTATTATTCAGATCCACTCTTGGTTAAAGCTGCGAGAGGAGATCCTGTAAGTCGACCTCCAGCTTGGATGATGCGCCAGGCAGGAAGGTATATGGCGTCTTACAGAAAGCTTGCAGAGAAACATCCATCATTCAGAGAGAGGTCAGAGACAACTGATCTCATTGTGGAAATTTCTTTGCAGCCTTGGGAGGCATTTCGTCCTGATGGAGTAATTATCTTCTCTGACATTCTTACCCCTTTACCTGCATTTGGTGTCCCATTTGACATAGAAGAAGTTAGGGGTCCTGTTATTCAGTCACCAATTACTTCGGAAGATGGCTTGAAGACATTGCATCCCATTGACTTTGACAAACTTCATTTTGTGAGGGAATCCTTACAAATATTACGCAGGGAGGTAATTTTTATATTCGTTACTTGCCTTATAAAGAAAACCAACTGTAGTACTGTGCCTTAAATGATTGCTTCCCTAAGATATTCTTTTTATTTAGGTTGGTGGGCATGCGGCTGTTTTGGGTTTTGTAGGAGCACCTTGGACAATTGCTACATATATAGTGGAAGGGGGTACAACTCGCACTTATACAACAATAAAGAGAATGTGCCATACAGAACCACATGTATTAAGGGCTCTTCTTTCTCATTTGACTCAGGCAATATCACACTACATTGTTTTCCAAGTAGAGTCTGGGGCTCATTGCATACAGATATTTGATTCCTGGGGTGGACAATTGCCACCTGATATGTGGGAGAAGTGGTCAAAACCTTTCATTGAAGAGGTAAGGTGGAACATGGATATATAAAAACATTTGTAGGCATAATTCCTATTAGTTTGCCATTGTGTGCTTCAGTGTGAAGTCTTGAGCCTTAAATGCATTTGTAGTTTTTTTCTTTTTGTTACAAAAATCGCTATAAATTTGCTTCTTAGTGTCAAAAGATTACTCAGTATGCTTATTAGAATCAAGTTGTAAAAGTTGAATACTGATCTTGTCATCAGAAGACCTGTACTGCTATCTTTCAGTTTCATATTCTGGCATTGGTGCAAATTGGTTAATTGTCTGTGCTGTCATCTGGTCTAGACTTTACATACTTGCACAGTAGGTTCATGCTATCCCAAGCTTCTCTCTCCCTCTTTCTCTTCATTTTTAAGGGTTTGTAAATTTGCAGATTGTGAGAGTTGTAAGAAAAAAATGCCCTGAAACACCTCTGGTTCTCTACATCAATGGAAACGGTGGCCTTCTTGAACGTATGAAAGGAACTGGTGTTGACGTGATTGGGCTTGATTGGACTGTGGACATGGCAGATGGAAGGAAAAGATTGGGCAGTGGAATCAGTGTACAGGGAAATGTAGACCCTGCATACTTATTTTCTACCCTTCCTGCCCTCACTGAAGAGATTCAAAGGTCTGTGAAGGAAGTGTCCTGATCTAAATTTCATTTCTTGTAACTCATTTTATACAAAATTTTAGGGGATTTCAGCTTTCAATCCATGTGGTGCACTGACTTCCATGTTCATTTGTGATTTCCTTAATTATATGGAAGTTTCTCAACTACTCAGTCATGAATATCCCTTCAATGAAAATGCTTAAATATATTTATTTAGTTCCACTAGTGTGAACAGACATGGGATCAGAAACTGAGATATGTCACATCATATTGCTTCTTAACAGCATTGTTTTTGTAGCAGATTTACAGTTTTGGGTGTCTGATATGAGTCATATGAAAAAGAATGTTCAAAGCAGGATAAATATCTTATGCAGATCGATTAGATTTCAAAAATTTTATAGCTTTAATTCATTATCAGTTTGTCGAATTCCTAATTTATACAGTATCCAACTGACAGTTTTTATTTGTCAGGGTTGTAAAATGTGCGGGGCCTAGGGGTCACATCCTCAATCTAGGACATGGAGTTCTTGTTGGGACACCAGAAGAAGCTGTTGCACATTTCTTTGATGTTGCAAGAACCTTGAAGTATGATTCACTTTTCCAAAATCAAGCAGTTGGGGAACCTAATCTTGTAGTTTAAGCAAGTGCATTTCAGCAGTTTTGTATACAAAATTTAGCTTCTGGTTGAGAATTAGCATCTGACATGCATCAACATGCCTGCTTAATCTCACTTGATTAGCATGCGGTAGAAAGACTGACAGAAACCTTGAGGTCTTTTGCATGCTTAAGGGTGAGCTCACTAGTTTAATTCATTTGTATTTGTAATTAACG
Source organism: Ziziphus jujuba (assembly GCF_031755915.1). NCBI lineage: Eukaryota > Viridiplantae > Streptophyta > Magnoliopsida > Rosales > Rhamnaceae > Ziziphus > Ziziphus jujuba. The sequence goes on from NC_083386.1 coordinate 6,147,293, forward strand.
ATTTTTGAGATTAAATATCGAATTTGTATTGGTTGTCTAGTTGTAATTATTGCCACCTTTATTTGTATCTTATGTGGTAGATGTCAATCACTCATTTTTGGGTTGGATAACTTGCCAACTTCTGCATAAAAGAAATAAATAAATATGTTTGATGTTATAACCATTTCTCCATCTGCATTTGATCGAACTCCTATGTTGAAACTTACCTTGTGTTAGGTTCAACTTTCTTGAACAACAATTTTCACTTGCTTGATTCAAGAAGTGATTGAATGTGAAAATTTGTTTATACATTTAGTGGCTGTGACATGCAGATAGCATGCGAGATATGTTTGTTTTGGAACTGGTTTTGTGATTATTTGAGAGAAGCAGCCAACAAAACGGCTATTAAAATATGAGAAGTAGTGAAATTGTTTTAGGTGGAAGCTGAAAATGGCAATGGTGTATCTATTAAATTTCTTTTCCTTTTGTCGAATTCTGGAAAGAGAGTTTCATTAAAACTGCTAAATATGAATATGGGCCTCTGGGCAGTGTAATACTCTCTTTTTGTATTCACAAACCCCCTAAAGACAGGAGATGCAAAGGTTAAACTCTACGTGATGGTGAAGATCAGATTTAGAAAACCAAAGGGCTCTCTTTCATATAGTATGAAACGACTGTCTTATATATTTTGATTGTCTGTTTCGGTATCTAGTGCAATAAATAGAAGGGCGGTGCACATCAGATAATAAATTGATACTTTTGCGCTGTAATGTATCAATAGCTTTTTCCTGATAAATGAATTTTTTTATTTCCTTTTTTATTTTTTTATTTTTTTATTTTTTCCTTCCTTATGATCAGCATTATTCTTCTATGCATTGAATGAAAATCACATTCATGATGCACTTTTTTTTTGGTAATAATACATTCATGATGCACTGTAAAAGCGCCTTGTAAGTATTCCCCTATAAGTATATGCAATGAGAAATGGAAATGCAAACCCTTTGTGAAACTCTTTTGCCTACGTAAAATCCTTAATATTCTCCTCCTCCACTTCCTCACAATTCAATTCAATTCTCCAAAACTGGTGCCAGGTAAGTACCCATCAAACTTTTCTCCTTCTCCTCCAACACAACACAATGCTCGATCACACAATCTTACCTTTGCAACTGGTGTTTAAATTGCCTTGGCAATCCTGTCCAAAGTTCCTGTTCACCAAACAAAAAGAACACCTTCAAAATTTGAATCCAGGAACTCTGGACATTATTGTCCAGGGCAATTTAAAAATTTCACTTGCAAAGGTCCAGATTGCAAGGTGATAAGACTCTAAATGGAACAACGTTGGCACAACAACAGTCGACCACCATGGAGCAGTTTACGTGATAGATGATCCAGAGAATTGTGCTGGTTTGTTCACCTACTCATAGAAATCCTGATATGAACTTCGGATTTTGAAGTATCTGGTAATTTTTAGAATTTTACCTGGTTTAATTCATTTTGCTTTTCAATACTTTTTCATAGGACATGAATTGTTATAATTTGTAATGTAAAATCAATAATATAATTTCAAAAAATAGGTGGCTAAACAAGCTCAATGAGAATAGATAACAATAATCAGTTCAATAAGATAACTAGATTAATGTTGGGCTTGAAGTGGTTATTAACACTTCTTGGGCCAGTCTCAAAAATGTCCTTAATGCTAATACGAGGTCCTACCCAAACAGAAAAACCGAAAAAAGAAAAAGAGCCTAGTATATCAACTGCAGTAACTAAGAGCCAAACAAAGCATGGTTCATCATATTTTGAAATATTCCTCCGGGACATGGAACTTTAGACCAATAGCCTGCAACCCACAAAAAAAGAATACATATCTGTTGAGACAAGGAAGTAGCTTTAATGAGTTTATAGCAACGACGGCAATAGTGCAACAGGACTTGTTCTAACCATTTCTTTCATTTATGAATACCAAATCTATTTAGAAAACAAGGGATTGATGTTTTTTTTTCCCCCCCATGAGAAAAAGAAAATAATGAAGCGATTGTGATTGTGCTTCATCTATATCCATTTGAACCACCCAAAGGCTGGGCCTTAAACTTTACTTTTTACCTTTCAGAATGCCCAACCCAGCAATTGGTAGTGACTCTCTCTTGACCATTACTCAATTAACAAAGCAGCCTATGACTATGCTAAATAAAATGAATGTATCAAAGAACAAAGTTTTCAAAGATATACTACAACAGGGGTATAAAGAAGATAGAATTTTTTCATCACGATGAAAACATCAATAAGATATGATTGTACCTCTGCAAACTTAATATCAGCATCACTGTGATCATTCTTTCTTCCAGCAGCATCTCCGACATAAAATGATCTACAATGCAGAAAAAAAGAGCAAATATTTGACCAGTCTTTCCATTCATTCAAATGATCAACCATTACATAATAACCAAGAAAATTAAACTGATAAAATATATATAAAAACTGACACTCATATTTTCCAGTTCATACGCTAATGGCTATGAAAACACAATGGGTGAGAATAGGGTAAAGTAAAATAACTGCTTCTTATCAATGGGAATGCCAGAGTTGAAGTGTTGTTCCATAAGATACCACATCCCTGGTTTTGGTTTGCGAAATTGGTCTTCTGCTTGACCGCCAGATTTATCCACCCCACAAGCAATGAAAACCTGCATAAATATAAACCCAGTTCAAACAACTTGCTTTCTTTTCAGAATTTTTTTTTTTTTTCAAATGCTTAAGTAAAATACAATCAATTTTTATTTATTTATTTATTTCCAGTAAATAAACATATGTTGATAACCCGATAAGAACAGCTTGACCTACATGAAGTGTATATGAAATACTAGGACTTGGGACATAGATAAACACATATGTTGATAACCCAACAAAAACAGTTTGATCTATATGAAGTGGATATGAAATAATTAGATTTGGGACACACTCAAAATTCAGTCAGAACTACCTGAATTGGGACCTTTACTTTCTCGATGAAACTGTTGAGGCGCCCAATTTTTGAGTCAACAGCTATTTGTCTCTTATTCTTCCAGCGCTCAATGTTGGATTCATTGGTAAAGATTACCTGGATGTTAGAGAAGCTTGAAGTGAAGAAGACATTGAAAGCTTTCTAATAAATGAAATAGAAAACTAAACAGGTTAGTTATACGAAGTCAAACTGCCACAATCATTAGACTTCCAACCAAAAATTTGAGACAGCTTATATGAATGAAAGAAACCAGCTTATAGCCATCATTGTACAGGCTCTGTAGCTTATCAGGTATTGAAGGATACATCAGGGACCAAGCATCAGGACCTACTCTGAAATTAAAGCAGCAAAATGGGTTATTAATCAAGAAAATAGGGAAAACTTCCTTCTTATTAAGCATTTTTTGACACAGTAAAAAACAAAAATGTTTCAAATTTGTATAGCATGCAATGTATCCAATAGTGTTTTTATAATAGACCTTGACCATGATCTTTAACAGAAGATATTAGAGAACAATTACTTTCTTAACAATAAAGAGCATTTATTTTTTAAAGAGATGGTATTCATGATTTATGGCAAAGTAAAATTTTGATTAATACCAATATCATGGATGGTTTTATAGTGGTCTTCTGCCATCACATCTAAACACTATCAAATTCTTACCCAATTCATGGGACACTAGTCTGCAAAATATGATTTTATCACTACATGTATTGCTCAAGATTGTTAAGCCTATTATACTATTACAGACAGTTCAGCAATTTATACTTGAGACAATGCCTCATTGGATAGAACACACCTTTTCACCGAAGTTTTTGCAAGGCATCCATCAAAATCAAAAGCAGCAATTTTACTTGAATCATGAAGACCATCATCCTGTATAAACCAATACACATAAAAAACAAGAAGCATCAAGTATGCACTATCTTGGATTACTCATATGCAAGTGAGACTTGACAACTCATAAAACTTGCAACTTAGACTATATATGTGCAAAATTGCATGTCTATGCTACACGCAAGAAAAAAAGCAGAACAGAAACAGATAAACTTGAGAGAGAGAGAGAGAGAGAGAGAGAGAGAGAGAGAGTGGGGAGAGGATTCCAGCATAATATTCATCAACTAACAAGTAGGCCAAATATCTCACCCGTTCAAGAAATATTGTAGTTTGGAATGCCTTCCATTTTGGTGAAAGTGTTGCATCCTGGATGGAAAACAATTCCAGAAAAACAAAATCATAGTAAAAGGTAAATACATGCAATCTGAAAAAGATAGCTATGCCACAAAATTTTCAAATAAATATTGGACAATTGGAAACAGAGACAGACAAATATATGTGAGAAGGCAACAAAGGACGGACCAGACCTTATACGTGTCCTTGATATCAGAAACTGAAAAGGCAATAAGCAGCTTTTCTCCATTAGATTTAGATATCTGCAAGCAATGATGTCAAAAATATAAAAAAATAAATAAATAATTATAAAAAAATAAAATAAAAATAAAAATAAAAATAAAAAAGAAGAAGAGATGGGTATGCCAAACATCAATAAACAGTTTGCACATGAACTCTCAATTTTAAGTGTTTCACTACTAAAAGAGTCGGGTTTATAGCCTAACTAAAGTTGGACTACTATGCCCCAGGTAAATTGCTTGTCAATTGGTGTTCTAGGCAGAACAAATAACTTCGTAAACTCATTTGCAATGTTTAACAAAGCTGGTAGAATGTATCAGCACAACCACTAAACATATTATGCCTTTAAAAATAGCATCTGCAAACCTTTGCCTTCTTTGAAGCTCTTTCCTCCAGTTCATTTTCCTCATCTTTATCTTCATCTTGTTCATGGACCTATAAACGGAAAACGTTAAACATGAGTTAAGCCTTTGCTTAAGTAAATTGGTGTCCAGTAAAAAAAGCAGAATTATTAATTTCACTTGAACCCCCTCCACAGATAAAGTTTGGTCTTAACCAGGGAAAAAAACATACAAACACCACACAAGAAAGAAGCTATCATGCAACCAAACAATATGTGTTTTAAAAATAAATAAATAAATAAAAGTGAAACGGATTGATTGCGAGTTCAAGTACTGCCATAATAATATTCCTCAAGTGAAATTTTCTCAGAAAATTACAACAACTTGGGAGTCCTCTAGCTAATATATATTGTAAGCAATAATCTATTTTACCTATGATATTTGGCATTTGGTTATTTTACTGTTGTGTTAGCAGTTGATTTATTAGAATTGAATATTTGTAGAATTTCTTTTTGGGGCATTTTGTATTGTCGATCAGCAGTGCAAGTTTGCTTTGGTCTTATTTGATTATGTCCAAGAAATTCTTTGTCTAGTACACTTTATACTCAGGTCCACGAAGTAGGATTGTTTGCCATTTTACCAGCTCAACCAAAATTTCCATACTCATCAAAACACTTCAATAATATACATTTTCACCTTATTCAATACTTTTTTTCATTCTTGTTAATTCACAAAATAAAGCAAGTTAGTGCAGAAGATCCACTCATACCTCCTGAGTTGTATCACTTGTAGTAGCCAACAATTTCTTCAAAGCTTCCTGATCATCACTCTGAAACAAAAACGTGGTGGAACAACTAATAACAAGAATAATTATATATTTAATAAATTTAACACAGATTAACCAAAAAATATATATATATATATATATATATATATATATTCCAGAATTTTAAAAAATGATAGTAATTATCTGATTTTTATCATCTTTCTCACTTCTCTCACCAAACAAACAACACAAAAACTCATAAAACCCCAATTGCACCACACCTTCAAAGACTCGAGCCCTTTGATGGTCTCGGCCGAAGCAACCGACTCCGAGCCGAAAGAAAAGCAAGCCAAGTGATACCATTTCGTCATATCGAACCCCCGAGCGTCTCTACTGACGAGACCCAACCTCAGAGCCTTTGAATCAATTGCCTTGGAGCACTTCTTGCAAGTCGAACGGTTCGACTTCGCGTACTCGGCAACGATTTTGGTAGTAGAAGAAGAAGAGAAGCGAGGCATTGGTGGTTTTTGAAAGCAGAAACAAGCGAAACGATTGGAGAATAGGGTTATGGATTTGGGGATTTTGGGAAGGAGGGGAATTGAGGGTGGAGATAATATAGGATTACAGAAGGTTGTACCGAAATTGAAGATGGTTAGCATTTACAAAGAGGAAGGAGCTTGGCCTAAGCAGTAGCTTTTGGGAGTTGAGACTGTTCCCGCCATTTCTTTAAGTGCTTTGCTTTGATGATGGACTCTGGTTTTGACCGTGTTTCGCCAACCAAGACCAAAATGAAAAACAGTTTTGGTATGTAATTTACTAAAATAGGCTCGGACTGTTAATTGACTTGTTTTGTTTTTTGACCTCATTCTTTTTATTTTTTTATTTTTTATTTATTTATTTATTTTTATTTTTTTGGGCCTTGTTTGAATAATAAATTAAACTTATCTGATGTAGGATACAATTTTAAATAATCCAAGGGTACTTTTTAGCCGCAGAACTTTCAATAAAAACCAGATCATGGAGTTAAACACCAAAAGTCATAAGATTGTTCCTAAAGGACATGATTTAAGTGGTTACTGGTTAGAAAAATAACCCAAAACCAAAAAAAAAAAAAAAGAAAGGGTCAAAAATGCTCTGATTTGATGAAAGTAAAATTAGAGGTTTAAAGCTTTTATACTGAATTGAGTTTCAGATGTACATCCTCAATATAACACTCTACCATCTATAATTTCAAGCAAAACTTCCTGCATTCATCAGATTCTAAACACTAATGTATATATAATGAAGACAATAGACAAAGTCTTCAATGCCCTTTTCTGACAAAAAGTCCAATTTAGATAGGTCAAATATTTTCTATATATACACACTGATGACTTAAACAGTCCAATACAAGAATCCTCTGCTGCAGAGCCAATTTCTTCAAGCAGCAAAGATGGAATACTGAAGCAAAGCAAGTTTCACACCCTGTGAACCCATCTCTCTAGTCGAAGCTGCTTCAATGGAGGTCCAAGGATTGGCTTATTTCTCTGAGGACACTTCCATTTCCCAATGGTCTCCACTCCACTAGATGGTTGCAAATTCGTTCTTTCTGATAGGGCCTTTCTTTTTACATGTGGATGCTTATCACCTGCTAATGGCATCGTCGTCCCATCACCATTCTCTTTTGATACTTTCAGACAGTTTTCGTCATTTGAACTGCTATATCTTCCCTTCCTTGTTGAAACAAAACCATCTTTTGAGATTTCTTTTCCAGTGTTTTCTTTACCATTACATCCATGAGTAAATTTTCTCACCGATGCTCCATTATCTAGAACAGACTTCGAACCACTCCCACGTGATAGACAACTAGCTGCTTTAGTTTGGCAATTCAATTGTGAGTTCTCCTGTATGGATTTTATTCTATTTGACAACTCTTTTGAAGCTTTACTACATGAATTTTGGATGTTCAATGGCATAGAGCCAATTTCATGGAAAGGATTAGGCATGGAGTTGGAACCTTCCTCACCCAAACTTGGTATTGTAATATTATTAGCTGAATCAGTACCTTGGTTTTGTGGTACTTTATGCTTGGAGCTTTGTTTGAACATACTTTCAATATGAATTCCACTCTGATCAAACAGATTCTCAGTCTCCACTCCAAACCTTGAACCAGCCTGTAATTTTCAAAAGTTATGATGATAAGCAATGACTTCAATGACATGAATAATAAGTTTTTCTCCATTTGTCTGATTAAAGAGTTCCCATTGGAAATATCATAAAAGAAAATGGAAAGACCAAGAAGAATACTTCTGGAGATGGAGTTAGTTTCAGCTTTGTTACAATATATGCCAATTTAATTCGTGAAACCCTAAGTCCCAAAGTATGATTAACACTATTAGCCAGAATCAAATGAATTGTAATTCATTAGCAGTCATCATGAAAGAGAGGAATGAAAAAGGGAAAGAATGATATAGAAGTAAGCACCTTCATTGAAGGCAGTTTTTTCTGCTTACTATACCCCCGAAAGTCATCACAGCTTTGAAGTCCTGACTCACCAACAACCTTTTCATCACTAATTCCACTTCCCTTAAACTCCCAAAATTTTTCTGATTTATCTTTGTTGCTCTCCTCAACAACCAACTCATCTTTCTTAGATTTACTTTGTAGATAAACAGAATCCATTAAACCATCATTTGTATCCAAGGCAGGAGATTCATACACATAGCTTGAAAACCAGTTTCTGATGTCAGTAGGCTCTACATATCAGGGAAATAAATTAAAGAACTCAGTACTTTTCACATTTCACTTAAACCATAATTTAACATAATCTGTTTTGTTGCTAAGAAAACAACAAAAACAGATCAAATGACAGAGAAACTTCCATTTTCTTATAAGCCAAAAAGTTGATAAAATTTGGAATTGAACTGTAGAAAGAAGTGATACAAACCAGAAAGAGGCAAAGGTGAATATGAACAATCTTTATCCTGTAAAAACAAGAAAAAGCTTGAGTTAGAAACTCAAGCATGATGCAACTTCACATTTAATAGCTCTTACACAAATAGGTGAGAATTATTTGTAAACTGTAATAATATAGATTTCAGGAACGAACTCCAAGAGGACAGAAAAGATTAAATAAAGAAAAAGTACCTTATCCGAAGACTGGTTTTCACCCTCATCATCATCAAATGAACTGCTGCATTCTATAAACCTATTCGAGTTGAGCTTCTCACCAACAAGCACTTTTTCTCTCTTTCCTATTTCTCTAAACCCATCTAAATTTTCTTCTTCTTCTCTTGCACCCTCATTCTTAACAGATTTATCTTTTTCAATTTCACTTTCTTCCAAAACAGGTTCCCCAAAATTATTAATGGATCCCAACGCAGGTGATTCATACTCATAGCTTGAAAACCAGATTCTAAGCTCAGGAGGCTCTGGCAGAACCCAGAAAAGAAGATAAAAAATAATGAAGTTGGATAAGAATTCAATAGTTTTTATTTGGTTGGTGGGAAAACAGTAACCGTTTGGAGAAAAGAAAGACAAACCAGAAGGGAACGCGAGCGAATATGAATGATCCAGAAACTGCAAAACAGGAAAAAAATAAAAAATAAAAAAACAAAACAAGAAACAAAAAACAAAAACAAAATTGTTTAAAATTGAGCAGTTCCAAGCTTTGTAAAGATGTGTTTCTGCTAAGAGCTTTAGATGGAGTACACGCCCTACCAATGTAGAATACTTAACGTTCTACCTTCCTGCTTTCCTGTAGTTAACTATTGTAACTTTGAAAACCCGTACCTGAGAATCCGAGGCATTAAGAGAGAGATCAGAGGTTTCGACATTTGGCTTTGAATGCTCCATCAGAGTTCTCTGTGCCTGAAAATCAATGTATTGTGATCACTTACGTTAAATTTTGAGACCAAAAAACAGAGATTTTTATAATTACTCCTTTATTTCATTTGTCTTATTTTGAATATCCTTCTAATGCAGGTGGCACCATATTCAATGGTGGAAAGAATTTAATAAAATACTTAGAAGGTCATTGAATTCCATCCAAACGACTGGCTATCGGTCATTAAAAGGCCATGGTAAGAGTTCCAAGTACGAATATAAACCAAATAACTTAATGAAAGATTTTGGCAACAGAAATGCTATCAGCCACAAGTGATAACATACCAATGATGTGGTTACCCTTTAGGGGTGGTTTCACAACAAAAGTAAATGAACTTAAAAAAAGAGATGGCACACATTTGATGGTCACCGTAACAAATGTTATGTTATCGATACAAATAACTCAATGACGTTTTGGTAAATATTTGTACCCATTCAAAGATACATGGAATGCTCCTGCTATCCGATTTTAACTATATAGTAATGAAACTGCTATTACCTGAATGTCTATAAATTTTTTTAAGGCTATTTTGGCTGCCTATCAGGAAAATTCCCTTAAAAAATGGTGATCCTCTACTTTCTAAAAACACTCATAACAAGTAAAATCCTACAATGAAATTTTGAATTTTCGAGTCTATTCAAAGACTAACACTTAGAAGGACAAAATAAAAGGTGTCTCACTCGTGTGTTACGTCACACGTTTGTCCAGTGATAAAAATGCACACAACAAAAAGCAAGAAGACAACAAAACAGTATTATCAAATGGGTAGATAAGTGTGTCAAAAAAATCCGCAACTCATTTTCCATTTTCCTAATGAGCAAATCTTCATATGGAAAATTTCGATCAATCTCAACTGACTACTGGAAGATTTGAGCAAGACGCTATTGATCACAGCTAGGGATGAGATACTGATGATATGGTTACATATGCAGTGTAAGGTAATCCTACACTTTCTACAGAGATTGCACACTCTCAAATTTTGAAAAATAGCTTAAGGTTTAATGGTATTGCCGTTGCTCAGTCTCTCACTTATCTGTGACACCAGGTATTTTATCTGGTAACAAAAACACATACAAAGGAAAGCATGAAAACAACAATACGAATTATACAATATTACTAAATGACTGTATGTCTGCCTGAAAAATCCACAAGCACAACTATGTTTTCCATTTTCCTAATGAGTAATTAGTTATATATTTATCACTGGAACTTCTTCATAGGGAAAACTACTACTGCTTCCAACTGGCTACAGGAAGATTTTAGAAACAAAAATCCTATTGGTTACAACTAGTGGTGAAATTGCACTGACCACTTCAAATCCAACTCCCTCACTTCCTCTTGTTTAATCACCAACATATTAATAGCAATCAATTTCATCTTCTACAAACTTAAAGAAATATAGATAGAGACAGAGACAGAGACAGAGAGAAGCAAGACGAGAGATCATTCATACCAAGTTAGAAACCCTAAGGCTTTCACTATGACTATGAGGCTTTGAGTTCAGGAAAGCTCCAGTAATAAGTAACACAAAACTAATGCGAAATTTGCAAAAGGCTTTCACTATGACTATGAGGCTTTGAGTTCAGGAAAGCTGCAGTAATGAGTAACACAAAACTAATGCGAAATTTGCAAACTAATGTAACAATCTGCTATGCTCTAGGTCTTGACCGGAATTAGGAATAATAGAATTATATGCATCCATAAAACCTTGATCCCAACCAAAATCACAAGCAAATGGTTTAACCTAATCCCAGTATCAAGAAAAAAATAATAATAACAATCAAACATGTGAAACCAAAATAACAGCCATCACTTAATAGCTTAAAAGGCGAAATTTTTTTTTTCCCCATTGAAACAGTCGCATTACATACAAGAAAGTTTCATCCAATTTCTCAGAAACCAAACAAACCCGAATTTAAAAAGTAACCTAACTATCTAATCCACATTTGATAGTATCAAAAAGCAATTTTTTTCCCCCCAAAACTAAGAAATTTTGAAAACCCCAGCTACAACAATGGCATTCCCAGAAGGTAAAAAAAGGAGAAAATGAAATAGAGAGAAAAATTTTAGGAATGCTTACATATAAGAGGATGAGAGAGATGTACACAGAGCCCAGTGTGCTTTAATTGAGCCAATGAGAGCAGAGTAGACCATCAACAGCTTATTAATGGGACGCGGCAACTAACAGACTGCGATAGCACAGAGAGAGAGCACCGGGGTTTGCTTCGCTGGTTTTTTTCAATTTTGGATCTTAACAGTGGCGGGTGGTACTCCCGCCATTTATTTAATTTAAAAAAAAAAATCATATATTTTTATTATGAAAAACATCTATAGTTTATATTTTTAAAAGATATTTAGCAATTATTAAATTTTTTTCACTTTGGTCCGTAGTTTTTTTTTTTTTTTTTTGGGACATATTAATTCTCAAATGTTAAATTTTTTACACTTTAATCCTTTGAAATTAACTAATTTATTATTTTATTATTTCAGTAAATGCATATACAAGCCACTATATGGTAGACAAAATATGGTAAAAGGGCTACTATAATGCCCCAAAAAAAAAAAATGGATACTAAAATGACAAAAAAAAATAATCTGGTAGCAAAGTGTAAAATTGTTATCATTGGAGGGGCATAGATGCTAAAAATCCAGTTTAAAAATATACTTTTGTTTCTTATTAATGGGCTTTTTTATTTATAGATTTTTATATGAAAAATTCATTAAATATAAAGACAACTATATCAAAAAGACCAAAATTGAAAATTATTTTATATTTTTTAACAACCAAAAAAAAAAAAAAAACCAGTAGTTTTATATCTTTATTTTTATTAGTGTTGGGCATCAATTAAAGGATGGCTCCAACAGCTCTTTTCAACACACCCAGATTCTAATTATAAAAATTGAATAGGAACACCATAAATAGGAAATTGAAAGGCAGAACAAAAAAAAAAAAGATAAATAAAAATAAAGAAGAGTTTTTAAAGGTGCAAGTTTATTTATTTGTTTCACCATAATAATAATGATACTAATAATAATAATGAAGAAATGAAGATTGATATTGATCTGGTAATTAGATGGTAGTTTCCCATTTATATACAGGTTGGTATTCATGGTCTCTAGAGTGATAGATGTAAATTCCATCCTCTTGAGCTTTCCATATGCAGTCATTATTACCACAATAATCAACGATAAATTGATAACCTGTCCAAAATGCAGTGAAAGTAAGAGAACCTCCATACCACCTGAAGGTGCACATAAAACGGGTTGTGTTTGTAATGTTGATTCGAAAATGCCATTTAAATTCACCCTCCACTACAATTTGTTGAAACCCTAAATCGTCGTCTTTTGACGAGCAATGAGCAATAAAAGTCTCATTTTGGAAGCCGTTAAATATATGAACATAAATTTTTTGGAATATATAGTCAATTTTAGTTTCATTGAATGATAGAGAGTGAATTTGGCACGTATAGCAGAGAGCTAGAAACGCACTTAGAAGAACAAAAGTTATTCTGCAAAGCTTCATCTTGATCTTTGAAGAGGAATAGCCATTCGAACAACAATTTTGATTGAATTAATTTATGTAGTTTTTATACACTCGTTTTAGCTTGATAAAGTTTGGTTTGAGATTGAAAGCATTTATTATTAGATGAAAGGAAAATTATATTGTTGTTTTCTACCTTTTAATGAACATTTAATTTTCTTTTTCTCTTCTAATGAACATTAATTAGGAAAGAATTAAATAAATTACCAAATAAAGGAGGAATTAAATGAAACTGTGAGCTTAAATGTATCATTATCCTCCTCTTCTTTTATTATTTTATTTTTATTTTTGAAGAAAATGCATCCTTCTATATATATATATATATATATATATATAACTTATGTAAGGTATACCAACGATCCTAATTAAATGAAAAACTGTGGCAATCATAAGTCATAATTATCCCTTTTATTTCAAATCTCCTATGGTTTAGATTTCATTGTGGATGGAAAAGAATGTATCAACGCAATATCGATTATGAAGGTGAGCCAATGTTGGACTCTAAATCTGTTTTTTTCCGATGAAGGTCAAAATAAAAATTTGTAAAAGTTACACCCGCCAACTATTTATTGGATTAGACTCCAATCGCGGAGAAAACGATCACCAGTGTACCAAACCAATATTTTAGTACTAGTAGAATTTTTAATTCAAATGCATTTTGGATTGCCTCAGGGTCAAGTGCAATGCAGTTGAAGGAACAAGGCACTTAAGAGATTGGTATATTCGTTTGACTAACCTTTCAGAATTCAGATCTAACCAAACATATGATCATATTATATATAAATCTATATATTTGGGTTATGACTTATAACTTAGTCAATTAATGATGGTTTCATATTTAACCTTGTATATTATATATCCAGATTCAGATCTCATTAACAGTGTGCTGAAGTACAAAGAATTTCTATTACTTTAATGGGGTGTTGGACATTTACCAAACTTATTAACAAGTAAGACCCAATATATTAGCAGAGCGTAGGAAATTGACTAGGGAAAATATGTAATCGACCAAGTTAAGCAAAAAATAATCGACCAATAAAATTAAAGAAATAGCATATTAAAGAGCCAAAACAATGAGGTTTGTAAGGTTTGGTGAAGAAAGAGAACAATGTAGAATCTTGACCAGTTCCCCCACAGGAAGTTGTGGTACACTGCATCCTAAGTTCATCCCATTAAATGCTGCATTAACTGGTTGTTATGCACCTAATTCTATGGCTGATCACTTTCTTAATTACTTTGCATACTTTTCATGACCAGCTTTTTGTATCATTAATTTCCTAACAACTAACATTATTTTATACATTTAGAATTACTTATTCAGATGGTGTTGGAAATTTGATTTGAAAATGATAAATTTTTTACTTAGTTCATTTAAGATAATATTTAGTGCCTTAGCTGAATGATATGCCATTCATTTGTTCTTCCTTAACTAGTCATTTGTCTTCCTTAAGTTATCATTCCTCTCCTACCTATTCTTACCCCATCTACAATATCATTATTTCATCTACCAACAATTATTCGTTTATACATCAAACGAAGCTCCCCTTTTTCTAGTTATTTAAATTTACATTAAAATCAATTATGCATCATTAGTTTTTTATTTTAAGAAATAATTCACCATTAATTTTTTTTTTATTAACACTCACCAGTAGTTAAGTGTTCATAGTTATTTAATTTGAGTAATATGATGGAAACGATGTAATTTTGGGAGATAAACCTATAGTTTTTATCTTTCAAATTCTACTATGCAACTTTTTTTTTTTTTTCCTTTTTTTTGTAGTAGTGGAGGGATTGGAATCCGTTACGTATATACTTCTAAATGTAATTGGGTCAAGAAGGATGGTGAACTAAAATAAATTAGCGGTGGATACAAATATTAGAAATGGTGAACTACATAGTGTATGGACTTACCTTGTTTGCCATTCGTAAAATCAAGTATGAATTAAACTAAACTATTTTGCAAAGGTTAAATAATAAAAATTTCACAGCTAGTACAAATGATTTAAAAAATAAAATAAAATTAGCAAAGCAAAAGATAATGGTTGTTAAATAATGACAGCATGAGAAAGGTATTAAAGTTATGTTTGGCATAGTTTATGCGAAGCTAAAAATAATTTTTAAAATTTAAAAGTTGCTACTAGAGTATTTAAATAATTTTCAAAAATTGTTTCAAGCTTTTAAAAGTATTTTTAATCAAAACTAATAAAAAATAATTTCATCAAAAAATACTTTTGAAAAAGTATAGCCAAAATTAAAAGTTATACCAAATAGGATCTAACTCTTTTATCAAAATTTTTTTGATACCAACCAATAGGATTGTTTGTGAATTATTAGAAATTTAGTATGTGTATATATATACAGTCCGTCTATGGTGCGGACGGTCCTCATGCGGACCACAGTATTGATGACGGTTTTTCATAGTATTGGTGACGATTTTCTAAGAAACCGTCATTAATACTATGAAAAACCGTTACTAATACTGTGGTCCTCATGCGGACCGTTCTCATCATAGAATTTCCATATATATATATATATATATATAAGTAAAGTCTAAACAACTAATAAAATAAGATCATGTTTGATATATAAAATAATTATTCTTGATAAAATAAAAACATATATTCATAGGAATTAAAAATGAAAAAAATAAATAAATATTCCTATTGATATGTTTGAATATTATATTGAATTAGGTTTAATGTTTAATTTTTATAAAGATTTATTTTCTTTTCAAAAATATCAAATTTGATAAAAATTAATTAAAATTTTTATAATTATCTGTGTATATTTAATTTAGAATAATAAATTTCAATTTGAATATATTTTAAATATAATAAGAATATTTATGTTTCAAATAAAATAATAATAATAATTCTAAGCTTTTTGAAAAAAAAAATAGTTATTTCTTAAAATGAAAAATAAATATTTATATGAAATAGATATTATTGAAATTTTAAAGCTACCAAATATGGTAATAGTTAAACTTTTAGAATAATTTTTTTATTTCTTTATTTATTTTGCATACGAAATATAACCTAAAAGTTTCGTAATTTGTTATCACTATCATTATTTTATATTATAAATTTTAATTAAAATATTTAATTTTTTATTTTTTATATTAAAATTTTAAAAATAAACTATTTAATATTTGCAATCTAGCATATAAATTTTACTTACCACTAATTATAATTTATCGATAATAATAAATAGTAACTTTTATAAAATAATGACACATCAAAATTCTTGGATAACGTGTGAGTTGGAATCTCTGGAGTAACCATGCTTTAAACTCTTCCTAATTTGATTGGTACTGTGGTTGTTGAAGATGCTTGCCCTCCTTTGTATCCAAAATAATAATAATTAATAATAATAATAATAATAATAGCACATTACTTTGCTTTTTAAAAATTGAGAAACTTGGTGCACCTAATGCCATTGTAAAAGAGTAGTTGTTTGCCATTAAACTAAGAGCCGTTGAAAACTAGGCATGCCATATTTTGGCATCTATAAATGAAGATGTCATACCAATTTGCTTTGTTGGATACCAAATATGGCAAATTAAACATGTACTTTGTAAAGGCTAATGCCAATTGGAATACATAAATAAGCCTTTTTTTTTTTTTAAATTTTAAATTGGAATAGGTAAACCTATGATGGTAACCCTTTGGACTTAAACACATGGATCATATTTAAATTGATTATAACATAAATACCCATAGATTCTCTCATCTAATGGTTTTTATTAAACAGCATTTAATAAAATTCATGTACTTTAATGGGGTTCCGAAATCTATAACAAAACTCATTCATTGCAGGGAAATATAGATAGGCCCACTAGGAGTTATTGTATTTACACAAGATTCATGGGAAAGTGGAGGAATGCTTCAAGTTTAAGAGCACAAAAAGATTACTACTAAACATGCTGTCTGTGAGGCCACCACCTTTGCCAGCTTAGAAAGTAAAAGGAAAAATTGGTCTTCCTTTTTTTGAGGGAATTCTCTGCTTTTTGGATCAGAAAAATGCCAGCATCTGGCATATTATCTTTGGCTTCTCACCGAATCCAAAAGTGATCTTCCAAATTATAAGCATATAATATATAAAACCTATAGATATATATGTTCTCAAAGGAAATATATATAGATTACAGTTCATAATCATAATAATAATAATAATAATAATAATAAGACTTTACTCCACCTGAGGACCAGGAGAGACTCTCTGATTGACTGGGTTTCTTTCAAAATCTGCACCTTTTTCTCTGCTTTATGGTCTGCAATGGCAAATCCCCCATTTATTTGATAGTCTTTGATTGAATTCCATACTTGATTACAAGACCTGTTGGCTCTTAGGCCTTGAAATATTTGACTAATAACCTGAAGACCCACAAAAACAAACACGGACCACAATCCAGTTGGTGTTCATTATGTTGGTAGTACAAGTTATGAATTTTTATAGCTTCCAACTTTTTACTCAAATTGGACCCATATTGATGAGTTGGACCTACCATTTATAAAGATTTTATTACGACCTTGCCCTTTTTGCAACAAATACAAATTAAAGCGAATCAAATTATAAATCAAACAATGTTTAAGAAATTTATTTATATAGTTTCTTTGTAGGGCAATCTAATTAAAAAATTAATGTTTTATTAACATTTAGATTTAAATCATTTAAAAAAATGATTTAAATCCCTCTATCCTCCATTGGAAAATGAAATAAAAGATTGTACATATTATCTATAAGATTGAAAGAAGAAAACCCAGGAAGCAATTAGACCATTGAAAAATGAAAATATTGTTGGAAAATCTTATACACGGGTCCCAAAAGAAAGAAAATAAAATAATAATAATTGATTTTTCCATTGACCCAAACAAGGAAGAGACCGGGTGAGGACACGTTGATGCCGGACTAAGTGCCTTGCCACACAGCCAGGAAACCAAACCAGAAAGTCGTCTCTCTCTACCTCTCTCTCTCTTTCTCTTTCTAAAACTTTGTCAGACTTGTATGCAAATAGAGCAGAGCATACTCACACGTGGGGCCTCGTGTAAGCTCTTTCTTTCTCTCTCTCTCGGTTTGATTGAATCATTGGAAGCTTCAAACTTTGCACATAAAAAAATGTCCACAAAAGAGCAAAAAGGGTTTTTGGAATGGAGAAGATAACAAAGTATAAACTGACGAAAACACAGAGTTTCCCCAGAGTCTTTGAAAGGACATGTTTTGAGATCTCTTTTAGCCCCACTTTGACCGTTCTTTTTTTTTCTTTTTCTCTCTCTCTCGTTCTCATTTTCCCGAGAAAATAAAAAAATAGAAAAACCATATCTTTCTTTGCTTGTAACCGTAAAGTTCATTGCTTTTGTTCCTTTTTAAGTTCAATATCACACGGGTACATAAATTTCGTTGAGAACTCCAATAATATTTTCTTCCTCGTTCTCATTCTCTTGGAACAAGCAAAAGTTTTCATGCCGTCTCACAATATTTGGACTATCAGACAGAAAGAGTTTTCTTTTAGTTCTAGGACGTCCAATATTCAGGTTTTTTATTTATTTTTTCCTTTTTATTTTCTCATCAAAGTTTTATATTTTTATTAAGGAAAATATACAATAGAATAGTTTATAATATATAGGAATTGCTTTGTCCAGTTGACTTTCTCGAGAAAACCCAATAGGGCTGTCAACCCCTTTCATTGGTTGCCACCCTTTTTATTTTATGTAATAGAATTGGAAACAGATCCTTTCCTCCATGAATGCCATTCTGTTTTCTTCAAATTGTGGTAAATTTTGTTTTCTTTAATGCTCTTAGACTTAAGTAAGTTTTGGGTTTGCATTTGATATTCCTTAGAATGTTTAGTTTCATGGGCATTGTTCAAAATCCTTTTTTGTTTTATCAATGCCATCAAGTTTTTGTAGGTTTTTTTTTTTTTTTTTTTTTTTTTTTTTTTGAATTTTTATTTTCTCTTTGAATTTTTCTGTCAATTTGAATCTTCATGTTCAATGAATTTGTTTTATGGCATATGCTGGTTGACAATATTGTGATAATTAATTATTCTTATAAAGTTAATTAGTGGATTTGTGTATGCAATTTTGCGGATTAGAATCTATATCTAACTTGAAAGTATGTTGATCCGGTTTATGCAATTCGTTTATGAAGGTTTATGATTTTCGGTCATACACATTCATGATAGAACTGGTGTTCCAAATATGAGTCTTGGGAATCTGGACAGGAAAAAGAAGGTTCCTATTCTTCTCCTTTTTTGTGTTTCATTTGATTCTCATTTTCCGACTTCTTTTTTTTTTTTTTTTTTTCCTCAAATATATCTTTAATGTTTGGAAAAGTTTGGATAGGCAGGCACCAATTTGATCAAATTCTACAGTTATCCCCATTAAACAAAAATGGGATTCCTCAATTTGTGTTTCTGTTTAATTTATTTTCAACACGATTTCAGTCTTTCATTCAAAGAATTTTCACCGCCAGGGAGAGACACGGAAGGAAAATGATAAAGAATTCGTTTGATTCTTCTGGTTAGTGCTTTAACTTATCGGTATTTTATTATAAAGAAGCAGAGAGAATGTGCTTTTTTCTGTCTTCTCAGAGGGTGTGAAATAGTAACTTTTTTGTGATAAATATAGTTGTTGTCTCTTTTAATTCGTTATAAAGACAGATAATGCTGATATAGTTGCCTTTTCTTGAATGACCATTTTTATTTTCTTTTATTCCTTTTTTTGTTTTTTTGTCTATATTACTGAAACAGTGTTTTATTTATATGCTGTTTTAGTAGGCGGAGTCATAATTTTCATTCGTAAATTGTTTTACTTGGTATAAGTTTTACTGTTTAAAAGGCTTAATTGAGAAGAAAGAAATAGCATCATCATGGCAATTTGATCTGGACTAGAATATATTCGTGTTTGAACTTTAAGCTAGCGTACGAAAACAAGTGAGAATAGTAGATGTTAGCTCTCTCTCTATCTGCTTTCAATTCTTGGAGAATATCCCTTTCTCTATCTTTGCTTCTTATATATCTATGCTCTTATCTACATGTAGTTGCACAGTCTAAAGCAGCCCTTGAGAGTTCATCTTCGAGAAGCTTAGGACCATCTATGTCTTCTGACCATCATGTTCAGTCTTTCCGGTACTCATGAAATTCTCTTTCTTTCTCTTCTCTATCTCTTCGTCCCTTGATTGAAGAATTGTCTATGGTAATCTTTAATTTCTTGTAATTTTTTTTCTTATTTCTTTTAGAGTGTTTGTAGCTACATGGAATGTAGGAGGAACGTCTCCTCACACCAGCCTTAATTTGGATGATTTCCTTCAAGTTGATAATCAATCAGACATATATGTCTTGGGGTATTTCCTTTCTTTCTCTCAACTTTCTTTATCTCTGATTTTTGACCAAAATTTGGAACCCAAAATCTTGCTACTGTTATGCTTTTCTTTTGGAGCTGTTCATTTCTTCTTGTTACGGTTTTATCAGAATTACGTATATATTAATAGTATAAGCACTTATCTAATAACCATCCTCCTATTCTTTTTCTATCATCTGTGCTGTACCTGTTGATTTTCACTTTTCTCTGTATTTTCCATCCAAAAAGCATGAAAAGAAAGAAAATTTAATCTTATTTTAATATTGATCTGAATCATGCATTCAATTTTTTGTTGGAAGAGAATATATGTAGATGAATTTAAAACAAACTCATTGAAAGATGGTACTCATAGCGTGTGATATTTCATTTAACTTATACAGGTGTTTCAATAGATTCACATGCAAGAGGGTAAATTGTGCATGCACTTATGCAGGGGGCCCCTGTTGCTCTTGTCATTGAATAGTTTCAGAATTTTGTTCATGTCAAAGCCAATCTTCATTGGAATAGTTGTTTGATCTTTATTTCTTATCTAAGTTGCTCTTTTTTTGACCTATCAGTTTCCAGGAGATTGTTCCTTTAAACGCTGGAAATGTGCTAGTTATAGAAGACAATGAACCTGCTGCAAAATGGCTAGCTCTAATCAATCAGTCACTGAATAAACCACCCAATGGTGTTTCAAGACGAATGGCAGGCCTTGGAGGATCACTATTCTTCGCGAAGCCTTCCCTCAAAAAAATCAGTAAAACTTTTAGGACAGATGGTGGAAGGAAGCTGAAGACTTGTAACTGCAGTACAGAACTGGAAAGGAAGCATAGTAAGGATTTCTGTTTCCGATGCCAGCAATCCTATATAAGCGAAGGTGACCTATCTTCGGATGAGGAAGAAGATGGTGCTAATGGATATGATATTTTGGAGAATTCCGTTCCCCATAATAACCAGATGAAGTACAGCCTTATAGCGAGTAAGCAGATGGTGGGAATTTTCGTTACTATTTGGGTGAGAAAGGAACTTGTTCAACATATAGGTCACTTGAGGATCTGCTGCATTAGTCGTGGGATCATGGGCTGTCTTGGAAATAAGGTAGTTTTAAAACTTTTATAGGCATAGACTTTCAAATTGTTTATATTTTACATTGGATATATAGAGAAATACATGTCTTAGATATGTTTGAATTGAGAAGATATTATATTAGTTCCTTATCATTTAATGTGCAATTGCAATGTGTTCTCTGAATGCAGGGGTGTATATCTGTCAGATTTTCGTTGCACCAGACGACGTTTTGTTTTATCTGCAGTCACTTGGCATCTGGAGAGAAAGAGGGGGATGAACTTAGGAGAAATCTTGATGTCATAGAGATACTTAAAAGCACTCAGTTTCCCAGGATTTGCAGAACTTCTTACAGTAGGGTGCCAGAAAAGATTCTAGAACATGAGTATGCATCTAAGAAATTATTGACTAAGTACTTGAAAATTGTCTTTATAGTAAACTGTTTGTCTCATTAATATATTTCTTGGAAATGGCTTCAGTCGGATCATATGGCTAGGGGATTTGAATTACCGGATTGCCTTGAGTTACTCTGATACCAGGAAGCTTCTTGAGGCTCAAAACTGGGATGCACTTCTTAACAAAGATCAGGTTGTTGCTTTAACCATTGATTGACTGAGATTTTAGGATACAGTTTGGACATCGTATAAGTAGTTCATTCTTGACCTTTTTGGTGAGTTTGTTCTGCAGTTAAAATTTGAATCAATACCTCACAATAGTTCTGACAAGTTTGGCTACAATTTCTTTCATGGTCATTAAAAAAAATGGCTGAAACTGACATGACAATGTAAAATTCTGAGTTTGTGGTTTTTCATAAAATTGAAAACTCATTTCACGACCTGACAGTATTTTGGACAATTCAATTTTTTTTGCTGCATAATAAATACAAAATGAACATGTGATTGCAGAACACTGTTTTAATTCAAAGAAGCCTTTCAATTATAATAAGACTGCCTCTCTGTCCTCGACTTTTGCATGACTGCCCACTGTAGTAGACTTGCTCTCTGTTTCTCTCTCCCAAAACCATTTATTTCCTCCTTTATTGTATAGCTCATATAGATTTAATTTCTTTCTTATATAGCTCAAGATTGAAAGGGAAGCAGGGCGTGTGTTTAAGGGATGGAGAGAGGGAAAAATCTACTTTGCACCTACATACAAGTACTCCTATAACTCGGACTATTACACTGGAGAAACTAAAACATCGAAAAAGAAAAGGAGAACCCCAGCTTGGTACGTCTAAGCTTGAAAAAATATGTAATAGGTTTTGAATTAGCATTTTGGTTAGAAAATCTAAATTAGTTAGGTATTGCAGGTGTGACAGAATATTATGGCATGGAAATGGGATCCGACAACTTTCTTACATACGCGGTGAATTCCGTTTTTCTGATCACCGGCCAGTTTGTGCAACATTTATGGTGGATGTGGTGGTTAATAGTAATGGATTTAAGAAGGGATCATCTAACTATAATATGAAGATTGAAATTGAGGAGCTTTTGCCCACCAACTAATACTTACCTCAAATTTTCTTTTAATAACATGTGAGTTAGTGCCTAAAACTCTATGCTCATATGACTAAAGTTATACAGAGTAGTTATTTTACAGACTAGTGCCATGTTACATATTTTGAAGAGGCAGATTAGTTTGACCAAAAAAATAATTGTTGACATATTATTAGTTTCTGCTTTTTGACCCTATCACAAAACTATGATTTCTTTTATTCAATTTTTTGTTTTGTTTATAGGACCTGGCATTTTTTCTGAGTGTTAGGTGTCATGAATCTTTGACTGATTGTCCTTTTCTGTTTGTCAGGTACTAACTCGCTAACCGGGCATTGCAAGGTTAAAGAATACCGAGTTTTTGCTTATCTCCCAAGACAAAGTAGGTGTCCTGATATAGAGCCTTATATATATGCATATATTATCAGGCGTAAATAGCTCCTCGACGACCAATGTTATGTTGAAAAATGGTTATGTGATCAAAATTTTTGTGTCCTCGAATACAAATGGTGTCCCATACAGGCAATTTGCTTTGGTATATATCTGTGTCTTTTTTTTTGGGTCAAACTCAATTGAGGTTGGTACAAATTGCAAAAAGTTGCAGGATTGTGAAAAAACTGATATCTTTTTGAATCTCCTTTTTTGTTTTTTGTTTTTTGTTTTTTTTTGTTTAATACACACTTTGGTGTCAGTTTTTTTCTCTAGGTTGCAAAACTTAGATCAAAGAAAGGTTGGTCAAGGTGAAAATATTGGACCAAGTTGATTTAGCTTCAGAGTTTTACCTGTAAACTAACTGGATTCGATATCTGATTCCATTAGTTATAAAGAAACATTTCAAAGGTTCTCTTAAAACAAAAAGGAAGAGAAGCTTGTATTTTTATATTTGATACTCTGCTGCAAAATTATATTATAATTTGTATTTATATATATATATATATATATATATATATATGTATATATTATTTACTTTGCATAGGTAGTAGCAACGTTGTTTATTTTACTCATAGAGTGAAATATTTAAGCCTGGTAATCTACGTCATTGAAGTATATCTTGGTTTGTTCATTTTTGATGATAGTAAATTGTTTAGAAGCAGAATCCAAAGTTTGCCAGCCAATTATCTCCGATTAAATCACGTGGCTAGTCTCAATCCTGTGGGGTCATTAGCTTTGGAACTTGAAAATCTGCAAAATTAGTCAAATGTGAAGCTTAATATTCAAAGATTTATCACATGCCAAACCGGCTGCATCCAATTTCTCAATCCTTTTCTAATTTGCCCAAATACCAACAAATAAGAAGTTTTTTGGGGAATAAAAAATAATCACTCCACCTCTCTTTCTCTATAAATCATGAGCACCAAATATTAACCATTCAAACTTATCAACAAGACCAAGCCTTGACAAGGAACATCCAAGTACACAGTCTCAACCAAAACCATGAAATCCATCAGCAAATCATTGACTGCTGTTCTTTTTGCTGTTTCATTGATGCTTTCAGTTTGGTGTAGTGTTTCCCAAGCCAGGCTTCATCCACAATCATCATCATCATCATCATCAACTTCTTCTTCTTCGTTGTCTTCTCAAACTCTATTCCCTTCTCAGCACTTGGAGAGGCAAAATGGAGGCTCAAAAGTAGTGCCGCCGGCAACTACTAGCCTTCGAAGAATACCTCCTAGCATTCCAAACCCTACACAAAACAAGTAAATTTAATTAGATCACTGTATATATACATATGTATATTCATCACCATGGCTTGATAGCTAGTTTGTATGTGGAATTGATTCCAAGACATGTTTGTGTGGCTGCAGGTCAAAGCCTCAGATAAAGTGTTGAAGAAGGTATTGGCTTCGCATGAACTTCTGAACGTTCACAACTTGGTCTTTTTGCTTGAAGCCATTGAAGGATCATATTGTGTAACTCTCTTTTGTTTAAAGAGTATTTAAAAATAGTTAGATTATTGTAACTCTGTTAGAAGGAGCTTAATTAGGTGATAGAAATGGTCTGAGGCAAAAGAATATAAGAGAGTTTATATGGTTATAAGAGAGCTCATCCTTTTTTTTTTTTTTTTTTTTTTTTAATTTTTAATTTTTGTGTTAATTTGTACTATTGTTAGAAATATACATATGGGGATTCGTAGCATTTTTCTAATAAATTTTGTTACATTACCTTTTGGAGCTAGTCTTTTTTGAAAGTTTAGCAAGCAAGGAATCAATTTTAGGACTATTTTTAAATTTATTATCTTCTTAAAGAAAAATATATATACGTATACAAAGCATGTATACATACACTTTGTATACAGAATTAATGTTGACCCATTGATAGAGAAATGGTTATATTTCTCAATTACATATCATAATCAAGTGACGCTTGCTAGCTGGACATCAATTATCATTATGAACTAAATCTTTCTTTCCTTAATTTCATTTATTCTTTTTTCTCGCTATATTTACATAATAAAATGATGTATAAAAGAATACAATCCATCAATTATTAATTTGTTCGTACAGTCACCACATTGCAACCACTAATAATAAAAACTCATCAAAAGTGATAATAGTAAGTATAAGAGACAAAACGCTTGATTATAAACCATCTATAAAACTAATTTGATTTGCTTTTACCAACAAACTCCACTATTTCTTCAGGTAATAATTCCAAATTCAAATTCCCTTACCTTGAATATTAAAAAAAAGAAAAGAAAAGAAAAAAAGGAAAAGAAAAAGAAAAAGAGAAAGAACAATTTGTTTCTATATGGACAAATTTGCTTGATCACAGTCTGCTAGAATGGAACTTAAATTCGGTGATAAAATTGTTTTCTGAATGAAGCATGAAAATGTATGAGGGCACGTGTGTTTGTAGTGCTTTAGAAATGTAGTAAATAAATTTTTCCTTTTGCTTTTTCCGAGTTGAGGTTGAATGATTAATTGAAACTTAGGAACTATATATATATATATATATATATATATATGTTTTTTGCTTTAATAAAACTCATATATATTTTGCTTTAATAAAACTGAGGAACTTTTGCATGAAGAAACGTTGATTGCTTTTCTTAAACTTTCAATTTGTTTAAGTTACTAAATAGACCATGTTATTTATAAATTTTGCTAATTTATATAAAGTTATTTTGTTTGACAGCGAAGATTGAAGGTTATGCACGAAATTGGATCCGTGATGTCCATATTGTTTGTCTAAGGTTTAAGTGTTTCCATTTGCAATGCTATTGAATAGTGTTTTGGTAATTTGATATGGATAGGAGTGCATAGAGTTATTCCAACCTGGATCCAGCCTGACTTGGCCCAATTCCATTTGAACAGCTTGATGCGTTTGCCCCGAGTATTCCTAGAGCCCCATAAATTAGACTTTTTTTTGGGTAAATAGCCCCATAAATTAGACTTGGCCTTATTAATATCGTATGATTTGAATTTTTTCAATTAGATTTAAACAGAAATATTGTCATCAAACAAAAGACCAAAAAAAAAAAAAAAAAAACACATGAAAATTTGATATAAAAAAAAAATCAAATTTGAAATTAACATTAAAAAAAAAATGCAAATACAAAATTGAAATTAACAAAAATTAAAGGGATGATTTTAATAATTAATGGACAACTATGTAAATTAGTTAATATAAATATATGCAAGTACATAATTACTTATATATTTAAAAGAAATGCCTTAAACTTTACAACAGAAAGATAAAAAAAAATTGCATTGAGTCGACCTGTCTTTTCTGCATATGCACATCACCAGTACAAACCCATAAATTGTTATTACTATAATTATGCAAGATTTCTTATTATTATTATTCAAATAAAAACAAAATAAATTATTTTCTAAAAGATTCATTGGGGTCAAATGTTAAATTAGAACAAAATTCTGAGCTAATTGTTGGTTACAAAGCTAACAGCATTTAATGAAAAGCATATGATAGATAAATCTTATTAGTTTTTTTTTTTTTTTTTTTTTTTCAAATTCCTTTGGGATATAATATGATTAGAAATTTATGTTGAAAGAAAGAAAAAATGATGAAAGAGTTACTAATGTGTCTTTCCTTTCACGTTCCTATCTAATAACAGCAATGTACCATCCGCTGCCTTTAATTTCATTCATTATACTTTCCCACCAAACAAACAACCACCCCCACCTTCTATATGTATACACACACACACACACACACACACACACACATACACATACACACACACACACATAAACACTTGGACTATGAAGAAGCTCCACTCTTCCATCTTCCTCTTCCTTTCTCTTCTCCTCTTCTTCCTCCTCCCTTCCCTCATTTCCTCCCTATCAACATCTTCATCATCACCATGCAAATCCTCACTCTACCCAAAACTATGCCGCTCCATCATCTCCTCCATCGGAACCTCCCCATCCGATCCCTACAACTACGGCAAGTTCTCCGTCAAAGAGTGCCTCAAACAGGCTCGGAAAACGTCCCGCGTCATCCGCCGGTACATCCACAAGCTCCGCCGCGACCTGACCTTCGCCGAGGCCAATGCCATGGAGGATTGCTACCAGTTCTCGGAGCTCAACGTGGAGTATTTCGAATCCATCTCCGAGGAGTTGAAGTCGGCAGAGTCCATGAACGATGAGCTCGTGGACCGGGTTCAGACTATGCTTAGCGCCATTGTGACCAACCAGCAGACTTGTTATGACGGACTTGTGGCTGCGGGAAACGGCGTCGTTCTAGGTGGTGGGGATTTGTCGGTTCCGCTTGCGAATGCAACGCAGCTGTACAGTGTGTCGTTGGGGCTGGTGACCAGCGAATTGGCTCGGAATCTAAAGAAGCACAGGAAACGAAATGGGTCGTCGGGTCGGAGTGGGTTTTCGAGTAAGGCTCACCCGATCCGCGAGCATCTTACTACTCTCATCAAGGTATGTTGGTTGTCGCTTTGATTTTGATTTTGATTTTGATTTTTTTTTTAAAGAAGATATTTAGATATGGTATATACTTAGATTTGGTAATCCTAGTTCTCCCGTCTACACATGGTAGGTGTCTGGTTTTCTATTTAAAAAAGTTTTCCTTCATTTCTTTTTTTTTTCTTTTTTTTTTAATTGAGTTTTCTTTTCCCAAAAAGAAAAAAAAAATATTAACCCTCCATGAAGTTTAGGTTAAATGTAGTATATCTTTCTTTCTCTTATAATTTGGAACTTTATTGTTGCTGGTACTTATGACTTTCTATAATATTGTGCGAAATATTAACAAGATAAATGGTTTTTTGTCTTTTTTTTTTTTTTTTTACTTATAAATGTAATGATTTAATAAAACAGGAAATGTGTTTTTTAAAAAAAAAAAAAAAAACATAAAGGCAATAAGATATATGGATGGTCGAGAATTATTTGAAGAAAATATATATGTTTTCAAGGATTAGGGGTCGTAAATATATTTTGTTAAACAATATAACCTCTAACAAGTTATTCCCCTTTTTGTTGTTTGAAATAAAGCTAAAATCTTGTTTGACTAGCTAAAAATTTCTCACCGAGATTTATATATGCGAATCATATATATATATATATATATATATATATATATATGTATATAAGCAATGCAGTTACCAATGTGGTAATATTAAATATTTTTAAGTTGAAAAAAAGCCATTTTAAGCCGGAAGTTCGATAAAAGATCCAATACAAGTATTAACAAATCTAACTATTAATATATAGTCTAGTTGAAGCCATGCGCCCTCCAAAATCTGAATTCAATTTGTCAATGAAGTCAAAGTAGATCCTCCCAGAGGATATATATTGGCTAGCTAGCTAGTAATTACATTCAAATTAATAAACCCGAAACACAAATATATTAAAATAATTGTCGAACTATTATTTTATAGTTACATAACCATTTGATTGGTGCTCAGCTATTCTAGATCTAGTAAAAATTTGTAGAAGAGCTCGTCTTTGTGAGTATATTTGAAGGGTCAACCATATGTGCTGGCCTTGATGTTCAAAGAAATACGCGTGTGTGTGTGTGTGTTTTAATAAATTAATAAACAATTTTATAAATTAGAGTCAAAGGGGTCCAGCTATCCAGCAAGCAAATGTCACATGGGGTTTGCATATGGAAAGGCAATTTGGACATGACACATGCATATGTTGATGATGAAGTTGGAATTGGATCATGTAACAACTAGGAAGAAGAGACAACTTGAGCATACTCATGCATATTGCCCATTCCCTGCTCCTTATATTATTTTATTGTTTCTATATTTCGTTATCATTATTATTAGTATTTATGAAAACGGTTGTTTTGTGGATTGTTTCAAAAAGACTAATTAATTATTGCTATATGAGACAAATATTATAATAAGGCAACTAAAGCTTGATATAGACATGCACTTCCACGTGCTGACACAGTGACACTACTTGCAGATCCCGGTCAAGTGAATGTATCGGCCTACCAACCAAAAATGAAATTTCTTTCTACCCTAATAAAGTGACAAGGAAAAATTTTGTTGATTTTATTCTAAATTTTACTAATTTTTAACTCATGAGATATTTTTATACTTTCTAGAGTATATCTAATATTAAAATAATTAAAAAAAGAGGGTCTTAATTACTATAATTTTTATTTTTATTTTTATTTTTATATTTTAAAAAAATATTAAATGAAAGAACGTGACTAACAATTATTTCCTTTTTAGTTTTGAAAGAGTAGAAGGATCAAGCATGATCCAATTGCATAAAGTGTGTCGGTATATTGGAATTATATCCAACACGGGGCTCGTGATAGCTCACGGAGTACTCCTATCCATTACAAGCCAGTTTTTTAAACTATTATATGAATTAGATGTATCACCTCTGAGGGCATGCAGAGACTTTCAAGGATAGAAAATGATTTTTCGATTAACTCATAAGCTTTTGCATTTTAGAGATTAGCTAGAAACCAAACTACCGAAGGTGTCCCTATTTGTCTTTTTCTATGGGATTTATTCGGAATGTGCACGATACATAAAACAACAATGGACTGGGACCAAAATCTACATCCCAAACCTTGGTTTATTCCTTATCCTATAAGAAATGGAATGGGATATTTGTAAGTATTATATTCTTCGGAGTAATATAAACAACTCACATAATGGTGAAATTGATCTCTCTTTTTAGATAAGAACTCTATGTAACACACACATACATTGTACTAACTAATACAATATGTATTTGTTTTATCATGCGTCAATAATATCAATGAGCATTAATGATACGCAAACCCTCTATTTAATATATATATATATATATATATATATATATATATATATCTATCAGAAATAATACCAAAGCGGGACAATGATATGCCTAATAAGTGTACAATCTATTATTCAATTATTTTGAAGTACCCATATCAAAATTCATCTTCTTATGAATTATGCATATATGTATAGTTGGTTATTATTAGCGACTTGCAAGATATTTGCAGGCTGTTCGAAAAGGGTCATGCCATAAATCATCAAGAGGTTGCTTTTTAAGAGAAGAAAGGATTCTTGGCGAAGGGGAAAACAGTGGAGGAATACTAGTGAGCGATATGGTGAGTGTGAGTCCATATGGTGCTGAATCTGGTGACAATTTCACATCCATTGGAGAAGCCATAGCTTCTGCTCCAAACAATTCAAGGCCTGAAGATGGTTATTTTGTAATCTATGCTAAACAAGCATACTACGAGGAATACATTGTCGTTCCAAAGTATAAGAAGAATATAATGCTGCTTGGAGATGGCATCAATCTCACTGTCATTACTGGAAACCATAGTGTCATGGATGGTTGGACCACTTTTAATTCTTCAACGTTTGGTAAGTATTAGCACTCAAAATAATACACTTTATCATATAATTAATTTTTTTATAATTATTTTCAATTTTTATATATTTTTATCCTTTTTTTTATATGTATCTCCTTATCTGTCTCATCACTTTTTTATTTTTAAGTATAAAAATAAAATAAAATTCGAAAGATAATCCTTTATTTAAATAAAATATGATTTTATATATGTCGATCTTGATTATAATCTCCTATATGATTAATTAGTCATTCAATTTTTTAATTAAATTAAATCAAACTAATTCCAAAATTATTTACATGTAATTTATTATATTCACTTGAATTAGCAGTTTTAAAGAGAAAGCAACTTACCCCTTTTTGCTAACATACCATTACTGGTATATGTAAAAAGCTCTAGAGCTAGCTTTCTAAACTTCTAATGTTGATTGGACAAATTAAGAATGATTAATTTACTTCATACACAAGTGTTAATTATATTTATGCTGACCTTTCATGTGTCCCCTTATGAATTTCAAACTTGAAAAATGTCAATGTTGCAGCTGTTTCTGGGGAGGGCTTCATAGCAATAGATGTAACGTTCAGGAACACGGCAGGTCCAGAAAAGCACCAAGCAGTGGCGGTGAGAAACAACGCCGACCTCTCCACCTTCTACCGCTGCAGCTTCGAGGGGTATCAAGACACTCTCTACGTCCACTCCCTCCGGCAATTCTACCGCGAATGCGACATCTACGGCACCGTGGACTTCATCTTTGGCAATGCGGCTGCCGTCTTCCAAAACTGCAACATCTATGCTCGGAAACCGATGGCCAACCAGAAGAACGCCGTCACGGCTCAGGGCCGTACCGATCCAAATCAGAATACCGGCATTTCCATCCACAACTGCACGATCGAAGCAGCACCGGACTTGGCGATGGAGTTGAACTCGACTTTGAACTACTTGGGGAGGCCATGGAAGGTTTACTCTAGGACTGTTTTCATGCAGTCGTATATTGGAGATCTGATAACTCCTGATGGATGGTTGGAATGGAATGGAACTGTTGGTTTGGACACTCTTTATTATGGTGAGTTTGAGAATTATGGACCGGGTTCGAATACTAGTATGAGAGTGAAGTGGGGTGGGTATAATTTGATGAATGTTACACAGGCTTTGAATTTTACTTTGTATAATTTCACTTTGGCTGAAACTTGGTTGCCCCAAACAGATATACCATACCATCCTGGATTGATACATGTCAATTAGATGGTATTAATTAGTTTGGAAATCATTAGGTGTTAATGATGATGACAATGATTGATTCATTTGATGTAAGTTAATTGAGTCCTAAGATTTGTTATTATCAGTGACTATTATCAATTTATGTGATAAATTTTAATTGAGCCATGTATTGTTTATCACCACGTGCGGATGAAAAAAATTACCAATCTACATGTCAAATTTTAATTGGAATATTTAATTTTACTATTTTTATTTTTAAATTGTAAATGTGAACCTTTTAATGATGACCAATAAAAATTTTTTTGGTGATCATTTAGTGACAAATAGTATTTTTCTTAGTTTTATTGTTTTTTATATTAAAACTTTAAAAATAAACATTTTAATGATAATATTCAAATTATTTATACTAAAATTTTAAAACTGAATATTTTAATGGTAACCATTCAAATTATCATCTGACATATAGATTTTGATAATGATTTATCAATAATGACAAGTAATATTTTTTTTATGCACATAGTAATATTTTTCTTATATATGTGCATGATGTAATTCAATATTAGTTAATTGATCTTTATGAATTTGTACATAATTATGTTAAATTGCTTTTGTATTTTGTTTCACTCTCAAATATAGAACAGTGATCACAAAATGACTCTAACTACCTAGATGAATGCTGATATGATGATTAATAGGGCTATATTTTAATTTCAATTAATTTATTAATTAACCAAAACTTAAACAATGATACAACATATATCCGATATGAAAATATTGCTACATATTAACATATCGTCAATAGTCCATATGCATTAAATCAAACTCAATCAAGATTGCCAAAACCAGTTAGTATAGTGTATCACAAAAGGAATAGAGCAAAACGAAAACAAATTTATAAATATTGAAAAAAGGAAGAAGAAAAGTAATTAGGTAACAAAATACATGATTTTTATCATCAGTCAATGAAAAATATTATTCCCATCACTCAAAGTCCAGATTTGTAAGGAACACCAGCATTAGAGATCCACTTAGTACCGTTAAGAAATGACTGCACCGTGAACCTGTTTGCCTCTTTGTTACTAATGCTTCTCAAACCCTTCCACTGGACTCTATTCCTCGTGGATGAACCAGGTCCAAAGTTTTGAAACTCCGAGTAAAAAATGGTGCTTGGAGCTGAATTTCCTACCCATGGCATCCAACCTTTGGGATCGATGAAATTTGCCATGTAGTTGTTCATGTATATTGTTGTGGAGTAGTTCTTCCATGGCCTCCCGAGGAAGGTTTGGACGGAGGACAAGTTCCCAAACGGCCAAATGGTGCAGTTCTGCACTGCAATGCCTGTGCTTTGGTTGGGATCCACCTTGCCTTGAGCTGTGATGGTGTTCTTTTGGCCACTCATTGGAACCCTCGGAAGAATGTTGCAGTTTTGGAAGACCACCGCTGAGTTCCCGAAGATGAAATCGACTGTCCCGTAGATGTCGCATTCGCGGTAGAATTGGCGGTTGGAATGTGCGTAGAGAGTGTCTTGGAATGCGTCCATCCGGCACCTGTAGAACACCACCATGTCTGCACTTGCCATTAGGGCAACTGCTTGGTGTTTGATAGCTCCTGCGGTGTTGCGGAATCCTATGTCCCTTCCGATAAATCCTTTTCCAAACACAGCTGCATGGTCACAAAATAATTTAAAAAAAAAAAAAGGGTTTTTCTTTTAGCAACTTAATGGAGATTTAATTAGTACTAAGCACAAAAGATTATGATTCTCTTTAAACATATATAAAGAAGTTATTGCATCATAAAAGTGGGCACTTAAATTACTACAAACTTTTAAGAGAAAGTCAACTCAAAATTCTAACCTATTAAAAATTTAAATATTACTATTAATTTTTATTAGGTATGGTCATTAATACTATTAAATAACATATTTTTTAAAAAAATAATACTAAGGTCCCAATAAAATTTATCTAACATATTTACCAAATGTATAAGTATCATTGCTTTATTGATTGAAATATTAATATAATATTTTAGTAGGTAGATTCTTTAATACCTTAGTATTGTTTTTTTCTTAATATTTATATCATTTGATAACATTATTATGGATGCGAATCTTCCTTTCTATCCTCATGTCCATTTTTATATCTTTATTCCTTTTCGATATAAAATCCCACTTCATCTTAAAAATATATATTTTAATTTTTTTTAATAATTTTATTTCTTTATAAATGTTTTTAAACAAGGTAAATTTATACTATTAGTTAGTATATCATTGTTATATATACTATATATATGTTAATAAACAAGTCAAGTTATATTATATGCATGTTTAAAAATTTTAGACACCATGAAAGCTTACCAAATGTGGCGGTCGAAAAGGTCGGAGTTCCGTCAACAAAGTTGCGGCTGCCGGAGACAATAGTGGCAGTCATCCCATCACCAACCATGACAACATTCCATTTGGACTTCTCGACTCTCACATTTTCATAGTAAATCCCCTTCTTCACATAAATCACAGTCCGCTTCTTGCTATTATCAGGAACAGCTTTGAGAGCTTCACCAATTGTCTTAAACCTCCCACTTCCATCTTGAGCCACTACAATATGGGCCTTCTTCCTCAAATCCCAACTCTCGATAAGCTTCCGATCTCTAGAACGAATCCATTTCGGTTCTCCATGGGATTCACCATCCTCGGAGGAATTCAATAATAATCGCCTGGCGATTTTCGACATAGAAGAGACAATGGCGAGGCTGTTGCTGGTCACCTCGGTGGTATTCTTGAGATGACTCGAAATGGACTCCACGAGAGACTCTTTCGCTTCCTTCAGACCGTCTATGCAAGTCTCGTAGCAAGTTCCGGCGGTGCTCAGCCAAGTTTTGAGATCGTCGATGGCTTCGATCAAGGTCTGATCGTCGTCACCGGAGGTCGAAACCGAGCTATTGAGATGATCCATTGCCAGTCCCATCAAATCTCTACAATTTTTCAAAGCTTCAATGGACATTTTATCGGTGACATTGACGAAAACTTCATGCTCGGAGAAGTAGTAGGCAGCTTTCGACAGTTCGTTCTTCGCCACGAGGATCGACAACTTGAAGAGCTTCGCCGGCTGGAGGATACCGGTGGAGTTAGCGAGAGGAGTGAGGCTTCTGTAACAGGTGTCCTGGTATAGGGTTAAGTCACAGACTGCCTTGACGGTGGAAGTGAGAGACTTGGTCTCTCCTCCATTCTTGGAACTTCCTCCCGAGTTACGAGAAGCCGTGGTGGTTCCGACGACGATGGCGACGACGACTGCCACGAAGACTATGGAGTACAAGACAATCTTGATGTATCTTTTTCGTGTCTTACGAGCTTCGATCATGGCTTGCTCGGCTTCGTCCACGTCTTTGCCGAGGGCTTTGAAGGAAGACATGTTTGACATGTTTGTTTCTTTTGAGTGTTGAATTCTATGTGTTTGTGTTTTTTTGTGTATGATATTAGGGTTGGTGGGCGTGTAGGGTTTGTATATATAGAGAAAGGTTGAAGAAAGCAATTATTTATTTTGGTATGTAACGTGGTCTTACGTGCGAGGCACTACCCTATGTATATATATAAGAGCTTCAAATTTGTAACCTTGAGTGCTTCACATGTTTGGGACTTGTATATATGTAATTGGAGCCAATGAAGTTTGTCTAGGTGGAGTCATATTTTTCTTCATCAATTTTTTTTTTTTTAAAAAAAATGCTTTCAATAAAACATAATAATTTGGGTTTGAGACTGTGATCTTATATCTGTGTAAATTGTTTTGAAATTTTTATGGGTAAAATTAGATGTATGCCAAAAAAAAAAAAATAATAATAATAAAATAAAAGAGTGCTTTATTTAATTTAAGAATTGATTTTTAGGTGGAGTCATATTTTTCTTCATCAAAAAATTTTTTTTTTTAAATGCTTTCAATTTTACATAATAATTTGGGTTTGAGACTGTGATCTTATATCTGTGTAAATTGTTTTGAAATTTTTATGGGTAAAGTTAGATGTATGCCAAAAAAAAAAAAAGATAATAATAAAATAAAAGAGTGCTATATTTAATTTAAGAATTGATTTTTATAGAAATGATAAAAATAAAGGATTTTATCAGAAGCTTAATTCCTTTTTCATTTTTACTGATAGAAATGAGCGTGCATCAACCAAAAGTGTACATGGTAGGATAATAATTTTTCGTGGATAATATTATTGAATCGATATATTACAAATATAGTAGAAAGAAAATATTATGAAGTGATGAGTTATACAGATAATATATAAAGTGATCTGATTCTAAATATACATAGATATAGAATATGTATTTAGCAGAGTACATCTAATTAAGATTGTATATAGTCCGAGCCTAGCTTTTTATGTTAATTATTTATATAGCTCAGCGTGCGAAGAATATTTGAAGCATCATATATTCTATAAGTTGAATTTTCAAATTTTCTAATACAACTTATTGTTAGAAAAACATTTAGCATACCTTACGTGGTTACCTTACATACGTTGTAGGAATACAATCTTACATTTTATAGATTATTATTAACTTTATTAGACTTAGATGACTGCATTAAGAAAATATTTAGGAGACTTTAATTTTTTTTTTGGGGATAAAAAAGGAGATTTAAATGACTGATTAATTTTGAAAATATTTCAATTTATTGATTCTGAAATCGAATACCAAAGCTAAAATTGTCCTTTAAAGATAAATTTTGTCAATATTATTTCTACATTTATATTTCTTAGAATATAAGTCACAGATCATCACCTTCCTAATTCAACTTAAGAACCGGAATAAATTGATGAAAGCTTACTTTTTCAATGCTTCATTAATTTAAGAACATCTTCATAGGACGATTTGGTTGTCCATGATCAAAATAAATATCTATTGTTTGAAGAAACTTAATTATCAAAAAAAAAAAAAAAAAAAAATTGGTTTGCAGAATTACACTTTTATTATTCTTATTTTAATTTATTATATCCACATAGTTCAATAATCAAGCCCACAAGCAAATTAGCCACTACATTCAGGCCCATTTAAGCCCAGATGCGGCCCACCTGAAACAAGTTATTTATGCTTGTTAGTGAGGGTTTTATGAACCAATTCATAGTATGATAAACAATTATACAAGAGACACCAAATTTGTTTTCAAAATTTACATACCAAATAAGGTGATAACAGTCAAATATCAGCTTTATTGGGATTAACTTTTTCAATATTTAATTTTTATTCATTTTCCAACCAACAATGATTTGACTCATCCTGTATTATATCATCTAGCAAATGTACTCAATAAACAATTTGGTGTTTGCAGGGTTACTTTGATAGATCATATGGGTCTTTAAATAACTACATCTAACAGTGCCTAAATTATGGTCTAAGGTAAGGGATTTCTAAAAGGTGTGAAATAGATGTGAGCAACACAGCCAGATAGTAAATGAACACTTTTATTTATATTCACGAGAATATAAATTCAAATTGTAAAAAAGAAAAAATTTTAAATAGATTGTAATTTAGATAAATTGTTAAAAAAAAAAAAAAAAAAAAAAAAAAAAAAACACAGCCAGTTAGTAAATGGGCTCGCAAGAAACGGATCACAAACATGGCCTTGTAAGCTCAAACTGTCTTCTTGGAGCTTTACAAGCCCATTGAGCTTTATAAAGTTAGACCCACAGATCATCTTGGAATTTAAATCACAATATTTTATAAATTATTTTTATTTTCCTCCTTCTGCTGAGTACTTTAGATTTTTTGTCTTTTTGAATTTTTTTTGATAAATTAAGAAGAAGGATTTTTGCACCCGCTCTATCAATGAATAATTTAGAACTTAATTTTCCATTACAAAACCCACTATGAACATGATTTTCACTCTACCTATGACATTATAGTTAAATAAGGGACGTTTAATTTAAAAATAAAAATAAAAATTAACCATGTGTTATAGTTCATCATCTTGGTATGTAAACAAATACATCCAACACTCACAGCCCACTGGAAAACAAGAAAAAAAGAAAAAAAAAAGAAAAAAGAAAAAGAAAGACATAGATGTATGTTAGAGAGGGTTTTATAAATCTATATATATGAACAATAATAGAAAGTTAGAAACATCATACTGTTACCAAATTTTTATACTAAATAATATGATAATATTTTATTTACTTGTATTGAGATTTTATTTTATTTCTAATATTTCATTTTTCAACCAACAATATGATAACACATTATTAGGTAAATGAATTTAATAAACAAACTGGTTTTTATAGCACTACTTAACACATCAACTTAGATCTTCAAACAAAGATGCTTGGATCTAACAATGTATAAATTATGGTCTTAATAATATATGCATAATTAAGTATTTTACTTTTTGTTGTTTATCCACCGTTACATGTAA
Source organism: Ziziphus jujuba (assembly GCF_031755915.1). Lineage (NCBI taxonomy): Eukaryota > Viridiplantae > Streptophyta > Magnoliopsida > Rosales > Rhamnaceae > Ziziphus > Ziziphus jujuba. The sequence goes on from NC_083386.1 coordinate 6,185,495, forward strand.
ACTTTCAAGCTAGGACTAGAATAATTTGTGGAAAAAAAATTATTTGGCTTGTAAAACACTCCCTATATGTATGTTATGCATACATATAAAGCCATGCATAATATTACATACAGAATTAATTTAATATAAAAATGAAACAAAGTTTGTTTAACATGATTAAGTTGACTCTGTCTCTGTTTCCTTCTTCCTCAGCTCTTATTCCCTTCATCTTATTCTCTGGCTTCCATTTGAATTTCCATTCATATTTTATTCCATAAAAACTAATTAATCTCCAATTCCAAAACAAAAAGCTGATGTCAATCCTCCGTATCATTTATATGACCTTTACCTGTCCTCTTCTTTCTTAATATATATATATTTTTCCTCCATGTGACTTTCTTTCCAAAACAAAAACAAAAAATTATTTCAATAATTTTCTCTCTTGGGTTTTCTAGGCTTCCAAACATGGGACAGGAAAAAAGAAGACTCACAGATGAATATGAAATCTCAGAGGTTTTAGGCAGAGGAGGATTCTCAGTTGTAAGAAGAGGGATAAGAAAATCATCATCATCATCATCAGCAGGGAATAACAACAATAGCGACAACAACATCAATTCCCATGTAGCAATCAAAACTCTGAAAAGGCTAGGACCTTCATCGACAAATTTTCCTCCATCTAATTCTCGCGGATTTTCCGAGAAAACAAACATGGGTTCAATGGGATTTCCATTGAGGAAACAAGTCTCGGTATCAGATGCTTTATTAACCAATGAGATCTTGGTGATGAGGAAGATAGTAGAAAATGTTTCACCCCATGAGAATGTGATTGACCTCTATGATGTATTTGAGGATTCAAATGGGGTCCACCTGGTGTTGGAGCTCTGTTCTGGTGGTGAACTGTTTGATAGGATTGTTGCACAAGAAAAGTACAATGAGGTCGAAGCCGCCACTGTTGTCCGGCAGATTGCCAAAGGATTAGGAGCTCTTCACAAGGCTAATATTGTCCACAGGGATTTGAAGCCTGAAAACTGCCTTTTCTTGAACACCAATAAGGATTCTCCATTGAAGATCATGGATTTTGGATTGAGTTCTGTGGAGGAATTCACTGACCCTGTTGTTGGATTGTTTGGTTCCATTGATTATGTCTCTCCTGAGGCTCTTTCTCAGGGAAATATTACTTGCAAGAGTGATATGTGGTCTCTTGGTGTTATTTTGTATATCCTTCTTTCTGGGTATGTTTTGCTAAACTTTTCTAGGATAGTGCTTGGATTTTTCTTTTTTGCCAAACAAGCAGCATATTATTTCCTTTTTATGCCTGCTAAAGTTTTGATTTTGAATATTATTTCTCTATATATGCTTAGTCTATATGAAATAATTAACCTAGTAGTACTCTAGCATTGTGATTATAATTACAATACTAACATATATAAGAGCAATATTTTCTTGTTTCAGTGATTTTGTTGCATGGCGTAAAACCAAAAAACTCTTGCAAAAGAAAAAAAAAAAAAAAAAAAAAAGGAAAATTTTTCTCCTGTATTCTTAGCAATTAAACAGATTTTCAAACTTTGGCATCTTTATTTCCTTGATATTCCAATTCCCATGTGTTTGTTAGATTCTGAAATTCCTTTTGTTTGTTTAACTTTTGAAGCCACCAAATAGAAAGTTGTTGAATATTTCTCAATGTTAAATATATAATTTGAATTCCTGCCAAATCTTTTTTTTTTTTTTTTTAAAATTGAAATGGTAATTGTATAGAATTCCAAATTCTACAATTTCAGAATTTGACATAATTATTATTTTCATACATTTTAATTTTAGGTATCCACCTTTCATTGCTCAGTCAAATCGGCAAAAGCAACAAATGATAATGGCTGTAAGTCATACATGCTTAATTTGCATTTTTTTTTTTGGCAAAAATATATATTCTCTTCAAATAAACTCATTTGGTTATTTTTCAGGGAGAATTCAGTTTTTATGAGAAAACTTGGAAAAACATTTCTTCATCAGCAAAACAATTGATCAAAAGCCTCTTGACTGTTGACCCTCAATGGAGGCCTAGTGCTTTAGAGGTTAGCTACATGTAAAATGCCCTTTAATTTCCCTGCATATATATATATATATATATATATATATATTTTATTTTGTATCTATCTGTGTAAATATATCCCATCCCTAGTTGAGGAATCTTTTTATTTATTTATTTTTTAAAAAATAAAATTCATAGAGGAATTGCCTTAAGGAATCTTATGGCAAACTAGCTAGAATTTATTATTGTAACTTGTTTTAAAATTCGAGGAAGTTACTGTAACTAAGTCAATACGTTAGTCAATAGGACTGTTCTCTGCAAGTTCTGTAGAAGTTCAAAATCACCAATATAATAAATTTTGTATAATACGAAATGTATTGTTTTTTTTTTATTCAAGTAGTGCAATTTGGAGATGTTTCAATAAATTTTTACAATTTGAATTATTTCTAGTACATTGAATATTTTTTATTTATTTATTGAAATAGTTGGAAAATTAAATAAATTCAAGTCACACCTTAGTCTGACCTAGGCAATCAAATTACACAACAAAAGATATTGTGTCATTTTTTCTCTCTTCTATGTCTCCATTTAGTCCCACCGTTTTTACAGTTTGGTCTTATTTATTTTTCAACAACTTGAATTCTCTTATCACTAATTGGTAAGAAAAATTTGATAAATAAATTTAGTCATATGAAATATCAAAGAATTAAACAAAAAAAGTGTAATAAACTACACTGAATTGCATAGCTGGGATTTATTTATTTATTTTTCTGAGTGAATTTGAATAGCTGGGAGATAGTTAAAGGAAGTGAGGAAAATGAAACTTACAAATGATTGTATATGTTTGAGTGGAGCAGCTTCTAGATCATCCATGGGTGAGAGGTGATTCAGCTAAGGAGGATCAAATGGACGCCGAGATCGTTTCCAGGCTGCAGAGTTTCAATGCTCGCCGCAAACTCCGAGCAGCTGCCATCGCTAGTGTTTGGAGCTCCTCCATTTTCTTAAGGACCAAAAAGCTCAAATCTTTGCTTGGCTCCCATGACCTCTCACCAGATGAAATTGAAAATCTCAGGGATCATTTCAAGAAAATGTGAGTCACCACTCATCATAAACTCATTATCGATCAACATTTTTCTATTCAGTATGGAGTTCTTGGAAAGCTTTTATTTTTATTATTTTTTATTTTTTGAATGTTAGACGTAAAAAGATTTTAATTCGGGCTTTCTGTTTAGAAAATTGTAGACTTCACCATTGGATTCTTCCTGAAAATATAGAATTCTTGACTAGTGTAAAGAAGATTTATACTAATACCCAAATATAATGTAATGTTTTATGAGCTCAAATTATCTTCCAGATTCTTCATGTTGAAGCAGTTTTAGTTAGCATGTTGATATTAGATTAAGGAGATAAACTTGCATTTTATATGAAAAAGATTAGAAATTGCAAATGAAAGAAGAATTTAGTTCGAAACCAAATAGTTGATGATCATCTAAATTCTGGTGAAAGTGCAGATGTGCAAAAGGGGACAATGCAACTCTATCTGAGTTTGAAGAGGTTTTGAAAGCAATGAACATGTCATCCTTAATCCCTTTAGCTCCTCGCATCTTTGACCTTTTCGACAACAATCGTGATGGAACTGTGGACATGAGAGAACTACTTTGCGGGTTTTCGAGTCTCAGAAAATCTCAAGGCGACGATGCTCTCCGCCTCTGCTTTCAGGTGTAACTCAAAAGAATGTCCTCTTTTTTTCCATCTTTCTTGTTATTTTCTAAATGCCATAATTTCTTCTTCATGATCAAAGTATAAAACCCATCAAAAGTTAAAAGGCAAACTAGCCTGAATCATCATAGTTGTTTCACTGCTTGATCAGAGATTGCTCAGATCCTCTCTAACATGTCTGATTTTCTTGGTTTCTGGCTTTTGTGAATATGTGTATATATACATAGATGTATGATACAGATAGATCTGGATGCATCACTAAGGAAGAAGTAGCATCCATGCTAAGAGTAAGTAAACTAATGAATCTTATCCTTTATAATTACTGTAATACTCCATCTAAGCTGAGGCTCTATATTATATTTACACGTACATTATATTTATATGGTGAGGAAATGCAGGCCTTGCCAGATGATTGTCTACCAGTGGATATAACAGAACCAGGGAAATTGGATGAGATATTTGATAGAATGGATGCAAACAGCGATGGAAAAGTTACCTTCGATGAGTTCAAAGCCGCCATGCAGATAGACAGCTCTCTCAAAGACCTAGTCCTCTCTTCTCTTCGCCCTTCATAGTTTTCCTACTGGATATGTTTTAATTAATTATGACTTTTTTTTTTTCCTTTTCCCCCTATAAATAATATATAAAGGTAATGTAGGAGCTTATTTTGTATTTCTATATTGACTTACATATGTACAAGAAACATGAGAAAGACAAAGATGTTGAATTCACGAAAATCAGAAGAATTTCCCCAGCTTTGGCAGAAATGGATTCTCCTATGAGGGATTTCTTGTATAAGTTTAAACAATTTCACTTCTGTCTCTATTCTATCTCGTTAAAAAAAAAAAAAAAAAAAATTGCAAATCTATTTTCTGGGAATTCAGTGCTGATTAATCCTTATTACATGCATGCCTCACGTCAGCAATGCAAACTAGTCTGTGCATGTACAATAGAGAGAGCGAGAGAGAATAAGAACCACCAACAGACAAACCTCATACAATGAGCATTATCAATAAATGTGACTAGGTGGTCTAATTGACTCTAATATGACCACTACGAATCATCATTTTCATCCATACCTCTTGCATCATCGCTACCCCGGTCATCTGTACTGTCATTAGAATCATCAGTACTCTTTGCACTATTACTTGGCAAAGTTTTCTCACAGGGAATTGTTACATCCATCCAGCTAAGATCTTCATTATCGTTAACTCCTGGGTCATCCAACCAGTCTACCATGTTGGCATCTGTAGCTTCTAAGCATATGGGATCCAGCATACCTCTTGAATATCTAGTTTTACTTGTTTCAGATCGTCTGCCCATATAAGAAAAACCAGGTTAAGATATGGTAAGCAAATTTGGTTCTGCAGAAAAACTGTGATGTGAACATGTTTACAGCATCTTATGGTTACAAACTAAAGAAAAGGTGCCCTATCAGGACAGTATATCGATTAATTAACCAATGATAAATTAGTTGAATATAAGTAGGAGTACTGACAAGACATTGACAAAAAGATAAATGTAATAAAACCAAACAATTTTTATCATCCTGTAGTCCAAAATTATTCTGATCAGAAATCATCAATTTCTGTCATGAATAGAAATTTGAGGTGCATCAAACAAAAATTACCCTAATAAAGAATAATAGCACAAAAGCATTTTGTAATCTCTTCTCACTTGTATTTAAATTGATTAGAAAAACTACATGAATACAACAATTTAAATGTAAGTAGAGATAATGCTTATAGCAAATAACTCACATCGTAAAAACACTAGTTTTCAAAAGTTAAGAGGACAAGAAAACCTACCTCTGTTGAAGATGTAAGTTGTAGTGAACAAATAAGAGGTCATTCAGCCGTTGGTGCTCCAGCCGGTTTTTCTTCTTTGAATGTGTACGTTCAAACATGCTCCAGCTCCTATCACATCGAATTATGTTGCAAGTTTGACTTAATATCCTTACAGCTAATCGTTGTAGATCAGGGTAATCTGCTGCATAAAGTGACCACCAAGTAGCTGGAAAACAAGACAGCACAAAGTTAACAATCATTATGAAATAGACCTGGAGCCCATGACAAAACAACTGAGAAGATTGTAACCTGGAGCTAATGATTCTCGACCACGTAAAGCAACAGGCCGACCAAAATCCCCCGCAGCTTCCTCATAGAATTTTATGTTACTTGTAATTGTTACCTGGGCTGTTATGTTAGGCTCTAAGGTTTCAATACAATCAAGAAAGCCCTTCTGGATAACTTTGTTGGTAGAGAAACTAGGGTTATAAAATATGGATGGGTTGAGATAGTATGCAGCTGCATGAAGTGGGCTATGAAACTCTGCCTTCCAAATATCATCAATTACCTTCAAATAAGGCAAGTACTTTGATTCCTTATTGTTAAATGCTACAATGATACTTTTCTTTGCCTTTTCCATTGCATTATACATATATCCAATGAAGGGCTTGTCCTCACCGTCTAAAAGATGTAAAACAGAAAGTAGGGGCTTTGTCACCTTTGCAGTTTGATCACATAGTGACCAAAAATGTTCATCCACAATAATCTCTGACACCTCAAGTCCAGCCCTTTGTTTGGAGAAAGCTGATTGCATCCAAGTAGCACCAGTAAATATTTGATGGAGCTGATCCTTCAAAGATACAATGTTTTGCAGTGTTAGAAAGATGGAAGCGAACCTTGTAGGTGCAAGTTTGACTATATCCCTTCCACCTGTTTTTTTCCTTATTAGATTAAGGAGCCATGCGTTGTTGTAGATAAACTGAGTTATCCTTTTTGCCTTTGCCAGAACCCCTTTTACTTCATCTAGTTTTCCAATTTCCTCAAGCACTAAGTCAATACAATGTATTCCACATGTACTGCAGAAAAAGGTTTTGTATTTATCCATTAAGAGTTTTCTTGCAGCTTTATAACTGGGTGTGGAATCTGTGACAAAATTGACAATATTCTTAGGCCCAACTGCTTGAACAATACCATCAAATAAATCAAGAAGTGTATTTGGACAATTTGAGATGTCTGATGCATCGACAGATTTGAGGAACAAAGTACCCTTAGGACAATAAACAAAAAAGTTTATGACTGTACGGCCAGTTTTATCCATCCACCTATCAACCATGACTGAACACCCAGTCACCTCCCAAGATTTTCTCAGCTCCTCACCATATTCACCAACATCCTGAACGCTTCTGTTCAACAATTTGCCCCTCAAAGAATGATAAGAAGGCATCCTATAGCCAGGACCTACAGTAGCAATTGCATCAGCCATCTCTTGGAAATAATGTGAATTTGCAGCAGTGAATGGTATGCCAGCTTCGTACATAAATCTTGCAACAGCCATATCAGCTTGATCTATGATCTCTTGAGAAGCAAAACTCTGAAACAATGGTTGAGTGACAATCGGTGTAGCTGTTGGAAAGCATTGCTTCTTTTGCCTCTTTGTTCGACTGGAAATTCCTTCCACAACCTCTTTTCCCCTTCTCTTCCCAGAACCTTGTGTGAGAGATGTCTTCTGAATTCGGACGACATCATCATTATCATCATGGTCATCTTCTTCTTCTCTACATTGCATGTAGGATGCAGACTTCTTGCAATGCTTCAGTCCTTTCTGCTTTTTCAGCTTTTCTAATACTTTAAAGCCTAAATGTTGCTGAATCTGCACTTTTACTTCTTCAGGTACTTCCTCACATGGAGCTACATTCCCCCTTTCTCCTGCTAAATGTTGCTTCAGTCTAGAAATCCCACCTCCAAGCATTACCTTGTGGCAGTATTTGCATTTAATCTTTTGGCGGCCCCCATTTACCATAATACCATGGGCCCAACCAGGATCAGAAGCACGAGGAGGCACCAAACCCTGATGAGAATGCTCAGTCAAAAACGTAAAAATGCAAACACATGTAAAAGAGAAAAAGAAAAAGAAGATACGAAATCATGTCATAATGATGAGAGGTATTTCAATTATAGATGATTTATTATAATATATGTCATATAAGGCACACTTGAAAAACTATGCATTGACATATACCGCTTACTTGATTATCCTTGAATTGCATTGCTCGAAAAATATCCAAAAAACTCCTAAATCCCCACCATGTGCTGTTAGTACACTGGTTTTGAGTAGCCAAAATACAAAAGATAAGAAATAAGCATCAACGGCAATAACGAAGAAAAAAATAAACATAAGCACAAAGATAATAAGAACTTGACCATCATGTTAAAGACAATAAATTTTGGAAACTGTACTTGGCAGGTGGAACTTTTGAGTTGCATTTTAGAGAACAATGTAGGAGACTGGAAATTTGGATTGCATTCAGAACTTGAAGAAAAATGTATAAGCCGCATATATATACACAGGAAACCAAAAATCCACCACCCTGTTAATAACAGAGATAGCCCTTTACCCAAACACACTTAACAATACACAATATACAAATGCATCTTCTCCCTTTTCTTGTAAAATTCTACTATTTTCTTTCTCTCCAAACAATCAATATCACTGCTTTTTCTAACAGGCCAGAGAAACAAAAATTCATAACGGTTCTAGTCTCAATTAACTAACCAACAAAATGAATAAAATAAAATAAGAAAAAAACACACTTTTCAATCGTCTCGTTGAAACCCAATTTTCAATTTCATTTTCTATCACATAGAAATGGGTTTTCCATTTGACAAGCGAAACAGCAAGCCTCACCTGAAATTTTCCGAATGTCGATATCTATCACCTCCCGAAATATCGGTGTCTCAGGCTAAAAGATTCGCATCCAAAAACAAACAACAAAAGCAGAGATCAAGAAAGATTGGAAGCGAAACCCGAAAAAAAATGAAAAAGGGATCCGATTTTTCAAAGTTTTTCGGGGACCGAAGAGCAAAACTAGCGAGGACCGAAACTTTGAAAGGAAAGAAAGAAAAAAAAAAAAAAAAAAAAAAAAGAGCGTATCGGAAATATCGTCTTAAAAAAATGACGGCGCGAAATAATCGTATGGCCACGGTGGAAGAGTTTCGCTCGCGTCTTAATTATCGTACCGTTTCGTTTCGTCTCACTCTCGCACGTGTGAGTTAGCATCGCTTTTTATTTTTTTATTTATTTTAATTAATATTTTTGCAATTTTCAAAAACTAAATTAATAAAGTCTAATATATAATTCACGTAATACAAAATTTTCATTCTGCTATATTTTCTTGTGGACGATTTATTCTGCTTTATTTGAAATTTATAAAGTTAAATTTTTTTTTTCTAAATACATAAATTGTTTTCATTGTTTTTTTAAATAATTGAAAATCGAACCAATTTATAATATCAGATTCATAAAAAAAAAAGATTAAAAAAAAAAAGCAGGCAAAATTTTCTTTTATTTATTTATTGGAAAGAAAAAGCCGTACAAAAAAAATAAAAAATCCTAATTGGGTTAAAAAAAAAAATTCGAAATATAATTGTCATTTCGTTTTAGCGTTCGAAAAATTTTCCTTCCTGGTCTCTTTCCCGCATCCATGGCGCAAGTCATGAACGCGGCCGCCGATTCTCTCACCAAATCCCCTCCGGCCTCCAGTGCCGGAGCCACCATAACTGCCGGAGACGATGACCTTCCGCCGCCGGCGCCTCCACCTCATTCTCACACCTTGTCGCGTAGAAGGGAGAGAGAACCTAGAGGAGACAGGAGAGACGACAACAGGGACTTCGATCGTCCCCCGAACCGCCGCGATTACGGCGACCGGAACTCACCCCTGCAGCCGCCGATGAGGGATAGGGAATACAAGCGCCGCCGGAGCCCTAGCTCTCCTCCGTATCGTGACCGCCGGTATTCTCCATCGTATTTCAAGCGGTCCAGACGTGGTAGTCCTCGCGGTGGTTATGGACACGATGATAGGTCGGACAGTGATTTTGCTTTTCTTATGTATTCAGTTTTTCTGTAGCTATTAACGGTTTGTTAGTGGAAATTTGTTTAGCTTTTAACATTGGCTTTTTCCATTTCGTATTTGGATATATTGGGATAACTGTTTAGTTAGGGTTTCAATGTTCAATATGCTGTATTTGTAGAAAGGAAATATGCTGAAATTTGGGGCTGTGGGTTGCTTCTTTGATATAAGATTTTGCATGACAACTTCCAGGATCCAACAGCTTAGAATATTCTGCTTGCTTTTGAGTTTTGACCACTTTTATGGTGAAATTTTAGCAATTCTTCCAGAAACAGTGAATACTAGTGCGAGTTTACTATACCCTGTTATCTGATCTTCTTTCCATAGATGTAGATGTCCTGTGCCCTGCCTCCCGTAGAAACAAAGATAAAGGAAAAAAAGAGTCTGAAATAATTGTAAGAATGTTGGAAATCCTGGCTTCTTGGAAGTTTTTGGTTTTTGTTTTTGTTTTTTTTTTTTTTTTCAGTTGTTATTTATTTGGGTGTTTCAGTTTTTATGGTAGTATGTTACACATGAATCCGATATCTTTACATGACATCCAATTTCCGATTGAAGTTTAAAATCCTGTTGATGGTATTGCAGGTTTGGCTACGACCATAATAGTGGATATGAGCGCGGGTTGGGGGGAAGGCTTAGTTATGCTGATGAGAAGTCGCACAGTGGTCGTTTTATTAACCGTCCACTTGGTGGCTATCAACATGGACCTCCAGGTATCTAAATTGTGTTTTTGGTTACATGCTTTGATTTTTTTGACTTTCTTGCATGTGGATTATTGAGCATGGGTGAGTCTATATGATATATTTTGTATGAGTGAACTCATGATTATGACCTTGACTTCCTATGAACATTTATTTACTAGTCTGATGCTCAATTGGAACTCCTTTGAGGCTGCTATATTCATATCATAGATTGCTGGAGTTTGCATGTGGGACTTCTACCACCTCTTTTATTGTTATGGGAGTGCAGCTGATATTTGCTGTATCCGATCATTGTCTTTTTATATGACATCCTAGAAGCTTGAAATTTCATTATGTTATTGGATTTGGTGGATTGGCTTGTAATGGTGATTGCACAATCCTCAATGAGCTACATGATATGACATTGTCCTTTGTTGTTCTCTGTAAATGTAATATGTTTTTATGTTTGCTGGCCTGGGACTCTGTTTTTAGTCTGTATTCTTCGTTTGGAGTTATTTGTTGGCAGAATTAGAATCAAATCGTGGGGGTTATGCTGATACATCCAACAAAGGGAGTGCACAAAGGTTAGCATTTAACTATTCTTGAATTTTTGCTATCATTAAAAGTAATTGTACTTGCCATCATTATGGGAGTACAAGGAGGAGCGAGGATACATAACTTTACTTGGTGTTATACTGTATGTGATATCTCATAAATTTGTCTTAATATATGTGCCTCCATGTCCTTTTATGTTGATACTTGATATATCTGTGGACTTTAGTTAAGAATTAGAAATCTGCATGCCATTACTAATCTTGTAGTCTTTAGGATTTTGTGAAGTTGTAACAAGAGGCTTGAGGTTGCAGAAAAAAAAGTCTAATGCATTTAACAAATTATGAGATGAAAATTGAAGATTTTGATGGCTAAATGTTATTATTATTATTATTTTTTAATTATATATATATATATATATTTCCTTTCTGGAGGGTGATAGATATTGAAATTCATGCTAGCTAGAAATAGTAATCATACCTGTAATGCCAGCTAGAAATAGTAATCGTAAAGATTGGGTGCATGGGAGAACATGTTTTAAATCTTTCGAATGAAGGCTAATACTATACAGCTGCATCTTCGTAGTGAATTACTGTTACAGTGATAGCATCGTGGAAGACCTTTAAGTTTTATTATGGCTCTAAGATTTATGTTTGCAAAATTTATGGAATGTAGAGTCCACCTTTTTCTTTGAGGAGGTTCTTTTGTTGGACTTGAAATAATTGGGCTGGTTCTTTTCATCTATCTTTAGATTTTGCCTCTGTTTTACATGTTTATGTTTGTTCTTCTTTTCTATATGCAGCTTGTGTACTTGTGTGGTTTCCTATTGGCATACCTTTTGTATAACTTATAACTTGTTTATCCATTTTTTTATATATCACTTGGCAATGATGAGTAGAACCAGTTTTAAATAATCATTTATTTGCTCATATATGTTTTGTTTGAGTTGTTTTCTTATGATTGTGGAAAAGTACAAAAAAGGCTAAGAGTTGATTTCGAGATATTCCCCCCCCCCCCCCCCCCCCCCCCCCCTCCCCCTCTTGCCCTTTTTGTGATAGTCTATTAGGGAGGATTGGTATATCAATATAATGGAACCGTAAACTGTTTCAGAGAAGGCTTGATGTCTTATAAGCAATTCATTCAGGAGCTTGAAGATGACATACTACCTGCAGAAGCCGAGCGTAGGTATGTTTCAATATTCAGACAAGGGAGAGAGAGAGAGAGAGAGAGAGTTAGTGAGTGATTATATCTATAGACTTCTGCTTGGCATGATTGATTATATTATTGAGATATGATAAAGTCAAATGATTTTACAGGTATCAGGAGTACAGATCAGAGTACATTTCCACTCAGAAGCGTGCTTTCTTCAATGCTCATAAGGATGAGGAATGGTACATCATCTAGTTATGTTAATTTGGTTGTTTCCTTCTTGGGTTTTTCTTTGTTCTTTCAGCTCTCTAATCTTGACTTCTATGTCGATGAAGGTTGAAAAATAAATATCATCCGACAAATTTACTTGCAGTCATTGATAGGTGAGTTCTATTTTTGAAGATTGATAAAACTTGACATCATCATCGTTGTTGTTTTCCTCATTGTTAATCATTATTATTATTATCATGGTTACAATGACTATATTGTTATTATCATTATTATTAGTACTTAAATATGGTGTTAAATCATTAGCTTTATAATATGACTTAACTCATTTTAGAATTTAATCAGTCTGCAACACATATTGTTGTTCATTTGGTGCATGATCTTTACAGGAGAAATGAGCATGCGCGGCAGGTTGCAAAGAATTTTTTACTTGACCTGCAGAGTGGAACATTGGACTTGTATGGATTTTATCGTCTCTATCTCTCTTGTCTTTCTCTCTCTCAAATTTGATGCAATGCAAATAATCACAATTTTGTAATGTAGGACTCCCAGTGCCACTGCACCATCCTTAAGCAAGTCAGGGCAGGCTAGTGAGCCAAACTCTGATGCTGAAGCAGACATTGGTGGCAAACGAAGGCAGCATGGTAAAGGTCGAGTCGAAGAAAGTGATTTTTCATCTGCGCTAAAGGTTCACCCAGTCAGTTCTGAGCCTAGACGAATACAAGCCGATATTGAACAAGCTCATGCACTTGTACGCAAACTTGACATTGAGAAAGGGATTGAAGACAATGTTTTGTGTAGCGTTGATTACAGCAAGATGGATAACGATAAATCTCGTGGTGGATCTGTGGGTCCAATTGTGATTATACGTGGTTTAACATCTGTAAAGGGCCTAGAGGGAATTGAACTTCTGGACACTCTTCTTACATATCTCTGGCGCGTCCATGGTGTAAATTACTATGGCATGATTGAAAGTAGTGAACCCAAAGGTTTTAGACATGTGAGGCCTGATGGAAAGAATCATGGAGAAACCAAGGAATCTGGGGCTGAGTGGGAAAAGAAATTTGATTCATTTTGGCAAGAGAGGTTGAGGGGTCAGGATCCTTTGGAAGCTATGACTGCCAAGGAGAAAATAGATGCAGCAGCTGTTGAAGGTTTAGATCCGTATGTTAGGAAAATAAGGGATGAAAAGTATGGATGGAAGTATGGTTGTGGAGCCAAGGGTTGTACAAAACTTTTCCATGCTGCTGAATTTGTGCATAAACATTTGAAGCTAAAACACCCAGAACTTGTGATGGAGCTTACTTCAAAAGTGCGTGAAGATCTTTATTTCCATAACTACATGAGGTAACTTCACATTTGTTTGTTCAATGGAACTGTTAGCATAAATTTTGTATTGATTGGTAACTACCTGGATATCTTTTCAGTGATCCTGATGCTCCTGGTGGAACACCTATCATGCAGCAGCAACCTCAGGTAATATTCCTTTACTAGTCCAGTCTGTTGAGTTGCTAAGGCATATAGATAACCCGAAATTATCTTTGTAATAGTTATTTAAAAAACTAATCCCTCCCATCCTGTCACTTCACTCTATCTCCTAACTCGAGGAGCATCTGCATTTACATTAAATGTCCACTTCGTCTGATTGTACAGTTGTCAATTGAATATGGCATTCTATAGTTTGGTAATTGTTGTTCAAACCCATGAAAGAAGTTTGGTAATGAAAATACAGTATGAAAGTTGGACATGTGCCACTTCCAAGGTCAACTTCCTAGTCCATGTAAGATAGAAAATATCTTTATCCCTAGCTTAAAATGAAAGAACAAGAATATGAGTTACCTTTGAGACTTTTGGTAATTGTAGAATTTTGTCAATTTTGCACTTCACAAATGTGATCGTTTTTGCGCTTCAACTTTTTCTTGGGGTGCTAGGATTGTGCTTAGCATACTTCTGTTATTCACGATGTGGTTTCTTTATCTCTTGAATCACTTTGCATATGCTAGATGGTTTCTTTCATGATCTTGCAGAAGGACAAGCCACAGAGGCGTAGGTTAGGTTTGGAAGGTCGGTTGAGAGATGATCGTGGCAACCGGAGAGATCATGAATGGATTGACAGAATTAATGATGGAGACAGGATGATTAATCTCGAGAATTCTCCCTCCCGTGATCTTCAGTTGAAATCTGGTGGCTTAGATGGAGGGAATCATGATGTATCTATGCATGATGTATATGGTGGGCAAGGTGTGGGTGGTGTTCCCCCTTTTGCATCAGATATGGCCCCTCCTCCAGTATTGATGCCTGTACCTGGTGCAGGGTTGGTGTTTTTTTGCCTTTTTTTTGTTGAAAATAATGCTTTCTGTTGATATCTTGAGCTTATTTAAGTTCACAGTTTAATTGTAGCATTTGCACATTTTAAAACCTCTAGGCCTTTGGGACCCTTTGTTCCTGCTCCACCTGAAGTTGCAATGCAGATGTTAAGGGACCAGGGGGGGCCTTCCCCCTATGATGGTGGTGGTAGAAAAATGCGGTCTGGTCCTAATATAGGTGGGCCGACACCAATTCTTGCTGTCCCTCCAGCTTTTAGGCAAGATCCTCGAAGAATGCGAAGGTAAGTGATGTATAGGTCTTAGTTTATTATGCTATTTTTGCTTTCTGGAGTGTGTTTGACACTCTGTTTCTCATGGTGGTACAGTTATCAAGATCTAGATGCCCCAGAAGATGAAGTCACTGTAATAGACTATCGAAGTTTGTAGGTTTCACTGGTTTTGGTAAATGCAGTGATCATACAGGATTTGGTAACGAAGGAAAAGCTTGATCTGCATCTTTATTTTCAACTTGTCCAAGCTAAGAGAATGTGGTGTAAAGATCACGACTTCTGCATGCGGCTTTTTGTTTGTTTTGTTTGTTTTTTCCTTTTCCATTAGAGGTGGCTTTAGCTTGTTTAGAACTTTCAAATTCTGTATCAGGGGTACTTAAGGCGGTTGACATGCTGTATCATATTGTAAGATAGTAGTTCTCCAAAAAACAATCTAGGACCGTATGACAAGGGAAATAAAAATGATGTTTCGTTACCCGTTTTAGACACTGGCTGAGTTGCTGATTTTAGTTTGTCTGATATAGAAGCCTTGAGGATTGAATTTAGACTGTTCTGAAGAAGGGTTGATTTCCCAAATTTTAAGCGTAGAGATGGGGCTTATTTTTTCAACTTTGTTTAGGGAAAGTGGTGGTTCTCTGTCTCTCCCTCTCATGAATGGTAAATGGCATTATATAGAACGAAATTTGGATAATATTTACAAGGGAAAGAGACAAGTTCCTTCACCAACAAACCTAAGGACATTTTTCATAAGAATGTCTAAGATGAGTTGAGGCAAACTTAATGAAGAAATTGACTTTTTTCCTTTTTGGAGTTTTTAGCAACAAATCCATTAAATTACTGTAGTCTTTGGTGTATAGATTTATTGGTTTATTTTTTTTGAATGAAAAAATATTACAATAAAAATATGAAAAAATTATGTATAGTAATATAATATTATAATTACAAAGGTTAAAAGCTTTATGTTTTTCTTACCTAAAAGTTTGGGCTATCATTAAGAAAAGACTCTCAAATTGAAGTCAAATAGTGTTTTATTTATTTATTTTTTAGATTTTTTCGTTTCAAATAAATCTATTGGTTATGCTATCAATACTAAAATGCTCTAATCAATAAAATATGAAAACTAACAATATAACTTGGATGGGCAAAAATCACAAAACTTCACTATTGTATTACATACAATTTATAAATAACCTCTCAAACTATATATATAACAAATAACTCGTAATTAAAAAAAAAATTATTACCATAGTTTTTTGAAGAACAGTCCTATTGGATATAATATCCATTATATCACACTACATAAATATTTTACATTGAATTGATAAATAATATTATAATTAACTAAAAAGTTGAAAAAAAAAAAATTTTACAACATTTTTGCTTACAATTTTAAATTACCAAAATATATTTTAAAAAAAGGATTATAAAAAAAAAACTAATAAATATAAATTAAAATTAACGAGTTTAAATTTTTTTATGCATTTATTTTAAATTTTTTACTATACCATAGATAAAGAAACGATTTTTTTTTTTTTTAACTAAAAACTATAATACATTTAACATAAATTTGTAACCTGTTTTTAGGTTATTTTTATGATTATTGGGTTATTTGTCAATAGAGTTTTGTGTTTTTTAGCTTTGGAAATAATATATATTAATTTTCTTATATAAAATCTTGGATAAATTTTCGATAGGAACATTCGGTAATCAAGTTTGGCTACTCGTATAAACAAAAATATATGCATAATCAAATTTGATTACTCGTTGTTTAGACAAATTTATCTAATATTCCTAAATCAGAGAGGATTATTATCTATTTACGCGCGCGCGCGCGCGCGCACACACACACACCAGAAAAGTCTCCCGTCAAGGCATTTTAATAGTTTTTCTATTAGAATTTTACATCACAATCCTTTAATTATTTCGAATGTTAAGATAGAATTTTTTTTAAAAAAATTTAAATAAATTTAGATAAAGTTAATTTTGTCTATTTATTAAATAACCAAGAGTTCTTAAATCAATGAAAAAGTTAATAATAAAAATTCTAAGGGTTTTAATATATATATATATATATATATATATATAAATCAAATTAAAGTTAAATTTTAGAATTAAAAAAAGAAAAGAAAAGGAAAAAAGCTGAGGCGGTGGGTGGAGTCGGTGGACCGATAATAAGGTTTTTTTTTTTTTTTTTTTTGGGTAATTGATAATAAGGTTTCTGCTTTCTACTTTTATATATAAATATTTTAAGTCTTTTAAATATTATATTTTTGCCAACAAAAGTTCTTATTTTATATTATAATTTGAATATAATATAATCTTTTTGAATATAAATATTTTGTTCCTATTAGTGAGAGGCACCGCTTTCTTTAGCATAATGCTATTTATACTCACATGTGTATGGCTGCTATTGTAGATAAAACTGGGCACTACAGTGGACGACAACTTCCATATCCATTAGAATTTCATAATTTGCAGGCCAGGGCCGTCTCAAGCAATTTTGAGGCCCTAGGCAGAGAAAAATATTTGGGGTTTTAATATTTTTTTAAAAAAAAATTAAATATTAGTTTTTAAAAAGTAGATTCTTATATAAAATTTAATTTTTTAAATTTTGAGATGGAAAGTTATTAATTAAATTTTTATATTCAAGTTTTGATAATAATTTTTTTTGAATTGATAAAATTGTCAAATTATTTAATTTTTCTGTAGACATTATTGAACGTAAATAAGATTTTATTAATTTTAATTTTGAAAAATTTCTTTCTGCTGAAGCTATACTAATAGGTATTGTTAATAGGTATTCTATAAGCTATCAATGCATTAGTAAAATAATTTAATTTTTTTATAAAGTTTAATATCTCAAGTGCTGTTTTTAATTCAGGATTTATTATTTCTTTTAAAATTTTTAGTTCTGAAAATAAATGTAAACCATTAATATCATATAACATGTTATGTTTTAAAAAATTTTCAAGATGCAAACATTTTTCTTTTAGAAAATCATCATCAAGCAATTTTAATTTTTCTACATCATACAAAAAATCAAAATTATCTTCATATATCTTAAACTATTCAAACCTAATTTGAAGTGAAGAAATGGCATGATCAACTATATAATTGAAATAATTAATTTTAAAATATTCTTTAGGTGAAAGTCTCACCTCATTAGTTTCATTCTCGTCAAATTCTTTTTTTTCTTCTAATTACACGTTTTTCACGAAATTTTGGTCATACATTTTTCATTAGCAATCTCTTTAGCATAAATCATAGCAGATGTGAACCCATTTTCTCTATAGCCATTAAAAAATGAAATAAGACCTTTTAGCTGATCTAATGCAATGGCAATATCCATATCTTTATATTGTAAAAATTTACTAACAGTGTTAATTGCAAACAATATATCATACCAAATAATCATATATAATAAAAATTTAAAATTTTCAATCTCATATGTTGCTAAAGAAATCGCTTCACTTTTTGTTTTAGGATCATCACTAGCTTCTGTTAGTTGATATAAAGCATCTCTTATTTGTGGAGCTTGATATTTTATTGCTTTAACACTTTCAAGACGACTTTCCCAACGTGTTTGTGACAATGGTTTAAGAGTTAAATTAGAAACATGATCTTGTAAAATTTTTCATCTTTTTGTAGAAGAAGAAAATAATGAGTATATATGTTGTGTCACGCCAAAAAATGTTATAGCACTAGGACAAGAATTAGCCATGTCACAAAGCACTAAATTAAGACTATGACATCTACATGGTGTATAAAAAGCTCTAGAATTTATATCTAACAATCTCTTTTGTACGCCTTGTTATTTACCTTTCATATTAGACCCATTATCATATCCTTGTCCTCTTATATTATTTATATCAAGTTTAAAATTTTTTATTATGCTAATAAGTATATCAAAAAGACCTTTCCCTGATGTATCATCCACTTTTAAAAATTCTAAAAAATACTCTTCTATTTTGATTGGATTTGTTGAAATATCTACACATCTTAATATAAGAGACATTTGTTCTTGATGACTTATATCTGGGGTACAATCAAGTATAACTGAAAAATATTTTGCTTCTTTTATTTTTTTAATTATAATATTTTTTATTTCTAATCCTAATATATTTATTAACTCATTTTGTATGTTATAGCCAAGGTAATGATTATGAATTTCACCATTTTGAATACGTTTAAGGTGTTCTTGCAACATAGGATCAACTTCTGCAATCATTTCAATTAAACTTAAAAAATTTCCATTGTTATCTTGATAAATCTTCTCATTTGTGCCACAAAATGCCAAATTATTTTTTGCAAGATTTTTAATTACAGCAATAATTCTTACTAATATGTTCCTCCAATGCTCTTTTTCCTTGTTTATCTTTTCTTGTAAATTTTGATCAATAGTTTTATTTTTAAGTAATCTCATTTCAATATTAAACCAAATATTCATATTTATAATATGTTCACTGCTTGTTTCATGACTTTTAAGTTTGGCACTAAGATTTTTCCAATCTTGACATCCTTCGTTTGCTAATTGAATTGTAGTTGATTTTTGACTAAATAATTTACAACAAAAGCAAAATACTTTATCTAATTCTTTTGAATATACTAGCCATCTCCTATCATGTTTTTCTCCATTTGGTAATTTTCGAATGTAATGAATAGTAGAAAAGTGTCTAGAATTTTTATTGTGTGGAAAACATAAATTAGTGTCTCTAATTGGACCTTTTTCAACTAATAATTCTATTAAATTTGTATTTATGTTTTCCCATTGTGCTGGATCATATATATTTTTAACAATAGTTTCATCAATATCATTAAAATTTTTATCTTCTTGATCAACTAATTCATCTTTTTCTAAATTATTATTATCTTCTTCGTTAATATTAATATTTAGTGAATCAGATTTATGATTATTAGAAACTTCTTGACAGATTTCTTTTTGTCCTAATAAAGTATCATCTTTTAGTGAAAATTCAATTGTTTTTTCATTTAAATTTTCAATTAGTTTTTCTGAGTTTTGATTTTTAGTATAAGTAACAAACCTATCAAGTGCTCATTTTTGAGGTTGAACAAATTCTTCTATTTTTCTTTTTTTCATACGTTTTGCATATCCAGACTCATATTTTCTAGTAGACATATTTATATTCAAATAATAGAAAATATAGATCCCTAATATTTTATCAAAATTAAAATGCTTAAAATTAAAGAAACAATATTACCTGATTTATGCCTTGTACTTTCAATTTGATGAACTTTAAAATCTGACACTGTTATCTGCATGAATATGATAAAAGAACAAATAAATATTAACTTTTATTTAGATTAATTAAAATAAGCATCTAGGAGAATAATTGGCCCAAATTAAAAACACCATGTAAGGATTCAAATCCAACCAATTTAGTTGAATAAAAGATATAAAAAAAAAATAAAAACACAAAATACAGAACAAAACCGTGAGTTACATATATATATAAGAACAATAAGAATGATTAGTAAATAACATCATCATGAATTCATATAAAATAATACAAATATATATATAGATATAATATATGAGGAGAATAAATGTGAATTCATTAAAATAAATAAAAACCAACAAGCTTACCTTTAATTTTGGGGTCTTCTGGATTAAAATTGCAATTATGTATATTGAGTATCAAAGATTAAACAACTATGATAGATGAGTGAATGAGAAAAGATGAGTGAATGAGAAGAGAATAAAGGAAGTTAGCAAGAGAATAAATGTGAATTCATTAAAATAAATAAAAACCAACAAGCTTACCTTTAATTTTGGGGCCTTCTGGATTAAAATTGCAATTATGTATATTGAGTATCAAAGATTAAACAACTATGAAAGATGAGTGAATGAGAAAAGATGAGTGAATGAGAAGAGAATAAAGGAAGTTAGCAAGAGAAAAAAACGCATAAACTTTGCAGAAACAGGAATGAGTATTTAATATGTGTTTTTTTTCTTTTTTTTACCGTTACAATCTAATTAATTATAGAAATAAAATATAAAAAAATTCAATTAAACTTTATTAGTGTTCTTTTCCAAAAATAAAAATAATTATAAATAATTATAGCAATAAATGATCAATTAAAGATAATTTAGAATTCTAACAATAACCAACTTCTTATATTTCCAAAATAAATTAATAATAATATTTTATTTAATAAATATATATGTATATATAATATAGAAAATATATATTTTGGGGCCCCAATAAAATGGGGGCCTAAATGGGGGCCTAGGCACATGCCTTAGTGGCCTATGCTTTCAGCCGGCCCTGCTGCAGGCCTGTTTATCACTTAACACAATAATATTTTTGTAATATATATATATATATATATATTTTGAAAAGAATAAACGATTTAAGATTGACAAAACCTTAATTACATTTGAACTCAAAACAAAAATTCATATCATATGAAAAGAATCCCCATCACTGCCAAGGGGATCAATGGATGGTTAACCAAAACTGTTAAAAGTAGAGTTGTAAATCAATCATAGCCAGGTAAAAGTTGTATTAATATTATTATTACTAAAGAAAAACTTCAATAATCCCGGCCGCGACGTCCTGCTACTCTGTCACAGCTCCTTTCTCCCATCATCCTTGTACTGTATATGCGCAGTGCTTCTTCCATGACCTTGGGTTGAGACAGCAACTGAGCTCTCTTCTTTCCACATGGATGTGTTGAAAAATATTCTGAATATTCATCTCCCCCATCACTTTCAAACACCTTGGGTGCCACTCTTGGATCATATCCAGCTGATGCCATCAACATCATCCCTATGTAATCAGCTTCCTTTTCCATCCTTCGAGACAGAGGAAGCTCCAAAAGTTTTTTTGATATTCTATTGGCAATATCACGCATAACGAACCGTCTTAGTATAAATTTCGAAATATCCAACCACAGATAACTTGTAATATGCTCAGCTGAATGTCTAGCAACACTATGTCCCACCTCATGCCCAATGACAGTTGCTATTTCAGCGTCACTTTTTAGATGTTTAAGGATGCCACTGAAAATCACAATCTTCCCTCCCGGTAGGCAAAACGCATTGGAAACTTTTGGTTTATCCACAACCACAACCTCCCAGTTGTGGTTCAATTCGTCCCCATTATCCTTCAATGCATTTATTATGCGGTTGAATATCGATCTAAGCCGAACACTTTTTGGGGTGTGTTTCCGGCAATATCTTGCCTTCAAATTCATCCTCCTTCATGTCCTCGAACAGGTAGTCTCCGAGCTTCCTCTCCAATTTTTTGGATAAAAGCACTAAATGGGTTCTCTTGGAGTAGGGAATAGTTTCTAGATTCCTAAAATACGCTGTTGCCAGAACCCCACAACCCACAAGACCCGCAATCATAACGTTTCTAGGATTCCGAAACCAAATCCAAGGCCAATGCCGAGGCCCTCGGGGCCTAAAATGCTGCACCTGGTATCTATCAACATGGTAATATCTCCTTGCACCACAGCAGCCATGAAGCGGAAACGGACTGTTGTACGGTGTCCTTGTTAACCCAAAATAATAAACAATATAATGCCAAATTGCTGGTTTTTTCTTCGGTGGGATTTTAGAGTAGGAAAAAAACCCAGAAGACAACTTACCTTTATTGGATTTGGGAGCTAAAATTGAAGAAGAAGACCTAGATAAGGTATTTCTGGGAGCGAAATCGGGATGTTGAATTGGGGATTTGGGTGAAAAAATCCTGCTAGTGAAACAGCGAAAAGCATCCAGTACAATATTCGATCTTCTTCCCATGATCGAAATTCGCTCAACTGGGACTTGAGCTCCTTGTTGAAGGAAACTTAGGCAAAAAGAGACAAAAGGCTTTGAGGCAACGACGGGGTTTTGTTTGGTGAGAGGTTTTATGGCCGGCTCATGAACTGACAAGAGGGAAAAGCAGAAAGCTTCTTCCGACACGCCCAAACCCAATTCCTTGTATTCCAAGAAACAATAAATCAATCCGTATATATTTATTTTAAAAAGAAAAAAAAAGAAACCTTTTTGGATTCAGATTCTTCATGTTTCTTCTTGCTTCTCATATATGTTTATCTATATATATATAGATATATATATATATAAATAAAACTTGTTTGACAAGAAACATATTTTATATTTGTTTTTGTTTTATTATAATTAACTCCTATAAAAAAAAAAAAAGGAAAAAGAAATGAGCAAGTAAATGTACTGTCTTGTATATACAAGAACACAACAAGACGGTATAGAATAGTAATCACTTCAATTTTTATTCTTATTATATATATATATATATATATGTACATAATTTTGTATATATTTTGTAGTTATGGAAGATGTGGTCGTAGAGGACTGGTAATGGATATATATAAGGTGCAAATATAACACTCATAGAATAATTATTTCGTATTTACTTTCAAAAAAGTTAAGGGATTTGATGAGAAAGGTCAGTAGTTGGTTAGAATAGCTTTAATTGGGAGGAACTGTAACTTATTAATGCTCCACTTTCTGAATGAGGATTAGTCTTGCATTCATTCAGGTGTAGGGACATCTTGGGGTCATAGACCAAAAATATAACACTTAAGAGAACTGTGAGTTAATAGGGAAATCGTGATGGGTCAAGTCTACTATAATGAAAAAACCTGTTCTAAAAACAGTTGGGCGAAACAGGGCCTTAGTAATCCATTATACTTATATTTGAATTACATATGTTTCAAAATAAAGTGGCAAAAATAAACCAAAAAAGAGAAAAAAATAAAAAAATCAAATATTGCTGGTACAGATAAGGTTTTCCAGTGCCCATTTAAGGTAGTGATTAAGTGGACTGCCCCAAATAAGGGAATATTCACCCTGTTTGCCATCCCTCACATATACCAAATTATAAGGAATTTATTTATTTATTTATTTTGGTTTATTTATTTGAAAGGGAAAAAATTTACAATAAAAAAATGAAAAATTTATGCATAGGAATATAATATAATAAATACAAAGAATAGAAGCTTTGTTTTTTTCTTACCTAACAGGTCATTACTAAAAGAATATCTAAAGTTAATCAATTAATTGGTTATTCTAACTAATTACGTTCTTTCTGTTGCCAAATAGTGTTTTTATATATTTATTTTTAATTTTTTTTTCTTTTACTGTCAAATAAATTTATTGGTTATAATATCAATACTAAAAATAATGTAATTAATCTATAAAATATGAAAACTAAAAATATAACTCGGATAGGGAAAACACACTAAACCCGCTATACTATTACATGCAATTTATAAATAATCTCTCAA
This sequence comes from Ziziphus jujuba, assembly GCF_031755915.1. Taxonomy (NCBI): domain Eukaryota; kingdom Viridiplantae; phylum Streptophyta; class Magnoliopsida; order Rosales; family Rhamnaceae; genus Ziziphus; species Ziziphus jujuba. The sequence goes on from NC_083386.1 coordinate 6,209,608, forward strand.
ATGACTCATAATTAAACAAAATGATTACGATAGTTTTTTATAATCATATTGGGTTTATAATATTCATATTTTACAATACCTCAATATTTTACATTATTTTACCAAAAATATTTACATTAAATTGATGTTTTTAAAAAAAAAAATATTTTCATTAAATATTATTTTAAAAAGTATACAACTAAAAGGAGTATAAACCAAATAATAATAATAATAATAAATATAACATAAAATTAATAGGTCTAAAAGCTTTTTTGTGCATTTCTTTTAAATGGTAGTTATTTAATTTTCGACTTTTTTTTTTTTTTTACTATACCATAGAAAAAAGGAACATTTTTTTTACTCAAAATTATAATTTTTCCGTAGTTTAAAAGTTATTATTATGATTACTGGGTTATTTGTCAGTAGAGATTTGTGTATTTTAGCCTTGGATATATATCAAAAAACGGTTCAAGAAGATTGACAAAATGTTAATTACATTTGAACTCGAAACAAAAATTGATATGAAAAAAAAAAGGAAAAAAAAAAATCCCCATCTACAAATTTACTACCAAGGGGATGGATGGTTAACCAAAACTGTTAAAAATAAATTTTGTAATAAATCAATCATAGCTAGCGAGTTAGAAGTTGTATTATCATTATTATTGCTCTGACTCAGCCTCTGCTCTCTCATGTTTGCACTGTATAAACGTGTTGCTTTTGCCATGACCTTAGGTTGAGACAACAACTGAGCTCTCTTCTTTCCAGATGGATGAGTGGAAAGAAATTCTCCGATTGAAGATTCATCACCCATCAACTTCTCCAACTTCTCAAATACCTTGGGTGCTACTCTAGGATCATATCCAGCTGAAGCCATCAACATCATCCCTATGTAATCTGCTTCCTTTTCCATTCTTCGAGACAGAGGAAGCTTTAAGAAAATTTTTAACATTGCATTGGCAATGAAACTCATAACGAACCGTTTTAGTATGAATCTCAAAAAACCCAACCACACAAGGCTTGTAACACTCTCAGCTCCATGTCTAGCAACACCGTGCCCAAACTCATGCCCAATCACAGCTGCTATTTCAGCATCACTTGTAAGATGTTTAAGGATGCCAGTGTAAACCACAATCTTCCCTCCCGGGTAGCAACACGCATTGCAATCTTCTGGTTTGTCCACAACCACAACCTCCCAGTTCAATCCGTCCCCTTTATCCTTCATTGCCTTCATTACGTTGTCGGATATCGATCTAACCAGAACATTTTGTGGGTGTGTTGAAGGCAATATCTTGCCTTGGTATTCAACCTCCTTCGCTATATCGAACATGTAGTCTCCGAGCTTCCTCTCCAATTTTTTGGAAAAAAGGACTAAATGGGTTCTCTTGGAGTAGGGAATAGTTTCTAGATTCCTAAAACACACCCTTGACAGAATCCAACAACCCACAAAAGCCGCCCAAGGCCAACGCCGAGACGCTTGCCGCTTAAAATGTTGCATCTGGTATCGATCATGAAAAGTAATGTAGTGCGTCCATTTTGTTAAGCCCAAATAATACCGTAAATATTGCCAAATTCCTGGTTTTTTCTTCTTTGGGATCATAGAATTGGAAGAAAACAAGCCAGATAGGATGTTTCTGGGATGTTGAATGGGGGATTTGAGTGGAAAAATCTTGCTAGTGAAAAAGCGAAACGCATCCAGTACAATCTTCAATCTTCTTCCCATGATCCACACCCCCAAGTTAACCCAATTCCCTTCCCGGAAAGAATATATAGATCAATATATATTTATAAAAAAACAAAAAACGTTTTGGGTTTTGGTGATTTTTAGAAAGTAAATTCCTAAAGAAGATAAATATATTCAATCAGTACTTAAGCCCACATGCCACTTCAAATTTCCTATTCCTTACTAAATTTTACTTTCCTTTTCCTATTCGACATCCAAATATAACCTCTTATTGCAATAATAGGTGGCACCAAATAGCTATAGTCTACGGTACGTAATACATATTACAACCCCGAATAACTTAGGGTAAAAAAAAAAAAAAAAAAAAAAAAGATTCTATCTTTTTTGCCTTTCTGCTTTATTCATTATAATTACCTCTAATTGTTATCACCAAAATATAGAAACAGAAGCTATTATGTTTAAAAAATTATGTACAACAAAAAATGATTACTATATTAGGATAATTGAATAATATTAGAAGCGCAATAGCCTCCGCTCTCGATTCACTAGAGTTGTGCTATAGTAAAAGATTTGAGAGAACTAATAATAATAATCACTTTAAATATAGTTTTGAGAGTAAATTTTTTTTTCTTGTTTTTAAATATATGTTTGTATTTCTTTTCTGCATTTTTTAAATATTTTTTACGCATTACATTTACTGATGGCAAAAATAAATGTGGGTTTGTGGCCAAACGAGTATATTTCGGAAAGGAGATTTTAGTTGATATCCGACATGGATTGAAGTACTGAGTTGGGATCCAAACCCTATTTCAATATTATATATATATATATATATATATATATATATATATATATATATATATATATATATATATATATTTTACAATATTTTTAATATTTTAAATATTATATTTTTAACCCAAAAAAAAAAAAGGACTTTTAAGTATTATTTAAAACAAGTAAAAATACAGATTTTTTTTTCTTAAAGAGAATCATAATTAATCTCATAGAACTTTCAAATTCTGTATTGTGTTATGCTATCTAAGCGTTTGAACAAGCCGTATTGTTAATAAATATATATATATATATATATATATATATATATATATATATATATATATGTAAAAACAGTCAGGGACTGTATTGCTGGGATAAATTAGTAATAAACTATCTTAATATTTAAATACATATATATTTCAAAATAAAGTGACGAAAATAAATTTTAAACGAAAAAAAGAAAAAACATAAAAACAAATCAAATATTGCTGGTAGGGATCAGGTTTTCGAAATGCTGTAATACTTACGGCGTTTGCCATCCCTAAGATTCTGAAATATCAAATTATAAGTTTTCTAATCTGATTTGATTTGAAATTGCTCTATGTATGGCTTAAATGTTTTTTATTTTTCAAGGAAAAAAATTATAATAGGGCCTTACACGTTAGCATAGAATGTTTAATTTCATCTTGACTATGCTTTACACAAAGATTAAAATACATTTAAAAAAGAAAAGATATGATATCACCATAATCTTTTGTTAAAAGTTGTTGAATATCAATAAGCTGTGGTTTTGTTTATGAAATGTGCTTCAATCCCAATGTCCTGCTCTGCTTTCTCATCCTTTTTACTGTATATGAGTAGTGCTTGTTCCATGACCTTGGGTTGAGCCAGAAACTGAGCTCTCTTGTATCCACGTGGATGTGTGGAAAGCTCTTCTCTCTCTGAAGAATTGTTAGTGTAATGTCACTTTTGTTGTTGTCATAAGTTACTTTGTAATGATTAGTTCCTGTACTTTTAGTTTTTGGTAAAAATACTGTTGTATTAGGTAGCCAAAATATGACTTGTGTTTTGACAATATGATTACTGCAGTAGTAGGTAAAAATTAGGTGGTTTGCTATTTCTAAAAACTTGTGGTTGTATGTTCTGTCCAAAATGAACGAGGATGTTCACCACACCAGTTTAAGCTTCTTTCTCTTTCGTTTTTGTTGTGTTTTTTGTTCTAAAAATCCTACAAATAGTATCAAAGCTCTAATGATTTTAGTGGGGCTGTGAGTGAAATAGCAAAAAGTACAGAAACCTTCCTTCTACCTTTCCTTTCTTTTTTAAATGGCTTTAACTCATTTTTCTGCTCCATCACCTCCTATATTTTCTGGAGAATATTATGCCATGTGGTCTATAAAAATGAAAGCTTACCTTCAAGCTTTTGACTTGTGGGAAGTAGTAGAGACGAAAGAAATCCTCCCCCTTTGACAACAAATCCCACTATCACTCAAATAAACCAACATAGTGAGGAGGTTGCTAAAAAGTTTAAGGCTTTATCTGCTTTACATGCTGGTGTTTCAAAAATGATGTTCACCAGAATTATGGCTTGCACTACAGCTAAAGAGGTCTAGGACAAGCTGAAAGAAGAGTTCCAGGAAAGTGCAAGAACAAGACAAATGTAGGTATTGAACTTAAGGAGGGAGTTCGAAACTTTAAGAATGAAGGATTCTGAGTTGGTAAAAGACTTATAGTAAACCAGATCAGAATTCTTGGAGAGGAGCTAGGAGATAGAAGAGTAATGGAGAAAAGTGCTGGTTAGCTTACCAGAAAATTTCGAAGCAAATATCTCATCTATGGAGGAGTCAAGAGACCTGAATCAGATTTCTTTATCAGAGCTTGTTAATGCTTTACAATCAATTGAACAAAGAAGATCTATAAGACAAGAAGAAACCTCAGAAAGTGCTTTTTTAGCATTACAAAAAGGCAAGACTCCAGCAAACAATAATCAAAGGAAGCAGCAAGGTGGAGGAAGTAATGTCAAAAGAAAATATGGTGCTGGTACAAGCAGAGAGGGTGAAAGAAAAAAGTTTATAAAGTGCTCTTATTACAAAAAGGACAACCATCCTAAAAAATATTGTTGGTTTAGGCCTAATGTTCAATTTAGTGCTTGCAAATAACTAGGACATATTGAAAAAGTTTGCAAAAACAAAAGAGAACTAGTGCAACAAGCACACCAAGTACAAGTTGCTGATGAAGCATGAGAAAGTGAGGAAAGGTTGTTTGTTGCTACATGTTATGCAGAAAACGGCAGTAAAGAAGCCTGGTTGGTGGATAGTGGCTGCACTCAACATATGACTCATGATGCTGATCTCTTCAAGACCTTGGATAGAAGCTTTGTTTCCAAAGTCCAAATAGAAAATGGAGATTTTATTCAAGTTCAAGGCAAAGGAAAAGTGGCTATCGAAACTTCAACAGGTATTAAACTCATTTCAAATGTATTATATGTATCCGAAATTAATCTAAGCTTGTTAAGTGTGGGACAAATGCTTGAAAATGGATATTTTTTGAATTTTCAAGATGAGTCTTATATAATATATGATCAACATGGAAGTGAAATTCTAAATGTTAGAATGAAAGATAAAAGCTTTGTGGTAGTGTGGAACAAGAAGGAAAATAATGTTTTTTATTCCAAAACTAGTGATGAATCTAAGTTGTGGCATAAAAGACTTGGTCATTTTAACTATGACTTCTTGAATCTAATGCATGAAAAGAAATTGGTGGAGAATATGCCTGCTATTAGCAAAAACTTGGAAGTGTGTGAAGTGTGTCAGCTTGGTAAGCAACAAAGGCTGCCATTCCCTTCGAAAGGCGCTTGGAGAGCCTCTGAAAAGCTTCAATTGATTCATAGTGATATATGTGAACCTATGAGTGAGAATTCTATCAACGGTAATAGATATTTTCTCATTTTCATAGACGATTTCTCCAGAATGTGTTGGGTGTATTTTCTTAAATAAAAATTTGAAGTTGCTGAGATATTCACCAGCTTTAAAGCCATGGTAGAAAATCAAGCAAAATGTAGCATCAAGGTGATATGATCAGATAATGGGACTGAATATACAGTTCAAAAGTTTGAGTTGCAATGCAAAAAAGCTGAAATTCAACATCAGCTGACCTCTCCCTATACTCCTCAGCAAAATGGGGTTAGTGAGAAGAAGAACAAGACTATTATGGAGATGTGTAGATGCTTGTTGTTTGAGAAGCAATTACTAAAGAAGTTTTAGGCTGAAGCAGTGAATACCTCAGTGTATTTACTAAATAGATTACCAACTAAAGCATTGGAGTTTAAAACTCCATATGAGGTGTGGTATGGGGTCAAGCGTACTGTGGAGCATTTGAAGATATTTGGGAACATTTGTTATATACATTTTCCTGAAATTAAGAGAGACAAGTTGGATCAAAAAGCTGATATGGGAATTTTTATTGGTTATAACAGCAACACAAAAGGGTACAGAGTATATTATTTGAAGACTAACAAGCTAATTGTTAGTAGGAATGTTAAAGTTGATGAAGCTGCTGTTTGAAATTGGGAAAAGAGTGAAGTTCAAGCCTCAGAAAAGAATTTTATCCAAGAACATGATGAGATCCAGGAAGAGAATGATTCAAATGATGAAGATGCTATTGGAATCCGAGATACAAGATCCTTAACTGATGTTTATGAGAAAAGCATCCGAGGTACAAGATCTCTGACTGATGCATCCGAGAGAAGCATCCGAGGTACAAGACCTCTGACTGATGCATTCGAGAGAAGCATCCGAGGTACAAGACCCTTCACTGTTGCATCTGAGAGAAGTGTTCGAGATACAAGACACCTATATGATATCCGAGATACAAGACCCCTCCTGTCCGATGTCCAAGATACAAGACCCTTGTTTGATGTTGGAGATACAAGCCTTCTGTCCGATGTCCGAGATACAAGACACCTATCTGATATCCAAGATACAAGACCCCTCCTGTCTAATGTCCAATATCCGAGATACAAAATCCTTGTCTGATGTCCGATATACAAGCTTCCTGTCCGATGTCCGACATACAAGACCCTTGTCCGATGTCCTAGCTATAAGCCTCCTGTCCGATATCCCATATACAAGACCCCTGTCTGATGTTCGAGCTATAAGACCCCTGTCCAATGTTTGAGATACAAGACTCCTGTCCGATGTCCCAGCTACAAGACACATGTTCGATGTTCGAGGTACAAGACCCTTAACTGATGAATATGAAAGATGCAACCTCGCATTGTGTGATCCAATTACTTTCTATGACGCAAATCGGTTCGAGATATGGAGAGAGGCCATGAAAACGGAAATTAATATGATAAACAAAAACAAAACTTGTGAATTGGTGAACAAACCCCAAGGCAAAAAGGTCATTGGAGTGAAATGGATTTTTGGGATCAAGGTCAATGCAGATGGTACAATAAATAAGCATAAAGCAAGATTGGTAGTTAAAGGTTATGTATAGCAATCTGGTATTGATTATGGAGATACATTTGTAACGGTTGCAACACATGAAACAATCAGATTTCTCCTAGCACTTGCCGCTCAAAAAGGCTGAAAATTTTACCATTTAGATGTGAAATCTACATTTCTAAATGGTTACCTGCAGGAAGAAGTATATGTTGAACAACCTGAAGACTTTGTTGTTCAAGGAAAGGAAGACAAAGTTTATAAATTGCATAAGGCTCTTTATGGCTTGAAACAAGCTCCCAGAGCTTGGTATAGCAGAATTGACTCATACCTTGTTGGAAAAGGATTTAAAAGGAGTGAGAATGAGCCTACTTTGTACGTGAAGTCAGGTTCAAATGATGAAAAATTGGTTGTTTCTCTATATGTTGATGACTTGTTTGTTACAGGAGGAGATTCACAAAGTGTGTTGGAGTTTAAATCTGAAATGCAAAAAATGTTTGAAATGTCAGATTTAGGAGTGATGAACTACTTTCTTGGCATGGAGATATATCAATTTAGTCATGACATTTTCTTATCCCAAAAGAAGTATGCTGTGGAACTACTCACAAAGTTTTGACATGGAAAAGTGTAATCCAGTTTACACTCTAATGGTTTACAATAAAAAATTTGAACTCGAAGATGGTGCTGCCAAGATTGAAGTTTCAACCTATAGAAGCCTTATTGGAAGTTTACTGTATTTATATGCTTCTAGACCTGACATTATGTTTTCTGTGAGTTTGCTTTCTAGATTTATGCATGCTCCATCACATACGCATTATTCTGCAGCTAAAAGAGTGCTAAGGTACATTAGAGGCACCATAGACTATGGTGTTTGGTTTTTGAAGCAAGAAGAAGGTAAGTTGATGGGTGATGTTGATAGTGATTGGGCTGGAAGCATGGAGGATTCAAAAAGTACTTCAGGGTACTTATTTTCTCTTGGTTCAGGTCCTTTTTCATGGAGCTCACAAAAATAAGGTTCAGTTGCTCAATTCACAGCTGAAGTTGAATATATTGCTGTCGCAGCTGCTTTAAATCAAGCTTTATGGCTCAGGAAGTTGCTTGTTGATTTAAATGAGGGACAAGAAGAAGCTATCACTATATACTATGACAACAAGTCTACAATTTCCAGTCAAATATCATGCTATGAGAGAAGCTGAAAGAAATGGTGAAGTGAAATTGGTTCATTGCAGTTCTGAGGTCCAGCTTGTTGATATTTTAACAAAAGCTTTGCCAAGAAACAGGTTTGAAACATTAAGAAATGATCTTAGTGTTTTCAACAAAAGTGCCAAGGAGGAGTGTTAGTGTAATGTCATTTTTGTTGTTGTCATAAGTTGCTTTGTAATGATTAGTTACTGTACTTTCAGTTTTTGGTAAAAATACTATTGTATTAGGTAGCCAAAGTATGGCTTGTCTTTTGGCAATATAGTTACTGCAATTGTAGGTGAAAATTAGGTGGTTTACTGTTTCTAAAAACTTAGTGGTTATATGTTCTGTCCAAAATGAACGAGGGTGTTCACCACACCAGTTTCAGCTTCTTTTTCTTTCATTTTTGTTGTGTTTTTTGTTCTAAAAATCCTACAAGAATCTTTAACATCCCTAAGCTTGCGCCACACCTTGGGTGCCACTCTAGGATCATATCCAGCAGGTGCCATCAACATCATCCCTATGTAATCCGCTTCAAATTCATTTCTTCAAGAGCAAGGAAGCTTTAACAAAAGATTTGACATTCTGTTGACAAAATTATGATTGTTAACCAATAGATTAAGTATAACTTGCAGGATATCCAACTACATATACTTTGTAAAACGGTTTGTAATATTCTCAAGTACATGCCTAGCAACACCATGTCCTGCCTCATGCGGAATTATAGCTGCTATTTCAGCATCACTTTTTAGATGTTCAAGGACGCCAGTGCAAACCACAATCTTCCCTCCCAGCCAGTAAGATGCTTCGAAATCAGGATCATCCACAACCACAACATCCCAGTTGAATCAGTAGTCCCCTAATTTATACTGCAATGCCTTTATTATGTGGTTGGATATCGATCTAACTCGAACACTTTTGGAGTGCGTTGTGGGCAATATCTTGCCCTAGAATTACCCCTTCAATCCCAAAAACAGGAAGACTCCGAGCTTCCTCTCCAATTTTTTGAATAAAAGCACTAAATGGGTTCTCTTGGAGTAGGGAATAGTTTCTAAATTCCAAAAATACACAAGTACTTGCCAGTGTCCCTGAGACACCAAGAACAGAAATGATGATCTTCTTTCTAGGATTCCGAACCAGGGCCTTGAGGGCTTAAAATGTTGCACCTGGTGGTGTGGATCAACATGGTAATATCTCTTTGCGCCACAGCCATGAAGGAGAGTGTACTGTGTCCTTGTTAACCCAAAATAACGAGAAACTGATTTTTTCCATGGGATTATAGGGTAGGAAGAAAACCCTGAAAACAACTTGGCTTTATTTGGGAGCTAAAATTGAAGACCCCAATAGGGTATTTCTCGGATGTTGAATTGGGGATTTGAGGGGAAAAATCCTACCAGTGAAACCACGAAGCGCATTGAATACAATCTTCGATTTTCTGTAGTTGCTTCCCATGATCTAAATTCGCTTAACTGGGAGACTTGAGCCCATTGAGATAGCGCAGGCAACAAGAAACCGCAGAACAGAAAGTTGTTAGAAAGCGCAGAAAGCTTGCTCTTCACGCCCAAAGCGCCTTGCCCCTTTATTTCCATTTGTTTTCCCGGTTTGTCCTTGAAGTTTAGAGGAAATTGCAAGAAAGGAAGAGGGAGAGCGAGTGAAGTACGCACAAAGTTTATACGGGCAGACGGCAGAAGGCTGAGGCAGTAGAGAGACGAGAGAAAAAGAACGGACCATTAATGTAGCCCCGCGTTGATTGGCCATAGGTTATATGTACCGGCTTCAGGCTCTCTCCTTTCATTTTTTTTTTTTTGGGTGAATATTTAGGCTCTGTTAATTGGTTTGAAATGATGCTTTGCTTTTCGTGGCAAAAGGTTTGAAAGTGATTCACTCTCTTAGCGTTTTACCAAAAGCAATAAATAAATAAATAAAAAGAAACAAACAAACAAACCTGCCAGTAGTAATTGATTAAAAAAACAAAAGAACACCTGCCAGTAGTCAATATGTTGATCTCTATTCCCTTAATAGGTAGCTAATTAGTTGTATCATGTTAACTAATTGATATTTAATGCCACCCCATCCACGCGAATACAGAAGCATTAAGTTACCATTGAAAAAAAAGAAGAAAAAAATATACCCACGATTAGGCTGCACAATTTCTCAATTAGGTCAATTTTTTGTTTTTAGTTTTTAGAATAAAGAAAAATATTGCTGAAAAGATCCAAGATGTTAACTTGATTAAATCTATATTATCCTTTAATTTTATTCGATTAAATCTATTTTATCCTTTTAATTTTATTCTTTATTTATGATTTAAAAAAAACTTTATTTTTTATTTTTCCAGAAAATGAGTTTGAGGATAACTGGAAGGATCGGCTCAGAAATGTGGCAAAACGGAAAAGCATTCACATATCCCAATACTGGTCGCATACTGGAAATATTATAACCGGTAGAAATATGAATGAATGGGAGACTGGGGCATATCTTCATTGACAGCATAAGGATGATTTTATAATTTTAATATATGTATGACTCTCTTTAGCCTTTGGCCAGGCAATATATATATATATATATAAATGTGTATATATATATATATATATACAGTCCGTTTATGGTGCGAACGGTCCTCATACGGATTACAGTATTGGTGATGGTTTTTCATAATATAGGTGATGATTTTCTAAAAAACCGTCGTTAATACTATAAAAAACCGTCACTAATACTGTAGTCCTCATTCAGACCGTCCTCACCATAGAATTTTTGTATATATATATATATATATTATTGTTGATCTTAATTAATTAAACGTAATTTTTATATTTCATTTAAATGTTGGTCCAAATTTACGGTGGGGAAAGTAAAACATGAAGAAAATTTGTGAAGCTTCATTTTGCAGGACACCAATATATATATATATATATATACAGTTCGTTTATGGTACGGATGGTCCTTATGCGGATCACAGTATTGGTGATGGTTTTTCATAGTATTGGTGACGATTTTCTAAGAAACCGTCGTTAATACTATGAAAAATCATCACTAATACTACGATCCTCATACGGACCGTCCTCACCATAGAATTTCCGTATATATATATATATAAGTTTTACCGTACATAACAATGGGTACAGTTTTTAATTAGACATACTAGTTTATTTTCTTTCAATTGGATTTTCAGTTTATTTTTATTTTTATTTTAAAAAAATATATTAATGGTTCTTCTTCTTTGTTTTGAAAATTTTACAAAAGAAACTATATAATGAGCTCAAGTATATTTTTATATCTTATGTTTTTGTAAAAGTAAATTAGGTTGCTAGGTAGGGGTGGGCTCGGTGCGGATTGGTTCGGTTTTTGGGGTTTTTTTAAACCTAACCGACCAATTCGGTTTGGGTTGGTTACATAACCGAACCGAACCGAACCCAATACAAAAACCGAACCGAACCGAACCGAACCGACCATACTTGATCGGTTTGGGTTGGGTTTGCGGGTTGGGCCGGTCTGGGCTTCGTGTTGGGCCTCGGCCCAAATTGTATATATATATATATATATATATATATATATTTCGAATTTGGTATTTTTTGGACCAAAATTGTATAAAAAAATTTTTAGACCTTTTTAATCATCAATCTATATTTTAAATTAGATATTCTTTTCAAATTATTCTTTAAATTAAATAATTTTAACATACATCCATCCACCTAAACAAAAATACCAAATAAGTTAATTATTAAGCATCAAACATATTAAATAATACAACACATAATCATACAACTATAATACAAATCTACTACTACCACCATCCAATTATAAACCATACATCAACAAATAAAGTATATAACAAGTCTACAACCATTATTAGCTACAAAATAAAATACAACCCATATTTGAAATCTAAAATTTTAAAATAAACTTATAATTAAATAAACTAATAATCCATAAAAATAAAAATTAGTTTAAATATTGTTTTCTTCCACATTCTCCATTGCATGAAAAGCCACCAGCAGCAACCACAAGCTCACTACCTCAATAAACCAAATTCCATTCATCCTTCAACAAACATTAAAATTATAAATAAACATTAAACATTAAGCATTAAATGTAAAGAATTAGCAATCAATAAACATTAAGTGTATTACTAAAATATTATCTAACGTAAAAGATAATTGATGATTTGGAATTAACAACAAACTTACCAAGTAATCATATATCAATTAGGTGGAGGTAAACTTTGTTTTGTAACCCAAGATGCTCCTAAACAAATTAAAATATGATATTAGATTAATTAGTAAGCTAAACGAAGTTGTAAATATTACTAAAAAATTCTAAAAACTCTAAAATAGATAATAAAAATAAAATTACAAATAATAATAATAAAAAAAATTCTTACCCGATTCAATAGAATCATAATATGCGACATCTTCTATTGGTATTTCAACTCTATAATCATACGTCATAGGCTTTGATTGCAACCAATTTTGAGAACAAATCAAAGCCTCCACCATTTTTGGACCCAATGAACTTCTGAATGCATCAAGAATACGCCCTCCGGTACTAAAAGTAGATTCGGATGCTACTGTAGAAACTGGAATGGCGTATACATCTCTTGCAATTTGAGATAAAATTCGATATTTTGTCCAATTATTTTTCCACCAAGCCAAAATATCAAATTTCTCACTCTCCACATCCTCACATGGATCAAACAAAAATTTATCAACCTCATTCTTTATTTCCAATTCATTTTTTTCCATTTTTCTTTTTTTAAATTGTGATTCTTTCAAACGCCGACGATCATCTATGCTTCCATCATCCAATGAATCCATCATCATCCCACTTTGTTGTGCTTGCATTGATTGACCATCATTTGAATTTGATACTTTAGAACTCCCATTCATAGAATCAATTTCCTTATAGAAGTTGTAAAGGTTAACTAAAGTATCTTTTACATCCCTAGTCAAAGATTCAACCATACCACTTTCATAAGCATCCTCAAAAAGATATGATACATATTCCAGCTTATATCGTGGATCAAGCACAATGGCAATAAGCAACAACTTGTTGACATTTCCAAGTGAACCCCAATATTTGTCAAACTTTATCAATGCTAGGTGGTCATCGTAAATATAAAGAAAAACATTTTTTTTTTTTTATGAAAGAAGATAGACATGTTAATAAATATATATATATATATTTATATATTTTAAACAATTGGAAATTTTATGGTGAGGACGGTCCGTATGAAGACCGCAGTATTAGTGACGGTTTTACATAGTATTAACGACGGTTTTTTAGAAAATCGTCACCAATACTGTGGTCCGCATGAGCACCGTTCGCACCGCACCATAGAAGGACTGTTTAAACAATTAAATACCAAAAAAGTAAAATAAAATACCAGAAATTACTTACTTACCGTTAATTTGTTAAGCAAGTAAAATTGATTTTACTTACCCAAAAAGTACTGAAGTATGATCACTGCTTTCCATTGGATCTTGATATTGAAGCTGCTGATGTTCCTGATTATTCTGGTTCCAACTGTGCTGCTTGATGATGATCAGCAAATTTTGCTTGATACAGTGTTCATTGCTGATTCTCAGTCTCGTGATTTTGAACTACCCTGCTGCATTAAAAATAAAATAAATAAATATAACAACCAATCAATATAACCATATATATATATATATATACATGCCAATTAGATTAGAATATTATATTTTTATTCATTACGGTATCTTCGAAAAAAGCAATTTTTGTTTTTCGTTTTTTGGCGAATGGGTATTTTACAATATGATCATCTCAAAGAAAGAACATGATCAAAAAGCAATTGAAAAATTGAAAAGAAGAAAGATTGAAACCTTATAAAACGTGTTTTATTTCAGAAATAGAGAGATATGGGGTCAAAGATGAAGACAAAAACCAGTGCTCTTGGGGTTTGTTGGTATCTCATTGGCCAAGAAGGCAGCACTTATTTCCTGAGCAGCGGCAGGCCTGCCTCTGAGAAAAGTTAGCAATTCACGCAGCAAAATCTCGGAGGATCAAAAGAAACAGGCACTCATTCACCAAAAAAGGAAATAAAGACCCCCCAAATTAAGGCTTCCCTTTTTATTTTTTTATTTTCTTTTGAAAAATTATGAATATGAGAAAGAAGGTCGAGGAACCTAATCCTCCTTCTGTGCAGTTATGGAAACAGTAAATCATGCAAAGAAGTCGGGTTTCTATATTTGTGATAACATTTAATTCCAAAGCTGTATTTGGAATTATACATGCCTGCAGAATCAGCTTAATTTCCTCCATAGTTTCGAACAGCCATGCATGGCCAGAGCATAAAAGTAACATTATTATTACTTCTTTTTTTTCTTGAATATAAATTAACATTATTATTCTTGGCATATCTAAATGTAAATATTTAATTTGTTGTAGGAAGATACATAACTTCTATTATATTAATGACTTATACCAAAAAAATACATAACAAATACTGTTTGTACCAATATTTTCGGCCTAAAATAATAAAAAAACAAAAGGAAAAATATCCCATATGGATTAGGAAAAGAAAAAATTAATTGGATTTTAAAAAATAAAAAGTTTTCAAATATTCCACGTCGAAAAAAAAAGAAATTTTTGGGTTGCTTCTCTTACTATATATTGAAATCTCATTTGTTCATTGAAAGGACTTCAACTTCTACTACATCTTTTTACATTAGAATAATTCTCTCATTTTGAATTTTAGTTTTAACATAGAACAAATCTTCTAGTTGCTTATTATTTAGTATTGGCCCTTAAGCCATTTATTATTTAGTTTTAGCCATTTAATTTTGTACTGGTCTTTAGATCACCTATTTTATTAGCTTTAATTTTTATTATTATTAGTATTGTTCTTAATTATTTTTCTTAGTTGATTAAAATCCTTTAATTATTAAGGCATTAAAACTTTGTTAATTGTTTATTTTCTGTAATTAAATTATTAAAACCATATTAATTGTTTATTCTCTGTAATTAAATATAATCATCTGAATTTATTTTATTTTTACAATTGTTATTATTATTATTTTCCCCATTTCCTTCAATCCAGAAGGTGTCAATCCAGAAGATGGCACGCTTGCACAATCAGACACTAGTGTTAGATTGTTCTTCAACAAATACATACATAAAACATAAAATATTCATACACTCAATGGACCCAACTCAGCACTCACACTCAAATGTTACTATAGCCACCTAGCACTTCCTAAACCGGGCCACATTAACCACACGCCACTCACACACATATAAGCCCTTTTACGAGTCTCGCGCTCTCACTCATACAGACCGAGAGCCTTATGGGAGCTCATTTGGGTAGCTCACGTTACATAGCAGCCTCGCTTCCCTTTTTATAGCATGGCATGTCGGTTGCTAAACTCACTCAAACCTTCTGGATTTCCCTTCAAAGTCGGTGCAAAGCTTATTAGATATTTTCTTCACCAATTCCAAAGCTTTAGTTGCTGTCCAAATATATAATTCTAAAAACCAAAGTCAATGTTGAAAATCCTTCAATTTTACCCTAAAAGTCCCACATGTCACAACATTGATCTTTCTAAAACGCGGTCCTATTGTCCTCAACCATGTAACTATGGAACCGAGGAGGTGGGACCACGGAGCCATCTTCCATCAAGATTATTGGAGTTTTTTGTTCTTTTGTTATACATGAAAATCTTATTTTAGAAGAAAGTATAAAGTAATAATAATAACAACAACAACAGCATATAGAAGGAATAGAAAAATCTATTTTAAAAATTCACCAAACAAAAAAAAAAAAATCAATCTATTTTAACTTATTGTTATTAGCCAAGCATATAAATGATATTTAAATCTAATCATCAAGCTAGTCACAGCAATAATTAAGCACTCATTATTTAATATAATACTTTTATTTTATTTTATTATATTTATCCAAAAAGAGAAAGAGGAAGATTAGCTAAGTGACGGTAAATTTAGACAAAACCAAATGGAAGATTGCCGTGTTTATGGTGCACTCTCTCAAGCGATCGATAAAGGGAATATCCTACGTAGGCAGTGAATTGTAATATTATATAATAAACATTAATTTTAATATAATAAACATTAATAATATTCTATATATTGGTTAAATAATCTAACTACATATATCAGTCTTTAACAGCATCACAAATTCTCTCCAATCCTTCCAGGCATTAACTACAACTAGTAACATCTACAGCACAAGAAAACGTCGAAACTGATATATATATATATATATATATATACTATGACACCATATCACTGGATATGATTCAATGCCGGTCTGAAAAATTCCACCTTATACCTGCCCGGCTTTGACGTTCCCCTGACTTTAGTTTCATAATAGAGAGTTGTTCCATCTCCATCTGCATCTGCAGCTTCAAGTGTAATATAATACACTGAACGCACTTGGACTTGCCTGTTAGCTTTCAAAATCCTCTTCAGTTTTATTACACTTGGACCCTACATGACAAAAACAAAAACAAGTTTTCATTATTTCAAATATATTTTCAATATAAAGAACCTAAGGAAATAAAAAAAAGAAAAAAAAAAATCTTCATTACCTCACTATTATGCTTTTGCACAGCGCAGTCAGCAGCTTCTTGTGCATCTTCATCAACTTCACAAGGTCTAATTCCGCCACCCATTCTAGATGTTGGATCCACAAAGGACGTGAAACCCTATTGGCAGGAGTTTTCATAAAATATATATATATTATAGTTATTATAAAGCCTATTGAAAGTTGAAAATTATCTTTTTTTTAAAAAAAAAAAATAGTCATGGTAGTGGACAATGATACATTGTGAAACATAAATACACGTTGTGAAAACATATATATTAGTGTCTTTGGGTTTTAGGATATTCAAAACTATAGCCACTTATCACATTTTTAATCTCTTTTCAATTTAAACTTCTAAATTTCCTAAAAAGCTTATTTACAATATATAGATATATATTTTCTTAACAATAGAATTTTAACATAATAAACACAAATAATATAAGAGGTATACCTCAGATTTGGCCACAATATTATAGTACTGTCTGAAGTAGTCATCCAAATTTGAGTAATCAGCTTCTCGTGGCCTCTCGGATGACTCCATACGAGCTTTATCTACTGGGGCATAGTCATAACTGCCCAAGATAAAATAATAATAAGAAAAAGTATAAATTAATTATGCAAATCTAATCTTTGCTTCTTTGACTTTTGATGAGCTTCAGGCAGCAGAGCAAAGGCATAACTACACCACCACCACAAAAATTGCTTGTCAAACAACAAACCTACAATACCAATAAAAAGAACTTCTGTAACAAATAAAAGCACTTCTGTTACCAATGGTAGCTGACTCGAATTGAAGCAAACAACAAACATAAATACCCATTAAAAAGCACTTCTGTAATCAGTATACTACAATTAGGTTCAATCTAATCTCTTTAAGTGGCCAGAAACATAAACACTTAAGTTCGAAAGCTATAAACAAAAAAAAAATATGCAAAAGCCACATCCAAAACGCAGCATACAATAAAAGTAAACAAGGTCCAAAACCAAAAGCCAGATATAAATATAGACAAAATCATAGAGTTAAACCACAGAGAGAGACACATGGTGTGGGACAATAGGGGTATATCAGAGAAGGGCTTCCGTTTAACACAGGGGTGGTGTAATATTCAGAATGTAAGAAAGAGGAAGGAAAAATTGAATTACCAAGTTATTAGGAATAACTAAAACATCTTCAAAAATGTAAAACTTCAGTTCTGAGAAAGTAAGACGTCATATAAAGGTTCAAGCCCCTGTTTAAGTTTACAAGATCAATCTAGATATCCAAAAGCCAAAAGACAAAAATAAAGACAGGAGCCTAAATACATTCATCAGAGACACTAACAAAAATAAAGATAAAGATAGGTGACGACCACATACAAAAATAAAGATAAAGATAGGTAACGACCACATTGTTAGATAGATAAAGGAGCAAAGCAAACAATCAATTTCATAAAGGAAAAGGTTTAAGCTCTGTCATAGCCTATCAAGGAAATATAAATTGGTTAAAAACAAAAAAGAAAAACAGGGTCTTAATAATAACGACTCTAAGAGAAGCTTTCTTTTAGACTCTCAGGACTACTACTCAAACAAAAAGTGAAGATTAGCAAAGAAGGGTCAGAATAGAATAGAATGTAATGTAAGATGACAAAGGAGAGGAGGCAGGAGAATAAGAAATCAAGGGAAATACCAGTTGGGACTCTTATCCGCCTGATTCTCTGTGAGGGATGCCGAAAAAGAGTGGGAAAGAGGTGTCCTGATTTTCCTTTCCAAAGGAGATGGAGATGCAACAATCCTCAAATCGGAGGAGGAGATATCTGAAGAAATTGCAGGTTCGTCTGGAGAATCCAGATGGGATTCGGCCTCGGCCTCCATGATTTGCCGTCTAATCTAAGATAATCCAACCCTAAAACCCTCAGCGTTGCGATGTGCTTTGCGGCGGCTTGTCTTTCAGATTGGGTTTTTGAAGAATGAATGAAGATGAACGAGAATGCAACCCTTCAAATATATGTATGCTTTTTGTTTTTTTTGTTTTTTTTCTTTTTATTTTATTTTATTTTATTTTATTTTTTATAGCACCAAAATAATTTCCCATCCAATCTCTCTTTCCCCTCTCAATTTTTAAAATTCCTTTTCAACACCGTATTTTAAAAAACAGCCTGCAGCCCCTAAGCAGAAGATTTGTTATTGACATCAAATTTGTAACCTCACCATTCATAACTTTGTTCTCTAACTTTACAATCTGCATTAATATATATATGTATATGAAACCCCTAAATAATACAAGTTTTCAAATATCTCCTCTCCAAAAATATTACAATATAAATTACAATAATGAACCATAGCATCCATTTTTCGCCTTAAATTTTAATATTTTATGTATTTTTATATCAACTGTTATGATTAAAAAGATTAATAAAAGCAAATATGTAATGATCACATATGTCAATTTTTTTTTTTCCCCAAAGAAAGATGAAATAACAATTCCATCAGAAATTGGAAAGTTGGAAAAATTAAGATATTTTAGCTTTTATGGAAACCAACTTTTGGGAATATTCCTGGAGAAAATTGGAAACTTGGCAAAACTAGTGGTTCTTGACCTTTCTTCATCCGTCTTCATGGAAGTATTCATAAAGAGATTGTAAAATTGAGCAACTTAGAAGATCTTGACCTTGCTAACAAAAGTCTCTATGGTGCAATTCCTACATTTATAGGAAGCATGACCAATTTATTTGTCATTTACCTTTATAGGAATAACCTTTCTGGAAACATTCCTAGAGAAATTGAAGTTTGAGAAATCCAATCACACTACAGCTTCAAAGAAACCAACTTTCTGGAAATATTTCCAGAGAAGTTGGAAATTTGAGCAGCTTAGAAATTGTTCACATTGCCATCAAAAATCTCTCTGGTGAGCTTCCTTCTTCTATAGGAGACTTGACAAATCTAAGGTATGTAGGTTTCATGCTAAACCTACTAGTGGTTCAATTCCTATGGGAATGACTAATCTCACTAAGTTTAATAAATAAGCAACTGGGTACTAATAACTTTACTAGCCATTTGCCGCAGCAAATTTGTAGTGTGGACCACTTACCCAATTTGGTGGTTCCAGAAACCATTTTACAGAGCCAATTCCAGAAAGCTTGAAAAGACTTAGGCTCGATTCTAACCAACTAACAGGACATTTGACAGAAGCCTTTGATATACACCCAAACTTGAAATATATTGATCTGAGTGCTAACAAATTGTATGGCGAGATTTCTGCAAAATGGGCACTATGCCACAATTTGACAAGCCTGAATGTCTCGAGCAACAAAATTTTAGGCTCTATACCACCTGCACTTGGAGGAGCGTTTAGGCTAGAAGTGCTTGACCTCTCTACAAATCATCTCTGAGGAAAGATACCGGAGGATCAAAGTTTCAGGCTCTATACCACTTGCACTTGGAGGAGCGTTAAGGCTTGAAGTCATTGCGTAAACTTATGCCCAGTGGTAACCAACTATCTTGAGAGGTTCCCCATGCAATCAGAATGCTAGCAGATCTAAAGTATTTACACCTAGAGGCAAACAATCTAAGTGGGTCGATTCAAAAAGAACTTATAAGGTGCTTCAAATTATCAAACTTGCATTTGGCAAATAATAAGTTTGACGGAGCTATTCCTTCCGTTATAGCTAGTATAAGCTCTCTTCAATACCTTGATCTCAGTCTGAATTTGATAATGGGAGGCATACCACCAGAGCTTGGACAAATAAAACGCTTAGGATCTTTGAATCTCTCTTACAATAATCTTTCTAGTTCAATACCTTCTTCTGCTTTGGATGAAATATCAAGCTTGACGACTGTTGATTTGTCTTAGCTACCACCAGTTGGAGGGTCCTATTGTTAGAAATTTTATGGATCTAAATATACATAATAAATTTCATAAATCATAAATTACTAACCTCCAAACGCAGCCATTGATAAATTAGATCTTTAATCCTGCAAAATAGAAACAACATAAAGTAGTGCCTATGGACACACTACTTTTAAACCACTCTCAGATTTCTGAAAACCCTAATCTCCAAATACCGTATGGTATTCTTAATGTCTGCTTGCCCTAGACCCTTTAAATAGTCTCTGCAAGTCAGACTTATCCATTAATTTTGACACACATAAAATAATAATAATTATATTAGAAAAATATGGATAAGTCAATGGGCTTATAAAGAGAGTTGGTCCTCCAGTTCAATGGGCTAACTGGAGTCTTATAGAGAGTGTGTGACCAAGGGCCCTACTACAAAATAATAAAATAAACCAGTTCCATTAATGACATAAATAGGCCCTGTAAGTGAGTAATTGATTATGCCAAATCCGCAAATATTAACTTATTCAACATTCTCCCACTTGGACTGCATAATCATCATCATATAAAATCCAAACTCACTTACTATAGAATCTCCCGAACCATAATGCCATTTCATCCAAATATATAGTATACCGACAGGGCACAACAATATACTAGACTAGGCAGTAGAGATTCTCTTAGTAAATCTTCCAAAACATTATACCATTTCAATTGAGTACTTTGCATGCCATAAACTCAGTCTAGGTAGTAGAGATTTACCTAACCATGTGCAATCCCCCAACACACAAAACCATTTCATTCAAGCACATTGCGTATTGACAGGATACAACAATATACCCAAACTAGGTAGTAGGGATTCATCAGGGCACCTGTGGATCAACATACACATATATATAGACTAATAGTCTCAACAGGCTTGCAAATACAAGGAGCAATAATATGTGTAATAAATCATCTCATAAATAAATAATGATCTGCATACATCAATGTATTAAAATATTCAAAGAAATAAATAATACTCAACATGGATATTACTACAGAAAACATAACAAACTCCCACTGACCCACAGCAGTCTCAACTGCCTAACAATCCCATACGGGACACATGCTCCTCAAATATGACTGCCGGTAAAGCCTTGGTCAGTGGATCTGCCACCATGCTATAAGTCGGAGTGTGAACAACAGTAATGAGGTCCTCTTCAACTTTCTCCTTTACCACAAAATATTTCATATCAATGTACTTTGCACCAGGAGTACCTTTTAAATTATTGGAGAAAGACACCGCTGTAGTATTATCACAATACATCATAATAGGCCTCTCAATGGAGTCAACTACTCCTAAATCCCTAATAAAATTCCGTAACCAAACTGCATGACGGGTAGCCTCATAACACGCCACATATTCTGCCTCCATAGTTGAGGATGCTGTCACTGATTGCTTGGCACTCCGCCAAGACACAGCACCTCCTGCCATGATAAATATATAACCAGTGGTAGATTTCTTATCATCCACACAACCTTTATAGTCTGCATCACTATAACCCAATACTTCAAGAGAGTTGGTGCGACGATATGTCAATATATGATCTTTAGTACCCTGAAGATACCTAAAGACCTTTTTAATTGCTTGGTAATGAATAGGACCGGGATTGCTCATAAAACTACCAAGCACACCCACAGCAAAAGCTATATCAGATCGTGTACAAACTTGAGCATACATTAAACTACCCACTGCTGAAGAATAGCGAACATTCTTCATTGCCATCCTTTCTCTATCATTCTTGGGACACTGATCTTTAGAAAACTTTTCACCTTTCGTAACTGGTACACTTCCAGGAGAACAATTATGCATATCAAATCTCTTAAGGATTCTATCAATATAAGCTCTCTGAGACAATTGCAACACATAATTAGTCCTATCTCGAACAATCTTGATGCCCAAAACAAAAGAAGCCTCACCAAGATCTTTCATATCAAAATGGTTGCACAACTTCTGTTTTGTCTCAGCTAATAGGTCAGTGTCATTAGTAGCCAAAAGTATGTCATCAACATACAACACCAGAAATATAAAACTGCTCCCATTGACCTTCATATATATGCATCTATCAACAACATTCTCCTTAAAGCCATTTTTGGTGACAACCTCATCAAACTTAAGATACCATTGTCTTGAAGCTTGCTTAAGACCATAAATAGATTTTTTAAGCTTACAAACCAAATTACCATTCCCTGTTTGTTGGAAACCAACTGGTTGAACCATATATACATCCTCATATAAATCACCATTCAGAAAAACAGTCTTGACATCCATCTGATGCAACTCCAAGTCATAATGCGCCACAATCGCCATAATGATTCTAAAAGAATCCTTTGTGGATACAGGAGAGAAAGTCTTTGCATAATCAATTCCTTCCTTCTGGCTAAACCTTTTGGCTACAAGTCTAGCCTTATACCTCTCCACTTGACCATTGAAGTCCTTTTTAGTCTTAAAGACTCATTTGCACCCAATAGGCTTGCTACCCTCTGTAACTCAACCAAATCCCAAACTCCATTTGATGCCAAGGATTTCATTTCATCTTCCATTGCATCCAACCAAAATTTTGAGTTTGAACTGCTTATGGCCTCCTCATAAGTGACTGGATCTGAATCATCACTTATGTCAAACTCATGCTCCTGCAAGTAAACCTCATAGTCATCAGGAATAGCTGATCTCCTAGTCCTTTGTGACCTCCTCAAAGGTACCTTAGCATCTGCAATAGCTGGAGTATTTTGCTCTTCAACAATAAGTCCATTCTGACCAACTACTGGTTCATCAACTACTGGATCAACAATATCTCTACCAGGAATAACTATACTGGGAATGAAAACACTTTCTTCTCTAAATTGAGGCACCCTTGTTCCATTATTATCATCAAATCCAAAATCATCTTCAAAATAAATGGCCCTGTCTGATTCCACGATCCTGGTGGTGTGAGAAGGACAAAAGAATCTTAAACCCCTAGATCCTATACAATAGCCAACAAAAAATCCACTAATGGTTTTAGGATCCAACTTCTTAATTTGGGGATTATAAATCCTTACTTCAGCTTTGCAACCCCATATTCGAAAATGGTGCAAATTAGGCTTTCTTCCTGACCACAACTCAAAAGGTGTCTTAGAAACGGAGTTACTTGGAACTTGATTCAAAATATAAGCCGCCGTCCTTAAAGCCTCTCCCCACAAATAATCTGGCAAACTAAAATTTGCCAACATAGACCGTACCATATCCAACAAAGTCCTATTCCTTCTCTCAGCTATGCCATTTTGCTGAGGTGTACCAGGTATCGTATATTGCGCATCAATGCCACACTCAAGCAAATAAATAGCAAAAGGCCCTGGGTTCCTTCCAGTCTCATCATATCTACCATAAAACTCACCACCTCTATCAGACCTTACAGCTTTTATTTTCTTATTCTTTTGAAGCTCCATCTTTACCTTAAACTCTTTAAAGGCAACTAAAGAATCTGACTTCTCACGGATAAGCTCAACATGTCCATAACGAGAAAATCATCAATAAAGGTAATAAAATACCTATAACCACCCAAAGCAGTTGGTGTAAAAGGTCCACATATGTCAGTGTGGATTAACTCCAAAACATCTCCACACCTAGCTAACCTATCCTTTCTTACCTTGGCAGTTAACTTCCCTTTCACACATTCTACACAAGTCAACAGATAGGAGAAATCAAGATTAGCAAGTATTCCATCCTTCACTAACCTTTCCATCCTGTGCCTAGAAATATGTCCCAAACGCTTCTGCCACAACATTGAGAAATTATCATTAACTTTTTGACATTTGGAAGCAACAATAGGAGAAACAATAGAATTAACAGAGAAATTGAGACTATTATTAAATAAATCAAGCTTATATAAATTGCCACATAAAGTTCCAAAACCAACAACTTTATCATCCTTATATACCTCAACTTTATTATTCACAAACAAAAAACTAAAACCTTGATTATCCAAAAGTGAAATCGATAACAAATTTCTCCTAATTGAGGGTACATATGAAACTTCTTGTAATTCTAAAACATATCCAGTGGCAAGCTTCAACTTGATTGTTCCCACAATGTCCACATTCACTCTTGAGCTATCTTCCATATAAACATGCTGCTCAAGATTGGTTGGCCCCCCTTTGCCTTATCATCCCCTTTCTTTTCTTGCTTTCCCTTCAAATGCCAACAATCTATCTTCTTGTGTCCAATTTTATTGCAGTATCCACACCTTCCATTGAAGTACTCTTTCCTTTCTCTAATCTGAAAACACCATCCCTCGGCCCTTTAGGCTTCATACCAGAAAACTTCTTCCTATTGGGGTTAAAACCCTGCCCAGGCTTGAAACCTTGTCTTGGCTTGAATCCTTGTCCCTTCTTTTGGAAAAACTTCTTGGACTTATCTACCTGATGTGAAACCATAGAAACAGACCTAGAACTTAATTTAATATCATCCTCTTCCTTGACAAGGATAGCAGTCAATTCCTCCAAGCTACAACCTTCTTTCTTAGTATTCAAACTCGACCTTATATTATCAAACTGTGATGGAAGACTCCTCATTATAGAATAGGTCAAGAACTCCTCTCCAACGTCCATCTTAAGGTCCATCAGCTTATTATAATTGGAGGAAAGTAGCATAATATGGTCCCTTACTCCTTTAATACCATCATACTTGGTATTATTTAATAGGTCCAAATAATAATGCTTCTCATTCATATCAAACTTGATAAACTTCTTTCCTATCTCCTCAAGAAGTCCCTTTGCAGTATCCACTTTAGGAATACTAGCATATATGGCCTCATCCATGTAATTCTCCATCATCATCATACAGCACTTATTAGAGTACTTCCAATCCTCATAAAGTTTCCTAATTACTGCACTACTATCATTAGTTGGTATCTTGGGTGAATCTATCTCCAAAGGCAAATCCAATTTCATAAAGGTCAAATTCATAACTAAGGTTTTCTTCCATTTCTGATAATTTGTCCCATCCAATTTCATCATGGCAGTCATGGGCAAAAGGTTTGGGGTGCTACTAGCTGTAAAAATAGTAAACAACAAGACATTCAAAAAAAAAATTAAGACAATTCAATTACTATTTTCCAGTCCCTCAACACAAAAATACAAACATAAATATTGCTTAGGGTCTTTGTAGCACTAAAGATACCCTTACGCGGGCCAGGGACAGTCAACCAAATAACAACAATCAAATGCATTAAACTGAATCACTGATAGGGCAACTCAGAACCTGCAATATATGGCATTTAATTAACTTCCACTGCCATTCCAGGCGTCATATAAAGCAACTAAAACTATCGACAGGGTAGCCTAGTTACCCGTATAGACCCTGGTTAATAAGTGGGAGATAATTAACAAATTGGCAATATCATGATATAGGTAAATAAAAGATAAGCCATCCACTATGCCAACACACATTACATTGGTACACATAATGCAGACAAAATAAGTCTCACGACAGGTGAGTACTTAAAATCCCATACTACTATACCAACTAGGCATAAAGCCTCTTTGGGTAAGCTCACACAATCCAATTTTCCAATCACAAATATTTAATTTAATTTAATAAAATTTGGAATAAAATAATTAAACAAATAAACAAATGAACTAATTACCAATAAACAAATAAATAACAAATTTTTTTATTTTTTATTTTTTATTTTTATTTTATAATAATAAAATAAAAACAATAGATAAATAAATAAATAATCAAGAATAAATTAAATAAATGAGAATAAATATAAGTAAGAAAACAGGTTTTGTTTTTTTACCTCGGCTGCTGACGTCATCACGCTGATGTCAGCATAACAGAGCTGACGTCACCATGATGATGTCAGCAACAACATAAAAACAACCTTACACGACAAGTCGTGTGCTTCTTCTTCTCCACACAACTGGGTCGCGGTTCGACCCGTTTTATGGGTAATGGGTCACTCGACCCGCTTGTTCAACCCATCAGCAAATTGATTTCCGGCCACCGTTTTTTTTCAACCATTCCGGCGGCATTTGAATCCTCTGTTCTTAGGAAACCATAATCTGGCCTCATTTTTGGTCAAAAATAATCAAAAAACTAACACCCAAACTCAAGATTATAACCGGCCAAAACACAAAAAAACACCCATGAAAACACAAGAAATTCCAGAAAGTTTTGGGCAAAATTGGTGCTGTTTGTTTTGTGTCTTCTTGGGAAACTTTTTCCCCAAATCAATTTGGTCCAAAACCCAGAAAATTATAACACCCAAGCATGTGAAATTCGGTCGCCGAAAACCCAGGTTTATTTATTTATTTTTTTTAGAATAAACAATAATCGACCATGATTATATATATATACGTAAATATGTTTAATAGAATACATAATCTTGAATCTCAAAATTTACATATGTATACAAATCAAGAAAAGAAAAGAAAAGAAACATTAATGTAAAGCAACGTACATATATATCTAGAACACATTGATAATCAATCATGAATGGCTGAAACACAGATCAATATTCACATGCGAACTGCGATAAATTACAAGGAAATTGACTATGCATATTAACCACTGCTCTAATACCAATTGTTAGAAATTTTATGGATCTAAATATACATAATAAATTCCATAAATCATAAATTACTAACCTCCAAACGCAGCCATTGATAAATTAGATCTTTAATCCTGCAAAATAGAAACAACGTAAAGTAGTGCCTATGGACACACTACTCTCAAACCACTCTCAGATTTCTAAAAACCCTAATCTTCAAATACCGTATGGTATTCTTAATGTTTGCTTGCCCTAGCCCCTTTAAATAGTCTCTGCAAGTCAGACTTATCCATTAATTTTGACACACATAAAATAATAATAATTTGATAATATAATTATATTAGAAAAATATGGATAAGTCAATAGGCTTATAAAGAGAGTTGATCCTCCAGTCCAATGGGCCAACTGGAGTCTTATAGAGAGTGTGTGATCAAGGGCCCTACTACAAAATAATAAAATAAACCAGTCCCATTAATGACATAAATAGGCCCTGTAAGTGAGTAATTGATTATGCTAAATCCACAAATATTAACTTATTCAACACCTATTCCTAATTCCAAAGCCTTCCGTGAAGCTCCATCTGAAGCATTGAGAAACAACAAAGGTTTGTGAGGAAATGCCACTGGTTTGAAGCATTGTGCAACAATGAATCAAAATCCTCAAGGTAAAAAGGGCAACAAAGTCAACATGTTGATTATGCTGATCCCTCTTTTCTGCAGCCTCTTTCTTTCTTCATCATTTCCGGTCTCTTTTACATTATTCATAGAAGATCAATGAAGAAGAAAGAAAACCAACCTGATGCTCATGATACATAGAATGAGAATATATTTGCAATATGGAGCTAATATGGGGAAATGGTGTATGAGAAGATTCTATTTTGGATCATTGTTGTTCTGGATATTGTACTATTTTTTTTTCTTAATTCCATTTTACTATCTGTTCGAGCTTTGAGTTCAGGAGGGTGCCAAACTAGTTGGCATGTCCTTGTTCACTGGCTCTTTTGGGTAACTCATTTTCATTATTATTATTATGTCTTTGACTATAAAGGTTTATTGTATTTTAGTACATTTACTATGAAAGTTTTATACCTTTGCTTTTCAAATTTAAAATGTTGCATTTGAGACCCGTCCGTTTATTTTTACTATCATTGATTATCGGTTCTGTTTCCATGCAACTTGGACATGACCAAAACTAAAGCACGTCTACTTGTTAATCTTCAAAACTTGAAACTAAAGGTATAAAAGTGCATAGATCATTGCCTTTTAGTATCGATCCAATTGGACAGAGCCATCAATAACTTTTAACTAAAAAATCCAATTGGGTTACACTGCAGTACTGAAACTTCAAACCCTTGTGGTATCATATTTTAACTAGTTTCATTTAACAGTATTTATGCTTTTAATAAATTTATTGCATCTTATGAAATTTTTTTCAAACAGAGCTTGCTTATACTAAGGAAGTGAATGAGAAATGCAATGTTTATAGCTTTGAAGTAGTAACTTTGGAAATACTTATGGGGTTTCATCCAAGAGATCTAACATCATCAATATCATCATCATCATTTCATCATCATCAAATGCAACAAACGAGACCAAGTGGCAATGAAGGATGTTCTGGACCAGCGCATATTGCCTCCAAAAGATAATAAAGCAGTTGCAAGGGAAGTGGTGTCGCTTGCGAAGATAGCATTCGCATGCTTGAACGCCAGTCCGCAAGTTGTCCAACGATGAAACAAATTTTTCAGGAAATGTCAACTTAGATTCTGCAGTTGTCAAAGCCTTTTCCTCTATCCACAATACCAGTTCTACTTGTACCCAGTGCTCCCACTTTTTAAATGCTTGTTCCCTTTTACACTATATACCCAAATAATCTGACTATCTCTCCAGCTTTTGACATTCCAAACAATGAGATTTCTAGTTTTTTATCAACTCATTTATTAGCATCTCAATTTTATTTACTAAATGAAATTATAATTGATGTTGATATCTATTAGTGGTTGAAAAATTCATATAACCTAGAAATGGATAATTAAATGTTTATTTGATTAATAATTTCAATTTTTGATATAAATTTAATTGGTTATGTACTCCTATGCATTACATATGAGATTAGACAACTAGTTTATAACTTTTTTTTAAAAAAAAAATTCACCAAAAAAAAAAATAGTTCAAAATTTTTAAGTGAGTCAGAATAGGAGACATGCAATCTGGTAAAATTACACGGTATCAAAATGTGAATATCCGCAAAGTAGAATTTTGCTCTAAAGTACACAGTGGCATTCATAAAAAAATATAAAGTATATGAGGATTTCGGACCCTAATATTTATATGTTTCGTACTAATTTTGCTTTTAGACTACGAGAGTTGTCAAACAGAGTTGTCGAACAGAGTGGTTGAAACAGAGTCCTTTGGATTCATCAAGAAGCAGAGTATTATGGAGATTGTCCATGGTCGGAGTATATTTGTTTACATTTTCAGAAAAAAATAAATAAATAAATAAATTCCTTTGAGGCTCATACCTTGAGGCCCACCTCGAGAGCGTAAGGCTATAGTTTTGAAGCTATAGCCTTTGCATCCTATGCTGAGGCTTACGCCTTGATATGGTGAGGCTCACCATCTCATAGCTTAAGCCTTGAGGCAGTTGAGGCATGAGCCTCATATTTGGCCCTAGTTTTACTGGTTTTTTTTTTTTTTTTCTTTTTTTCCCTCCTCTCTCTCTCTCTCTCTTACAAGAAACCTAAAAGCTATATTGAAAGAGTATTTGAAATCATGAGAGAGTTGGGTCAATCATGTGAAAGAGAGAATAACTAAACTAGAAACTATTGAAACTGAAGAATAATCAACTAAGTTGTTAATGCTTTTCTTATTATTCTATGTTTATGTGATATTTTTAGTATTTTTTATGTTTTTTTTTTAAAATTTATTTTTGTCTAATTTGAGGCTTATGCCTCGCCTCAAATTAGCAAAAATGCCTCTAATAAGCCTTAAGACTGTTAAAAACTTGATTACAAGCATATATAAGCAACCGGTATTTGATTCAGTTTTTTATTTTTTATTTTTTTATTATTACTTTTTTCTTTTATTTGATAACGAACTTGACAGAAATGTTGCAGGAACAGGGCTAGCTAACCAGCTCCTTGGTCAGAATATAGATACATATATACACAGTCCGTCTATGGTGCGGACGGGTCTCATGCGGACCACAGTATTGGTGGCAGTTTTTCATAGTATTGATGACGATTTTTTAAAAAATTATGGTTAATACTATGAAAAACCGTCACTAATACTACGGTCCTCATGCGGACCGTCCTCACTATAGAATTTCCGCATATATACATACGTATATATATATATATATATATATATATATATATATATAAATGTATATTTGGTTGCTAATTAATTAACAACACCAACATGACAATCCATGAATTGTACTTCAATATTTGAGATAGTAAAAAATCTCTACAAATTTCATCATTCAAGTTATTAGCATAATTATATAAATAACTCATTTTTATTAGTCATATATTTTTAGCGTAATGCACGGGTTGATTCAAGCTTTTGTAGTAGATAGTTCCACATGTTCAAGGTCCTGAAAATCTTGATTTTTACGCCACATTTAAAGTTTGATAGACAAAAAAAAAAAAAAAAAAAAACACAGCAATCTAGCCAAAAATAAAAAAAAAAATAAAAATAAAAAATAAAATAGGGAGCATTCCATATTAGAGACTTTTGTGAATGGAAGTAGTCCTTTAATTTTGGTCTTATAACTTTACTCTCCGGCAGACAGATTAATAGATCAAAGCCTTGGTTTCCTTGTTGGCTAATCCAATGTCAGAGAAACAACCATTGTTGATCTTATTAAAGTTTTATATGTGTCTGATAGTGCTTCTTCTATTTTCTTCTGTATCCAAAACTGTTTCATTTGTTAGAGCAGCTGTTGTTGACAATGACGAAACAACAAAAGGAAAAGAAGCAGCAGCTTTTAAGGAATGGGAACTCAGCCTTTATAACCAAACCCATATTCCTTTTTTTTCATCATGGATCAATGGAAGCAGCCCTTGCAATTGGTTTGGAGTTGCTTGTGATGAATAAAAAGCAAGTGTTACTCATCTAAACATTTCGCGGTCTGGTCTCAGAGCTACGATTCAAAATCTCAGCTTCTCATCCTTGACAAACCTCATTTCCATTGATTTATCAGAAAATCTACTTCATGGAACTATTCCCTTGGACCTCTATAACCTTTCCATGTTCACTCATCTTGCTTTGAGTGCCAACTCTTTCTATGGATTTGTTTCGCCTACCCTTGCTAATCTTTCCAATCTCTCATTTTTTCATTTATCTCGCAATCAGCTCTCAGGAAGAATACCTGTGGAGATAGGCCTCATCATGAATCTGCATACCATGTCCATGGCCGTTAATCATTTCAATGGCTCAATCCCTCAAGAAATTGGAAGTTTAAGGCCTCTAACTCAACTTGCTTTAAATCATAATGACCTTACAGGTCCTATTCCTATTTCTATAGGAAACTTGACCAGTTTGGTTGATATTTATCTTTTTAATAATGCTCTTTTTGGACATATTCCACTAGAAATTGGGAAGTTGGAAAAGCTTAGCGCTTTTCACCTTTACAGAAACCAACTTTCTGGGAATATTCCAGGAGAAATTGGAAGCTTGGCAAAACTAGTCATTCTTGAGCTTTCTTCAAACCATCTTCATGGAAATATTCCTAGAGAAATTGTAAAACTGAGCAACTTAGAAGTTGTTGACCTAGGTAACAACAATCTCTATGGTGCAATACATGCATTTATAGGAAGCTTGACCAATTTATCTTCTATTTACCTGTAACACCCCGTCCCAAATCACACTGGAATCCGTGCACGTTGACCGAGGTTGACCGTTGACCGAAGTGGGTCAAAAGTTGACTTTTTGACTCGGTGGGAATTTCGAGTTGACCAGGGTACCGTGGCGAAGTGCACGATGCCACGAGTTCGTAGACTGGTAGCACGTCGAAAACGGAGCTACGGTTTGAAAGTTATGGACGAAACAAGTTGCGGTCCAAACTGTCCAAGGAGTGCCGGAGTTGACTTTTTGTTTATGGGGAATTGAGCTTTGACCCATACATGGTTGTGAAGTGCTCGTCGATACGAGTTCACAGACTAGCGGCACGCTCAAAACGGACATCCGGTTAAAAAGTTATGGACGTTTGAAGTTTACCAGATACCGTATTATTTTAATGTTTTTGGGTCGGTGAACAGTGAAACACCACGTGTCAGCTTCTGATTGGTCCACGTGGCATGAACAGTGTCACACAGGGGTTTTTATTTGTTAAAACTCTCGGGGAAGAGAGAGAAAGAGAGAGAGGAGAGAGGACCACCGGCCGCGGGAATTTTTCCACTTTTTCGACCGTGTTACTGTGCATGCGATGGCCAGCAAGCTTGCCCTCCTCATTTCCGGCAAAACCTCCAAATTTCACGGCGAACGGCCGCCGGACGCACCCGGATCGGACCTCCGAAGATCGGCGGCGAGTTTTACCCCTCCACCGCCGGCCACCGCAAATCGACCCACTTTCGGCCATTTTCCGACCACACGCGCCGTACACCCTTGATCCTCTCCTCAAATCCGGTCGACCCACCAAAAATCACGGCCATCGGACCACCGACGCACCGGGATCGGAGCGTTTTCCGGCGAGGGGCCGGAAATCTTCAAACAGGGATTTCTCCGCCGTCCGGCCTCCGTTTTGCTCACCGCCGGTCCCGTTGGATTGCTCTCCTCACGATCTACAAGTCTACAAAATTTCACGACCAACGGCCACCGCACGCGCCGCCACCGGCGACGGTTGCCGGTGACCGCGGCGGCTCGCCTGAAAGTACTATTCCGGTGAGTACCTGAATTTTCGGTCAGCTCCAGTCCGCTGTGTTCGACCTCCTGAATTCGAATCCGGCTTCCGTGTCCGCCAATTCGCGATGGTTTGGGAGAATTGCGGAGCCGAAACTCGAAAAGCTTTCCGACGAGATTCCGACCCCGTCGGGTCCGATCATCGGAAAGTAAGACCGAATCCGTGATCCTCATCACGCGAGCTTCGATTCGGTATATAACTCGTAACCCTTTAGATATCGTTTGGCGTTCGCTCCCCGGGTATCCATTTGGGAATTACCCGAATAAAATATTAATATTTTTGGTTGGTGCACTGTGGTTGTTTAGGTGCACGCGCGAGTAGTGGAGTTGATCCCGAGGAGGATCTTAGTTGATTTGCGTGCTCCAGGTGAGTGACCCACCTTCAAAAATTATTTTGGGAAATAAATTATATTTAATTGGTATTTAAATTGATATTTAAATTTATGCTCATGTGGTGTGGTTTATTGTGGTTTTATTGTGGTTTAATTTATTTATTATGCATGAGTAAGGTGTATTTTGGTAGTATTTGTATGTGGTTTTAAATTTGATTTTCCGGGCATGATTGGGTTAAATATTTTACGAAAATATTTGGTTAAATTTTATAAATTATGCCCGCGGTATTTTTGTGGTTGCATCTCGTACTTCAAGAAAATTGTGGTTTGTTGTTATCGCTGTTTCGTACCGGGTTATTAAATAAAAATATGTGGGATGGTGTTTTGTGAAAATTGGTATACTTCCCACGGTGGTTTTTGGAAAAACGGTACGGTTAGTTAATGTTTATTTTTAGACGCACTCATACAGTATTGGTGTTCTGGTGTATGGTGTATGGACACGTGGTAGCACGCGGTTATTATGTGGTTTAGCGTGCGGTTATTACTTCACCCGTGAGTTGCCATTGGACCGTGGGCAGGCAAGGTTATTGTTGTGCATAGCCGCCCCCCTCCTTGGCCGGGTGATGGTTTTAGCAGCGGTACTGTCGGGACGCCGAAGTGACCGTTGCAGGTTTCTCTCTTTAACCCCCCGCCAGTCAGTGCTCGGGACGCTGGGTATCGGAGGGCATCACCGGTATATGGTGTGGTGCGTCGGTGTAAATTGCAAATAATGGTTTAAACCCCAAAGATGTTCAAAATTATTTACTATAATTTATTATATTTTAATTATATTTGGGGTATTTATTTATTTAATTGTTGTTTGTTAAATTATTTAATCCCTTGGTTTTTGGGAGGTATGTACATTGGGTTTTGCGAAAAGGTTTTAAAAAGGGAACATTTCAAACGGAGCGATTGGTGAGAGTTTCGAGGGAAATTATTATTTTCCAACAGTTATTATTATTTATTTATTAATTGTTGGTATTTGTTCTATTCCTTAATTGTTATTACTATTATTTTTATTATCACAAAAGGTGTTCAGTAGTTCGAGTTACTCACGGAGATGATTAGCATCTCACACTCTTAAATTCCATTCCCTTAGGTGCAAGTGGTGGTAGACGTTCTTCCGGAGCGAACCAAGTTTTCCGCTGCTGTTGTGTTTCGAGAAGTACTTCTGTACTCTTTCATTTCAGTGTATTATTTCTTTTCAGCCCTGTTGTATTTCTGTTGTTTAGCACTTCTTAAAGCTCTGTATACTATTGGGATACTTCTGTTTATTTATGCACTGGACTGTTGTTGTTTTTGGGAAGTACTGAAATTTGTGGAACAGTTTGTAGTTTGCGGGAGGAATAAGGGGATGATTATAGAAGTGTGTTTTCAGTGCAGGTAGTTTGTGGTAAGTAAATCCCTTAGGGGAGGCTCTGTCGGATTTTCCGTTGGAGGGTCCGGTAGGGTTTCCCTGGGATCAAGGCTGTCTAGGGTTCCGGGGAAGGAATTCTGGACGGGTCCTGACATACCTTTGTAGGAATAACCTCCATATTCCTAGAGAAATTGGAAATTTGAGAAATTTGAGCATTCTTCAGCTTCAAAGAAACCAACCTTCTGGAAATGTTGCTGGAGAAATTGGAAACTTGGAAAAGTTAAGCTCTCTAATGTTTCACTTCAACCAACATTCTGGAAATATTCCTAGAGAAATTGGAAACTTGGAAAAGCTAAATTCTCTTTTGCTTCAAGACAATTAACTTTCCAGAAATATTCCGAAAGAAATTAGAAATTTGAGCAACTTGGAAAAACTTTACCTTGGTGTCAACGATCTCTCTAGTGAGCTTCCTTCTTCTGTAGGGAACTCGATACATCTTAGTTTTGTTGCTTTGGATATAACCAACTCCGTGGTTCGATTCCTATGCGAATCAATAACCTCACTAACTTGAGAGATGCGCAATTGTCTTACAATAACTTCATTGGCCATTTGCCACAACAAATCTGTAGCGGTGGATCGCTTGCCCATTTTGTGGGTTCTGGAAACCGTTTTACATTTTCAATCCCAGAAAGCTTCAAGAACTGCAGCAGCCTTGTTGGAAGTAAACTCGACTCCAAACAATAGGAAATTTGATAGAAGCACTTGGTACATACCCAAATTTGAAATATATCAATCTGAGTGCTAGCAAATTGCATGGAGAACTTTCACAAAATGGGCGCAATTGCATAATTTGACAAGTCTGAATTTCTCCAACAATAGAATTTCGGGCTCTATACCACCCGCACCTGGAGGAGCGTTTTAGCTAGAAGTGCTTGATCTCTCTTTAAATCATCTCTCAGGAAAGATTCCAGATGAACTTGGAAGCTTGAAGTCATTGTTTAAACTTATGCTAAGTGGTAACCATCCATCCGAGATATTCCTTGTGGAATTTATGCTAAGTTGGTAACCAACTATCCGGAGAGATTCCTTGTGGAATTGTAATGCTGGCAAATCTGGAGCATTTATTAGTGTAATGTCACTTTTGTTGCTGTCATAAGTTGCTTTGTAATGATTAGTTACTGTACTTTCAGTTTTTGATAAAAAAACACTGTTGTATTAGGTAGCCAAAGTATGGCTTGTCTTTTGGCAATACGATTACCGCAGTAGTATGTGAAAATTAGGTAGTTTACTGTTTCTGAAAACTTGTGGTTATATGTTATGTCCATAATGAACGAGGGAGTAGAGACCACACCAGTTTAAGCTTCTTTCTCTTTTGTTTTTGCTGTATTTTTTGTTCTGAAAATCCAACAAATGGTATTAGAGCTCTAATGATCTTAGAGGGGTTGTGAGTGAAATAGCAAAAAATACAAGAAACCTTCCTTCTATCTTTCCTTTATTTTTTAAATAGCTTCAACTTATTTTTCTGCTCCATCACCTCCTATATTTTCTAGAGAAAATTATGCCATGTAGTCTATAAAAATGAAAGCTTACCTTTAAGCTTTTGACTTGTGGGAAGTAGTAGAGACCGAAAGAAATCCTACCCCTTTGACAACAAATACCACTATCACTCAAATCAAACAACATAGTGAGGAGTTTGCTAGAAAGTTTAAGGCTTTATCTGCCTTACATGCTGGTGTTTCAGAAGTGATGTTCACCAAAATTATGGCTTGCACTACAGCTAAAAAGGTTTGGGACAAGCTGAAAGAACAGTTTCAGGGAAGTGTAAGAACAAGACAAGTGCAGGTATTAAACTTAAGGAAGGAGTTCGAAACTTTAAGAATGAAGGATTCTGAGTTGGTAAAAGACTTTATTGATAGACTTATAAAGGTAGTAAACCAGATCAGAATTCTTGGAGAGGAGCTAGGAGATAGAAGAGTGGTGGAAAAATGCTGGTCAGCTTACCAGAAAAGGTCGAAGCAAAGATATCATCCATGGAGGAGTCAAGAGACCTGAATCATATTTCTTTGTCAGAGCTCGTTAATGCTTTACAAGCAACTGAACAAAGAATATCTATAAGACAAGAAGAAACCTCAAAAAATGCTTTTTTAGCATTCCAAAAGGTAAGGCTCCAGCAAACAATAATCAAAGGAAGTAACAAGGTGGATGAAGTAATGTCAAAGGAAAACATGGTGCTAGTACAAGCAGAGAAGGTGAAAGAAAGATGTTTACGAAGTGCTCTTATTGCAAAAAGAACAAGAATCCTGAAAAATATTGTTAGTTTAGGCCTAATGTTCAATGTAGAGCTTGCAAACAACTTGGACATATTAAAAAAGTTTGCAAAAAAAAAGGAGGACCAGTGCAACAAGCACACCAAGTACAAGTTGCTGATGAAGCACGACAAAGTGAGAAAAGACTGTTTGTTGCTACATGTTATGTAGAAAACGGCAACAAAGAAGCTTGGTTGGTGGATAATGGTTGCACTCAACATATAACTCATGATGCTGATCTCTTCAAGACCTTGGATAGAAGCTTTGTTTCCAAAGTCCAAATAGAAAATAAAGATTTTATTCAAGTTCAAGGCAAAGGAAAAGTGGCTGTAGAAACTTCAACAGGTACTAAACTCATTTCAAATGTGTTATATGTACCCGAAATTAATTAAAGCTTGTTAAGTGTGGGACAAATGCTTGAAAATGGATATTCTTTAAATTTTCAAGATAAGTCCTGCATAATATATGATCAACATAGAAGTGAAATTCTAAATGTTGGAATGAAAGATAAAAGCTTTGTGGTAGAGTGGAACAAGAAGGGAAATAATGTTTTTTATGCCAAAACTAATGATGAATCTAAGTTGTGGCATAAAAGACTTGGTCATTTTAACTATGACTCCTTGAATTTGATGCATGAAAAAAAATTGGTGGATAATATGTCTACTGTTAGCAAAAACTTGGAAGTGTGTGAAGTGTGTCAGCTTGGTAAGCAACAAAGGCTGCCATTCCCTTCGAAAGGCACTTGGAGAGCCTCTTAAAAGCTTCAGTTAATTCATAGTGATGTATTTGAACCTATGAGTGAGAATTATATCAATGGTAGTAGATATTTTCTCACTTTCATAGACAATTTCTCCAGAATGTGTTGGGTGTATTTTTTGAAACAAAAATGTAAAGTTGCTGAGATTTTCACCAGCTTTAAAGCCATGGTAGAAAATCAAGCAAAATGTAGCATCAAGATGATACGATTTGATAACGGAACTGAATATACAGCTCAAAAGTTTGAGTTGCAATGCAAAGAAGCTGGAATTCAACATTAGCTGACCTCTCCCTATACTCCTCAGCAAAATGGGGTTAGTGAGAGGAAGAACAGGACTATCATGCAGATGTGTAGATGCTTGTTGTTTGAGAAGCAATTACCAAAGAAGTTTTGGACTGAAGCAGTGAACACCTCGGTGTATTTGCTAAATAGATTACCAACTAAAGCAATGGAGTTTAAAACTCCATATGAGGTGTGGTATGGGGTTAAGCCTACTGTGGAGCATTTGAAGATATTCGGGAGCATTTGTTATACACATGTTCCTGAAATTAAGAGAGATAAGTTGGATCAAAAAGCTGATATGGGAATTTTTGTTGGTTACAGCAGCAACATAAAAGGGTACAGAGTATATCATTTGAAAAGTAACAAGCTAATTGTTAGTATGAATGTTAAAGTTGATGAAACTGCTGTTTGGAATTGGGAAAAAAGTGAAGTTCAAGTCTTAGAAAAGAATTTTATCCAAGAACATGACGAGATTCAGGAGGAGAATGATTCAAATGATGAAGATGCTGTTGGAATCCGAGGTACAAGATCCTTGACTGATGTAGATAAGAAAAGCATTTGAGGTACAAGACCTTTGACTGATGCATCTGAGCTAAGCATCCGAGGTACAAGACCCTTCACTGATGCATCCGAGAGAAATGTCCGAGATACAAGACCCATGTCCAATGTCCGAGCTATAAGACCCCTGTCCGATGTCCGAGATACAAGATCCATGTCCGATGTCCGAGCTATAAGACCCCTGTCCGATGTCCGAGATACAAGACCCATGTCCGATGTTCGAGATACAAGAGCCCTATCAGATGTTCGAGCTATAAGACCCCTGTCCAATATCCGAGATACAAGATCCCTGTCCAATGTCCGAGCTATAAGACCTCTGTCCGATGTTTGAGGTACAATACCCTTGACTGATTAATATGAAAGATGTAACCTAGCATTATGTGATCCAATTACTTTCAATGACGCAAATCAGTTCGAGACATGGAGAAAGGCCATGAAAACAGAAATCAATATGATAAGCAAAAACAAAACTTGGGAATTGGTAAACAAACCCTAAGGTACAAAGGTCACTGGAGTGAAATGGGTCTTTAGGACCAAGGTCAATGTTGATGGTACAATAAATAAGCATAAAGCAAGATTGGTAGTTAAAGGTTATGTGCAGCAACCTGGTATTGATTATGGAGATACTTTGCACTAGTTCGAGACATGAAACAATCAGATTTCTACTAGCACTTACCGCTCAAAAGGGCTGGAAAGTTTACCATTTAAATGTGAAATCTGCATTTCTAAATGGTTACCTGTAAGAAGAAGTATATGTTGAACAACCTGAAGGCTTTGTTGTTCAAGGAAAGGAAGACAAGGTTTATAAATTGCATAAGGCTCTTTATGGCTTGAAACCAGCTCCCAAAGCTTGGTATAGCAGAATTGACTCACACCTTGTTGGAAAATGATTTAAAAGGAGTGAGAATGAGCCTACTTTGTGCGTGAAGTCAAGTTCAAATGATAAAAAATTGATTGTTTCTCTATATGTTAATGACTTGTTTGTTACAGGAGGAGATTTACAAAGTGTGTTAGAGTTTAAATCGGAAATGCAAAAGGTGTTTGAAATGTCAGATTTAGGAGTGATGAACTACTTTCTTGGCATGGAGATATATCAATTTAATCATGGCATTTTCTTATCCCAAAAGAAGTATGCTGTGGAACTACTCAAAAAGTTTGACATGGAAATTGTAATACAGCTAACACTCCAATGGTTTACAATCAAAATTTTGAACTCGAAGATGGTGCTGCCAAGATTGAAGTTTCAACCTATAGAAGCCTTATTGGAAATTTGCTATATTTATGTGCTTCTAGACCTGACATTATGTTTTCTGTGAGTTTGCTTTCCAGATTTATGCATGCTCCATCACATATGCATTATTCTGCAGCTAAAAGAGTGCTAAGGCACATTAGAGGCACCATAGACTATGGTGTTTTGTTTTTGAAGCATGAAGAAGGCAAGTTGATGGGCTATGTTGATAGTAATTGGGCTGGAAGCATGGAGGATTCAAAAAGTACTTCAGGGTACTTATTTTCTCTTGATTCAGGTCTTTTTTCATGGAGCTCACAAAAACAGGGTTCAGTTGCTCAATCCATAGCTGAAGCTGAATATATTGCTGCTGCAGCTGCTTCAAATCAAGCTTTATAGCTAAGGAAGTTGCTTGTTGATTTAAATGAGAGGTAAGAAGAAGCTATCACAATATACTGTAATAATAAGTCTGCAATTTCCATTGCTGAAAATCCAGGTCAACATAGAAGAACAAAGTATATTCCAGTCAAATATCATGCTGTGAGAGAAGCTGAAAGAAATGGTGAAGTGAAGCTGGTTCATTGCAGCTCTGAGGTCCAGCTTGCTGATATTCTGACGAAAACTTTGCCAAGAAACAGGTTTGAAACATTAAGAAATTATCTTAGTGTTTCCAGCAAAAGTGCCAAGGAGGAGTGTTAGTGTAATGTCACTTTTGTTGCTGTCATAAGTTGGTTTGTAATGATTAGTTACTGTACTTTCAGTTTTTGATAAAAAAACACTATTGTATTAGGTAGCCAAAGTATGGCTTGTTTTTTGGCAATATGATTACCGTAGTAGTATGTGAAAATAAGGTGGTTTACTGTTTCTGAAAACTTGTGGTTATATATTATGTCCATAATGAACGAGGGAGTAGAGACCACATCAGTTTAAGCTTCTTTATCTTTCATTTTTGCTGTGTTTTTTGTTCTGAAAATCCAACAATTTACACCTAGCAGCAAACAATCTAGGTGGGTCAGTTACAAAAGAACTTGGAAGGTGCTTCAAATTATCATAGTTGAATTTGGCAAATAATAAGTTTGAAGGAAATATTCCTTCTCGCATGGCTAGTATGAGCACTCTTCAATATTTTGATCTTAGCTTGAATTTGCTAATAGGAGCGATATGACCAAAGCTTGGACAAATGAAATGCTTAGAAGCTTTGACTTCTCTCTCACAATCACCTTTCTGGTTCAACTCCATCTGCTTTTGATGAAATGTCAAGTTTGACGATGGTTGATCCGTCCAACAACTAGTTGGATGGTCCTATTCCTAATGCCAAAGCCTTTCACGA
Source organism: Ziziphus jujuba (assembly GCF_031755915.1). NCBI lineage: Eukaryota > Viridiplantae > Streptophyta > Magnoliopsida > Rosales > Rhamnaceae > Ziziphus > Ziziphus jujuba. The sequence goes on from NC_083386.1 coordinate 6,250,716, forward strand.
GGCTCCATTTGAAGCATTGAGAAACAACAAAGGTTTGTGTGAAATGCCACTGGTTTGAAGCTTTGTCCAACAATAACTCAAAATCCTCAAGGTAAAAAGGGCAACAAAGCCAACATCTTGATTATAATGATCCCACTTTTCTGTAGCCTCTTTCTTCTATCCATCATTTTCGGTCTCTTATACCTTCTTTGTAGAAGATCAATGAGGAAGACAGAAAACAGACCTAACTTGGTGATAATGAAACACAAAATGAGAATATGTTTGAAATATGGAGCTATGATGCAAAATGGTGTATGAGAACATCATTGAAGCAACAGAGGATTTCGACCCAATACATGGCACTGGTGAGGGAGGATCTGGGAGTGTTTAGAAGGCTGAGTTAGGACCTGGTCAGGCTGTTGCTGTGAATAAGATTCATCCAAATGAAGATGGTGGGATTTCTGAATATTTCAAAGGCTTTAAGAGCGAGATTCATGCATTAACACATATAAGACATCAAAACATTGTGAAGCTACATGGGTTCTGTTCACATCGACAACATACACTTTCAGTTTGTGAGTTCTTGGAAGAAGTCTACGAAATTTACTAAAGAATGAGGAAAAAGCAAGAGCTTTTGGTTGGAGTAAAGGGGTGACAGTCGTGAAAGGTGTGACAAATGCTTTATGTTATATGCACCATGATTGCTCACCACCTGTAATTCATCGATATATATATATATATATATATATATATATATATAGATATCAAGCCAGAAAATTCTGTTGAATGTGGAATGTGATGAAGCTCGTCTCTCTGACTTTGGCACAGCTAAGTTTCTAAAACCTGACTCATCCAATTGGACATCATTTGCAGGAACTTTTGGCTACACTGCTCGAGGTTAGTTTTATCTTAATCATAAATTTTTCAAAGGTTTATACTATTATTATTATTATTTTGACTATAAAGGTATATTGTATTTTAGTACATCTAGTATTAGAGTTTTAAACCTTTGATTTTCAAATTTAAAATGTTGCATTTGAGACCCCTTCGTTTATTTATACCATGGAAGATTATTGGTTCTGTTTCTATGCATACTTGGACATGACCAATGCCAAAACACGTCTACCTACTAAATTAGATGGTATTAATCTTCAAAACTTGGAACCAAAGGTATTAAAGTGCTATACCTATGCATTTAGTACCGATCCAGTTGGTTTTAACTAAAATATCCAATTGGGTTTATACTGCAAAATTTCAAAAAAAAAAAAAAAAAAAATATTCTCTCAAATAAAACGTTTTTAATTTTTTTTTATTTTTATTTTTCCAAGAAAGAATAAAACGTTTTAAATTTAAGTGCTGATACTGCAAAACCTTTATGGTATCATATTTTAACTAGTTTGTTTTACACTATTAATGCTATTAACAAATTTGTTGCACCCCATGAGATTTTCCCAAACAGAGCTTGCTTATACTGTGGAAGTGAATTAGAAATGCCATGTATATAGCTTTTGAGTAGTGACTTTGGAAATACTTACGGGGGTTCATCCAGGAGACCTAATATCATCATCATCATCATCATCATCAAATGCAATACACAACCACGTGAAGTGGCACTGAAGGATGTTTTGGACCAACGCATATTGCCTTAAAAAGATAATGAAGCAGTCGCGAGGGAAGTGAAGTCCCTTGCAAAGATAGCATTGGCATGCTTGAATGCCAGTCCACAATGTCGTCCAACGATGAAGCAAATTCTTCAGCAGATGTCAACTAAGAATCTGCATTTGACAAATCCATTTCCTCACATTACCAGATCTTCTTGACCCCAGTGCTCCCCAGTGCTTCCCACTTCCCAAATGCTTGTTTCTTTTGCTCTACCTAAACAGTGTGACTACTTCCCTTAACTTTTGTGATTCCAAATAATGAGACTTTTTTTGCAATTCTATGACTTATTATCTCATATAGACTAGAACTAAATACAAAAACACACAAGAGTATCATATTATTGATTTATATGAATAATAATAATAATAATAATAATGATGATGATGATGATGATGATGATGTGATGAGATCAAACCTAGAAAATAAAGGTAAATTATAAAAACGAGATCAAGAATCAGAACTATAACAAATTGAAATCAGAGACTAGATGTTTTATGAGGCTTAGTTACAAATTACAAAAAGTTCGTTTAGAAATGATTTGATCATTCACAACTTACATGTACAGACAAGCTCCCAAGACGTGGTTACAAGGAAAATGATGTATATTTGAAAGTTAAATCGATATAAACTACTAGACCCTAGAAAGCCAAAACCTAACTAAATGCAATCCAAGGAGTAGCTTAACAATACCTAATTAACTGCAACTAAATCACATTCAGTCAATGAAACATTAACATTGTACACAAATGGTTATAAACCAGGACACACCTTCGGTACTTTATTTTTTGTGTCTTACTAGATGATGACAGCCAGCCCTGATTTAGTTGCTGTGTTCCCCAGCTTGCCTGGGGGCTTAAAACACAACTCTGTATATTTCACCATCCGGAAGAAGCTCTGTTATTTACATCAAATCATTACATAAAATTATTAACCTCATCATTTATAACTTTGTTGTCAAACTATATAACCTATATAAAACCTAAAGGATACATTTCTTAAAAGTGGATTTTAATCTTGTGACGGGTAGAAAAATGAGCAAACTGCAACATGAATCTAAAAAAATGTCACAAAAAAAAGTTTATCAGTAAATATTATATTTTAATGATAAGCAAAGAAAATTACATGTTTACATGAACAGCCAAACGACAAAATTAGCAAGTTATATTTTAGTCATCCAGAGAGTCCACAAATTTAAATAGTCATCTGACAAAAGATACAGTAGAAGCGCAAATCTAGGAGCAAAAGCTTTATGCAATGCAAAGGAAGCTTCTTTGGCTACCTAAGCAGACCAGAAACAACCATCTTTTCTGTAAAACACATAATCCAGTAAAACAAAAGCCTAGTTGACAGTCTTCAAAGCCTAGGTTAGGCCTAAATTCAATTTCTATTCATGGGGTAGCAACTGGACCACCACATGGCCCTTACAATAAATTCAAACTTCTCCAATAATATTACTGTTAACCACATTATACAACCATACTATATTACTTACAGTCTAAGAGTTGCAAGGCAAAGAGCTTGCATAAGCTCTTATATATATAATAGACAATTAACATGTTTGAAAGTCTTGGTAAGTGAATTTCTAGTTTTGGCATGACTCCCCTAAGTAGGCAATGAGTACTTTTTCACCCTACAAACACAAGCTATAGAAGGTCTCACAGAAAAGTTACTATTATTTAACATAATGTGGTTACTATTCGATATAACAACTTTTAGAAATCCAACTTACAGGAACTGAACATCTTTTTATTCATTCCCCAACTTCCCAATTACTTCATTACTCTATCAGACTTCAAAATCATGCCGTCTTCTCTATATTCTCAATGATGTTAACTCCCCCCCCCCCCCCCCCCCCCCCCCCCCCCTGTTACAATATACATAATTTTTCAAATAGGTAAAGCATGCCCTGGGTCTACTCTTTCCACAACCAACTACAAGCAAGTAGCTTCTATTTCTGCAAACATGCGGTCTAGGAGGCTCACCTATTAACTGATACAATATAACGAAACTGACATGCCTTGCAGGTTGGGATGGGCTCAGGCTCACAGCTAGTCATCTGAGTGGCCGAAAAATAAAAAATAGAAGGCTCTGAATCTCTTCCCATTTTTGCTTCCTGTATGTGTTTATACAAAATGATTATCCTCAAACAATGCGTGGATTTCTGCACTAGTTCCATTCGAAGTAATAAGCTTCAACATATAATGATATTTCCAACATATAATCTAGACTACAACAGCATCACAAAATTCTCCATAGTAAAGAACTATGAAACTCATAGCCCGTAGTAATGTCCATAAAAAAGATTGGACATTTCTTACATAGGCAAATGGCAGAGCTATTATAAGCTAACATAATCAGTGACCCCAATTCTTATCCTTAGTTAATTATAAAATTTACCTCCAGCTAAAATTAATAAAACTCTTCTAAACACCATGATTAGACTACAGGCATTGAGCCTAAGGCCCTTTCTATTTGTTTAGTTCGTATAAAAGTTTGCATTGGGTCACAGGCTCATAGCACCATAAGAACAATGCTTGTCCAATAACCCATCATGTGAAATAATGTTCGCTTCAGTGAGCATGTAGCAATCAGGTAACTCCAATTTAGTTATTTCTGTGGCAGCAAACATGAATAGAACAGCCCCCAGAGGACAGGAAAATAAGAATAGCAACTTATCAAGCAATTCAATTATAAATAATGACGTACAATAATTAAAAGTACTAGGATATATACTTACGGTTGTCATAGCTGCTCACGGATATAAGCCATTGATCTCAACATGGAACCTAGTGTATCTCTAGACACTTGAAATTTGACCTCTGTTTCTCCAGTTGTTGTCTTTGTATCTTGGAGCTGAGAAAATAGAGAAATGTTGACATGCCATTGGACATTTGGAAATTGTTATATTTTTTTTAGAACCGAAGGAAGAGAGAGAGAGAGAGAGGGAGAGAGAGAGGAGAGAGAGATGTATGTGTTAAAGAAACTCATTGCTGAATCCTTGCACCAATTTTAGTCCATAGCAAGAGAAGAGGCAAGAGGTAGAAAGTTTTAGTTTGTATACCTTCAGATTGATGACAGCAACTCTGTTGGCTGGTGCAGAGAGCTGCTGACTAATATAGGCCATGGATCTCAACATAGGCTCCAGTGTGATCCTCGTTAGCCGAAATTGTACTTCTGTCTCTCCCGAAGGGTTCTTTCCATAATCTTGCAGCTACAACAGAGGTAAAAGAAACTTACAACAGCAAGATGGTGATATCAAGACAAACTTATTCCAGTCACCAATTTCAGCTATAACTTGCGTAAAGTGAAGTGAGCAATATAACAATACTATGTACTTAAAAAAGTTCAATAGAAAGATTGTACAAGTTATTTTTATGAATATGAAAATTTTTCAAAATTAAATAATACATTGCTTCCCATGTTAGTTCATGATTAAAGCAGGAATCAATGCACAATCATATCTGTCTCACAATGTTAAACATAATTTAGAGTATCAGAGAATGCAATAAGTTTAATGAAACTTGCAGCATACACATACCTTCAAGTTGATTACGGCTACTTTTCCAGCCGGGTTTGAATTCTTATTTTCTATGACCCAAGTCATGGACTTAAAACAAGTAAGGACAACCTGCATCAATAACAAATATTCAAATAACAACCTTGCCAAAATATCTACTACGGCATACATACCAGAAAGAATCTAAGCAGATCATTAGTCTGATAAAAATGCCTATGATAAACAATCAAAATTTCTCATATTCATACAGTGTTATCAGAAGGGCCACTGTCATGGTGAATAGACACGGGAGCCATCATGGGCTGATTTAGATCAGCAACAGGAACTCCAACATCATTAAGATTGAAACGATGTGGCATTGCATCCTGCCAAGGCCACAATGAGGGAACCATTTCAGAAAGTGGCAGAGATGCTTTCTTGTTAATGTCTTCCTGACTATTTCCACTTCCTTGAGAGTTAGGAGGAGTGACTTTAGCAACATTTTTCTTCATAACAGCAATTTTTTTGCCACTCTCTCGCAGTGCACTCATTGCAGCATTATAAGTTTCTACAGCAATTGCCCCTTCCTCAGCATATTTAATGGCTTCCTGGCATAAATTGTTGAAGCGCATGGTAAGGTTTTCAACACCTTGTGGATCGGAGTTTGGTTCATCCAGTCCAACCGCATATTTGGCATTCCTTGTCCATCGCTTCAATATGTAATGGGATGGAAGAGTAAGAACATTTGTTACAGTAAAGACTGTTAATATATGTCTACAGAGAATGCCAGAATATTCAAACATTTGACAACTGCAATTTGCTTTCATCTCTGAAACATTTAACGTGACCATGTAAGCCTTGTCATCCTGTTCATATTTTGCAACCCGGTATTTACTAACTACCCCATCACCCTCGATCTTATTTGCAGTATACACAAAAGTTTCTACCAATTCATCCTGAAACTTAGAAAAGACCTTTTTTGTGTACAGGTTTGCTGCCTGCTGTTCCATTGGTGAAGGCGTTTTAAGTACTGGTGTGGTACAGATTGTATCATAATCTGCTTCTATTTCTTTTTCCAACGAATGTTCGAGAGCTACCTCATACTGCTTGAAAAATAGCGGTATTGTTGTCTGTTGATTCACATAGCCATCAAAAAAGGAGCTAATTCCTTGGTTTGAGGAAAGTGAAGCAAAGAAAGTGCCACGAAAATAAACTGGGGCCCACTGCTTTCGTGCATTATACACTGCCAGTAGCCATTCATTTCTGTGGAGATCATATCTATCAAGAAGAGATGCCCATGATGATTCAAAATCCTCAATAGTTTCTGAAAAGTTGATGCAGCTATACAGCTCACCATAGAAGGAAGGATGAGCAAGATAAATATGAGCTAATCTTTCTTGGCCTTCTCTCAAGATGTGCCATTTGCATATACAATGACGAGTTTCAGGAAATACATGAGCAACCGCAGCTTGTATGGCTCTATCTTGGTCTGTGGTTATTGAAACAGGGTGGCGGTCATTCATTGCAGAAAGCCAAGTCCTAAACAGCCAAGTAAATGAAGACTCAGACTCATCTAGAAGTAAAGCACAACCAAACAATACCATCTGCCCATGATGATTTATTCCTGTGAAAGGAGCGAATGGGACCTGGAACTGATTTGGTCGGTACATTGTGTCAAATATTACAGCATCACCAAAGTAGTTATAGGCTGTCCTTGATCGTGCATCAGCCCAAAAGACATTAGTCATGCGGTTTTCATCATCAAGCTGTATTGCATAATAAAAGCCTGGGTTTTCAGCCTGCATCTTCTTGAAATAGTTTAGAAGATTTTGAGCATCTCTTCCGAGGGTTCTCTTTCGAGTAGAAGGCCTTATGTAGTTCACTAGCCCAACATTTCGTGCTTGACGATTTGTGTCTGCAGGGGAGACACTCCTAACTCCATGATTAGGTTCATAAGAAACATTATTGCCATCCAGGGAAACATAAATTTCACCTGTTGCGTCCAACGTATCAGCCACGTTCTTTGTAGCACCAGCAAAATGTCTACGGGGTCGAAGGTAATGGACCTTACTAGGACTCACCATAGAATGATTGTGTTCCTCAACAAACTTGGTCACAACCCAACTGTTTGAATCCTTTCTTTCTATTCTTAGCACAGCATTGCAGCTTTCTACATTCTTCCGTCTAAATACCTCTCTAGAACATGCAAAGTCCCATGCCACAATTGGTCCATCAGGCTTAGAACGACTAAACTGACCAACATGGGTGCTAAAACCAACACGTCTGGCATATCCATCATAGAAAGTCTTGGCAGCATCTTCTGTATCAAACTCCATGCCCACATGAGGAGTAGCATCACCATCATCATCCTGACTAATTACATCTCTCCCTGTTGAACTTTCATTTTGTTTTTCACTCTTATCCAGTAGGATACTTTCCTCCACACGATGTTCACTGTTTCCCCCTTCACCATCTACCACTTGAATGTCCATTCCAGATAGATCAACTTTGTATGACTTTATTATTATTGTTTTTTTTTTTTTTGGGTTTACCTTAAAGGGTTTCTCATGGTTAAACGAGCTCAAGCAATAATTGTAGCCTACACTGATCGAAACCTATTAAGCAGGAACATTGACAAATAAACGTATAGCAAAGTAAGATTGCAGTTTACAAGAAAAGAAACCCAATAAACAGTTAATTGCCAAAAAATGAGAGCTAAAATATTAATTTTAAAAACTTGGAGAAGTCCAATATCAGTTGCTTGATCATCATTACCATTGACAGAGTATCCTTTTTAACAAAAACTAGCAGCAAATAACTATACATTATGCCCAAGGTCACAGAAACACTGAATTGCAAAGCTTCAATGCTTTAAATAATATATATATATATATATATTGCAAAATGCAACATTCTCTATACTGATAGGATCACCATAAGAAGGCCAGATGCTGTTTATTTCATTTGTATTTTGTATTTTGCATTCTCGGGCATGGGTATCAGTATAGCAATTAGAGGACCCATTTCCAAACGCAAATTTAACTACATTACAAAAACCCAAAACCCAATTCAACAGAAATCCTATCAAATTGTCTAAAATATATCAACCCATAAAACAAAACTACATGGAAAATGGGGTCAGTCTTCTGAGCCGCCACTAACTTGTTTTACAGAATTGAAAGGTCCATTTTGCAGCAACTTCCACAACAACCATCCTGGAACTGCTGGCGAGTAATGAAACTATCACTTTTTTTGTTTGTTTGTTTGTTCTTTTTTTTTTTTTTTTTTTTTTTTTTCCCATGCCATCTAATTCTAAGAAACTTATGCTTTTCAAAAACAACGAAAAAGCTTCCAAAGTAAACCATCCCACATCAGCATTATATAGCCGGTATTAAAAAACACTCAAAAGCATTCAAAATCCCTCAAGAAAGTACCATAACCCTTTTCACACAATTTCCCAGGAACACCCTCCCATTTACAAAAAATTCAACAAAAATGCTGCCATAACTGAAAAATGAAAAACAAAAAGGAAAAAAAAAAAAAAAAAAAAAAAGAGCCGCCAACCCAACTTCTCAATTATGGTTTCCTGAAAACCAAAAATGGAAATTTTGTTTTTTTAGGAGAAAAAAAAACTGACCCGGGTTCTGAAGTCTCAAAATGCTCTGTTGGTTAAGAAGAAAAAGCCGGGCCGACGTCGTTTCAGGTTGAGAATCACCATATGCGTTTTAGGGTTTTGTGTGCCGGAGAGAGAGCTAGCTCCAAAGTGCGGGGTTTCAGTTTCGGTTTGATTTTGGTGTGCACATATATATAAATATATATCTATATATATATATATATGTATAAAGAGAGAGAGGGAGAGAGAGAGAGAGAGAACAGCAGTGTGTGTGTGAGTGAGAATGGTATGGGACTATGGGTGTGAACTTTGCAACTGTACGAACCCCCCAACCCAAACACCCCACTCACGCGCCCTTCCAACCCAGAAAAAAGGCACTCCCTTTTTTTTTTTTTTTTTTTTTTTTCCTTCTTTTGGGTTTTTGGTTGACATTTTCCTCTTCCCCTTTTTTATTATTATTTTTTATTTTCCCAATTGTTACGTGCGGACTTATGCACACCTGTGGCCGTTGCATCTTGATTCTATAGCTGGTTTTTCCTTTGTTTTTTTTTTTTGGCACACACTGTATACGTGGACTTTGGACATTATGGGCTCTTATTTACACTTCGGCTCTTGGGTTTTTTTTTTTTTTTTTGATGGAAACGGGCTTTTGGGTTGCTACCAAATTTTTTATAAGAGAAATTTGGCCCAATATCCTCACAAGAATGAGATTAACAATTTTTACCCTTTTATTTGGTATGTTTTTTTTCTACCTTCTCAATTTTTGATAATCCCAAAATATCTTTATATCCAAATTATTTTTTTTTCTATGTTTATTTCTTTCTTTTCTTCACCCGACTTTTCTCTTCTCCTTATAATCAATATCCAGCCATTTCGGAGCCCTCTGTTTCCTTTTGCATCGGCCAGATTGTAAGCTTGGAGACTGTGCGTATTGAAGGAAATGGTGAAGAGGCGACTCAGAGAAAAAACTGCAAGGTTTTAGAGAGCCCTAGGAGTAGAAGCAACAGGTAGGCAACAGCGAAGTAGAAAGCATGAGGCTCATTCGATCAATCACCGGTAATCTTTTCCTTTCCATTTTCAAATTCTTAAGCTTTTTCTCGGACATTTTCTTACTCTTTTCGCTAATAATAAAATAGTTTTTTTTTAAATAAATAATATATTTTAGATTGTTATAATTTAGGGCAGCGTAATTCACTGCTGCGAGAGGTGGGACGGCATGGGACGGCAATACTCCAGTGCGGCTTCAAGAGAGGAATACGCAAGGAGGAACTACACAAGCAATGTCTCTGAGTATAACACTGTTATCGGTTCTCTCACCGCGCAAAGAAGGTAGATTCTAATTGTTTTGGGATTTTTTTTTTTTTTGGGAGAAATTGTGAAAGTTGTGTTCTTTTTTTTTTTTTTTTTTTTAATAACGGTGGTGGTAGGCATTTCTTGCTGAGAGATGTGTATGATGATATGATGCTGGATGGAGTACAGCCAACTAGGGATACATTTCATTCTCTCATCGTTGGAACCATGAAAAGCTCTTGCTTGCAGGATGCTTTCTACTTTTCTGACCAACTGAAATCCATGGGTTCGGTCCCTGATGTATGTATTTGTATACATATGCTTCTTCTTCTTCTTCTTTTTTTTTTTTTTTTTTTTTTTTTTCTTCTTCTTCGCATGGATCTGCATTAATTCTTATCTGCTGACTATTAGATTCTTTCAAGATTGAAAATTTTGTATAAAGTTACTTTGTGTTTTTTTTTTTTTTTCTTTTTTTTTTCCCTAGCTATTACAATGTATTGCTTTGTGTTATAGGTTACTTTATACAACATTTTAGTTTCATTGTGTGGGAAATGCAAGTACTCTGACCAGGCAATTCGGGTATGTTTCTTAGATGTTTTGTAAGTCTTCAGATTTTTTTTAGAATCCATAAACTTATGTCGGATTTTGGGGTAAATTTTGATCTGTTTACTTTCAACATGATTGAAGATTTTGGATGAGATGAAGAAATATGAAGTGAAGCCGATGGTGCAAACCTATGTGTGTCTACTCAATGCATGTGCTGCTGCTGCTGGCCGTATAGATCGAGCGTATGCCACCCTTTTAGTTGTCTTGTTTTACCTAGTTGCAAATTGCAATAATTATGGTCATAAACCTTAGCCTGGAAACTTGATAGTCCGCTATACCAGTGATTAAATTGGCTTTATTTTACCTTAGTGGATGATTTTACATGAATTCATTCCAAAATTTTACATTTAAATGCCTGCTCTGCAAATTAATTTATAAGTTGTCCTATATGCTTTATGATCTACTTTTGGTTAATTTCGGCATATAACAAACTAAACTTTCATTCTAATCTACAGATATGCGATCATTTGTGATATGACTGCAGCTGGTCTTGGGTTGAACAAGTTCTGCTATACAGGGCTTATTGCTGCACTTAAGAATAAATCGCCTGTTCCAGAAGATTTTGCCACTAAAGTAATTACTATAGGATCTCTCTTCTTAAATTAGGCTATCATATCATTGGCTTTTGATGTTTTCTATGATATTCCCTTTGCTGAAAGATCATTAAGTTCATTGAGTGGTCAAAAGAGTGGACGTCAGTTGAAGCATCCAGTGCCTCAGCTGAAAATCTGATGATGGGTGTCATTTAGGAGGAATTATATAATCTTCCCACTGCTGAATATGTTCATAGGCGTGGTGGATTTTTGAATAGGCAACTAACTGTATATCATGTTGCATTTCACGCTTGTGCAGACCTGGGAAATGTAGAGGTACTTCTTTGCATCTCTAATATTTCGGCTTAACATCACTCAACAAGCAAATCTCTATTATCTTCTTTGTGTATAGGCAATTGTCGGTCTGTTATTCTATTGTTATTTTGTTATCTACTTTATGTTTTTCTGTTGTCTGTTATCTCTTGATATTAGTAATATACCTTTATATTAGTATACCTGTGGCTTATATATGTTCTATGAATAATTTAATGCTATTTTAGCTTTGTTTATTTAATCTCTGTTTATTATGTCAGTTGATGGAAACTCAAAGGATGAGAAATATCCAGATATCTTCATTGTAATGCAAATTATGAGGTAAGTGATTTTTTTAATAATATTATCTTCATTGGATGGGAAAAAATTCTTTTGGAGATTCTAAATTGGTTCTGTTTCGCTTGCTATGTTCTATTCCCTAGAAGATGCTTTTTTCTGTTATGTCCTATTTATTCTGTTAATTTTCCTGGTAAAATATCTTGTTAGTTGATTAGCTCACCGTAAGAAACTGGTCTCTGTCACTGGCGCTTTGATTCAGGTGCTATCTACGTGCAAGGGACATTGATAATGCTCTTAAAACTTTCGAAGACCACATGAATGCAAAAAAGCCTGCAGCGCCAGAACTATATGTAGTAAGTTTGGTGGCAAAAAATCTTTGGCATTATGTCAAAGCATCTTCGTTCTCTATATTTGAATGCTATTTCATAGACAATGGGATTCTTGTGTTTATGGTTCTGAGGTTAGGAGTATCCCAGATGATGTTCTATCTGCTTTAAGACGCCATTCTTCAATTTCTCAACATCGAAAATCTCTGGATTCTAATTTTCCAAGGAAGAACAGAGGATCAAGATGGAATAAGGAAGATTTTAGTCATTCTAATGCTTTGGACCATAAAGAAAGTGGTGCGAAAGGTGTTCAAGACTTGTGGAACAAAAAATCAATGTCTACAGGTCCACCAGAACAGAAGGTGAGATTTGTTTCATCATATTTTTGTCCTGTTTAATATGCATCTTATCGATCTGTGCATTCTTCAAAACATAAGATGAAATTATTATGTTATTAGTAATGATTTTCTTCTGTATAGGTACTAGATGCTGCAAAATCGAACATGTAAAAAGATGTTTCTGATAGGTGCTTGCCACATGCCAGTCACAATTACTATGAGGAAGCATTGACCACGTTACAAATATTTGATATTTTCAATTGCTTAGGAAGTGCTTTTTGGGTAGCATCCCAGAAGTCCTGGTGGCATTTTTCTCCTTTGTGGAATTTTTTGCTGAATAACCTTTCTTTTGTCTTGTGGAATTTTTTGCTGAATAATCTTTTTTTGGTTTTGGTTTAGTTGATTTACTGATATTTTGTTTTCAATCTTTTGATAATTTTATTCTATCATTAGCTCTCATGTTCACCATTCTCAAGGCTTCCTGTATAAGATCAAGGACACATACTATTTGCACAATAAAAACTGCCTTGATTAGGTTTTGCAGTTTGCAAATATACTATGAAATACCCTAGCCATTTGGATTTGTTGATTCTATACTCTCATATATATTTCTCTTTCATCTCTCTCATATAATGTTAATGATCACCTCAATGTTATATATAAAAAACTAGCAAAGGAGAGCTCATCAAGAAGAAAACCAATTGGTCCTTTATTTATTTGGGATAGTTGTTAAGTAGCCTGTATTAATGGACGAATGAATGGTTTTCTCAAAACGGTTTCTTAAAGTGAAGATGCTGAGGATGTTGTGTCTCCAATAAGTAAGCCGCAGATTGTTGCTAAGTCACAGTAGCTAACAATGAATGTGGAAATCTTAGCTTAAGTACTTGGAAAAGAAAGTAACTGCTTTGAAGATTGATCTGTATTAAAATTCTGTATAAAAATTGAGGGAAAAGGAGCTCTGATTTGCAATAACTGGTGAAATTTTTTTTTCTGGACTTCTTTTGCTCACCGTTAAATCCCCAGTTTAATTGAAATATCCTTTGCATAACAAGGAACTGGAAAACAGGATTTCCACTATAGTGGAATCCTATTTACATTTCCCATGTTTCTTTGACTTGTATATGACTGATTGATGTATGCAGGTATGAGTCTTAGTATCTTTTTATGGCATACTCTAATGTTAGACAATAATGGCTTTTACCTTGTCTAACTCTTGAGCAGAGAACTTATGATTAGTTTTTGTGGGATGAGCCATTGGTAACCAAACTTTTATGCCTCTTGCAGATCCTATTACTTTGTGGTCCCCCAGGGCTGGGGAAGACTACACTTGCTCATGTAGCTGCAAAACATTGTGGATTTCGTGTTATAGAGGTATTTTGTTTGTGCTCGAGGATAATCAAAAGTTCTTATGGGTGTATTATTATTTCACTAGAATTTGCATTTTAACTAAGCAATTTTGATATAAGAAAAAAAAATGGAGGAAAAAAGCTCAAACTAAGCATTTATGGTTGGCTAGTTGTGTGTTGCTTAGTAATATAAATGTAGCTATTTATTCTATTATATTATACACCTTCATGTTTGGCACATTTTCCATTTAAGACTCAAGAAAGTATATTATTTGTGTTGTTCTCTCTGAAATGCTCGAAGGATTATTCTAATAGCTGGACGTTAATTTTGTATAATATATGTCTCCAGACACTTATAGAGGGAGCCATGATTGGGCATACCACCAAGGGAATGCAACTTGCACAAGATACACTGGTAGGTTGAGTAATTGCAGTTTCTTATCTGAGTTAAAAAATAAATCAAGGACTTATCTAATGTGATTTCATTCTCTGCCATAGGTAAAAATGATTGAGAGGGACTTTTTCTTGAGCCCAAAAATGGGGAGTGACCTTCTCCTTATAGCTTCTGGCAAAAAGGTGCTGTAAGAGCTTCATTTGATCCCTTTTTATTAGCTTAGGGATGAGAAGGGTGATTGCACTTTGTCTTTTGTGGTTCCTCATGGATAATTTTATGTTTCTGCGTTTGAGGAAATATTCTCATTCAAGACCTCCTTTTGATATTTGCAGACTGGTGGATATACTACTGCTAACTATATTTGGGACTTGATGCAAGCTCGGAAGATTACTCCTTCACTTCCTGCTGTGGAAGCATATTACAATGGCTTAAAAGTTAGTCTCTTGCTTCGCTAGAGACGTTTATTGTTTCACTTTAATTTAAAGTATATAATATATATATATATATATATGTATACCCATCCACGTGACTCAATTTCTTTTTCTTTTCCAATTTTCCATCTTTTTTGATAAATTTTCTGAACTTTTTTTGGTTTATGAAATTGCAGGGACGCGAGATTCTAGAAGATGATCCATGGCTCCTACAAGTTTCACGGACTTATGACAGCCTTCGCACCAGATTTGGAACAGGACCTGGCCGACCCTATTAGGTGTCAGTAGGGGTGGGCTCGGTTCGGTTCGGTTCGGTTTTGTGATCTTTTTTAAACCGAACCGACCGGTTCGGTTTGGGTTGGGTACAAAACCGAACCGAACCGACCGTTACATTCAACCCAAACCGAACCGAATCGAATGAATATTTTTTGGTTTGGGTTGGGTTCACGGGTTGGGCTGGGTTGGGCTTTCTGATGGGCTTCGACCCAAATTTTTTTATTTTTGGTTTAGGCCGGCTTGGGCCTTATGATGAGCTTCACTTTCAGCCCAATTTTTTGTATTTTTGGTTTGGACCAGTTTGAACCTCATGCATATTTCATGACTAAACCTTCACCTTTGGATTATTATGGGTCGGTTCGGTTTGGGTTGGGTAAATTTTCTACCCACCCGTAATCCGAACCGAAAACCACGGGTTCAATACATATGTAACCGAACCGACCCGTTTAACAGTTAAAAACCAACCCAAACCGACCCAAATAGTTCGGTTCGGGCGGGTTGGTCGGTTTGGATCGGGTTTTGCCCAGCCCTAGGTGTCAGCTTTGTCTTTTGTTGGCTATTAAGCGAGGTTTAATATTTAGAACTTAGAATTAATAAAAAAAATTGGAATTATCAGAGGGATTTGGTATGGATTAGAATGATCAAAGTGTACAACTTGCCCCAAGAAAGAAAGAGCTAAATTTTGTAATTTTCATCGACTCAATAAAAATAGGTTTGTATTCATAAAACACATGTATATTTTTCTCTTACTAATTCAGATTTAGTTTTTACTTTTTTTTACATGATTCTCATTTCAAGAGGAAGTTTAAGGACTCAATTTCATTATTGAATTTTCCATATTTTTTGAGAAGTGGAAAAGCAAGAAAAAAGAAGGATAAGAATTTAAATGGTAATTGAGTTTTCAAATATTGGCTTTCTAGTTTGGGACCATTTGAACTTGTTTGAATGGTATGCATTAAAATCTAGTTAGTTTTAGATTTTTTGACTATTCCCAGGAGGGAATTAATTGTGCAGTTGTAGAAAATATTTAAATAAATAGATATGAAAGTGTCAAATAAATGGAACCATCTCTCATTTCTCATCTACCCTCATTTCTCATTAACTGTCCAATAAAGTGGAAAATATTTAAACAAATTGTTTTACTATCTACCATTTCTCATTTACCCTCATTAACTTCTATCCCTCTCTCTTTCTCTCCCTGCTACCACATTCAATCTCAAGGAGAGGAGCATCATCAATATGGATGCGGGAGGTGCAAACAGATTGATCATAGCAGCCGATCTTGCTCGGCCGCTGTACCTCTTGATAGCACTACCAACCAGCAGCACCATTCAACTGAAGGACCATAAATCGCTCTACGCTATATTAAGACAATGGGGGCATGTTATGCGGTATGCGTATGTTATGTAATGTAGTAAGGAATGCAATTAGTAGCTCAACTGTGTAACATGTGTTTTGGCATAATAGACATTGGTTTTATGTGTTGTTTTGTTGGCAAAGTCATCTGTTTTATTGTGTTTCTAAAATATCACTTTGTGTTCAGTTTTTGTTCAGTTTTTTGTAGGTTTCTTATTGTTTCACGGATTCTATTACTGCCCAGTGGTAATTACCGATGCATCATCGGTAATTGACATTTGTTCACCGTTGTAAGAGAATCACCACAATTCCATCCGACAACTTCAATCGTATGTGTTTCCACCAAGAACATGCTAAATCTAGCTTTATTGATGATAAATGTTGACAAAGTAAGAGAAAAAACGACATTAATAAGTGAAAACATTCAATTTGTAATTGCTTGAAATATTACCGTAGATTTCATCGGTAATTACCGAAACCCTTATGGTAATCACATTTTACCAAATTTTTGGCCTCCACAAGTCCCTTAATGTGTGTTAAATGCAACAACATGCAAAATATACTTTCTTCAATGATCCTAAGGAGAAAAAACCCCAAAAATTCTGAAAAAGCTCTCAAATTGGCAAAAAAACTTGATTACCGTAGGGCCTTCGATAATTATCGATGAAACCTACAGTAATCAGTTTAAACTTGCTGGAAAAATTACCGAAGATTTCATCGGTAATTACCGAAGGCCCTACAGTATTCACATTTGATAACTTTTTTGGCCCCCACAAGTCCCTTAATGTGTGTTAAATGCAACAACATGCAAAATATACATTTTTCAATGATACCAAGAAGAAAAACCCCAAACGTTATGAAAAAGTTCTCAAATTGGCAAAAAAACTTGATTACCGTAGGGCCTT
Organism: Ziziphus jujuba; assembly: GCF_031755915.1. Classification (NCBI taxonomy): domain Eukaryota; kingdom Viridiplantae; phylum Streptophyta; class Magnoliopsida; order Rosales; family Rhamnaceae; genus Ziziphus; species Ziziphus jujuba. Next base: position 6,267,879 of record NC_083386.1, read on the forward strand.
CAGTAATTTTCGATGAAACCTACGGTAATCAGTTTAAACTTGCTGGAAAACTTACAGACGATTTCATCGGTAATTACCGAAAACCCTACAATAATCACATTTGACAAATTTTTTGGCCCCCACAAGTCCCTTAATGTGTGTTAAATGCAACAACATGCAAAATATACATTTTTCAATGATACCAAGAAGAAAAAACCCCAAACGTTATGAAAAAGTTTTCAAATTGGCAAAAAAACTTGATTACCGTAGGGCTTTCGGTAATTACCGATGAAATCGACAGTAATCAATTTAAACTTGTTGGAAAAATTACCGACGATTTCATTGGTAATTATCGAAGGCTCTACAGTAATCAACTTTTTTGGCCCCCACAAGTCTCCTAATGTGGGTTAAATGCAAAAACATGCAAAATATATATTCTTCAATGATTCTAAGGAGAAAAAACCCCAAACGTTAGGAAAAAGTTTTCAAATTGGCAAAAAAACTTGATTACCGTAGGGTCTTCGGTTATTACCGATGAAACCTACGGTAATCAGTTTAAACTTGCTGGAAAAATTACCGACGATTTCATCGGTAATTACCGAAAGCCCTACAATAATCACATTTGACAAATTTTTTGGCCCCCACAAGTCCCTTAATGTGTGTTAAATGCAACAACATGCAAAATATACATTTTTCAATGATACCAAGAAGAAAAAACCCCAAACGTTATGAAAAAGTTCTCAAATTGGCCAAAAAACTTGATTACCGTAAGGCCTTCGGTAATTACCGATGAAATCGAACCGATGGTAATCAGTTTAAACTTGCTGGAAAAATTACCGACGATTTCATCGGTAATTACCAAAGGCTCTACAGTAATCACATTTGACAACTTTTTTGGCCCCCACAAGTCTCCTAATGTGTGTTAAATGTAAAAACATGCAAAATATATATTCTTCAATGATTCTAAGGAGAAAAAACCCCAAACGTTAGGAAAAAGTTTTCAAATTACCAACGATTTCATCGGTAATTACCGAAAGCCCTACAGTAATCACATTTGACAAATTTTTTGGCCCCCACAAGTCCCTTAATGTGTGTTAAATGCAACAACATACAAAATATACATTTTTCAATGATACCAAGAAGAGAAACCCCAAACGTTATGAAAAAGTTCTCAAATTGGCCAAAAAACTTGATTACCGTAGGGCCTTCGGTAATTACCGATGAAACCTACGATAATAGATTTATACTTTCTGGAAATATTACCGATGGCTTCATTGGTAATTATCGAAGGCCCTACGGTAATCAAGTATTTTTTGCCAATTTGAGAACTTTTTCCTAACGTTTGGGATTTTTTCTTCTTGGTATCATTGAAAAATATATATTTTACATGTTGTTGCATTTAACACACATTAAGGGACTTGTAGGGGCCAAAAAAGTTGTCAAATGTGATTACTGTAGGGCCTTTGGTAATTACCGATGAAATCGTCGGTAATTTTTCCAGTAAGTTTAAACTGATTACCGTAGGTTTCATCGGTATTTACCGAAGGCCCCACGATAATCAAGTTTTTTTGCCAATTTGAAAAACTTTTTACTAACGTTTGGGGTTTTTTCTCCTTAGAATCATTGGAGAATATATATATTTTGCATGTTTTTGCATTTAACATACATAAGGAGACTTGTGAGGGCCAAAAAAGTTGTCAAATGTACCGTAGAGCCTTCGGTAATTACCGATGAAATCTTTGGTAAATTTTCTAGCCAGTTTAAACGGATTACCGTAGGTTTCATCCGTAATTACCGAAGACCCTATGGTAATCAAGTATTTTTTGCCAATTTGAGAACTTTTTCCTAACGTTTGGGATTTTTTCTCCTTAGAATCATTGAAGAATGTATATTTTGCATATTGTTGCATTTGACACTTATTAGGGGACTTTTGGGGGCCAAAAAATTGATAAAATGCGATTAACACTGGGGTTTCGGTAATTACCGATGAAACCTACGGTAATCAAATTTTTTTGCCAATTTGAGAACGTTTTCCAAACTTTTGGGGTATTTTCTGTTTAGGGTCAGTGATGAATGTATATTTTGCATGTTGTTATCAGAAACACGCATTAGTGGACTCTTTGGAGTCAAAAAATATGTGAATTGATGTTACCGAAAGCGTATTGGTAATCATCTTTGTTTGAATTTTTATCACTACCAAGGGTCTTCTTTTCTCTTATTTTGTCAACGGTTATCATTGCTAAAGCTAGATTCTGCATATTAAGATACCATTAATATAGGATGTCATAATATTAAACATACGATCTACATTGAAAATTTATTAAAGCACAAGTCAACAGCATATTTTTTTCTAAACAAGCTAATGTCTTCCAGGCCAAATAAAAGGTTCTCCTCACTGCTCTTGTATTCAATAAATTTCAAAGCGAAGATGCCACAATCACCCCTACAAAATAGCATTAATGAAAACCAACCACGTGAATTTCCACACGTAAGCACAATTAAACAGCAGCAATAGAAGTGGTTGGAAATGACAACACATTCATACCCATTATCTTGGCAGGGTGCATCTTTGATCATGGTCATTGTGAATGGCTCTAAAGTGGGAAGTACTTCTGGATTCTTCTCGTAATATCCCCCATACCTCAATAGGTAAGGCAGCATATACTTAAGGCATTTCGCATTGTCCAACTCTTTATTCTGGACATATTTATTTCCCATATTTGGATCGTATAAATCAATATGTCGAGCCTTCAAGTCCACACATGCTGCCAACCAATGGGCGCCTTCATTGTTGACAGGGATGTACACCTAAAAATTAGAACGTAATGTCATTATCCACAAATTGGGAAACTTAGTCAGAATTTTTTTAAATATATGTATAGACTTACATAATCACATCTCCACCACGGCACACTAAGTTTGGGTGACTTCCCATGCACATAGCTACGAAGTGTCGAATCACATGAATATGTGCTTCGATATGCCTCCCATATGGGATAACGACCTTTGATGGATGACTGCCAAATAATTAAATAGATACAATATAAAACGTCATCAATATAACATTCATGAATAAATACCGACAGATGTATTATCACTTATCGCACCGAACTACATAAATGAATATAAAACTTACCATCTCGATGAGGAAGAGGAGAGTGGAACGTGCCCTGGAAGTTTGGTGGTTTCTTTCTCAGCTTTGGATTGTTGCCTAGTAGTTCGTCGACGCTTAAAGTTGGGTGCTGATATTCTGCCACCGCGTCTCTTAGTTTGCATCTTCTTAACTCCCTTCTTCAATTGAGATCGCAAATTCCTTTTTGGTGCCATTATAAAATACAACCTATAAATGTAACTTGACAACATTAATAACTTTTTAACTACCTTTAGCCACATAGTCAACTATGTATGCATATATAAATAACCATAATCCTAAATTATGAATACATAATTTATATAATTCTAAACAATACAAAATAACCATTTCAATTTAAATTGCCAATGATGCTCATTTTCATCTACATTTAAAGTGTATATATATGTATATATATATATAACTACGTATAAACAACTCAAAATAACATAAAATTTGATCAAACACATTTATTTATCCAACCAATTCCACATTTTTTATCACTTCCAAAATTAATTTATAGTAGTTTTAATTTTTAAGCTTGTGCCAAACTATAAACCTTAATCAACTCCATATTTTTTTCTCCTTATGAACCCCAAAACTCTTTATTAAAAAAAAAAAAAAAGGGCTGACGTCATCGATTACGTCAGCAAAACGGCAAGTGGTCCGTTACACACGCACAAAAATGACACGTTGTTTCTAATTAACGACATGTCGTCTTAATAGGACGACGTGTCGTATGGGCTGGCCGACCGAATGACATGTCGTTAGTAACAGACGACACGTCGTTCGCTTCTCCTTCAACCTCCAGTCAGTCGACCCGAACCCACCCGAACCGGGTCTCGTACCCGAATTCCGACCCAAAATTTTCTCCCACCTCCAGCCACTGTTTCAGGCCAAACCGATCCCATTTTTTTCGTCTCTTCATTTTCTACTGATAACCAGTGTCAATCTATCCTAAAACTTAGATTTTAATAACTTCCATATAAAAACCTTAATCTAACATAAATTTCAAATTTTTAACTGGTTTTAAACATCAATAAAGCAATTCACATTCCTAAACATATCACATTGTACTCAAAAAATGTTATATATTCTTAAAATTCCAAGTATTTGATGTAAATATGAAATCCACAATATATATACATCACACACGGCAATAAACAAAAAAAAAAAAAAATTAACTGATGATACTTATAAGTGGATTAAAAAATAGAAAAAAAATAGATTTTTGTTTTTTAGTTGAAAAGTTAAAAGGATTTTTCGTGGTGTGGGATATGATGTGGATAGGTTGAAGTAAAAGTTTTTTGTAGAAATAGATTGGAAATTAATATAAAAGGATATGGATGTCTTTTAAAATTATTTTAAAGTTATAATTGATATTAAAGGATAAAAAAAAAAAATTTGAAAGAGAGGGGGTATATTTCGTTACCGCCTTGCCAAGGAGGGTAAAGGGCCAAATTCTCCTTTTTTATGATCCTTGTTCAAAAAAGAAAAAAAAAAAGATCACTTGGAAATGAATTTCTTAAGAGCATTTATCTGTTAGCTTGCAATACATCGTGTTATTATAGACGTTTCTTTTAAAATCTGATTGCTAAAAATAAAAATCAATAAAAAATATCTTTATTTATTTATTTTTTAAAACAAACACATGTGATTTTTTGTTTTTTTGGGCATTTTAAAGCCATTTTCAACTTTTTCAATTCGAAGAAATATTTCAAGTGAAGGGTTCTATATGCAAATCTTATATTATGTAATTCTTTCCTTTTATTAAACCAACAAAAGTTTAAAGTTTTTTCAGCCAAAACAAAAAAACAAAAAAAAAAAAAAAATAAAAACAAAAACAAAACAAAACAAAACAAAAGTTTAAAGTTTATTTTTCTGTTAAACTATCAACTAAACTTCAATTCTTTTATTTAATATCATTCTTCCTCTTTCCAATTAATCAAATCCACCAAAAATAGCTTTTATATTGTTTTTATTGTTATATTTTATTGTTTTGTCAATACAATTTTTTTTTTTTAATTAATTTGTCAATACAACTTGGTCTCACCCATTTACTAAGATACTCTCAAACTTCAAATAAACGGCATAAGATTTGAAAGAATTCCAAGCAGTTTACCTAACGAAAAAATGTACTAAAATATAACCAAAATAATATATTATACATATATATATATATATATATATATATATATATATATATATATATATATATATATATCATATTTCCCTAATAATTATGTTTAAGCAATATTAAAAATTAAAAAATAAAACAAGTAAAGGCGAAAGGGATGACAATGAAAGAAATCATAATTTAAAGGCAAAATATAGACAATCTACCATTAAAAATAAGAGAATTGCTTTTTAATATTTATAAATTATATAAAAAAATGTTATGTATGCTTTTGCTTTTTTATATAAATATATGTTTTTTTTATTACAGGAGAAAAAGTTGTAATACTTAAACTTGTATAGTTTGTTAGTATTTTTTTCTATTAATATTCACCATTTTTTTTTCTTTAAAAGTGATCACTTAGTAATTTAATTTTGGATAGTCATATTTAATTATTTTATTTGAAATTCTGTGCCATAAAAGGAAATTAACACTATTAATTATCTAACAGAAATATTTCATATCTAGCAAATTATTACATGATACAATTCTAACCATTAGATTTAATTTTATTGACATGTCACAATTTGACAAACTCAAATTGAAATTCTCCATTTTTCAGAAATGGAGAGGATCGTTTTATATACTTACTAACTTTGTCACGATGATACTGAAAAACACATTAATGATATAATCAGTATAAAAATAACAAAAAGTCAAACTTTTATATGGCATTTTTTCAACAGTATTTGAAAAAGTTGAGTAGAAAAATGCTCTCCAATCTTTCTTGATAAGGTTCATTATTATTGCTGAAATAATGGAATTATACATAGACTTATTATTTGATTTTGAAAAGACTAAATAATGTTTAAATATATAAGAGCATCTCCAATGGTTTTTTCAATTGGAATTTATATGGTATTAATTTTAGAAATTGTTTATATTTATATGATATTTTTTCTATTTAATATATATTGTTTTAGATAATTTTTCTCAAATAGATTTTGTTTAAAATATCTTAAATACTAATATGTAATTTTTTTATTTTAAAATTATAACTAATTAAAAAAAACCAAAAGTTCATGAGTTTTTTTTTTTTTAATCAAAAGTCAATCAAAATAAATAAAATACTGAATCAACCTGTCTAATAGATCTCCAAAAATAGACAATATCTTTTACAATTTTTAATTCTTTTGTTGCCACATCAGTTTGAAAAAATTAATATACAAAACTATTTAAAATAATTTTTTTAAAATCTTATCTATTTTTCTAGTATGAAAAATAATTTTTAAACGAACACAGAGCATTGGAGATACTCCCAAAGTTAATCAAATTCTACAGCATTTCACGGTTAAAGTTGCTAAGATCAATGTTGTTAGAATCGGACGATTTGTGATACGAATCGGAACGTTTTTCATATAAAACGATTCAAATCATTCATGTGAATCAATTGGAAGATGAATCGTATGTTTCCTCAACTGAATCGTGGGATTGGAACGAATTGTCGATATACCGGTTCAAATTGTCTACGCTTTTTTTTCTCATTTTTCAATTGATTTTAATCTTCCAAATACAAGATACCGTTGAAAAAAAATCTATTTAAGAAGTGGAAACTGGAGAGGAAGACAAAAAGACAGAAAAGAGAAGAAGATAATAATGATTTATTGAAAATATATAGAAGAATTAGAAGATCTGATAAGAAGAGGAAGATGGCAGAGATGCAGAAAGGAGAAGGAGAAGAAGACGAGAGATGCAGAAAAGTTATTATTATTTTATTTGTTTTCCTTTTAATTTTTATTGGTTGAAGTGTTTGTTTTGTTTGTTGTTTTTTGTGAATTTATTGGTTGAGTGTAGAAAGTTGAAACAAGTAGATTGATATGATCGTGATTCTTGAGTTGAGTGAATAAACTGAATAAATAAAATAATAAAAAAAATATTATTATTATTACTATTTTTTGTTTTTTATTGGTTAAAGTGATGATCATAAATTGATAAGATGGGTTATTTTTTTATTATTTAGTAAAATGTAATGTTTTGATATAGCCACGTGCAAATCTAAATTTTTAATATCCTAAATAAATAATAAAATAAAAAATAATATATAAAATATTTAAATATGCATGTAAACCTAATTTGAATTTGAAAATTGATATTAGTTAAAATTTATTATTTATAATTAATTAAAATTTTTTATTATTTTATTTTTAAAAAATAATATTTCTTAAAATTTTATTTTATGGATATAGTTATTATTTTAAAAATTATATATTAAATTTAAAATAAATAATTATATATGTATTAATAAATGACAAATTGATATTATTATATTTTATTATTATTATTTTTAAGTGTATCTTACACGTTTCATAATTTTAACAAACAATTTACGTTTTGAATTACCATTTGACAACTTTGGCTAACTTCACAAGGTTTTCTATGATTTGGTTACTTAACGTGTATGAGAGGGTGGACTTTTTGTTGTACGGTGAGGATCTAAAAAATAAATATTTTAGGAAGTATTTTGTTTGCTTTGGAAGACTTTCATTGACTTTGATCCAAATAAATACCCCAAGTAAATTAGTAACATTACCATTATTTGTTCATCAGCAACAAGGAAAAAAAAAAAATGGGGTGTTCATCTTCAATTTGGTTTTGTTGTCCCCTTTATTTTCTCTTCCACTCATCAATATCTATGTCTTTTCCTTCTCCTTCTCCTCCTTCTTCTAATTCTTCATGGTGTCATCCTGATGAGAGCACTGCTTTGCTCCATTTTAAAAACTCATTTTCCTTTGGTACCATCCCTGAAAACTTTTATTGTGATAACGAAGTCCAAGTAAGCATCAGAAAGACTTGGCAGAATGGTACGGATTGTTGCACATGGAGTGGAGTCAAATGCGATAAAGTGACTCATAAGGTGATCAGTCTTGACCTCCATTGTAGCTGGCTTCAAGGTATTATTTACTCCAACAGTAGTCTTTTCTTCCTTACTCATCTTCGCAATCTAGACCTTTCTTACAATAATCTCAATGGCTCCCAACTTTTAGCTCAGTTTGGTAAGCTTACAAGTTTGGAACATCTAAACCTATCTTTCTCCATGTTTGAAGGCCAACTCCCTCAAGAATTCTCCTACTTATCAAAATTGCTTACACTTGATCTCTCTTTAAATTTTGGCTTAGTGATAGCAACCTCGAGCCTGCAAAGAATCGCTATGAACCTAACCAATCTCAAGGAACTTGTTTTGTGTTACACTGATATGCGTTATGCAAAACCTTATTCCTTGATGAATTTGTCATCTTCTTTGACATCTCTTGGTCTTAGCTCTTCAGGCCTGCAAGGAGAATTCCCAGAAAACATTTTTCGCCTACCAAATCTCCTAGTTCTTGACTTGAATGGGAACAAAAATCTCACAGGGTCATTTCCAATGTCTAATTGGAGTAGTCCACTAAGATATTTGAGACTTTCTTATACAAGTTTCTTAATAGATATATCTCATCTAAGTCGAAATTTGAAGTCTTTGAATGAATTGTATCTCCGTAACTGCAAATTCATTGGATCATATCCTAATTTGGTTTTTAACCTTTCGAAAACCATCACTTCCTTGGACCTCTCCTATAACAATTTCAGTGGTGAAATCCCATGGCTCTCTTTTGATTTAGAGCGCCTTTCTTATTTAAAACTTGGAGCCAATAATTTAATAGGCCAGCTTCCAGAAACTTATATTAACCATTCAAGCCGAATTTCATTTTTATATGATGCTTCACATCATCAAATTCTAGGTCCTGTTCCCTTGAATTTAGCATATCTCGACTTATCTTATAACTTGTTGAATGGGACAATTCCTTCATGGTTATTTTCCTTACCATCTCTGAAGCACTTGATGCTGGATAATAATCAGTTCACAGGGTCCATTAAAGAATTCGAATATAATTCTTTGGTTCATCTTGATTTAGGCAACAATACACTCCATGGCCCTGTTCCATCATCAATCTTTCAGCAAGTGAATCTTGAATATCTGCGACTTACAAGAAATAAGTTAAGTGGTGTGATTGGATTAGACCAGTTTTCAAAGTTGAAGAATGTTTATCATCTTGGTCTTTCCTACAATGATCTTTCACTGAATTCTAACAACTTCATCAATTATACTTTGCCCTATGACCTTGATGTGTTGGCGTTGTCTTCATGCAACATAAGCGAGTTTCCATACGCTTTAAGAGTGTCAGAACGTTTACGTTACTTAGACCTTTCCTACAACAGAATTCAAGGCAATATTCCCAAATGGCTATGGAATGTGGGCAAGGAGAAATTATTTTATTTGAATCTTTCTCACAACCTTTTGACAGATGTAGGAAAACTTCCATGGAAGGGCCTAAAATTGCTTGATCTTCGCTTCAATTTGATTCAAGGTCGTCTTCCAATTCCACCACCTTCAACCAATATCTTTTTCATTTCAAACAATCAACTGACAGGGGAGATACCTTATTCAATTTGCAGCCTAACTTCTCTTCGATTCCTCGATTTGTCCTACAATAATTTGAATGGAAGCATTCCTTTGTGTGTTGGGAATTTCAGTGACATCCTCTCGGTGATGAATCTACGGATGAATATGCTTGACGGCATGATCCCAACAACATTTGCAAAAGGCAATAACACCTTGAGGAACATCAACCTAAGTGGAAACCGATTGGAAGGACCAGTGCCACGAAGCTTGCTCAATTGTAGAAACTTGGAAATTCTAGACTTGGGCAACAACATGATAAATGACACTTTCCCACAGTGGTTGGAATCTCTTCCAATGCTACAGGTTCTTGTATTGAGGTGTAATAAGTTTCACGGTTCCATTGATACCCTTAGTGTTATAAGATTTCCATTTCCAAAGTTGAGAATCATGGACCTGTCCAACAATCAACTCAATGGTGTTTTGCCAAGACAATATTTTGAGACTTTCTCAGCTATGTTGGATGGACATGTGGATAAACTGAGATACATGGGGCAAAACTTTTATGCAGGTCGCTATTATCAAGATTCTGTTTCAGTGACAATCAAAGGCTTTGATGTGGAATTGGAAAACATCCAAAACATCTTCACAGCCATTGATTTTTCAAGAAACAATTTCAAAGGGAAGATTCCGAAATCTATAGGAAATCTCAAAGGTCTCAAAGGGCTGAATTTCTCTCACAACAAAATAAGTGGTCACATTCCACGGTCATTGAGAAATTTGACAAATCTGGAATGGCTAGATCTCTCCTGCAATAAGCTTTCTGGTAAGATTCCGGGGCAACTAACAGAAATGACGTCGCTAGAAGTCTTGAATCTTTCACAAAACCAACTTGCGGGAGCCATACCTCGAGGCAATCAATTTGGCACTTTCGACAATGCTTCCTATATTGGAAATCCAGGATTATGTGGATTTCCATTGTCTAAAACATGTGAAAATGACAGAGCACAACAACCACCTCCATCAAAAGGTGATCATTTGGAGGCTGCAAATGGATTTGATTGGAAGTTTGCAATATTGTTGGGATATGGATGTGGATTAGTGATTGGAATATCAGTGGGGTATATGTTGTTTTCGGACAAAAGACTAGCTTGTTTCATTAGAAAAGTTGGAGGAGAGCGATGGATTGAATTGCTAAAAGCACGAAAGAAGAAGAAGAAGAAGGCTCACTTCAACACCAGAAGAAGAAATCGCTAGCCTTCTGGCAAATTAATCTGCAAAAGGTATGAATGCACACACACATGTATATATCGAATAAAAAGCTATGACGGTTAATGAATATTTCATGATTCAAACTCTAGGCATTTAGTTAGTTACTTGTTCATCTATATGCTGCATGAAGTAATTACCTTTTTTTTGGGTCTCTTATTATATTTTGTAGTACTCGATCATTTTCTCTTCTTCACCAATATTGTTTTTTTTCCTGCAACTTAGGACTTTTGAAGGAATAAGATTGTGCGGCTAGACTTCAAAAGGTAACCCATTCACCTGTTTTTTCGTCAATCTTCACTTGAATAGTTTGCTGATTCTTTTTTATTTAATTTTGTTTCTACCCATTCACCTTTTTTTTCGTCAATCTTCACTTTAACAGTTTGCTGAATTTTTTTGCTTTAATTTTGTTTCTTAGTTCTTTCTGAAATGAATTTTGTATTAATGTCTCAATTTGCCTTTTATTTGGATGTCTTATTTTAGTGGTAGCCTCCTAGAGGCATTTTGGGTTGTGCTTGAATTTGTTTTCTCAATGTGAAACTATCAGTACATTGGAAAATGATTTCTTTGAGTTATTCTTATTATTAAATTAAGTGGATAGGGAAACTCCTTTGCTGTGGAAAAGCAGAACCATTATAATAGATCAGTTTTCTTCTATATCTTTTTTATGCTTTAAATAATTAATATCCTATTCTTTTGTGGTCGGTAAGCATGTGAGCTAGAAAAAAAGATTGTGGTGTGGTTTTTGAATTGTTTATTTCTCGTATAGCTAGATATTGTACAAGATGTTGGGAATAGTTTTTTTTTTTTTGGTTGTGGGTAATTAGATGTCGAAAATGGTTACAAAACTGAAACGTGCATGTTAATATTTCTTCCATAAAATATCCCACATTTCTTTTGAATGTGGACTAATGAAAATTGACCATTTAAAAAAAAAAAAAAAAAAAAAACAAACAAACAAAAAAAAAAGAATAGCAGTTTTTTCTATATTTGCTTCAATTATCGTTGTTATTATTTTTTGTAAAATTATTTTTACATTAATTCCTATAGTAGCACTGGTTTTTACTAGTTGAGCTATAAAACGAAGCACATAGTTTGGATTTCGAAAAGTGACAGAAACTAATTAAAATTGAGAGTTATTAAGATGTATATACCCAAAAAAAAAAAAAAAGAAAGAAAGAAAGAAAAAGAAAGCAACTTTTATATTTTTGCTTCAATTATTATTGTTATTATTTTTTGTAAAACTGTTTTTTACATTAACTCCTATTAGTAGCACTAGTGTTTACTAGTTTTTACTTATCTATTTATTTATTTATTTATTATAAGTAGTTTACTGTTTGGGCTATGAAATAGAGTACATAGTTTCAACTTTGAAAAGAGACAGAAAATAACTTATTAAAAAAAAAAAAAAAAAACAACAGACAAACAAACGAAAAGATGAATCAGATCAATTTTTTCAAGTAGTAGCAATTTCTTCATAAGGATCCATCTGTTACACTTATAAATCATATATCAATCTAAATAAGGTGACAAGTTTGCAAATTGTCCGATTTGTGTGTGCATTTTCAATATATCTCCTGACAAAATGTATTTTCTTTTATTGAGGGAAATTTACACTTTTTGAGTTAAGTCTTTTAATTATATATAGAAATAACTGTAGAGAGTTTCTTTTATATTTTGTTTGCCAGATATTTTATATTATTTAATCCATATAGTTGATGCTTCATACTAATTTCTGATATTAATCTCTTTAATGATGCGTTTAACAATAATCTCCTAATTTTCTCATTTGATATATGAGATCCTGAGTTTGAATAACTCTAATGATAAAAAATTTTAAAAAAATAAAAAAGAATACCATATTAATTTTGCAATGCGTTAATATTCTTCACTAACATTTTATTATCTAACTTTTTTTTTTTTCCTTTTTTTTTAAAGGAATTTGGGAGTTTATAAGCAAAAAGAAAGCAGGACATTTTCAACATGGAAGGACCTACCAATGTGTCAACCAATTGCATTTGGAATATTCATGAACTTTAAGGCTATGTAAAATTCGACTGCCTGAGTTTTTGATCTATGAATGTATAATTTGAGATGAAACCAGAAAACAAATAATCTAAATGTATCACTAATATTATGTGTGCTTAGTTTTCATTTTCCTTACACTTGTTTGTTCTGTTGCACTGTGTTAATTCAGGGTATTAGATGATAATCATATGGATTGTGGTTGATACTCTTATAAATATCAAAATATCTCATATTGAACATGGACAGTCGGAATTCTTTTTTTTATTTTTATTTTTATTTTTATTTTTTTCCTTTTTGCTGGTTAAGCGACAAGTTAAAATCAACTAGCCCACACCCCATGAAAATTTTTTAGCCAAGGTAGACTTCAAAAATGCCGGCATTCCAACAGGATTAACTTGGCCAAAATGATCATCCATTGAATAGAAAACTCCCATTTACACAAGGCATGAGCTGCATGATTACCCTCTCTGTTAACCGACTGTACCGAACGAGTGTTGAAAAAATAGTTAAAGCTTTCTTGCCTCTTCAATATAGCCCTTACTCTCACAACAAACCCATGACTCTCTCGAATCAATAGCAGAAATAATATGCATCATGGAAATTTGATATCCTAATTGAACATACACGTTACATTGTATATCTTATTCTTATGTAAGACTTTTGCTTCAATGTTCACACACTCAAAAGACTTTTGCTTCAATGTTCACACACTCCAAAGACTTTTGCTTCAGTGCTCTGATTTCTCTCTGTTTCATTATCTTTTTGTTTTGGCAATGGCATTTGACAAAAAGTTGATTGATTGGTAGGGATAATGAGTGCAAGTATATATCAAGTGGAAGTCTACCATAGTTGTTAGTTGTTAGTAACCCAGGAAAGACGCCAAAGTACCATATTAAAGACTGCAAATAACATTGGTCAAAGTGGGCAAGGAGTGTTGACTTTGTTGCAATATTTTTGAAAATTCCAACTAAAAGTTGTCCAATTCTACTGGAGTTCACTCTGAGAGCTAGATGTAGATAGAAAAGTTCACTTTATATAAAATATGTGCACATATATATATATATATATATACACGCACACACATCATTCAACGTGTTCGAGAAGCTAAGGTAGACTTTTGTTGCATGGTTCACTATATTTTATGGACACCTATTAGCTTGTACATGAAAGGAGTTAAAAAATGAAGACAAAGGTGAAACGGAATTTCCATTTGATCCAATTGGAAGGTCCAATATATCATATTTTAATATCATATATTATTTTCTTGTAAAGAGTAGACTTGATACAAATATTAAATGCCTAGTCGTAACACCCTATCAGGGGTCGGTGTTCAATTATGTATAAGTCATGGGGTAGTTATATCCATCCTATCAATTGACCCGGATCCATTCTAGCAAAATTTCATAGTTGCATTTATAGATATCTCATGGTACCTAATATATTATATTATATTATATTATATATATGAACTGTAATATACGGGTAATATATATATATATATATATATATATATAAATATATTTAAGCCAAAAAAAAAAAGATTTTATAACTATTTATTTTTAAAAGAAAAAAAATATATAATTTTTATCCTAATATATTTGGTTATATGTAACACCCCGTCCCGAACTATATCGGAATTTTTGCACGTTGACCGAGGTTGACTGTTGATTTTGTTTTTGACCGTTGACCGAAAGGGTCAAAAGTTGACTTTTTGTTCCGGTTGGAATTCTAGGTTGACTAAGATACCGTTACGAAGTACACGTTGGCACGAGTTCGTAGACTAGTAACACGTTGAAAACGGAGCTACAGTTTGAAAGTTATGAGCAAAACAAGTTGAGGTCCAAACTATCCAAGGGTGCCGAAGTTGACTTTTTATTCATGCAAAGTTGAGCTTTGACTCATGCATGGTTGTGAAGTACTTGTCGATACGAGTCCGTGGACTAGCGGCACGTCCGATTTGGACATGTGGTTTGAAAGTTATGGACCTGTAGAGTTTTTCAAATACTGTATTATTTTAATATTATTTTTGGACGTGTAACGATGTGCAATGTGTGACTTAATAAATGTGACCATGTGTCACCATGGTGAGATGTCACATGTCAACCATGTATAATATTATATTATTTTATTATTATTTTATATAATATTGTTTTTATTATTATTTAATTATTTAATTATTTTTATTTTATTTTATTTTCCTTTTTCTTTTTCTTTTCTTTTCCCCCACGTGGGAAAAAAGGGGACCCAGCCCCGTTTCTCCTCTTCTTCCTCCTTCTTCTTCCTTCTCCTTCATTTTCTCTCCCTCCGGCCGTCCCTCTCTCTCCCGTGTTTATTTTTTTCCGGCCACCACCTTGCCCACACGCCGGTGAGCTCACCAGCCAAATTTGGCTGTCGGTCGGCCGGCGATGCGCCCAGATCGGGCCGGTGAAGTCGCAGCGGCGCGTTGAAATTTTTTCGGCAATTCTCGCCATTTCCGGCTAGCCCAGTCCAAATTGCCACCCCTCTCCCCCTATTTTGGGTCCCCTGAGTCCAAATATGGCCTCTAATCTCCAAAATTCGAAGCGCTTTGCGAGATACGAGGAATTAAATCCCAGCCGAAGCTTTCCGGCCAAATTCCGGCCACCTCCGGCGGAATTGGGATCGATGGAGACCGGTAATGCGATCCTCGTTCCACAAGCTTCGATTCGGTATATTATTCGACCATTTTGGTTAACGTTTGTGTTTAACCCCCTGGTACGGGGTATTATTTATCTGAATAAAATATTAATTTATTTGACTGTGTGTGAATTGTGTTCTAGGAGCACCGATGAGTCGTGGAATTGATCCCATGGTGGATCATGGTTTAATTACGTGCTCCAGGTGAGTGATCCATCTTTGAAAATATTTTTGGGGTAATTAATTATATTTATGTCGTGTTAATTTGATATCTGCAGTTATGCTCATGTGGTGTACTTTAAATATAATCGGGAAAAAATATTATTTTATATATATTTACCCATTGGTGCTAAATGGAATCTTGGGGTTATTAAGAAATTCCCGATTATTATTTTATTATGATTAAATGGTATTTATTACACATGGCAAGTATTTTCAATAATTCGTTGTGTTTGGATTTTATATTATTTTTGGGCATAATTGGTTTGAATATTTTAAAAAAATTATTTGTTCAAATTGGTGGTTTAATTTTCATAATTATGCCCGTGGTATATTATTTGTTGAACCGCGTGTTGCGAGAAAAATTATGGTTTTATCTGTTATCGATGTTTTCGTATCGGATTTATTAAATAAAAATATGTGGGATAGTAAATGTGAAAATTGGTATATTTCCCACGGTAATTTTGGAAAGAATGGTACGGTTGATTTAATAATTATTTTAGACGCACTCATACAGTATTGGTGTTCTGGTATATGTCCACGTGGTTTAGCGCGCAAGTATTATGTGGTTTAGCGCGCAAGTATTATGTCTCCCGTGAGTTGTCATTGGACCGTGGGCAGGCAAGTCTTATATATTGCACATCAGCCGCCCCCCTCCTTGGCCGGGATGACGGTTTCAGCAGCGGTACTGTCGGGACGCTGAAGTGCCTTTTGCAAGTTTCTCTCTTTAATCTCCCCGCCAGTCGGTGCTCAGGACGCTGGGTATCGGAGGGCATCACTGGTATATGGTGTGGTGCGTCAAGTAGAATTTTTCCGATCGAAATTTCAAACCCCAAAGAGTACAAAAATTATTTATTATAATTTATTGCATTTTATTTATATTTGGGGTATTTATTTATTTGTTGTTTATTAAATTATTTGATCCCTTGGTTTTCGGGAGGTACGAATATCGGGTTTTGTAGAAATATTTTAAAAATGGGAACATTTCCAACGTAGTGAATAGTAAGAGTTTTGAGAGAAAATATTACTTCAAATGTTTATTTATTTATTTATTTAATTGTTCGGTATTGATTAATTAAATCATTTTATTTGGTATATTATTAATATTAAAGGTGTTCAGTAGTTAGAGTCACACACTGAGATGATTAGCATCTCACGTTTTTAAATTCTGTTCCCCTAGGTCCAGGTTGGGACGTTGATCGTCCGGGACGAGCTCGACGTCTCAGTTCGTTGCCGCAAGTCTAAGAAGTATTTCTTCCTTTTTTCCTCTCCATCTTGTATTACTTCTTTATTGGTCATTGTATAAATTCCACATTTATCTGTATAATGCTCTGTATACTGTATTGGACGTGTAGTTATTATTTATGCATTGAGTTGCTGTTATTTTTGAAGTGCTGAAATTTGTGTAATCAATTTGTAGTAACGTGGGAGGAATAAGGGGATATTTATAGAAGTGTGTTTTCAGTGCAGGTAATTTTTGGTTAGTCCTACCCTTAGGGGAGGTGCTGCCGGATTTTCCATAGGAAGGTTCGGTGGTATTTCCCTGGGATCAGGACTTGTCTAGGGTTCCGGGGAGGAATCTTGGACGGGTCCTGACATATAAGTATATTTCAATTTTATTAGGAAATTGAAAAAAAAAAAAAAGATATTTACTCTATTTTTCGTTTTATAAAAAAGAAGGAAAAATACATTGATTTTACTTTTACGTTGTTTTTAACTTTGCGCCGCTAGGGTATCGGGTAAGTCATCTTCTTCCTTTTCCTTCTTTTTCTTCTAGCTCTAAAAGCTATTAGGGTTAACATTAAGGGCTCCTAATCTTAATTTAGGGTTTTCATTTTCCATTTAAGATGGTTAAGGATCCAGTATCTTTGAAGATTTCAATTTCTGATCAAGTTTTTGAGTATAGGAAGGAAGATCCTTAATTTTTGGGGTTAATCTAGGTTGGTTTTTCTGATCTTTTTATGTTATATGATATTGTTTGAGATGTTTTGGAGTTCTAGAAGTAATGATTAAGACTAATTTGAAGTATTATTGTTGAAACCCTAATCTAGAATTTATATGAGGATCTATATAGAGTAACTTTTTAAATTTATTTAAAATATTTAAAAGTGTAATTTAGTATTACAATTTATATGATAAAAATAGACATGTTTATGAATCCGTAAAAATTTATTTGGGTTGATTTGGATCTGTTTTCAATTTATTACAAAATTTTGAATTTATGTATTCTGTCTGGTTTTTCTGTACGATTTCAGTATGGTTCATATATAAAATTTTCAAAACAGATCCAAACGAAATTATTTTTATCTGAAAATTTTTATACTTTATTATTTGTATGTCTAATATTAGTGTAAAAAAAGTTAGCTTCAAATTCTTTATATTTTGGCCGTGGTGATTTTCTGAGTTACCTACATCCAACCGTCTGAATTTATTTTCTGATCCGTTTAGTTAGAATCAAATTCAATTTAAAATAGTTTTCGACCTCTATTTGACCTAATAATTTTTTTATAGCATTATTAATATATATATTAAAATAAAATAAAATATTACTGCTTCTGGAAATGTATTTTATTTTTAATGAATTTTTATATAGATGGTTTTTCCTGTTAAATGCTGATTTTCAATTTCTGTCAATTAGTTACTAAATTTAATTTGACCATGTTTTTTTATCTTTGTTTGGCTTTTAAAATTTTATAGTAGTATATATAAGTATCTAGTTTTAATCTGTAAAATTTCAAATGAATACAAACTTTCATGAAAGAGAAACAATTTGAGCATTGAATGAAGATTTATGAAAATCTAATAGTTTCAGTATTTTCTTTGTTAATTTTTCAATGAGTTTTGAATGGTTTTCACTATTATTTTATGAAATTGTTCTAATCACAGTTACTTATGAATGTGTACAGTACCCCCATAATTTTTCAGACTCAGATAATATCGTTTGAATAAGGAATTGAATTATTGTTTAGAGACTATTTATGGATTAATTGATTTTTATTAGGCTTTTGGTGATTTGATCTTGTTCTAAGCTTATAATTTTAAAATTTAAGGTTTAGGCTATGATGATCTTATGGTATCAACTCTTATTCATTTAGTTTAAATTTAAAAGCTTAATTATGGGATTTATACATAAGATATTTATGGTATATGATGGTTCTATTTTATACTTATGAGAGATTATTGGTTTTATCCATAGGTTGTTTAACTTTTGTGGATTGTGCTGATCAAGGTAAGTTACTGGACTTTTTAAAAACTGAAACCCTAGCAAATATTTCCTTGAATTGTACAAAGAAATTATTGGATTATTGATATATGTATCTCTGCTTTAGTAGTTGGTACTTAGTAGGCATTATGTGATACGTTATGATATGTTTTTGGGTGTTGAGATGAATCATCTAAGGATATTTCTCTAGTGATTTATGGCTCTTTACCTTCAAGTTTAGATGTATTGTTTAATGTGGGAAGACCTACTGATGATCACTGTAACACCCCGTCCCGAACAACATCGAAATTTTCTTCACGTTGACTGAGAGGGGTCAAAATTTAACTTTTTGATAAGGATGGAATTTCTCTTTGACTGGGGTACCGTTGCAAAGTATGCATCGACCCGAGTCCATAGACTAGTAGCACGTTGAAAATGGAGCTACCATTTGAAAGTTATGAGCAAAACAAGTTGAGATCCGAACTGTCCAAGGGGTGCTGGAGTTGACTTTTTGATCGTGCAAAGTTGAGTTTTGACTCATGCATGGTTGTGAAGTACTCATCGATACGAGTTCATAGACCAGTAGCACGCCTAAAACGGATATGTGATTTACAAGTTATAGATCTGCAAAGTTTTCTAATACATCATTATTTTATTTTATTAATTTCTTTTCCTTTTCTTTTTGTTTCTTTTTCTTTTTTTTATTCTTTTGGGCACGTGAAAAAGAGGGGAGAAAGGTTACTATTCATCATCCTCTCTCTTTCTCTCTCTTTCTCCTTCCCATCAATCTCTCTTTCTCCCTGCTGCATCTTTTCCGGCCACCGGATGGCCACACGTGCCGACCACCGGTGAAGCCCAGCAGTTGGCGAGCTTAACTGCCAAGTTTGGCAGCTGGCCAATCGATGATGCGCCTAGATCGGCGGATGAAGCCGGCGGCGGCTCATTTTGATTCTCTGGCGATTTCGTTGTTTTCCGGCCAACCCAGTCCAATTTTATAACGTAGTCCCCTTATTTTGGACCTCCTGAGCTTGATTTTGAGGTCCATTCAGTTCAACTCTCCATCGTTTGGGAGACACGACAAGTTGAAGTTCGGCCGAAACCTTCCATCCACTTTCCAGCCACCTCCGGTCGAGTTGAGTCCAACGGAGATCGGTAACGTATTTCTCGTCCCCTTAGCTTTCTGTTGATACCTTAATTGCGAATTTTGAAACCGTTTGTATTAGCTTCCCCGGGTACCGGGTATTATTTATTCGAGTAAAATATTAATTTATTTGATCCTGTGTAATATTGTTATTCTAGGAGCACATGTGAGTCATAGACTTGATCCTATAGAGGATCTTGGTTGGATTGCGTGCTCGAGGTGAGTAACCCACCTTCAAAATTATTTTCGAGTGTTAAATTAATTATATTTTGGGATATTCTAATATTTGAATGTTTTTATTTTATGTTGATTATTTGATAAATTGTGAACTAAATTTTGATGCCAACAATTGAAGTAATTGGAATATATGATTTTTGACAAATTATGGAAATCTAGATTTTATGCAATGTGATATTTAAAGGAATTGTGAATTTAATATTATTTGATTTATTGTGAAATTTAATTGTGATTTTATTTTGATTAATAAAATTGCATTTATATGAATTTACAAAAATCTGAATGTTTATGTGATTTAATTATATTTTGAATTTTGAGGAATTGAATGAATATTTGTTTTAAATTATTGTTAATTTCATTGATGGAATTTAGGTGTTGGATTTATGACGATGATTTATAAAGGAATTGTGGAAAATTTACGGGTTTAATTGGATGGAATAAACTCGGTGGTATTTATGAGATTTTGAGATTTGAAAATAAATATATTGATTTTATGATTTTTAGATGCACTATACATGTCCTGGTGTTATGTATACATGGATATGATTAGTGCGCAGGTGGATGTGGCTAGTGCACAGGTGGGTGTGAATAGCGCACAGGTGATTTATGGGGTTTCCTGTGGTTGCCATTGGACGAGGGTAGGCCACCCCTCTATGGCCGGGACGCCTGTTTGCAGTGGCACGGTGGGATGCCATGCTACCGTATGCATGTTTCTCTCTTTAACCTCTTGTCTAGAGGTACTCAGGACACTGGATATCGTTGGCTCCACTGGTATATAGTGAGTTCATCAAATGGTTTTCACGACATAATTTTGAACATAAAATATTTTAGAAATTTATTTAAATTAAAATGTTTTTAACAGTGTTTTATAAATTAAATTGTTTTAGTATTTTAAATTGAGTTCTATTGTTAATTATTTGGTTTTATTTTATTTATTTAAATATTTCTTGGATCATTTTTGTTGTAGATTTTATTTTGTTTTCATATTAATTGTTCACAATACTTTATTCCCAATTTAATATTTGTCATTAGTCTTATTTTTGTAATTATTTCTCACTAAGATTTTTGGATTATTAATTTATTGATTATTATTTGCAAATTATTAATTAAATATTTTCTGGATTTTGGGGCTTAAAATATTGGGTTTTGTGAAACTTTTTAAAAAGGAAACATTTCAAACTAAGTGAATTGTAAGGGTTTTGAGAGAAAATATTATTTCAAATACTTAATAATTAATTATGTATTTATTATGTATTAATCAAGTTTATAATATTGTTATATTATTATTATTTATTTTCCTGATTAGTACATTGTATCACTCACTGAGATGATTAGCATCTCACGTTTTTAAATTTTGTTCCCTTAGGCTCAGGTGGTAGACATTGTTCGATCAGGGCGAGCTCGACGTCTTGGTTTGTTGCCGAAAGTCCAAGAAGCTTTTCCTTTCCTTTCTATCTTGTATTATTTCTTTTTATCTTGTATTGTATTAAATTTTATATTCAACTGTACTGATAATGCTCTGTATACTATTTGGACGATTATCTATTTAATTATGCACTGATTCCCTGTTAATTATTGAAGTGCTGCAATTTGTGGTAATACTTTGTAGTAAGGTGGGAGGAATAAGGTGGTGTATATAGAAGTGTATTTTTTGTGCAGGAAAATTTGTGGTAAGTCCTACCCTTAGAGGAGATGCTGTTGGATTTTTCATTGGGAGATTCAGTAGTGTTTTCCTAGGATCGGAGCTTGTCTAGGGTTCCGAAAAAGGAATTTTGGACGGGTCCTGACAATCACAGTAGGGGTATGACTTATATCTTCGGGTATGAGTGTTTGTTTTTAAAATTTATGTTCCCCACTTGTTACTGCCTCGCACTCAAGTTTATATGGATTACCGAGTAATATTATATTATGCCAAGTCCTACTAGGTAGTTAACAATTAGAGTTTATAAGGAAATTATATTTACATTGCTAAAGGTTATTTTTGAATATGTATTCACGTACATCATAGTTTCAAGGTAGCTGGATTTGACATAGGTCGATGGTGTTTTAGTTGTTTTTAATTTTATTGTAGTTGGTTTGGAGGATCTTTTGGGTGTAGAAGTTTATTTTTTGTTCATTTTTTATGGAGAAGTTTTAAGATATTAATTATAATGATGTTTGGAGACTTTTTATGTTTCACATTATAAGTTTTATTAAGAGTTTTGAGTATGACTTTTGTCACACTCTAAGTATATAGACTGGGGGTGTGACATGAACTCTCTTCGCTCAAAACAACAATGTTATCTTTTGGTTTTGTGAATTAGAAAAACATGGGTTTTTGGTTCTTATCACCACATTTGTGTCTTCTTTACTTCCTATTTCTTGCACCATCTATATCCTCCCCTCCTCCACTTCGATCATCATTGTGCCATCCTAATGAGAGCTCTGCTTTGCTGCAATTCAAAAACTCATTTTCTATTGGTGATATACCCCCTGGTTACCCTAGTCATATTGATGGACCAAGTGAGATGCTGCTATCATGGAACAATGGTACTAATTGTTGCACATGGAGCGGAGTCACTTGTGACAAGGTGACAGGCAATGTGATCGGTCTCGATGTTCAATCTAGTGGGATTGAACGCATTATTCACTCCAACAGCAGCCTTTTCTACCTGACTCATATCCAAAGTCTTATCCACTCTGGTAACAGTTTCGATAGCCCTATTCCATCTCAATTTGTCAGGTTCAAAAATTTGGAGCATCTTGACCTGAGTGACTCCAATTTTTATGGCCCTTTCCCTCAAGAAATCTCTTATCTATCTCAGTTGGTTTCTCTAGATCTCTCTTTCAGTGCATTAGATTTAAATACATCCAGTTTGCTAAGTGTCTTTACAAGCCTATCCAATCTTAAGGAACTTAATCTGTTTAATGTTAATATGTTTTCTGCACAACCTAATGTCCTTATGAATCTGTCATCCTCTTTGACACATCTTAATCTCTCTTATTGTGACCTGCAAGGGAAATTCCTTGAAAACTTTTTCCACTACTACTCGAACCTTGAATTGCTGGATTTAAGTGTAAATGGACAACTAAATTGTTCTGTTCCAGATGATCTGCCTAACATGAGTAGTCCACTTAGAGTGTTGGTACATTCTGAGTCTGGATTTTCAGTGGATATGCAATCTCTGACAAGAAATTTCAATTCTTTCGGAACATTATCCCTTAGTGGATGCAAAGTCATAGGATCAGCATATCTTGCATTAGTAATTTCTAACCTTACAAAAGTCACTTCCTTGGACCTCTCTGGATTGGGTTTTGGGGGCCCAATCCCATGGTTGTTTATTAATTTAGAGAAACTTGTTTATTTAAATCTTGCAGGTAATAATTTTGTTGGTTAGCTTCTAGAAACTTATACTAACCACTCAAATGATCAAAACCCATTTCCTTCAAATCATCAATTACTTAGTCATCTTCCATTGAATTTACCAATTTTTGACTTAGGCCACAACTTGCTGAATGGGACAATACCTTCTTGGTTATATTCTCTTCCATTCTTGATGTATCTTAGGTTGAACAAAAACCAATTCACCAGTTCCATTCAAGAATTCAAATATGTTTCTTTGTATTATCTTAACCTGGCTGGTAACAAACTCCAGGGCCCCATTCCACAATCACTCTTTCAGCAAGAGAATCTTTACCATCTTGATCTTTCAAGAAATAACTTGAACAGTGCTATCGGGCTAGACCAGTTTTCAAAGTTGAAGAATCTCACTAATCTTAGTCTTTCAGATTATAATCTGTCATTGAGTTCTGACAACAATTTTACCTTTCCCAACATTGTTGAACTGGAATTGTCTTCATACAACTTAAGTGAGTCCCCATACTTTTTGAGAACCTTAGGAATTCTAGACTGCTTAGACCTTTCATACAACAGAATTCAAGGCAGTATTCCAAAATGGCTAGGGAACATTGGGAAGGGTTATCATTTATCTTATTTGAATCTCTCTCACAATCTTTTGACAAATGTTAACCAACTTCCATGGAAAGAGTTAGAAGAATCAAATGTTAGGAGGGATACCTTCATTATTTTGCAGCCTTGGCTACATTATGATTCTGGATATGTCTAATAACAATATGAATGGTAGCATTCCTCCTTGTCTTGGAAACCTTAGCCGTCTTTCGGTGTTAGATCTAAGTATGAATATGTTTCATGGAACTATCCCAACAACATTTGCATCTCTCGATTACATCAAGAACATTAAGCCAAACAGAAACCATTTCCAAGGACCATTGCCGCCATCCTTGAGCAATTGTAAAAGCTTGGAAGTCCTAGATTTGGGAAACAACATTATAAATGATACGTTCCCGGGGTGGTTGGAGTCTCTTCCAGTGTTACAAGTACTTGTCTTGAGATCCAACAAATTCCATGGTTGCATAAGTAGCACTCCCAAAGTACAATCTCCATTCCAAAAGTTGCGAATCTTAGACTTGTCCAACAATCAATTCAGCAGCCTTTTGCCAACACAATATTTCAAGAATTTCTTGGCTATGATGAATGGACGTGTGGATAAATTGAAATACATGGGTGAAGATCATTATCAAGATTCTGTGATAGTGACAATGAAAGGCAGCATGGTACGCTTGGAAAAGATCCAAACATCTTCACAACCATTGATTTTTCGGAAAATAATTTTGATGGGGGATTCCAAAATCCATTGGAAATCTGAAAGATCTTAAAGGTCTCAATTTGTCTCACAACAAAATAAGTGGTCACATTCCACCATCGCTGAGAAATTTGACTGATTTGGAATGGCTAGATCTTTCCTCGAATAAGCTTTCAGGAGAGATTCTGATGTAACCGATAGAAATGACGGTGCGCGAAGTCTTGAACCTTTCATAAAACCAGCTTGTGGGAGCCATACCTCAAGGAAACCAGTTTGATAGTTTTGGAAAGGATGCATTCTTCGGAAATCTAGGACTTTGTGGATTTCAGTTGTCTATAGCATGTGACAACAACAGAGCAAAACAAACCCCATGAGAAGGTGATCATTTAGAGACTTCAAATGGAATATTTTATTGGAAGTTTGCAATGTTGATAGGATATGGCTGTGGATTAGGGATTGAGATATCAATGGGATATATGTTGTTTTCGGACAAAAGACTTGCATGTTTCATAAGAAAAGTTGGAGGAGAGCGATGGATTGAATTGCTAAAAGCACGAAAGAAGAAGAAGAAGAAGGCTCACTCCAACACCAGAAGAAGAAATCACTAGCCTTCTGGCAAATTAATCTGCACAAGGTATACACAAACTATGCTCCTTAATGGATATTTCATGATTCAAACTCCTAAGTTTTGTGGTAATCAATTATAGGTAGTTAGTAACTTTTTCACCTATATTGCTGCATGAATTACCTTTTTGGCAACTCTTATTTATTATATTTTTGTAGTCTCTCGGTTTCTCTTCTTCACCAATGTTGTTTCGTCCTGCAACTTAGGATTGTTGGAAGAATAAGGCTGTGATGGTAGACATCAAAAGGTAACCTATTCACCTTTTTTTCCGTCAATTTTCTCCCATTATATTTTGTATAATTTGCTGAAATTATTCTTTTCAATTTTGTTTTCTTAATCACTTCTGAAATGATTTTTGTATTGATATTTCAATTTGACTTTTGTTTGGATGTCCTATATCAGTGGTAGCCTACTAGAGCCACTTTTGGGGTTTTGTTTGAATTTATAATTTCAATATGAAACTATGATTTCATTGGAAAGTAATTTGTTTTTGTTTTTTTGGATTAATATTGATTTATTCTTTTTATTACGGAAGTGAATAGGAGATAACTCCTGTGCTTTGAAAAAACAGAACTACTATAATACAATTTTGTTCTATCATTTTTTTTATATGTTTTAAATAATTAATATCCTATAATTTTGGGGTAGGTTTACATGTAAGTAAGAAAAAAAGTATTTGTGATGGTTTTGGAATTGTTACAGGATGTTGGGAATAGTTTGCAAAACTGAAATGTACTCTATAAAATATTCGACATCTCTTTTCCAATGTGGTATGTACACTTGTGGACTCTGGATGTTTTTGTTATATTAATACGCAGAGATGAAAATTGACCATCTCGGACCCGGGGGGTGGGGTGGGGGTGGACCGGGGGACTTGACCTTTTTTTTTTTTTCTGTTTGCAATTTTATTTTATTTTTTCCATTTTATATGTATAATTTTTTTATTTCTTTCTTTATTTTTTGTTTGCCATTAGTAGCACTGGTGTTTAGTAGTTGAGTTCTAAAACATAATGCATAGTTTGAATTCAGAAAAGAGATAGAAAATAGCTTAAACAGAGAATTATTAAAAATGAATATACAAAAACGAGAAGAACTTGATCTTAACAATTTGTTTCAAATATAGCAATTGCTGCATATGGACCCGAAAAGTCTCTGTTACAAACAAAAATAAGTTACAAGTTTGTAAATTGTCCAATTTGTGTGTGCATTTTTCTATAAATCCACTTTTAGGCTAAGTCTTTTAATTTTATATAGAAATAAATGTAGAGAGTTTCTTTTTATATTTTGTTTGCCAATATTGCTTCACATGTGGATATTTGATATTATTTCATACATGCAGTTGATGCTTTAAACTAATTTCTGATATTAATCCCTTAATGATTCATTTAAGAGTGACATATTAATTTTGCAGTGTAATGATATTCTTCACTAACTTTTTACCAACTGATGTTAACATTTAACTTTTCTCTAGGAATTTGAGGCTTAATAATGAAAAGGACGCAGGACATTTTCAACCTGGAAGGACCAACCAATTTGTCAACCTATTGCATTTGGAATATTTATAAATTTTAGGCTATCTAAAATTCGACTACTTGAGTTTTTGATCTATGAATGCGTTAAAAAACAAACATTCAAATGTATTAGTAATGTTACGTATGCTTGGTTTTGATTTCCCTTCTAGTTGTTTGTGCTCTTGCACTGTGTGAATTTGGTATGTTAGATGGTAATAATATTAGATTGTGGTTGATACTCTTGTAAATATGAAAATATCTCATACTGAATATGGACGGTTGGAAAAATATAGTCGAGTCCTGATCATGGAAATTTGATGCCCCAATCGAACATGCGCATCTTACATTGTATATCTTATTTCTCAAGTAAAACATTTGCTTCAATGTTCACACATCCCCTAAAGACTAAAGTCCTCTGGCAACTGAGTCATGCTATATATAAACAGCTATTGAATAAATATTGAAGATTATATATATATATATATATATATATATATGGTTGTTTCTCCTCTGATTTCTCTTTTTTTCATTATCATTATGTTTTTCCTCTTCTTCTTCTAACTTTTTTGAATGTGAAAAAAAGTGAAAGGGTAGAGTTTTGTTGACTTTCAACGTAGACTCAGAGAAGACTTTGGCTGACTTGATGCAAATAAATACCACATGCTACCTGAATGCAAATCTCACCACCTATTTAAATTCTCAGCATTAGAACCAAAATATATATATATATATATATATATATATATATATATATATATATATATATATATTATACTTTGCTCTATAATAAAGGAAAGATGGGGTAGTCACCATGGTTGTGTTTCCTGCTATGCTTAGTATTTCTTACATTATCTTCTTCCAATTCTTCATTATGCAATCCTAATGAAAGCTCTACTTTACTGCAGTTTAGGAACTCATTTTCCATTGACAATGCCTCTGCTTTTGATTATTGTGGTTCTTTTTCTGAAGCAAGCAACATAAAAACACTCTCTTGGAAGGATGGTATCGATTATTGCACATGGAGTGGAGTAACATGCCATAAGGTGAAAGTTAACATAATCTCTCTCGACCTTCACAGTAGTAGGCTTCGTGGCATTATTTACTCCACAATCGTCTTTTCATCCTTAAATTATCTTCGCAGACTAAACCTTATCGTTTCCAAGGCTCCCAAATTTCATCCAAGTTTGGTAGTTTTACAAGTATGAAGCATCTACAACTATCTTATTTTGAGTTTTCAGGACAAGTCCCTCCAGAAATATCTTACCTATCTGAATTGCAAACACTTGACCTTTCTCTCAATCCTGGCTTAAGACTAGAGACATCTGCCCTGCAAAGAATCACTACAAATCTAACCGATCTCTGAAACTTGGTCTGTATTATATCGATATTTCGTTAACAGAACCTCGATCCTTGATGAATCTGTCATCCTCTTTGTCATTTCTTGATTTAAGCTATTCACAACTTGAGGAAAATTCCCAGAAAACATTTTGAGCCTGCCAAACCTCCAAGAGCTTGACTTAGCTGGGAATGCAAATCTCACCGATTGATTTCCAGAGTCTAACTGGACCAATCCACTTAGACTATTGTCAGTTTCTGAGACTGGATTCTCAATAGATGTATTGTCAGGACCCATCTAAAATTCCTCATCGGAACCCTAAACAAGCCCTGATCCTATGGAAATCCTACCGGACCTTCCAATGGAAAATCCGGCAGAACCTCCCCTAAAGGCTGGACTTACCATAAATTTCCTACACTAAAAACACACTTCTATAAACACCACCTTATTCCTCTCATCTTACTATAATTTGTTTCCACAAATTTACAGCACTCCAAAATAATAACAGGGAATTAATGCAGTATTTAATAAAATGTATCCATTACAGTATATAGAGCATTATACAAATAAATATGGAATTGATACAATGTCAGATAAAGAAGCAATACAAGATGGAGAGGAAAAAAGGAAAAAAAATGCTTCTTGGACTTTCGGCAATGAACTGAGACGTCGAATTCGACCCGGACGATCAACGTCTCCCAATCTTTGTACCTAGGGGAACGGAATTTAGAAATATGAGATGCTAATCATCTTAGTAAGTGACCCTATCTACTGTACAATAATAATAATAATAATAATAAAAGGTAAATAACTTAGTTAATTGATTAATAAGAAATAAGTAAATAATTAATAGGTAGTTAAAAATAATATTTTCCCTTAAAACCCTCACGATTCACTCAGTTGGAAAAGTTCCCTTTTTAAAACATTTTAGCAAAACCGAATATTTTATGCCCAAAAAATCAAGGAATAATTAATCAAATAAATTTCAAATAAAATATAAGAATTTAAGGATCCAAATTTATAATAAAATAAATTGAAATAAAAATAACTTATAACAATTACTAAATAATTAATGCACGTCATAACAATTAATACCGAAATATTAATAAAACTCACATTAAAACAATTCATGAAATAATTAAATAATTAAAATAAATCAATTTATTGAATAATTAAGCAAAGGAAAAAATTAAATCAAATTAAAACCTCCATTTGAATAAATAATAAAAACAACATTAAATATATTCTTAATTTAAATACAATTTCAAAATATTTATTTTGAAATCCATGTTCTGAAAACCACTTGATGCACCCACTATATACCAGTGGTGCTAACGGTACTTAGCGTCCCAAGGTACCTCCAGACAGGAGGTTAAAGAGAGAAACCGATATACGGTCGCGTGGCATCCCACCGCACCGCTGCTAACAGGCATCCCGGCCATGAAGGGGCGGCCTACCCTCATCCGATGGCAACCACAGAACAACCCCATAATCACCTGTGCGCTACTCACACCTACCTGCGCATTCATCACATCCACCTGTGCGCTAATCAAATCCATGTATAAAGAACACCAGTACGTGTATGGTACATCTAAAAATCATAAAATCAATATATTTATATTTCAATCTCAAAATCTCATAAATATCATCGGGTTTATTCCATCCAATTAAACCCGTAATTTTTCCATATTCTCTTTTAAATCATCATTATAAATCCATCAAGTTCAAATCCATTAATTTGAATATACAAATTTTCCAATGGCATAAGATCAAGCCATTAATATTTCAATGCATAAATATTTTTGAAACATAATAATTTAAATCCGTATTTTCTCAAATTCTCAAAAATCAATTTAAATCAATAATACGAAAACCATATAAATTTCATATATAATCAATTCATATAATTGTGCACGATAATTAAATAATAACCATAGCAATAATTAAAATAAATCAAAACCACAATTTTTTTAAATTCCCAGATATATTCTTTTGGCACCAAAACATATATTAAAAACATTATAAACTGGCAATACAATTCTAGATAAAAATTCTCATAATATTGAACACATAAACATATTTTTGAAAATATTCAATTATGAAATATTCTAACAAATTAATTTAATAATTAATAATTTCAATTTCAATTTCATAAAATTCTTTAAATCAAAATATTTTTTAATAT
The DNA here is from genome assembly GCF_031755915.1 of Ziziphus jujuba. Lineage (NCBI taxonomy): Eukaryota > Viridiplantae > Streptophyta > Magnoliopsida > Rosales > Rhamnaceae > Ziziphus > Ziziphus jujuba. The sequence goes on from NC_083386.1 coordinate 6,298,590, forward strand.
ATAAATATTTTAACACACTCAATTGGGCATCAAAATTCCACATATAAATCCACTAAATATTTGACACATAAAATATAATTTTCAAATATTCAATTCACACAAAATATTCACAAATTTAATTTCCGAAATTAATTTGAAGGTGGATCACTCACCTCGAGCACGCAATCCAACCAAGATCATCCATGGGATCAATTTCACAACGCACACGTGCTCTTAGAACAATAATATTACACAACTCAATTAAATTAATATTTTATTCGGATAAATAATATCCGGTACCCAGGGGATTTAACACAAATGTCAACCAAAATTTACGAGTAATATACTGAAACGAAGCTTATGGAACGAGCATTACAAATCTGGTCTTACTTCCTGGAGATCGGACTCGAGATAGCCGAAATCTCGTCGGAAAGCTTTTGAATTTTAGACCTTTGATTCTCACAATCCATCTCAAATTGGAGGAAAACGACCTTGGATTTGGGATCACAGGGTCGGAATTAGTGGGAAAGGATGGACAGTGCAACTGGAAACTCACCGGAAAGTCAATTTTTCGACGAGCCGTTGTGGTCATCGAAATCCGCCACCGCCAGCGGCGCGTCAGTTGGCCACTGGCCGTGATTTTTGGTGGGAAGGTAGATCGGGTAATGGGTGACTCAATGGGACCGGTGGTGAGGCAAACGGAGGTCGGAATAGGGAGAAATCTGGGTTTGAAGTATTGGCGCCGCCGCCGGAAAAAGCCTCGATCCGGACGCATCGGCAATCGGTTGGCCGTGATTTTTGGTTGGCATGCCGGTTTTCAGGTGAGCTTCAAGGTGGGGTGACACGTGTACTGTTTTGGTGGTCGAAAATGGGTGAACGGCGGTTGGCCGGTTGGGTTTCTCTCTCTAGCTTTCTCTCTCTCTCTCTCTTTCTCTCTCCTCCCCCGGCTCATGTGTTTTGCCAAAATAAAAGCCACCCGTGGGTGATACTATTCATTCATGGGATTGGTTGAAAATACGACACGTGGCACACACTGTTCACTCAAGTCAAAATATATTAAAATATTACAATATTCGAAAAACTTTGCATGTCCATAACTTTTTAACCAGATGTCCAATTTAAGCATGCCACTAGTCTATGAACTCATATCGATGAGTACTTCACAACCATGCATGAGTCAAAGCTCAACTTTGTATAAACAAAAAGTCAACTCCGGCACCCCTTGGAGAGTTTGGACCTCAACTTGTTTTGCTCATAACTTTCAAACCATAGCTTTGTTTTCAACGTGCTACTATTCTATGAACTCGTGCTAACGTGCACTTTTTAACGGTACCTCAATCAATGTGAAATTCCATCAGGAACAAAAAGTCAACATTAGACCCCTTCTCAGCCAACGACGCTCAAACCCGGTCAACCTTGGTCAAATTTTAGAAATTTCCGATGTACTTTGGGATGGGGTGTTACATGTATCATATCTAGTAAGAAATTCGAAGTCTTTGAATATATTGCATCTAAGTAATTGCAAACTCATAGGATCATTTCCTGCAATTTTGGTTGCCAACCTTACAAAATTCACTTTCTTGGACTTCTCTGATAACGATTTCAGTGGCCATATTCCTTGGATCTTTCTAAATCTGGAGAGACTCCATTATTTGGATCTTTCAGGCAATGCTTTTATAGGCCAACTTCTAGAAACTTCTAATAATTACACAAATCAAAATTTATTTTTACATGATTCTTCAGAAACATCAATTGTTGGGTCAAGTTCCTTTGAGTTGTACATATCTAAACTTATGTCACAACTTGTTGAATGAGACAATACCATCTTTGTTATTTTCCCTTCCAGATTTGGAGTACTTGGGCCTGAACAATAACCAATTCATTGGTTCCATTAAAAAATTCCAATATGGTTCTTTGGATCATCTTAATTTGGCCTATAACAAACTTCAAGGTCCCATTCCGACATCAATACTTCACCAAGTGAATCTTAATTATCCACTGCTTTCAAATAATAACTTGAGTGGAACTGTGAGGTTAGATCAGTTTTCAAAGTCAAAAAACTCTACTATCTAGATCTATCTTTTAACAATTTGTCATTGGATTCTAAGGACTCCATCAATTATACTTTGCCTGACCTCGATATGTTGGAGTTGGCTGCATGCAACATAAGCAAGTTTCCTTACTCATTAAGAACATTAGAAATCTTAGAATATTCAGACCTTTTCAACAACATGATTCAAGACAATATTCCCAAATGGCTATGGAACATGGAAAAGGCTTTGTTATTGTATTTCAATCTTTCTCCCCACCTTTTGACATACGTAGATCAACTTCCATGGACGAAACTAGCAATTGTTGACTTGCGATCCAATTTGATTCAAGGACATATTCCGGTTCCACCCCCATCCACTATTATCTCTTCCATTTCAAGTAACCAATTTGTCTGGAGAGATACCTTCTTTGATTTGCAACCTTAGTGTCATTGAAGTCCTAGAATTGTCTAACAATAGTTTGAATGGAAACATCCCTCTGAGCTTTTGAATTTGAGCAGTCGTCTCTCGGTGTTGGATCTAGGCATGAAGGCATGGTTCCAACAGCATTTGAAAAAGGCAATATATTGATGAACATTAACCTTAATGGAAATCAGTTGAAAGGACCATTGTCGCAAGCTTTGCTCAATTATAGAAACTTGGAAGTTTTAAACCTGGTAAATAACATGATTAATGATACCTTTCCTCAGTGGTTGAAATCTCTTCCAAAGCTACAAGTTCTCATATTGAGATCCAACAGATTCTATGGAACCATAGCTAGTTCTCCCAATGTTGAATTACTTTTTCAAAAGTTGCAATCTTGTACCTGTCAAACAACGAATTCAAGGGACTTTTGCCAACAAAGAATTTTGGGAATTTGTCCAAAATGATGAATGGAAGGGGAAGGATTTCATCAAGATTCTGTGACAGTGACAATCAAAGGCTATGACAAGGAAATGGAAAAGATTTAAAACATATTTAGAATCACTGACTATTCAAAAAATAAATTCGAGGGAGAGATTCCAGAGTTAATTGGAAATCTAAAGTGCTCAATCTTTCTTATAATGACATAACTGGTTCCTTTCCATAACCAATGCGAAATTTGATTAACCTTGAATGGTTAGATCTCTCCTCGAATCAACTTTTTGGAAAGATTTCTAGCTAGTTGGTTGAATTGATATCACTTGAAGTCTTGAACCTTTCAAGAAACCAACTTGTGGGAGCCATAACTCGAGGTAATCAATTTGATGGTTTTGGAAAGGTTGCATTCATTGGAAACATGGGATTATGTGGATTTCAATTATCCATAACATGTGATGATGGAACACAACCGCCATCCCCATTAGAATATGATTTGGATTAAGCAAGAGTGTTTGATTGGAAGTTCATATTGGTTGGCTATGGATGTGGATTGTTGATAGGGATATCTGTATGTTATATGTTGCTTTCAGACAAAAGACTTGCTTCTTTCATGAGAAAGTTTGGAGGACAACGATGGCATAAACTGCTAGGAAGGCAGAAGAAGAAGAAGAATGCATGCTTCAATAACAAGAGAAGAAATTAGTTGCCTAATGAAATATTTATCTGCATATATGCACAAGTTACAAAAATATCTCCAATAAAAGCTCTTCTTCTTAAAGCATATTGTTTATTGTAGTAATATCAGCTATAAATCTTTGTGATTTTATTTATTTATAGGGGGTTCTTAGATTTGATTTTTTCTCCTGTAGATGCTAAAATATTTTGGGATTAGTCTTTGAAATAATTTGAGTGCTACATGTGTGATATTGCTTCCATAAAACATACTCCATCTCTTTTCAATATGTGGTCTGGACTATGGATGTTTCAATTACTTGTACTAATAAGCACATGACAATTTGACCATATGCCTAGTACCTTTTCTATTTTTGCTTTATTTCTTGTTTCTGAAGCTGTTTTTACATTATTGTATAGTGCAGCACCGGTACTTATTATTTGAGCTATAAAACAGAGAACTTATCAAGATGAGTACAAAGAAAGAAAATGTTCCTGACATTTTATTTAAAATATAATAAGAGTTGCATAACCACCTTAAAAATCTTTGTTACACTTGGTGATATATCATGTACCAATATAAAATAGGTCTAACATGTTTGCAAATTGTCCAATTTTGTTTCTGCGGTTTCTATCTTGATGGAATTCATTTTCTCATCTTAGAGAAACCTTAGTCAAGTGCAACTTCTCTTCTGAATCATGATGACAGTTTTGGTGTTCATAAAACCAACTTAGGGGCAGCATATCTCGTGCTAAACAATTTGATAGTTATGAAATGGTTTATATATATATATATATATATATGTATGTAAACTCAATATCGTTTGGGGGGTACATGCTTTATCATGTTTATGAGTAAAGGGGAGTTACTATACGATGCTTGGGGACAAAGCCTAACACAGGAACAATTGGCAAAAAGATGCATATTACGCAAACTTAGTAGTTTCTATTGAATGTCTTGTCTTGATTTAGGAACCCCCCAACCCAAACACCCCACTCATGCTCCCTTCGAACCCAGAAAAAAAAAAAAGGCACTCCCTTTTTCTTTTCACTTCTTTTGGGTTTTTGGTTGACATTTTCCTTTTCCCCTTTTTTATTATTATTTTTTGTATTCCTAATTTTTACATGGGGACTTATGCACATGTGTGACCATTATGTTCTTAAAAAACTTTTAAAAGACCTGTATATCTCTTCTCTTTCAACTCCAAACGCCTTCACTTCTACGGCCTTCATGTTCGTGCTTCTGTAAATGCTACTACTGCTGACTCTGGCAATGGCAATGGAGCTGTACTAACTCTAGAGAAGACCCCATATGTTACTCCTCATGGAAGACAATATTTCCCTCTAGCTGCCATTGTTGGTCAAGTACTTCCCTTTTACTCCCCCCCCCCCCCCCCCCCCACTCTTTCTTATGGAGAAAACGATGCTTTTTTCTCATTAATTATGCATTTTCTTTTGAAAATGGAATATGGGTTTTAGTATGGTGTTTTTAGTGAAATGGGTCTAAATTATTTCAATTTCTTAAACTCTTTTTGGAGTTTTGGTTGTCAGAGAATTTGTAGATTAATTTTGTGTTTGGGTGTGATGGCTTGATGTTACTACAGAGATTTTGGTAATTACCGATGAAAGCTACGGTAATTTTTTCAGCAAGGACAAATTGATTACCATAGGTTGCATCGGTAATTACCGAAGTACCTATGGTAATCAAATTTTTGTGTCGATTTAAGAACTTTTTCAGAACTTTTGGAGTTTTTTCTCCTTAGGATCGTTGAAGAATGTATATTTTGCATGTTGTTGCATTTAATACACATTAGGGGGACTTGTGGGGGCCAAAAAATTGGTAATATGTGATAACCATGTTGTTGCCAATTCTTTTATTTTTCATTTCGAATAATTAGAATTCAATATATCTACTTTGATAATGTGTATTTGCGTGAAGAATAAATGATTATTCCCACCATAATTCCATACACACATTAATATCATATTATCATGATAATGCCATCTTTATAACGGTATATAATTTAACAGCCCAGACCACCCATATGCGATATTGTCCTCTTTAGGCTTGGGGAATCCTCTTACAACCCAGCCCTCAAGATTTTAAAAGGCCTCGTAAAGGAAAGGTATCCATACCCATTTATAAGAAGTGTTTTGTTCCCCTTTCCAACCGATATGGGACTTCACAATCCTCCCCCCTTGGGACCCAGCATCCTCGTTGGTACACCAATCTAAGGACTAGCTCTGATAGCAACTGTAACAGCCCAGTCTACCCGCATACGATATGGTCCTCTTTGGGCCTGGAGAATCCATTTACAATCCAGCCCTCAAGGTTTTGTCAAAACGCTTCGTACGGGAAAGGTATCCACAACCACTTATATGGCATGCTTCGTTCCCCTTTTCCAACCGATGTGGGACTTCACAATCCGATACCAACTGTAACAGCTTAGTCCACCCGCATGTGATATTGTCCTCTTTGGGCCTGGGGAATCTCTTACAACCCAGCCCTCAAGGTTTTGTCAAAATGAGTCATACAGGAAAGGTATCCACACCCACTTATATGCATGCTTCGTTCTCCTTTTCCAACCAATGTGGAACTTCACAATTCACCCCCCTTGGGGCCCAGCATTCTCGCTGGCACACCGATCCGAGTACTGACTCTGATACTGTCAGGACCCGTCCAGAATTCCTTCCCCGGAACCCTAGACAGCCCTGATCCCAGGGAAATACCACCGAACCTTCCAACGGAAAATCCGGCAGCACCTCCCCTAAGGGATTTACTTACCACAAATTTACCTGCACTGAAAACACACTTCAAAAATATCCCCTTATTCCTCCCACAATACTACAAATTGATTCCACAAATTGCAGCACTCCAAAAATAAATACAGTAATCCAGTGCAAAATAAATACAACAAGAGTGAAGAAATATTACAACTGCAATAAAAGAAGAACAGGGTACTTCACGAACTAAAACAGCGAGGAAGATCGAGTCCGCTCCGAATGAACAACGACAACCTGGTACCTAGAGGAACGGAATTTAAGAGTGTGAGATGCTAATCATCTCAGTGAGTGACCCTATCTACTATACAATATAATACCACGGTAATAGGTATATAAATAATAATTATTTGGAAATAATATTTTCTCTCAAAACCCTTACAATTCTCTCAGTTGGAAAGGTTCCCCTTTTAAAACATTTTCACAAAACCCTTTATTTATACTCCCCGAAAACCAAGACATCAAATAAATATCCGAACAGTAATAATTAATTTTTATTCCAACACAGCTTTAAAACATTTTATTTTTAAAACACAGTTCTGAAAATCAGTTGATGCACCCACTATATACCAGTGGCGCCAACAGTACCCAGCGTCCCGAGGTACTGCCAGACAGGAGGTTATAGAAAGAAACCGGCATACGGTCGCGTGGCGTCCCACTGCGCAGCTGCTAACCTGGTGTCCCGGCCAAAGGGGGGTGGCCACCCTCTCCGATGGCATCCACAGGACACCCTCATAATATTACCTGCGCGCTACTCACACCCACCTGCGCGCTAATCATATCCGTGTGCACAATATCCATATCACATATACCATATCACATAATCAGAACACCAGTACGTGCACGGTGCATCTAAAAATTATAAAATCCGCAAATTTAAATTATAAAACAATTTTCACATTTTTCATAAGCATAGCGGGCATAATCCATCCACTTGAACCGGGAAATTCTCCACAATTTCTTTATGATTAATACCATAAATTCCATGATTTTCAAATCCACCAACTCCCAAATCCATCAATTCAAATATCCACATTTTTCCAAGCAAAAATAATTTCTCGAAATATCATAATCAAATCTCATAATATTCCATGGGCATATTTTATAAAAATTGAAACCACCAACATAACCAAATATTTTCTTTGAAATATTTGAAAATCAATCATGCCCAATTTAACATTAAAAACACCCGAATTTCAAAATTCGCAAAACCATAAAATAATTTCACATGGCATAAATTGGTGAAATGCACATTTTCTTAAATCCGATAATTTCACAAATAATTCCACAATAAATCAAATAAATATTTGGCACATAGAAATTAAATTCCAAATATTTAAATCACACATAATATATTCACCAATTAAATTTCCCAAAATAAATTTGAAGGTGGGTCACTCACCTGGAGAACGCAATTAACCCATGATCCACCACGGGATCAATTCTACGACTCACCGGTGCTCCTAGAACAAAATTTACAAACAGTCAAATAAATTAATATTTTAATCGGGTAAATAATACCCGGTACCCGGGGGGTAAAACACAAACGTTAACCAAAATAGGCGAATAATATACCGAATCGAAGCTCGTGGAACGAGGATCACAAATCCGGTCTCCATCGAGCCCAATTCCGCCGGAGGTGGCCGGAATTTGGTCGGGAAGTTTCGGCCGGTTTTCACTTCCTCGTATCTCGCAAACCGCTTCGAATTTTTGAGATTGGAGGCCATATTTGAACTCAGAGGGGTCGAAAATAGTGAGATAGAGGTATGGGACGGGCTGGGTTGGTTGGAAACACAAGAAAAGAGGAGAGAGAAATTCCGGCGGCCGGCGGCTTCTCCGGCCCGATCGGCGCGCATCCGGCGGCGGCTGGCCGTGAAAATTGGCGGCCAAGCTCGCCTCCTCCTTCCGAACGTCACTGGCCGGTGCATGTACAGTATGGGTGGTCGGAAAAAGAAAACACGGGAGAGAGAGAGGGACAGTCGGTGGGAGAAAAAAAAACAGCTGTGCGTGTGTGTGTGTTTTGGTGCTCGGGGAAGAAGAAGGAAAAAAAGGAAAAAAGAAAAGAAAAAGAAAAAAAGAAAGAAATGGTGTTTTCCCACATGGGGAAAAGAAAAGAAAAAGAAAAAGAAAAAGAAAAGAAAAAGGAAAAGAAAAAGAAAAGGAAAAAGAAATAAAATAAAAATGATTAAATAATATTAATAATAATATTATTATTTGAAATAATAATAAAAATAATTTGATTTTACACATGGTTGACATGTGGCATTTTACCATGATGACACATGGTCACCTTCAATAAGTCGCACGTGGCACATCGTTATGTGTGAAAAAAAATAATATTAAAATAATACAGTATTTGAAAAACTTTACAGGTCCATAACTTTCAAACCACATGTCCAAATCGGACGTGCCGCTAGTCTACGGACTCGTATCGACGAGCACTTCACAACCATGCATGAGTCAATGCTCAACCTTGCATGAATAAAAAGTCAACTCCGGCACCCCTTGGACAGTTTGGACCTCAACTTGTTTTGCTCATAACTTTCAAACCGTAGCTCCGTTTTCAACGTGCTACCAGTCTACGAACTCGTGCCAACGTGTACTTCGTAACGGTACCTCAGTCAACCTAGAATTCCAATCGGATCAAAAAGTCAACTTTTGACCTATTCGGTCAACGGTCAACCTCGGTCAACGTGCAAAAATTCCGACATGGTTCGGGACGGGGTGTTATAGATACCATCTGTAACAGCCCAGACCACCTGCATGCGATATTGTCCTCTTTGGGCCTAGGAAATCCTCTTACAACCTAACCCTCAAGGTTTTAAAAAGCCTCGTAAGGGAAAGGTATCCACACCCACTTATAAGGAGTGTTTTGTTTCCCTTTCCAACCGATTTGAGACTTCACATATAACATACGAAATACTTAAAACATAATACTATTTTACCAAAGTAATACCACCTTTGTTTTCCTTTCCTCTATGAAAAAGCATCTCTCACCTCTCCTCTTGTAAGCATATGAAAGACTTAGTAAAAATTGTATTCACATTATAGCCTACAACTGATTCAGATTCCGCTTCTGGGAAATCAAATGGAGCTCGACTAGTTTCTGCTAGATGAGAGATAAAGAACATAAACAATATAGGGAACAAGGGAATACCGGACCATATATGCTTTTAAGGTGAGGATCTTTTTAATTATCATCAAAATTGCGTTTAAATTTTTCTTTCACGAATCATCCAAATTTACAATTATTTTTTAACAATGTATTGCACCATAGAACATGTTGAATGCAACATTCTTTAATGATAAAAAATATAAGAAAGAACACCAGCTACAGACCTGCTCTCTCTCCCTTTCTCTTCTCTCTCCCAAGCTCTCTTCGACTGTAGACCTGCTCGCTCACCAAGTAGACATCGAATGCTTGTACATCCAATCAGTTCGAAGGTCCAAATCCCAGAATTTCACAGTTCTGTCTGCTGAGCCTGGAAAAAGATTTGTATATAAAATCATTACTAGTTGCTTCTTAAACATTTTAACAAGATTTAAATGATCCCCGAAAACCAATAATAATATAAAGGACTTATACAAACCATTTTGATATAGTTATAGAAATATCAACTTGAAAATCATTAACAAGGTAGCAAGCCTATCATATATTTGCAACAATTTCTACAGCAAGGCGCTGACAAGTTTAATTAACTCAACTCATGAAAGCAACTTGGCTTCTGACCTCTACAAGGGCAATTTTTTTCATGTGGTTTTTATATCACATACCATCACCTTCAACTCTAGAGGAGATAACCAGTCCATGTCAAACCTACCCTGAATATGTTTTTTTTGGGTATGAAATTATTAAGCCTATAGAAATAATAATAATAATAGAGCAGGGAAGGAGAGGGACCACACTAATAGACTAAACAACAAAACTTTCCCATTCACAAACCTAGTAAATCAAAGGATATCTCAAGCTCGGATAAAAAGGCCTAGACCTCAAACATTTTACACGCTTGTTTCTACATTTTTCTTTCAAAGAAAAAAAAAAAAACACACACACACACACACCCACCTAGCTGTAGCTGCAGTAGCGAAAATCAGACTGTGGCATAAGAACTTCATAAGAAAACTTCATAAAATCCTAAGAACCATAAGTAACAAATAAATCAAGGTCATTACATTTAAACAAAATATATTGCTAAAATCAAAATTATGCAATAACATAAAAATTTATAATAAAAAAGTACTTTTTCCAAATAGAATTTCATTAAGTTCGCAAAAGTAATCACTTAAAAAATTTTCATAAAAATATTCAAAAGTCTAAATTAAATATACTCCAGTCATTGCAATAAGGGTGGTCAACAAAGGCTTATAAAGCCCCTATCAAAGGGTCACTAAAAAAGGATATCGAATTTGAAGGGTATTGGTATCGGCAAGAGGGGAGCTATGAGTCACCTGAGCCGCCAACTTTTTGGTTGGGTGATTCTCAAAACCATACAAAGAGAAATAAATTAACAAAGGAAATTACATATCATAGTGCTCCTCTGCCAAATTTTCATTAAATTTTCACACATATTATTTAAAACTCATCATCATTGTTATTAAAGCATAGCCATCCCATAATTAATTAGCCTTTGCATTATCTTTTTTTCATCCCTCTCTCTCTCAACTCTCTGGCCTAACATTGTTGTTAGTGGCCATTACTACAGGCATTTTTAGTTGTAACACTTTAAAGATAATCAAAAGAAAGTAGGAACACAAATCTACATAAGCATTGGCATTAAATCCTTCACCAAGGAAAAGATTAGGTGTATTATCTAAACCACATCATCGTAGAGTTGAAGTGATTTCTAATGCCCAGTGACTGACTGTTATTTACTCTGACAAAAAGGGCTTATCCAATTTATCAGAGAGAATTAAGGTATGATTTCTTTGTTGCATGAATATATATTACTGGAGAAAAGAACAATCTACCACATTATAACTCTAGAAAGGATATCCTAAGCAATTAATGCCATACTTACCAGTTTTGGTCCTCAACATTGCTTTTCCATAGGAATTATAACTACGAGAAAACTGGCATGTAAATGCTTAAATGTGGCGAGCCAATAATCAATGCATTCAAAGGAGAAAAGAATAGAAATTCTTCAAGAAAAGAAATCTCTCCAATGAAATGTGAAGCTATTGTAATCATCTATGTCATTTAAGTCCTTAAGTTGCCTCAGGCCCACAACATGTCAACAACTATTAGTGCAGCTAGCAAAATAACAACTTTAGACTAGATTGAAACTAACGTTAAAATTAACCAAATTAATATATGTTTAACAATAAATCTTAATTCTGCCCTTTATTCAAACGGTTTTTTCGTCGCCAAAATTACCAGAGGCCTACGCTTTTTTGAATCCAATCGTAGAGTCTCCCCGTCTTTTGTTCCATTCTTAAGTCCCTGAATTTATGAAGTCTCGTTTCTGTAGTATGCCAATTCGTTGACATACCACCAAGCCATTTTTTATTAACATAATGACACCGAGCAATCTTAATTTGACCTCCTGTAGATTAAAGAAAAAGAAAGTAGGAGGTCAATAAAAAAAAAGAGATGTTAATTAATCAAAGGTCCAATTGATCACCACGTCTGTATTGTAAATATGCAGTTACGAATAATCCAGCCAAAGTAATAGGAATTAGACCTAAGACAATTCCAAATAGAAAAACTTCAATCATTTCAATTTCTTTAATTAAGTAATTTTAATATTATAAAACTATGTAATTACCAAAATACCTTTGTTTAATGGATTTAATGGGTTTGTCATGTCTTACCCATTAAAATCCATTAATTTATTGGATCTTATTGGGTGACACTCATACGGACCCGACATGATATTGTCAATCCAAACCCATAAATTATCATGTGGGTTCATATCGTATTATCGTGTCGTGTAAGATTTTACCAAGCCTAGATCTAATGCTTATGATACTATCAAGAGGCATCTTTTTTATTTTAGCAAAAAAGAAAAAAGACAAAAAAAAATTTTAAGTTTATTTTTCTGTTAAACTATCAACTAAACTTCAATTCTTCTCTGTAATTATCATTCTTCCTCTTTTAAATTAATCAAATCCACCACAAATAGCTTTTATATTGTTTGTATTGTTATATTATATTGTTTTGTCAATACAATTTTTTGTAATTAATTTGTCAATACAACTTGGTCTCATCCATTTTGAAAGAATTCCAAGCAGATTACCTAACGAAAAAATGTACTAAAATATAACCAAAATAATATATTATACATATATATAGATATCATATTTCCCTAATAATTATGTTTAAGCAATATTAAAAATTAAAAAATAAAACAAGTAAAGGCGAAAAGATGACAATAAAAGAAATCATAATTTAAAGGCAAAATATAGACAATTTACCATTACAAATAAGAGAATTGCTTTTTAATATTTATAAATTATATTAAAAAATGTTATGTATGCGTTTACTTTTATATATAAATATACGTTTTTTATTACAGGAGAAAAAGTTGTAATACTTAAACTTGCATAATTTGTTAGTATTTTTTTTTTATTAATATTCACCATTTTTTTTTTAAAGTGATCACTTAGCAATTTAATTTTGAATAGTCATATTTAATTATTTTATTTAAAATTCTTGCCATAAAAGGAAATTAACACTATTAATTAACTAACAGAAATATTTCATATCTAGCAAATTATTACATGATACAATTCTAGCCATTAGATTTAATTTTATTGACATGTCACAATTTGACAAACTCAAATTGAAATTCTCCATTTTTTTTAGAAATGGAGAGGATCCTTGTATATACCTAGTAACTTTGTCACAATGATAGTGAAAAGCACATTAATGATATAATCAGTATAAAGATAACAAAAATGTCAGACTTTTATATGGCATTTTTTCAACGGTATTTGAAAAAGCTGAGTAGAAAATTGCTCTCCAATCCTTCTGGATAAGGTTCATCATTACTGCTGAAATAATGGAGTTACACATAGACTTATTATTTGATTTTGAGAAGACTAAATAATGTTTACATATATAAGAGTTATCAAATTCTACCGCATTTCACGGTTAAAGTTGCTATGATCACAAGGTTTACTTTGACTTGGTTACTTAACGTGTCTGAGAGCGTGGACTTTTTGTTGTATGGTGGGGACCTAAAAAATAAAAGAAGAACCATTTTAGGAAATATTTTGTTTGCTTTGGAAGACTTTCATTGACTTTGATCCAAATAAATAGCCCAAGTAAATTAGTAACATTACCATTATTTGTTCATCAGCATCAAGGGAAAAAAAAAAAAAAAAAAAATGGGGTGTTCATCATCAATTTGGTTTTGTTGTGTCCTTTATTTTCTTTTCCACTCATCAATATCTATGTCTTTTCCTTCTCCTCATCCTGATTCTTCATTATGTCATCCTGATGAGAGCTCTGCTTTGCTCCATTTCAAAAACTCATTTTCCTTTGGTACTATCCCTGGAAACTTATATTGTGATAACGAAGTCCAAGAACGTATCAGAAAGACTTGGCAGAATGGTACGGATTGTTGCTCATGGAGTGGAGTCAAATGCGATAAAGTGACTCATAAGGTGATCAGTCTTGACCTCCACTGTAGTAGGCTTCAAGGTATTATTTACTCCAATAGCAGTCTTTTCTTCCTTACTCATCTGCGCAGTCTAGACCTTTCTTACAATCATCTCAATGGCTCCCAGCTTTTAGCTCAGTTTGGTAGGTTCACAAGTTTGGAACATCTAAATCTATCTAACTCCTTGTTTGAAGGCCAACTCCCTCAAGAATTCTCTTACTTATCAAAATTGCTTACACTTGATCTCTCTTTCAATCGCTTGATGATAGAAACGTCTAGCCTGCAAAGAATCGTTATGAACCTAACCAATCTCAAGGAACTAATTTTGCATGAAACTGATATGTATTATGCAAAACCTTATTCCTTGATGAATTTGTCATCCTCTTTGACATCTCTTGAACTTAGCTCTTCAGGCCTGCAAGGAGAATTCCCAGAAAACATTTTTCGCCTACCAAATCTCCTAGTTCTTGACTTGAGTGGCAACAAAAATCTCACAGGGTCATTTCCAATGTCTAATTGGAGTATTCCACTAAGATATTTGGGACTTTCTTATACCAGTTTCTTAATAGATATATCTCATCTAAGTCGAAATTTGAAGTCTTTGAATGAATTGGATCTCAGTAACTGCAAATTCATTGGATCATATCCTAGTTTGGTTTTTAACCTTTCGAAAACCATCACTTCCTTGGACCTCTCCTATAACAATTTCAGTGGTGAAATCCCATGGCTCTCCTTTGATTTAGAGAGTCTTGCTTATTTAGAACTTGCAGGCAATAATTTAATAGGCCAGCTTCCAGAAACTTATATTAACCACTCAAGCGGAATGTCATTTTTATATGATGCTTCACATCATCAAATTCTTGGTCATGTTCCCTCGAATTTAGCATATCTCAACTTATTTGATAACTTGTTGAATGGGACAATTCCTTCATGGCTATTTTCCTTACCATCTTTGCATTACTTGAGGCTGGAAAATAATCAGTTCACAGGGTCCATTAAAGAATTCCAATATAATTCTTTGGTTCATCTTAATTTACGCAACAATAAACTCCATGGCCCTATTCCAGCATCGATCTTTCAGCAAGTGAATCTTGAATATCTGCAACTTTCAAGTAATAAGTTGAGTGGTGTGATTGGATTGGACCAGTTTTCGAAGTTGAAGAATGTTTATCATCTTGGTCTTTCCTGTAATGATCTATCACTGAATTCTAACAACTTCATCAATTATACTTTGCCCTATGACCTTGATGTTTTGGAGTTGTCTTCATGCAACATAAGCGAGTTTCCATACGCTTTAAGAGTGTCAGAAAGTTTATCCTACTTAGACGTGTCCTGCAACAGAATTCAAGGCAATATTCCCAAATGGCTATGGAATGTGGGCAAAGAGAACTTATTTTATTTGAATCTTTCTCACAACCTTTTGACAGATGTAGGAAAACTTCCATGGAAGGGCCTAGAAATTCTTGATCTTCGCTCCAATTTGATTCAAAGTCGTCTTCCAATTCCACCACCTTCAACCGACATCTTTTTCATCTCAAACAATCAACTGACAGGGGAGATACCTTCTTCAATTTGCAGCCTAACTTCTCTTCGAGTCCTCGATTTGTCCTACAATAATTTGAATGGAAGCATTCCTTTGTGTATTGGAAATTTCAGTGACCTCTCAGTGATGGATCTACGGATGAATATGTTTCATGGCATGATCCCAACAACATTTGCAAAAGGCAATAATACCTTGAGGACCATTAACCTAAATGGAAACCGATTGGAAGGACCAGTGCCACGAAGCTTGCTCAATTGTAGTAACTTGGAAATTCTAGACTTGGGCAACAACATGATAAATGACACTTTCCCACAGTGGTTGGAATCTCTTCCAATGCTACAGGTTCTTGTATTGAGGTGTAACAAGTTTCACGGTACCATTGATACCCTTAGTGTTATAAGATTTCCATTTCCAAAGTTGAGAATCATGGACCTGTCCAACAATCAGTTCAATGGTGTTTTTCCAAGACAATATTTTGAGACTTTCTCAGCTATGTTGGATGGACATGCGGATAAACTTAGATACATGGGGCAACACTTGTATATGGATGCCTATTATCAAGATTCTGTTTTAGTGACAATGAAAGGCTTGGATATGGAATTGGAAAACATCCAAAACATCTTCACAACCATTGATTTTTCAAGAAATAATTTTGAAGGGAGGATTCCGAAATCAATAGGAAATCTCAAAGGTCTCAAAGGGCTGAATTTCTCTCACAACAAAATAAGTGGTCACATTCCACGGTCATTGAGAAATTTGACAAATCTGGAATGGCTAGATCTCTCCTGCAATAAGCTTTCTGGTAAGATTCCGGGGCAACTAACAGAAATGACGTCGCTAGAAGTCTTGAATCTTTCACAAAACCAACTTGCGGGAGCCATACCTCGAGGCAATCAATTTGGCACTTTCGACAATGCTTCCTATATTGGAAATCCAGGATTATGTGGATTTCCATTGTCTAAAACATGTGAAAATGACAGAGCACAACAACCACCTCCATCAAAAGGTGATCATTTGGAGGCTGCAAATGGATTTGATTGGAAGTTTGCAATATTGTTGGGATATGGATGTGGATTAGTGATTGGAATATCAGTGGGGTATATGTTGTTTTCGGACAAAAGACTAGCTTGTTTCATTAGAAAAGTTGGAGGAGAGCGATGGATTGAATTGCTAAAAGCACGAAAGAAGAAGAAGAAGAAGGCTCACTTCAACACCAGAAGAAGAAATCGCTAGCCTTCTGGCAAATTAATCTGCACAAGGTACGAATACACACACACACACACATATCCAATAAAAAACTATGACTGTTAATGAATATTTCATGATTCAAAACTCTAGGCATTTAGTTAGTTACTTGTTCAACTGTATGCTGCATGAAATAATTACTTCTTTTTTTTTTTTTTTTGCGTCTCTTACTTATTATATTTTGTGGTGCTTCATCAGTTTCTCTTCTTCACCAATATTGTTTTTTTCCTGCAACTTAGGACTGTTGAAAGAATAAGATTGTGCGGCTAGACTTCAAAAGGTAACCCATTCACCTGCTTTTTCGTCAATCTTCACTTGAATGGTTTGCTGAATTTTTTTTTTTTTTCTCATTAATTTTGTTTCTTAGTTATTTCTGAAATGATTTAATGTTTCAATTATACTTTTATTTGGATGTCTTACTTTTAGTGGTAGCCTCTTAGAGGCATTTTTTGGGTTTTGTTTGAATTGGTATTTTCAATGTGAAACTATCAGTACATTGGAAAATGGTTTCTTTATTATTAAATGAAGTGGATAACCATTATAATATATAGATCAGTTTTCTTCTGTCCTTTTTATGTTTTAAATAATTAATATCCTATTATTTTGTGGTTCCTTAGCATATGACTTAGAAAAAAAGATTGTGGGATGATATTTGTATTGTTTGTTTCTCTTATAGCTAGATATTGTTAAAAGATGTTGGGGATAGAGTGTTCTTTTCTTTTCTTTTCTTTTTTTTTTTTTTGGGGTAATTAGATGTTGAAAATGGTTAGAAAACTGAAATGTGCATGTTGATATTTCTTCCATAAAACATTCCAAGTCTCTGTTGAATGTGGACCAATAGATTATTTATTGTATTAATAAACAGATGAAAATTGACCATTTGAAAAAAATAAAATAAAAAAAAGAAGAGCAGTTTTCATCTAGTTTTGTTTCAATTATCATTGTTATTATTTTTTGTAAAACCTTTTTTACATTAATTCCATGTAATAGCACTAGTTTTTACTAGTTGAGCTATAAAACAGAGCACATAGTTTGAATTTTGAAAAGAGACAGAAAATAACTTAAACCGATAGACTTATTAAGAAGCATAAACAAATCAAGGAAAAAAAAAAAAAAAGACTAGCAACTTTTCTATTTTTGCTTCAATTAATATTGTTATATTTTTTTGTAAAACTGTTTTTATATTAATTCCTATTGGTGGCACTAGTGTTTACTACTTTTCAGTTTTTTCCTTTTTCTTTTTGATAATTAGTTTACTGGTTGGGCTATAAAACAGAGTACATAGTTTGAATTTTGAAAAGAGACAAAATAACTTGAACAAAACAAAACAAAAACAAACAAACAAAAAAAATTAATCAGAACAATTTGTTTCAAGTACAGCAATTTCTACATAAGAACCCTCCGTTACACTTATAAAACGTATAACAATATACATAAGGTAATAAGTCTGTAAACTGTCCCATTTGTGTTTGCATTTTCTATATATCCCCTGACAAAATGTATTTTCTTGAATTGAAGGGAATTCTAGACTTTTAAGTTAAGTCTTTTAATCATATGTAGAAATAATTCTAGATAGTTTCTTTTAGATCTTGTTTGCCAAATATTTTATATTATTTAATCCATATGGTTGATGCTTTATGCTAATTTCTGATATTGCCCTTTAATGATTCATTTAAGAATAACATATTAAATTTTGCAATGCGATAATATTCTTCACCAGCATTTTATCATCTAATGTTAATACTGACTTTTTTTTCTTTTTTTTTTCTTAATTAAAGGAATCTGGGAGTTTATAAGCAAAAAGAAAGCAGGACATTTTCAACATGGAAGGAAATGCGAATGTGTCAACCTATTGCATTTTGTATATTAGTGAACTTTAAGGCTATCTAAAATTCGACTGCCTGAGTTTTTGATCTATGAATGTATAAATTAAGATGAAACTAAAAACAAATAATTCAAATGTATCACTAGTATTATGTGTGCTTAGTTTTCATTTTCCTTACACTGGTTCGTACTCTTGCACTGTGTTAATTTAGGATATTAGATGATAATCATATGGATTGTGGTTGATACTCTTACAAACATGAAAATATCTCATATTGAACATGGACGGTTGAATTTTTTTATTTTTTTATTTTTTTATTTTTATTTTTATTTTTTGGTTGCTGGTTAAGCAACAAGTAAAAGACAACCAGCCTACACCCCATGAAAAATCTTTAGCCAAAGTAGACTTCAAAAATGCCGGCATTCCAACAGGATTAACTTGGCCAAAATGATCATCCATTGAATAGAAAACTCCCATTTACACAAGGCATGAGCTGCATGATTACCCTCTCTGTTCACCGACTGTACCGAACAAGTGTTGAAAAAATATTTAAAGCTTTCTTGCCTCTTCAATGTAGCCCTTCCTCTCATGACAAACCCATGAATCTCTAGAATCAATAGCAGCAATAATATGCATCATGGAAATTTGATATCCCAATTGAACGTACGTATTACATTGTATATCATATTCTTATGTAAGATTTTTGCATCGATGTTCACACACACCCTCTGGAAACCAATTCATGCTATAATAAACAGCTAATAAGTATTGCAGAAGATTATATATGGTTGTTTGTGCTCCGATTTCTCTTTATCTGATTATCTTTATGTTTTGGCAATGGCATTTGACAAAAAGTTGATAGATTGGTGGGGATAATGATCGTTAGTGTATATTAAGTGGAACTCTACCAAGGTTGTTAGTTGTTACTAACCCAGGATAGACGCCAAAGTGCCAAATTAAAGACTGTAAACGACATTGGTCAAATTGGGCAAGGGGTGGTGACTTTTTTGCAATATTTTTGAAAATGTTGTCCAATTCTACCGGATTTCACGCTGAGAGATAGTATAGATAGAAAAGTTCACTTTATATAAAATATGTTCATATATATATATATATACACACAAAACATTCAACGTGAAGGAAAAGCTAAGGTAGACTTTTTTTTTTTTTTGGGGCTAAAACTGGAGTTTCATTGAAACCAAAAAAAAGGAGGAAATAACAATTAAAGTCTAGATTCAGGGAGTTTCCTCTGGACAACTCTCCTGAACCGCTCGATCTACAAAATCAGGGTGTAAACAAGAAAAGTCAATTTGCCCATGGATCCCTTGCTTTCCCGCCCATTGTCCCACGATATGGGAAAGATTGTTGGCTCTTCTGGGAGTCCAACTAAAGGAAATATTGCCAAAAGCAGGTATAAGATTTAAAATGTCTTCCAGAATTGGTTCAGCTGCCCAGTGTAGGTAAGACTTGTCCTCCTTGAAATAGCTTGAATGATAGTCGCAGCGTCTGATTCCATCCATACATTCTGCCATCCTATCGTGACAGCCACTTGCATGGCTTTAAGGATAGCCTCCGTCTCAGCCACCTCAGGAATATGGATTCCTGATGAGAAGGCATGAACATGCAGCATGTTTCCTTTGTCATTGCGAACCACCATCGCAAGCACGCTACCCTTCTTTTCATTGCTGCGTCAGTATTAATTTTAACAACACCTGTCGGTGGTTTGAGCCATTTGTAGGTGTGCAGGCCGCTTCCCTCTCCGCTGGTCCCCGAATCTTCCTGCTTGAAAACTGCTACAATCTCCTGGTATTTGTCGCTGACAGTACCCAGCGATCGAAGGGTGTCCACGTGCTCTTCGTGATAGATAACCTGGTTGCGAAGCCACCATAGCTGCTCCATAAGAATAGCGCTGAAAATGAAGAAGCTTCCCTTATCTGCCAGGTGGACTGGTAAAGTTCCCACCGAATCAGCAAGACAAATTAAATATCTTTCAAATCATTGCACCCCGTCATTTCCCATCTTATATTCCAGGAGGATCCAAACCACAATCTCTTAGCTATTTCACACTGGAAAAAAACATGAACTTCATTTTCACAACAATTGTAACCATGAGCACAGTTACTGGTCCTCAAGTCCACTCCTCTGTGCTCCAAATTTGAGAGGGTTGGTAGACCTGGATTGGCAAGCTTCCATAAGAAAATTTTCGTTCTTTCATGGATGTTGCTCTTCCACACTTCCTTCCACCACACATCATCGCTCCCATCATGACCTGCTTCTAACTTGTAAGCAGATTTTACTGAGAAAGATCCAGATTTTGTTCCCAACCAAATAAGTTTATCCCACTGCCTACTCTTTGCCCAAAACATTCCTTAGATACTCTCCACAGATTCTTGATCAAATATTCTTGATAAGTAATCCCAATTACATTCTCCATTGTCCACCTTTAACGAGTTAACCATTTAAGAGAATGTCGGAGGAGAATTTCTTGGTCTAAGGATAAAGCCAGCAAAATTTGGCACCCATGGATCTTCCCATATGTTAATGGAATCTCCATTACCCACTCAGTAGCAGATGGCCTTAGCCAACAAAGATCTGGTTTTTAGAATGCCACTCCATTGCCAAGAGCATCCCACTTTCTTCCTGCGTTCATAAAGGAAGAGTGTGGAAAGTATTTGGCCTTCAAAGCTCTAACCCACGGCTTGGAATCTTCAGAGGCCAAACTCCACCCTAGTTTAGTTACCAGAGCCTTATTAAGGATCCAAAGATTTTTGAGCCCCAAACCTCCTTGAAGCTTCGGTTGACAAAGGGTTTGCCACGCCACAAGCATGTAACTGCTCGATGATTGTTCCATGTTTCTCCATAGAAATGCTCTCGCCACTTTTTCAATGTTATCACACCATCCTTTGGGGAGGAGGAAATTTGACATAGAGTACACTGGAATAGAAGACACCACATGCTTAATCAAAGTGGCTCTTCCTACTTGGGAAAGAAGCTTCGCCTACCACCCTTGAATTCTTGATTCCACCTTTATGCTAACTTCTTCAAAAGCAATCTTTTTACTTCTCCCAATAAACAGCGGCAGACCTAGATACTTCGCCTTACTATCCAACTCTTTCATTCCTAGCCCCTTTTGATCAGAAATTTGTTCCTTCCTTTGATATTTAGGGAAAAGAAGCATCCAGACTTATCCCTATTCACTGCTTGGCCCGTCCACTTACAATAGAGATTGATACATTTCCTAACATTCCTCACTTCTTCACAGTCATCTTTGCAGAAAATTAATAGGTCATCTGCGAATATGAGGTGCGATATAGATGGGGCAGTAGGACCTAATTTCAGCCCATTAATCTTCCCATCTTGCTCCCATTTATACAGTATCCTTGATAGAAGTTCTGAAAGGATGATAACTGAAAATGGAGACAAAGGATCACCTTTTCGGAGTCCTCGCTCTATTGGGATTCTACCAGATATTTCTCCATTAAGCAGCAACTCCAAAGAAACTGAAGAAATACTATTTAAAACCAATTTAAGAAATCTGTCTGAGAAACCAAAAAGAGTTAAGATCCTGGTGAGAACCACCCAATCAACTCTATCGTACGCTTTGAGCATATCCACTTTAATTCCCATAAAGCCTTTGAAGCCTTTTTTACGTTTCATTGAATGAACAATTTCATTGGCCATGATAGCATTCTCCCCTATCCAGCGACCAGGCACAAAGGCCGATTGATTCAGAGATATTATCTTTGACAGGAGGGGTTTGATACGGACAGCTAGAATCTTCGAGAGAATTTTATACGTCGTGTTGCATAGGCTGATTGGTCGCAATTGTTTAAACTCATTTGCACCTGGTAATTTGGAAATCAACACAACAAAAGATCCATTTATATCTCTTGGGAGAAGGCCCGATTGAAAAATATTCTATATCATCCATGTAACATTGTGCCCCACTATGCTCTAGTATTTTTGGAAGAATAGTGCAGGCATACCATCTGGACTAGGCGCTTTAATCGGATGCATTGACTTCATAATATTCCGCACCTCTGATTCCATTGGAATAGCCTCTAGAACCTCATTGTCTTCTCTGGTCACACAGCTGGTTATGTAATCTCTCAATCTTTCACTTCTGCCAATATTTTCAGCTTTATACAGCTTCGAGAACTTGCTAATTAAGAGTTCCCCCACCTCATCCCTTAAAACCTTCCATACTCCCTTATCATCTTTCAGGACAGTTATAAAGATCCGTCTCCTGTTGGCTACCGTCGTAGCATGAAAGAACTTAGGATTTTTATCCCCTACCTTCAGCCAAATTTGATTAGACTTCTGTCGCCATAACATCTCCTGCCTCTTTCTCCACACATCGAGCTCCAGTTGGGTTTTCCTTTCCTCAAACAGTAAGTCGTCTAAAGGGCCTTGCCCCTGCAACCACTAGATTTTTGCTTCGAGTTCACACACTCAATCCTGGTAAAATTCAAAAACGTGCTTATTCCAATATTTTAGAACCAAAGCTGTACTGTGAATCTTGTATCTAACTGGGGCTATGCGACTATGAGAATCGGCTTCTAGCTAAGCTGCACGAATCACGTCCATGCACTGAGGGTCTCGGTCCAGATTTCCATAAATCGGAAAGGTTTAGACTTGGGGTGATGATCCAGCTGAAAAATTAATTGGATAGGGATGTGATCCAACAGTGCATTAGATAAGCAAACCACTCTAGCTCGCTCGAAAATAGTTCTCCATTCAGGGCTCGATATTGCTCTATCAAGCTTCTCCCTTATATTCGCCTTTCCTCCTCTTCTATCGCACCATGTAAAGGTATTACCATAGAAGCCGAGATTGATAGCGCTTGCTGAAACATGAAGTCACACAGATAAAAATTCGAGACCAGTGTGCCCCCAATTTTCTCCTCTTGATGTAACACATCATTAAAATCTCCCAGACAAATCCAAGCTTTGGGCCCATTCCCCACTTTCCTATTTAAATCTTCCCAAAATTCTTTTCGCCTCGATCTCTCAACCGGCCAATGACAAAACCAGCAAATCCAACTCACTCTAAAGTCAGACTCTACTAAGATTCTTATAATCCAGCTCGAATAAGACACAATTGACCATTTCCAGCAACTCTTCCAAAAAACCGCCAGACCCCTTTTACTATATTCAGCATTGACAGCAAACACATTGTCAAAATTTAAACTGTTACCAAGCTTTATCAACTTCTCCTTATGAGATTTTGTTTCACACAGGAACAACCCGTTAGGGGAGTAATTCCGTACAAAGCCGCGGAGGCCTCGAACTGTCGAGGATCTCCCCAATCCCTGACAGTTCCAGGCTATGAGGCTCATGGATGAGGGTGGGGCATGTTTTGGCCCGCCTCCTCAGCCATTGGATGAAAATTATTCTTGCTTCCTAAGTCTTCCCCAGTAGTCGCCTCGTCTTGGTTTCCCCCTATCCTTTGACCCCGAGCACGGCGTTTCCAACTCCCACTCGGTGAGCTAGTTTGGGTTTGAGAGGGATGTTCAGAGGACCTGGCACTTGAAATGGATACCCTGTCCACTACTTCGGGATTGAAATGAGAGTCCCTAATCTCTTCTGTGGGTTTAGAATTGCTCTCTGTGGGTTTGATGCAAGCCTGTCTTAGCCCCTGAAATCTTTTGTTTGCCCGTATAAGAAAGAGGAGTTTTTTCGATAAATAGCCACCTTACAACTCCATTTTAGAAAAATAGCAAAAATTTTTTTTTTTTAAAAAAACTAGCCACCTTGGAACAAAAATATCCTTGATAAAATTGAAAATTACGCAAAAGGTTTTTTTTTTTTTTCCCTTTCCTTTCTTCCTATACACAGCCGTTCGTGGGGTTTCTACACAGCCGTTCGTGGGATTTCTCTAAGGTCACTCTTTGCATCTCATCGCCTCTCACTCTCATTTTTTTGTATTTTCTCATATCTCAAACTAAAATCAGATAAAAATTTTATCTTTTTTCTTATTAGATGAAAGTAAGGAAATATGTGTTTTTTTTGTTTTTTCTCTTTCTCTTTTTTCTTGTAAGTTTTATTAGTTTAGGGTTTTTTAAGCTTTTTATTTGATATGGGTATGCAAGAAATTAATTTATGAGATGTTATATGTGATTTTAAAGATACTTAGGTGGCATATGGTTTGAAAATGGGAGAAATTTTGTATAAAACTAAAAAATCGCGAAAAACAGTAAAAACGGAGGAAATTTGGCGAAAAAGATGAACTTCCGCCAATTTCCTCCTGTTTGTCAGTTTTCGCAAAATTTCCGCTAATTTTCCGCCAGTTTTCCGCCATTTTTCTGCCAATTCATGGAAAATGGCGCTACTGGTGTGCTTCTAAAGGGAAAGGGAAAATGGCGCTGCTTCTAAAGGGAAAGGGAAAATGGCGCTGCTGGTGTGCTTCTAAAGGGAAAGGGAAAATGGCACTGCTGGTGTGTTTTTTGCTTGAAGTGAAAATGGCGCTGCTGGTGTGTTTCTAAAGGGAAAGGGAAAGCTTTGTTTTTATGCCCTAGTTCTGTTTCGAAAGGAAAAGGGAACGGAGGAAAAAAAAAATCAAAAACAACAAACTAAAACAAAGTTGCATTTCGGTAGAGAAAATAGACCCAAAAAAAAGTACAAAAGGGTATTTGGTCCTGATGTACTAAAAGGTGGTTATTTTTTTAAAAAAAAAAAAATTTTGCTATTTTTCTAAAATGAAGTTGTAAAATGGCTATTTTTCGAAAAAAAATCCAAGAAAGAGTGTCCCTGTCCAGACTTCCAGATTGGGCCATTTTCCAGCTTGATTCATCATATCTTCTCTTTGGGTCCTTTAAGGGGATTTGGGCCCATCCGCTGTAAACTTCCTTTTCAAGCCCATGGAACTCCCCCTCTGCCCAGTATCATTACCATTCGGGTTTTTTCGATAAATAGCCACCTTACAATTCCATTTTAGAAAAATAGCAAAAATTTTTTAAAAAAAAAAACTAGCCACTTTGGAACAAAAATACCCTTGATAAAATTGAAAATTACGCAAAAGGTTTTTTTTTTTACCCTTTCCTTTCTTCCTCTACACAGCCGTTCGTGGGGTTTCTACACAGCCGTTCGTGGGGTTTCTTTAAGATCACTCTTTGCATCTCATCGCCTCTCACTCTCATTTTTTTGTATTTTCTCATATCTCAAACTAAAATCAGGTAAAAATTTTATCTTTTTTCTTATTAGATGAAAGTAAGGAAATATGTGTTTTTTTTGTTTTTTCTCTTTCTCTTTTTTCTTGTAAGTTTTATTAGTTTAGGATTTTTTAAGCTTTTTATTTGATATGGGTATGCAAGAAATTAATTTATGAGATGTTATATGTGATTTTAAAGATACTTAGGTGGCATATGGTTTGAAAATGGGAGAAATTTTGTGTAAAACTAAAAAATCACGAAAAACAGTAAAAACGGAGGAAATTTGGCAAAAAAGATGAACTTCCGCCAATTTCCTCCAGTTTGTCAGTTTTCGCAAAATTTCCGCCAATTTTCCGCCAGTTTTCCTCCAGTTTTCTGCCAATTTTCCTCCATTTTCTGCCAGTTCGTGGAAAATGGCGCTGCTTCTAAAGGAAAAGGGAAAATGGCGCTACTGGTGTGCTTCTAAAGGGAAAGGGAAAATGGCGCTGCTTCTAAAGGGAAAGGGAAAATGGCGCTGCTGGTGTGCTTCTAAAGGGAAAGGGAAAATGGCGCTACTGGTGTGTTTTTTGCTTGAAGTGAAAATGGCGCTGCTGGTGTGTTTCTAAAGGGAAAGGGAAAGCTTTGTTTTTATGCCCTAGTTCTGTTTCGAAAGGAAAAGGGAATGGAGGAAAAAAAAAACCAAAAACAACAAACTAAAATAAAGTTGCATTTCGGTAGAGAAAATAGATCCAAAAAAAAAGTACAAAAGGATATTTTGGTCCTAATGTACTAAAAGGTGGTTATTTTTTAAAAAAAAAATTTTTTTTACTATTTTTCTAAAATGAAGTTGTAAAATGACTATTTTTCGAAAAAATTCTTACCATTCCCTACTTCTATGGGATTCTTGTTTTGCAAACCACATTGGTTGTTGTGCTCCGAATTCATGGTAGAGCTTGTATTACCCGCAACCTTATCGCTTCCAACATTCAAAAAATCTGCAGGTAGCTCATCTGTAGATATACTAATCACAGTTTTGGAAACATCATCACCAGCCTGCTCCCTAGAGGTATAGGGAGGAGGTAGACTTTTTCCTTTATCAGAAGTATCTGACACAGAAACATCCATACTCCTAATGATAAGGTTAACGTTAGGGTCCACTCCTGCTCTTGAACCAATTGCCTTGTCTTGGAAGTCGTGCTCTTGGCTAGAGCCGTTGTCGGACTCCTTGAGCGGTCCCTCTCCCGTCGAATCGCCTTCTCCGACTCTCTCGTCGTTCTGTTCTGGGACATTCTTTCTTATACAGGCAAACAAAAGATTTCAAAGACTGAGATAGGCTTGCATCAAACCCACATAGACAACAATTCTAAACCCCCATAAGAGATTAAGACTCTCATTTCAATCCCGAAGTAGTTGACAGGATATCCATTTCAAGGTAAGGTAGATTTTTGTTGCATGGTTCATTGTTATTTTATGGACACCTATTAGCTTGTACATAAAAAGGATTTTATTATTATTATTATTTTTTTATCATTCTTGGCATGGGATGATGTTATAATTTATTAATTTCTTTTCACTTCTATTTTGGTCAAATCAGTAATTTATTTTACATCGTGAATAAGGATCAGACTTTTGTTTCAAGCCTTTGGCCCCCACACGTATATTTGAATAAAAAAAATGCCCTCAAATCCTACTAGTGTAAAGGTACATTGTTCAAGACTATAAGCAACTCAGTGGGAGTTATACGTCTAACGTTTTTGAGGGGGTGGACTATTGTGGCAAGGTTAACTTGGATACCTAACCCATAGACTATATGCATTATTAACTTTAGTAAGCTGCAAAAATGTTGAATATTAAGTGGAAAAAACTTTCCAAATAATTGAAAATGATATCATATTTGTTGTTTTTTTTTTTTTTTTTTTTTTTTTTTTTTTTTTTTTTTTTTTGTAAAGACTATTTTGACTTGGTATAAATAAATACTTCATCATATATGACTATTAGTTGCATTCATATATCACACTACTAATTCTCTGCACTTTGGGGGAAAGAAAAAAAGGAAAAGGGAAAAAGAGTTGTTTGGCATTACAGATGGGGTGGTCATCACCATGGTTGTGTCTTCTCTGGTTTCTCTTCCTTTCATTGGCTTTATCCTATCCATCTTCTAATTCTTCATTGTGCCATCTTCATGAGAGCTCCGCTTTGCTACAATTCAAAAACTCATTTTCCATTGACAACTTTCCTGGTTATGCTTATTGTGGTTTTGATGAACCTGAAGCAGAAGCAAGCAACAGTAAGACACTTTCTTGGAAGAATGGTACAGATTGTTGCACATGGAGTGGAGTCACTTGTGATAAAACAGGTAATGTGATTGAGCTTGATCTTCATTGTAGTAGACTTTTAGGAATTATTGACTCCAACAGCAGCCTTTTCTTGCTTACACACCTCCAAAGTCTCAAGCTCTCTAACAATGATTTTCAAGGCTCCCAGATTTCATCTCAGTTTGCTAGGTTTACAAGTTTAAAGCACTTAAACCTATCATATTCCAATTTTTCTGGCCAAGTCCCTGTAGAAGTCTCTTATCTATCAAAGTTGCTTACACTTGATCTCTCCATAAATTATGGGGTGAGTTTAGACACATCTACCATGCGAAAGATCAGTACAAACCTAACCAGTCTTAGGGTTCTGAAAATCTGTCTTGTCGATATGATTTCCGTAAAACCTCACTCTTTGATGAATTTGTCGTCTTCCTTGACATATCTTAAACTTAGATCTTCTTATCTTCAAGGGGACTTCCCAGAAAACATTTTCCGTCTACCAAACCTCCAAGTGCTTGACTTAGGTTGGAATGAAATTCTCAATGGTTCTATTCCAAACTCTAACTGGAGTAGTCCACTCAGAAAGTTAAGACTTTCTGTGACCAAATTCTCAATCAATTTTTCACATCTTGCTGGAACTTTGAAGTCTTTGAATGAATTATATCTTCGTAATTGTAAATTTATAGGATCATTTCCTTCCATGTTCGTGAACATTACAAAAATCTCTGTTTTGGACCTTTCCTATAACAATTTAAATGGCCAAGTCCCCTGGTTCTATCTAAATTTAGAGAAACTGACTTATTTAGATCTTTCCGGCAATAATTTTAGTGGTCAGCTTCCAGAAACTGTTGCTAATCACTCAAATCAAAATTCTTTCTTATATGATTCTTCAACAGAGCAATTACTGGGTCATGTTCCCCTGAATTTAGCGATACTAGACTTATGTGACAACTTGCTGAGTGGAAGAATACCATCTTGGTTATATTCCATTCCAACTTTGGAGTACTTGAACGTGCAAGGCAACCAGTTTAGTGGATCTATTGAAGAATTCCAATATGGTTCTTTGGTTCATCTTAATTTAGGTTATAACAAACTCCATGGCCCTTTTCCAGCATCAATATTTCAACAAGTGAATCTCAGATATCTACGACTTCCAGGAAATAAGTTGAGTGGTGTTGTGGATTTACACCAGTTTTCAAAGTTGAAGAACCTGCGTAGATTGGACCTTTCATATAATGAAATTTCAGTAAGTTCTAACAACCCCATGGATTATACTTTGTCCAACATCCTTTACATATTGGAATTGTCTTCATGCAACATGAGTGAGTTCCCATACTCTTTAAGAGCTTCAGAAACTTTAGGATATCTAGATCTTTCCTACAATAGAATTCAAGGCAATATTCCCAAATGGCTATGGAATGTGGGCAAGAAAAACTTATATCATTTGAATCTTTCTCACAACTTTTTGACAAATGTAGAACAACTTCCATGGAAGTACCTAGGTCTTCTTGATCTTCGTTTCAATTTGATTCAAGGACACCTTCCAATTCCACCTCCTTCTACAAGTTATTTTTTTATTTCAAACAACCAATTGATAGGAGAGTTGCCTTCTTTGATTTGTAGCCTCACTTTTATTCAAGTCCTCGATTTGTCTAATAACAATTTGAATGGTAGCATTCCTATGTGCCTTGGAAATCTTAATCACCTCTCAGTTCTGGATTTAAAGATGAATATGTTTGATGGCGTGATTCCAACAACATTAGCAAAAGGAAATTCCTTGAGGAACATCAACCTAAATGGTAATCGATTGGAAGGACCATTGCCCCAAGCTTTGCTCAATTGTAGAAACTTGGAAATTCTTGACCTAGGTAGCAACTTGATAAATGATACTTTCCCTCATTGGTTGGAATCACTTCCAATGTTGCAAGTTCTCATATTGAGATCTAACAACTTTCATGGTTCTATAGATGGTCCCAATGTTAGACTTCCATTCCAAAAGTTGAGAATCATGGACTTGTCTTATAATCAATTCAATGGTCGTTTGCCAACAAAATATTTTGAGAATCTCTTGGCTATGGTGGATGAACATGTGGATAAATTGAGATACATGGGTGAAAATATCTCTTATTCTGACAATGGTTACTATCAAGATTCTGTGATAGTGACAATCAAAGGCTTTGACATGGAATTGGAAAAAATCCAGAACATCTTCACAACCATTGATTTTTCAATGAATAATTTTGAGGGAGAGATTCCAGAGCTGATTGGAAATCTCAAAGGTCTGAAAGGTCTCAACTTGTCTCACAACAACATAAGTGGTCATATTCCACAATCATTGAGAAATTTAACTAATCTGGAATGGTTAGATCTCTCCTCGAATGAGCTTTCAGGTTCAATTCCCATGCAACTAATAGAAATGGTGTGGCTTGAAGTCTTGAACCTTTCACAGAACCGGCTAGTGGGAGCCATACCTCGAGGAAACCAATTCGATAGTTTTGGAAAGGATGCTTTCATTTGGAATCTGGGATTATGTGGATTTCAGTTGTCTATAGAATGCGATGATAGAGATCAACAACCATCTCCATCAGAAGGTGATCCATTGGAGGCTGCAAATGAATTTGATTGGAAGTTTGCAATGTTGATGGGATATGGTTGTGGATTAGTGATTGGAATATCAGTGGGAAGTATGTTGTTTTCAGACAAAAGACTTGCTTGTTTCATAAGAAAGGTTGGAGGAGAGCAATGGATTGAATTGCTAAGAAGACAGAAGAAGAATAAGAAGAAAAAGAAGAAGGATCTCTTCACTAACAAGATACGAAATCAGTAGCCTTTTGGAAAACTTAATCTGCAAAAAGGTATCGAATAAGAACTCTGCTTCTTAGAACATAATAATATAAATGTATTTTTGAACATTTCTTGTAACATAATATTGTCTGTTGTAGTAATGAATATTTCATGATTCAAACTCTTAGTTTTATATTCATTAATTAATTATTTTGTTGGGCGTTAGGTACCATGTACGATCTTTCTTTTGTCAATATTTCTTTAATAGTTTGCTGCAGTTTTTCTCTTTAATTTTGGTTTGTTAGTTATTTCTGAAATTATTTTTGTATTGATTGAATTTTACTTTTCTTTGGTGTCTTTTGCCAGTTATAATCTGGTAAAGGCTCTCTTGGCGTTTTGTTTGAATTTGGATTTTAGCAATATGAAACTACTAGTGTTTGTGCTATGCACTCTTACTCTTGCTCCTTGTGTTTGTGTTGGTGTTTTCACTTTCTGTACTAGTTGTTTGTGGTCTTGGGTTTTTTTGTATTTTAGTTTTTATGTAAATTGAAATTTGTTGATTTGGATAGGTTTCGATCCGAAATCTACACTGTGTGAGTTTTTCAAAGTGGGACAGTGTACCAAGGGTTTCAAATGCAAGTTTTCACATGACTTGAATGTCCAGAGGAAGGGTGAACAGATTGGTATTTATAAACATAACAGAGGTACGTGAAATAAACATGTCTGAATATTGATTTCAGTTTGTGTTTTTTGCAATTCCTTAAGTGCTTAACCTGATGGTGTCTGTTGTTATTATTAGAAGAAACCATGGAGGATTGGGATCAAGACACATTGGAGAAGGTCGTGGAGTCAAAGAAGACATAGTATAACCAGAATAAGCTGACTGAAATTGTATGTTTATTCTCAAATCTTTCATCTTTTTGGCCATATTACTCAGATGGTAGATCTGGTATTAAGGGATTTACATTTGCAGATTTTGGGGTGTTCTCCCTATTTCTCTCCAGATATTTATCCTTTGCACCTGCTTATTGGGGTTTTCATTTTTCATTTTAAGTAAATGTTTGTGATATGATTGTTGTAAGTTGTAATTAAACCCCTTTCATTACAGCTCAGTGTAACCAGAGCAATTTTGTGTCTCAAATTTGAGGCTTGTAGAGAAGTTTTGTGATCTAGAGCAGGAACATTCATCACTTCAGTCAAAATGTCTTTAATTACTATTGTGTTACATTTGAGCTTATATTGAAAGAAATATATGGTGTCTAGATGTAAGTTTTGAGTCATGTTCTTCTTGAACTTGGCAGCAAAGTTTAGATACATAGAGAAGAGATGAGGTTTAGTTCCATATCAAATTGAGCCAGGCTCCAAATTTCAGGTAATGAGGACAGACTTCAATTTTCTTGCAAAAAAGTTGTGGCCTTTTAGATGATTTGATTCGTATGTTTTCTGTGTAAATCAATACCCCTATTCATTGATGGAGTAATTAAATATTAATTGATTAAAGCTCTACTCTCAACTTTGTGAAAAAAATCTTTGAAATGGTAACGGTAATTTTCTATATATATATGAAATTGATTAAGTGTTTGTCATGAGCATCTAATTTAAAAACCCTTTACAATAAATTCTAGCCGCTAAAACCTTTAGTCTCCTGTAAATCCTAACCATTAATTGAAACTACTTTTAAAAGATAAGGAACCAAAAAGATCTATGAAACACCCATTCTTAATGATAAGCCGCTACGGAGACATGGACAACTTATTGCTATGGTCGTATGATATTTCTTTGTTCATAGAAGCAACCATACGCATATATTAGCATCGAATTGCAAGCTTGGTGGTGTTAGTTGAGTACCAGCTCGAGGTTGTTGGTACTGCTGGTGTTTAGCTCATAAGATACAACTTATCCCTCAATATTTTCTGCTCATAACAGTTGTACCTTTATCAGCAGCTTCAAGTGTCATGCATAAATCATAGAGTGTTCTTCATTTATGTGACAACCTGATGTCTGAAACATGTCTACAGGAATAGGTTGTTAGAAAAAGTGACAGATCTATATCATTAGCATTTTGGAGACTTGGTGCCTTGATGTGTACCATTTATGAGTGATTTCATATGCCATATGGTATGCAAATCTGATTTTTTATGGTGGCCGATATGGATGTTCGTGAAATTAGCTTTTACACTGAATCACTGATATTTGAATTTTTCTATTTGCTTGATTTGTATCTAGCATGGATTTTGAACCATTTATGAATGAAATAAGGTTTCTTTTTTTTTGAGTTATTGAAATATGAATGAAATAAGATTTCATTCTTCTGGAAATTTTGTCACTTTGGCAGATAGTATTTAGCTTTATCAGACTGGTCATAAAGGTTGGGTAATTGTTAATTACAAGTCTATGTTTGTTTGATATATGCAACATATTTAGGGAGACTAATATCTTCTTGTGTCCCTGGGATTGCTGATCTTTCTAGTTTGGAAGTGCTTCATTGTACGGAGAGAAACTGGCAAAACTCTCTGATTCCATCTAGAGTGACACACTCTTATTTGATCCAAACTTTAACTTTTTTGTCTGCATTTTGAGTCGAGTGGAGCATCTTGGAATTTTTACTAATCTTTCTTGGATCACTGAGGCGGCACATATTCATTTCATGTGCTGTCTGACTTTGTTCATTATTAATATGCTTTACATATTTCATATGACATGATTTATTACTTGGGTTGAACATTCTGTACTACAGGATATCTGTTATTAACATACTTGCACACTATTTGCAGGTTTGCAAATACTTTCTTGAAGCAATTGAAAAGAAACAGTATGGTTGGTGTTGGTTCTGGGATTGCCCAAATGGTGGCAAAGATTGTCACTACAGACATGCTCTTCCTTCAGGCCATGTTTTGAAATCTCACTTCTCGAGGAAGAGGCCAAAAAGATTCCCAATTGAGGAGGAAATTGAGAATCAGGTGAATATTTGTTATGTGGTACTTTGCCTTTTACTCTCCTTTATTGAGACAGAACAACTTTGTTTGCTTGATTTGAGTATTCCTTTTCATATTGTCTTTGCCTTCACTCAGTTTTGTGTTTCCAATCTAATTTTGGTTCAACGAAGGATTACTTTAGCGTGCAAAAGTAAACCCCTCCTATGACTACTGAGCTGTTCTTTCAATGGAAGAAGAAAAAGATGGAAGAAACTGGTCTTGCTGCACAACAAGAAAAAAGAGCTAAGAATGACCACATGAGGTCTTTTTTTATATTATATATCTATACGGTACATTCCATTCAGTTAAAGAAATGTACTTAAAAGTGGTACTGATATATATTTCCATGTTTTCAGTGATCAAGCGCTGTTCCTTTCTGATTCTTGCTTGTTTGTGGATGACACTAAGGCCTATGAAAAATACCAGAGAGAAGTAGAATCTGAGGTTGCTGAGCAAAAGGTAAATCTTCTTGTTCTTCCTTCAAAACCATATATGATGTTAGTAATGGTTAAAAGTGTCGTTTTGAGGTCAAGGGAATCTTATATTATGCCATTTCCATTCTTTCTTCATGTTCCAACACTGTATGGCTCATTAAGTCTGACAGTTTATAACTGCTTATTCTAAGGAATATATTTGCATGCTTAGTTGCCGTTATTATCTTAAGATAGCACAATATTATTATAATGAAATTTTCCTATTGTACACAAATTTTTTTTGCAATTGTCATGTGTTAATTGTCATAAAAATTACAGTAAAGCTCCCTTTTTTTGCATGATTTGCAGAATGCATATGTACTTGCAGAAAGTAGAGAAGCACCCCCTTACTTTTTATTCTTTTGTGCAAAATGCATATGATCTGTTTAAGGTTGCTGTTAGTCAGCCAAAAGTACCATTGGGTATGTACTATGCACTCTTGCTGTTGTGTTTGTATTGGTGTTTCCACCTTCTGTACTGGTTGTTTGTGGTCTTGGCTTTTTTTGTAATTTGTTGATTTGGATAGGTGTTGATCCGAAATCTAAACTATTTGAGTTTTTCAAGGCAGGACGGTGTAGCAAGGGTTTCAAATGCAGAGTTCTCATATGACTTGAATGTCCAGAGGAAGGGAGAGAAGATTGATACTTACAGTGATAAGCGTGACAAAGGTGAATGAATAAACACGTCTGGATATTGCTTTCAGTTTGGTGTGTTGAATAATTCTTCAATGTAAGTACTTTAACTCATTGGTGTGTTTGTTATTATTATTAGAAGAAACCATGGAGAATTGGGATCAAGAGACATTGGAGAAGATCGTGGAGTTGAAGAAGACAGAGAGTATAACCAGAACAAACCAACAGAGTACAACTGTTATTAGTTGGTCTAGGTGTTTTTTTTGGTAGTCTAGTTGTTGTTAAACCTTTTATGGAAAATTATCAAATATGTGAATATATGACTAGCTGACCACAGGAAGTAAATAACTCCCTATTATTTTCTTTTTGTGATACATCGATGATAGAACTTTGGTATCTTAGAAATGTATTTTCATCATTCATGGTTTTCCCTCATAGATAATGACTAACGGTTTTTATATATATATGTATGATTCAATCTTTCTTTCTTCCCCCCCCCCCCCCCCCCCAAAAAAAAAAAAAAACTGTTTGTACATTAATTCCTACTCCAGCACTAATAGTTAGTATGTGAAATAATATAAAACAGAGTAGTTAGAAAAAGAGCATTACATAGGCTTAAGGTAACATAAATGACAGAAAGTAGAGAGTAATTATGATGGATTAACCAAGAAAACAAAGGAATAACAAGACAACAAGGGATTGTTGCCGGCGATTTGTTTGAAATGTAGTAATTGCTTCTTAAGGCCGTAAAATTCTCTATTAAGTTTATGGTATGCATATGACTTATACCAATATAAAATAAGTCAATATTTTTGTAAATGTGCCAACTTGTTTGTGCATATTCCTCTTTTGAAATAAACATACATACATATATATATATATATATATATATATATATATATATATATTTATATATATTAGTTTGACATTTTATTGTCTTTTTTCGAATCAAAATCCTAAATTCATTTAGAGAATTTCTGATTCATTAAAGGATGATATGCTATATATTTTCCAATGATATTCTCGACAATCGAGTGCTAATAAAGTTGACTTTCCTCTAAAAGTGTGGGAGCTTATAGGCAAAAGAAAACAGGATACCTCCAACATGGAGAACTTTACTGGTGTGACAACCTATGCATTTGGAGTATTTAGATTTCAATGTATAAAATTGAGATTGAAAAAAATAAATAAATTTATATGAATTCGAAACACTATGTATGGTTAGCTTCATTTATCTATATTGTTGTTTGGGCTTGTTTTGAATAATTTAATTTGGGTATTCAAGGATATCATATATATGAAAGCGTTTAGTTTTCCTTAATAAATACAAAAATATCTAATTTCTTTTCTAAGGTTTTCCAATTATGTTTTATCTTATGTATATATGGAAAAAAATATTACAAAAATATGTGAGCAATGGTTAAATATTTTATATCCTCCAGTTGCATGCTAATTAATTCATGTACTAACAAATTATGGATTAAGTTGATAGTTCATAGAACTATTCTAAAATTCTGTGACACATATTTTTGGTTGGCTGTTATGCTAAGAAAATAAAAGTAATTAAATAGTACTGCAAGGCAACCAAATGTATTATAGTGGTCCATAAAAATCCATTACAACATATTCAGTCTCTTGCAAAAGTTATTGCTATTTACAACATATTTTGTCTCTTGTAAAAGTTATTGCTGTGCTATTTACAACACATTATGTGTGTTGTTGTAAATAAAGTTTTACAACCTCTTTTACATTTATTTATAATACACACTGTACAATGCATTCATTCATATGGTATATATGCATCTCATCCAAATGCACCTTATTGAACATATACTTCATTCAGTTCTAATTACCCCAATATTTATACATACTTTATTCATTATCTGAATATCACATTCCAATCCCATATGAACACAATCATCATGACAATGGATCATCAATGAAATTCAATAATGAAATAGCAAATCAAAAAGAAGAACAAGATCCTTGATTAAGAATAAAGCATCAAGCAGGGTTTCAACCTCCTGAGTTTAGATTTACAATTGCTAAAAGGCATTTAGTAAATTTATGGTCCATTCCTAGGTAAAGACCCTTTTTTGGCATCAAATCAGTGGCTTGATTAGCTTCCAATGGCACAAAATTTAACCTCTCTCGATGCATCCTTTACAAGTAAACTTGTATATCAGCAGTAACTAATCATAGGATCCAAGATAATTCATTTGATTCTAATCAAGTGTCCCCAATGTTCAACAATTTAGCAATTTTGCGCAATTACTAGACCATGAAATAGATTTATATCTAGCTTTCTCATGTAGAAATAGTGGCAACTAGCTTTTTGTATCGGTAGCTCAACTGTGGTAACATGCATGACCCAAATTTTCCACCAATTTGGACCAACAGCTATCCCATCACAGTTTCTGTCGGGTCGGTGGAATCAATATTACCAATACCAACAACTTCTTCCGAACCAGACACACAATGTAAAGTCTCACCAACAACAACAACAACAAAACATGGCAAAGATTCTATAAGTTTATCAATTTTGATCAATCTGATACTTAGGAATTAATTAATTATATTAAAGATTAAGTATTTAGTTATGAATATTTTCATGCTAGATATGAGAGGAGAGAAAGTTGATAATTCAAATGTAGAGTTAAAGAGATTGGTTGGGATTTTTAGCGTACTCTTTCACGTGTTTGTGGTATTATTAAGATTTTTAGCGTACTCTTTCACGTGTTTGTGGTATTATTAAATTTGATATATTGGGGAAAAATCATAATAGTGCAAATACGAAGTGAAAAATCATACCGTACTTCGCACCACTTTAATTTGCAGACTGAAAAAGATCTCAGTGACATCCTCTGTGCTTGATTTTTTTTTTTTTTCTTTTTTCTTTCTTTTCTTGTCTGTTTCAAGAAGAAAAAAAAAAAATTGCAGTATAGAAACGACGAATATAAATGTCACACACACACACACACACACACACACACATATATATATATATATATGTCAACGCACACGTCAAAGATCAAACATTTGATGGAGTTTGAGGGCATACATAAAAAGATAAGTCTTGGAAGTATGGGAAAAAAAAAAAAAAAAAAAGGTTTAGAAAAACCTATCAGAGAAAAAAAAAATTAAAAAATAAAAAGCAGTAAATATTGGATCCATGTTCCCGGATGTATACTTCAAAATTTTGTCAAATTGTAAAATGTGAATTGCCTAGCTTTTTGAATCTAATTATATATCGTTGACTATTATCTAAAGGGTATAATGTTATTAATTTTTAAAATTATATAATATATTATAATTTGATATGATATAATATATTTATATACATAATATAATATAAGATAATACTTTGTTGAAATTGAAATTGAAAGAAAAAGGTTTTGAGAACTATAAAGTGCTAAACCCATCATAGTTTAAGGGATCATATAGCCGCTGCCAATAATATCCCTATATTTATTTTTAATTGACAAACAATTCTACCTCCAAAGACATTAAATTAAAAACCGACGAAGCAAAGGTTCTGCATAACGATATATATTCCATAAAACATCTAAGAGATGGAAAATTGAACATTTGTTGACTAGTAGAAAACGATCTTTCTTATTTTCCCCCAAGAAGAACTCTTTATGCACTAATTCCTTTTAATCGAGCACTAATATTTTGTAGTTATAAAAGAGCTGTTAACAGGCTTGAGGTGACTTGAATGACAGAAAATATAAAGTCATTATGATGGATTAACAAAAGTAAAAAATAAAAAAATAAAAAAGCAAAGAAATGACAAAACGACAAGGGATCGTCGCTGACAATTTGTTTGAAATATAACGTGTCAAACTTTTTTGTTTTTTTTTTTTTCTTTTTTTTTACAAAATGGAAACATGCACAAACAACTTGGCACATTTACAGCCATGAATTCTTGTAATTGTAGCTATAGAAATCACTGTAGAGAATTTATGATTCATTAAAGGATGATATGCTATATATTTTTCAATATTGTTGTGGACCATCTAGCGCTAATAATAAATTCACCAAAAAAGGAAGGAAAAAAAAAAAAAAATCTAGTGCTAATAAAGTTGATTTTCATCTAGGAGTTCGGGAACTTGTGGGCAACAGAAACCAGGACATTTCCAACATGGAGGACTTGCTAGCTTGCCGACTTATGCATTTGGAATATTTAGATTTCAATATATAAAATTGAGACTAAAAAATAAATAAATAAAAAAAGGAGGGAAAATTTATTAGAGACATAATGTGTGGTTAATTTCATTTCCTATATTTTTGTTTGAGCTTCTTTTGAATAATTCAATTTGGGTATTATGTTTTATAAGCATATATAGAAAAATAGTTACAAAAAAATGTGAGCAATGCAACGTTAAATATTTATATCATCCAGTTGCATGCTTATTAATTTATGTATTGAAGAAATATGGACAAAAATTCTGTAGCAAATTTTACGAAACATGCTCTCATGGAAAATATTTTTGATTGGTTGTTAGGATAAGAAATGAAAATTAAAGATTACTACAAGGCAAGCAAATTTATAGTGGTTATAGAAAATGAGCCTAATAATATTTTGCTACAAATCCCAGCATTAATGATAACTAATATTCTATTATAAAAATGTATATATTTGTGTAGTTTGTGACAATAACAGTAGTATAGGCATTGCCAATTGTGAATTTTTTATTTTTTATTTTTTATTTTTTTTGACTCGAATGTACTACACCATATATAGATCTATCTTCTTTCCTCAGTCAACTTTGTATGTAGACCTTAAAATAAATAATTAATTTGACAAAAATAAAAAATTATCTATGAAAACCTATAGATATATAAAAAGATGATACATAGCTTGAAGAAGGATTTCTTACTAACTAAAACTCTTTTGAAATAACTTGATACATCACTGGATTCACATTCTCTTTCTTTTTTGGTAATAACTTGATCCACGCTTTTTATTTATTTATTTATTTATATCGACATTCTCACACTCTTCTCTTTTCACTTTGTTTATTTTCAGTTGTTGGGGTAGATAATAATATAATACATCTTATGCTTAAAGATATAATAAGTTTATAACTGAAAAACTCATCTCTTCACTCTTACACCTCAGGATTGCCTTCTCCTACCCAAATCAACCTGAGATTTTGATTTTGACTCTTAAATCAGCTTGAGTCAGCAACCCCATTAAACAAAAACTAACCCCAATTGATTGAACTGTAAAATGAAAAAGAGGAAAAACCTCATCTAGATTCCCACTTCCTTGTCTCCATTTTTTTTTTTCTCTGACTGTGGTTAAAATAAACCAAAAAGGAAAATTCCCAAAGTAAAAGCCAACAACATTCTAAATTATATTTTCCAAACCCCCATAAAACATCCAAACAACAAAACCCTAAACCCCTAACCCAATTGAAAAAAGAAAAAAAAGAAAAAGAAAAAAAAAAGGACTAAAATGTTTTTAACCAGAATAATTACAAGAAACAGAGGTTGTAGTTGAAGAAGAAGAAGGAGACGAGGAAGACAAGAGCCTCTCTTGTACATTAATGTCCTCCATGTTCCCCGAAACACCGACCTCGTCACTGCCATTCCCCAATAAGACGTTGTCGCCATTGGAGTCGGAAACAACTCCAAATATTAAATCAATATTATCCTCAAACCCTGTATCCTCAAACAAATCCGGTAACTGGGGAGTTCTCTCAAAGGGAAGATCAGGCATCGGAAGATGCGCAAACCCAGTATCCAAGAAGCTCCAATTGAGTCCTTCATGTTCCATCATCCCAATTGCTGAAGAATCCATGCACGAAAGCATCTGTGTGCATGGACCTTGAGGAGTAGTAGCAGTGATACCCAATGGCTGCTGCATCATCAATGGCTGCTGTTGCCGATCAACTTCAGCTTCCACTTCTCCTTCACCATTGGTGGAGCTTGGAAATTGTTCCTGGGTTTGATTCAAAGGAACAATCTTCTTCTTCTTCAATCGGTCAATATAGTTGCTGATATCGAAATTGGTCACTGCATTAGCTCCTCTGTATTCAATTGCTGCCAGATCATATGCTGCTGCTGCTTCTTCTTGTGTATCTTCAAACAACAACAACAAAACATGGCAAAGATTCATGAGATTAGTTAATTAATTTAATTAATCAATCTGAATAATTAGGAATTAATTAATTAAGATATTGAGATTAACATGTGAATATTTTTTATGCAAGATAGGAGAAAGGAAAAAGTTGATGAATTTAAATATATAGTACAGTTAAGAGATTGGTTAAGATTTTAGACTATTCTCTCTCTCTCTCACGTGCGTGTGGTATTATTAAATTTGACAAATTCGGGGAAAATCATAATAGTACAAATTTGAAACTGTACTTTGCACCACTTTTGTAGACCGAAAAAGATCTCAGTGATATCCCCTGTGATTTAACTCTTTTTTACTTTTCTTTCTTTTCTTGTTTGTTCCAAGAGAGATAGAAAAAAAAAAAGTAGGGAAAATACATATAAACGAGGAATATAAATCTCTCATATATAGACACACATCAAAGATCAAACATTGATTGACAGTCTTGCAGTAGGAAAAATTGGTTTAGAAAAACAAAGCAGAGGAAAAAAAAAAAAAAAAAAGCTGTAAACATTGGATCTGTGTTCCCGGACATATGCTTCAAAATTTTGTCAAATTGTAAAATGTCAAATGCCTAGCTTTTGAAACCAATTATCTAGATTTGACTATTATTTGTCATTAGTGACTAAGTTATTATATATATATATATATATTTTTTTTTTTTTTCAGCAAAAAAGTAATTATATATCTATATATATATATATATATATATAATTTTTTTTCCTCCTAGGCTACCAAGCCATGCTATAATGGGCTCCAACAATTTTTTTTTTTTTTTAGTTTTAAAATTCTTTTAATTTTTAATTTACATGAAGTTACGATAAATGGTAAGAAAAATATAGTTATAAAGTACTGATATAGAAAAATTCCAACAAGAATTATAGGTTCCAGAGCTTAGGAGAAAATCACAAACACAAAAATTATAAACATTAGAAACTAAAATCCAATACTCTACCAAATACAAAAGACACATTATACGAGCTAGTGTTCTTAAATATTTGTGTTTAGGTTATTGTTTTGAACTATATACGAAATTAGGAAAAACAATTTAAAGAAAAGAATATATAAAGGAGTTCAACTTTTATAGTTTTATTAAAATATGGTTATATAAAAAGAGAATCAAATATATTTTTGGAAAGTTAAATCACAACTGTAAGGGAAAGGCCAAAAGAATAACAAAGAAAACCCAAAAAGCAAAAAGTAAAAAAATAAAAATAAAAATAAAGAAAGACAAATCAAGCTATTCTTGATCAGTTTAAAAATTTTGAATATAGTGTGAAAATCTAAAAAATTGGATCTGAAGCAAAGAAAACAAACTTTGTCCTACTGCTTGGCATATATAATATATACTAAATTTAATTAATTAACATTTATTTTTCAGAAAAAGGATAAAAGCCACATAAGAGGAGGAGGTTAGTGTCAGCAGTGAGTTGGCTAAAGAAGAGAGCAAAAGGCAGAGTAAGGAGAACACGTGACCCCCCGTGCCTGTCACTATTTGAAAAGAAAAAAAAAATAAAAACCAAAAAATAAAAAATAAAAAGGGATTGGATCAGTGACTCAGCAACAATCTGATTTTGTTTTATGGTTAGAATTACTGACAATCACCCAACCTTTTTCCATAATTCCTTCCTGGCCCATCACGTGCCTTGCGCCTGGAATTTTTTATTTTATTTTTTTTTCAGATCCGGGTCAAACTAATTGTTGGCTGATTGCCACTCTTGTGCAAGTGGTGTAAGTACACACGATGAGTAATTGATAAACTAAACGCATATCATGCTTTTTCATTTTCTGCCTAGTTTGACTTAAATTAGCAGCTTAATTGGGTGGTTGTGATTAATTGATGTTTGATATGACATTCCTGATTTTGCTTTATCAACCATGGCAAAACCTCCATTACCTATGTTTAATCAATTAGTTTGAGGACTTTTGAGAATTATTCATGTGTCCTTTTATTTAGAAATTATTATATTTTTTTTATTTTTTATTTTTATATTTTTGTTTTCTTCCAATAAGATAATTATATACATGGAGACGAAATTTTTGCTTTTGGGGTAAATTATATGGAGGGGAAATTAGTGCAAGCAAAATTGAATGATCAAATCCAAAAGCTAAACCTATCTTTCATGACAAAAAAAAAATAAAATCCAAATAAGTTTGTTAAAATTGTTTACGACAAATATAGTTGTCATATATATATATATATATATGTTGTTTTTTATTCGAAAAATCTTAGATTCGAAAATATTATGCATTAAGATTCGACGTAAAATTAGTACACGATCATAAAAAGAAATTCAAGAGCATTAAAAGTTTTGTGGTTCACTAAATTCATTAGAATAGCAATGTAGCTTGAAAAGAATATTATAAGCATTTTTTTTTTTTGTTTTTTTTCATTATCGTGTTGCTTGGAATAACAAAGTCATTTTTTTCAAGCATTTTTTGGATGATAAGTTTTAGAGTTTTACAAGCTGACCAAGATGATGTATGTCCTACTCAACCCTAAATTAGTAGTTTCATATCAATTTCATTATTCTTATATTTTTTTTAATTATTATTATTGATAGTTGCATTTATTTGCATTTAATGCCACAATGAGAAACTCATTTTTTTCCTAAGGTCTAAGTAGTTCAAATAATAATTAATAAACTACATGAAACATGCATGAATCTTGTTTTTTCCTTGAAAACATTAATGCACTTTATTCAAACAAATTGCATCAAAATAATGTGGGAATACGAAAAACCGAGAATTAAGAAGATAAATTGATCGATACAAAGTAATTAATAAGTATTTTTAATTCCCTATAAATGAATGGCAATCAATTAACAAAATCAAAATGCTTAAAAACAATAATATAAAAAGAAATGCATAGAATAATATAAAAATGAAAATGAAAAGAAAACATACTATAAGTTCCCAAGTAGAGATATTTATTTCCAAAAACTCGACCAATTCTTGCTTCCCATCGTCCATTATGGTGATGCCTATTCATTGCCAAAACCATTAAATTAAACACAACTTTAACAATGTCAAATTCATAAATCAAACTCCCCTTTACAAATGAATCCATAGAAATTATATGTGTCTATATATGGAGTTCATATTCGATGAACCATTTGAATATGAATCCGAACTATCCAAGTTTATGGATTCGAGCCACTTAAAATTATGTGACATTATTATTTATTTTTTCTTTAATTTAATACAATGAATCCCAAACCCCAAAAAGAACTACATAGAGAAAATA
This sequence comes from Ziziphus jujuba, assembly GCF_031755915.1. NCBI lineage: Eukaryota > Viridiplantae > Streptophyta > Magnoliopsida > Rosales > Rhamnaceae > Ziziphus > Ziziphus jujuba. The sequence continues at coordinate 6,342,809 of NC_083386.1, forward strand.
AAATATAATTAAAAAAAAAAAAAAAAAAAGACACAGAGAATTAGAAGTAGCCAGTTAAGTAATAGTACCTTGCGACCCCACGGTACTTAGAAACACCTCTAGAAAACCCACTGCTACGACGCCGTAATGATGCCAAGTATTCTTCCTTGGACACCTTCTCCATTTGTTCCACTTCTTTGGTGTATGATTCTATCTGTGTGTGCTCCATCATCATCACCACCATTTTCAACCATCAAAACAATTTTCCAATCCCAAAAAATAAATACATAAATAATTGATAATTATGTACCGGGAAATTCAATGTCGTAGTTGGACCCCAGTATTTTAGAGCAGCAAGGTCATAGGTACGAGCTGCAGCCTCCTCAGTGTCGTATGCCCCTATTAATATTGATAAATAATTAATTATTTAATTAATTAATAAAAACTTTGAAGCACCCCCTATGACCCACATCATCAGGATTCAGGACAATATTTCTTTATATATTTTCCTCAATTGGAAAAAACAGGGAAAAAAAAAAAAAAAGGTTGAGATCGAGTTTAGGAGGAAAAAGAGAGACTTACCCAAATAAACTAAATTAAGCAGCATCAGGGAGTGCATATGAAGTTTTGCAGTGAAGAAAGAGAGAGATTATAAAGAATAAAACAGAGTCAGAGAAACACACAAATTAATTTATTAATTAACAAAAAAAAGATCAACAACAATATATTAAACAAAGATTGCGATGCAGATCTCCTGCAAATATGTTTATTATATAATAAAGTATTTTAAATTAATAAAAATGGAGAAGAGCCAAAAAAAAAAAAAGAATTCCAATTAATTACCTTGTTTGCCTTTTTTGTTCTGAACGTTGTTCCATGAACTCTTATCCCATAGATGAGCTTCAAACCTTCCAGTCCATCTATGTCTGTTTCCAATCAAACAAAAAATTTCTTACATGCAATTGAAAACCCATTTAGGAAAATCAAAAGCAAATTGAAATATATAAAAATATATAGAGGGAAAGAGACCTGGTGACTCCTCTGTAAATGGAGCTTCTTCTTCCTCCTCCTCCACTGGCATTTGGGCCTTTGGCATTATTCTGCAAACATTTGGTTTTTCTAGGACGTTTTGTTTTGGGTTTTTGAGATTGATCAATAGGGACAATTTCAGGACCAGGACAAGAAGATGAAGAAGAAGATGAAGTAGAAGAAGAAGAATTGGCAGGAGACCTCTTCATTTTCTCTCTCCCCAAAAACCCAGAAAGCAAACACCCACGGTATATGACAATGTGTATATATATATATATATATAAAGAGAAAAAAAAAAGTATGTATATATATGGAGAAAGAGAGAAAGAGACAGAGAATATGTATTAAGAGGGATATAGCAGAGAGAGACTAAATGGTTGAAGAAAAGGGTAGGTGAATGTCTGTGAGTATTCTGTGCCCCTGGTTGGATTGAGTGAGAAAGGTGTTTTGGGAGTAGAGCATTTTGGTGAACAAAAGTGGTTTACCAAAACAGAGAAGACAGAAGAAGAAAACCAAGCATCAATGGGGAATAGAGAAAATGAAGTAGTGGAGGTGGTATTAAAAATAAGAAGAAAAAATAGGTTTATTTAACCAAGTGTGGAGAGTGGGGTAGACCATGGGTTAATAATTAACCATGGGTTTATAATTAACCATGAGTTAATTAATTGCCCTACACTTGGCTTTAGCCGCAGCCATGCTGCCAATCACATTTTGCTCTCTTTGCTGGCCTTTTCTATCCTTCAAGAATCTCTATTTTCTCTCTTTTCTTTTGTTTATTTTTATTTTTATTTTCAAATTTTATTCTTTTTTCTTTTATTTGTTTATATATATATATATATATATATTATATGGCTCATGGTTATACATGATACATGTCACTTACATTCAGAGGCTTGGGTCCCTAGTTACTTAGAAAAATAATATACCCTTTGATGTCACTTAAATTATTATTTTCATAATGTAAAGCTAATGTTTTTTGGGATTTTTATTTCGTGTTTTATTTTTATACGGTGACATATAAAATTGACAAAGTATATGGTATGTATAAGGATATAGTTTTTTGTTAAGTGTCATGATTTATTGATTTTGAGATGGCTGTTATATTCAGAATTCTGATAAAGCAAATTTTTTGAAATTATATTTATCTATAATTGTATTAAAATCTAAAATACAAATTTGAATTATTTTGATGCATCATCAAAATCCAATTAGACTATACTAGCTAGACTTTCCCCGAAGGACACCAAGTTCATCTTTAATATTTAAAATATGTTCAACGAAAAAAAAAAAACACAAAAAAGATAAAAGATAAGACTGGTTTAACGTCTAGATTTCGTAATAGACTAGACACCAAGTTCTTTTTTGCATTACAACTTTCTTTTTCTTTTCTTTTTTTTCTTCAAATATATTTTTCTCTTTTTGTACTTCTTTAAAATCTTCCATTATTTCTTGTAAGAATTATTAAAAAAAAATTAATAAACCACCGACCACAAGGACGGCGCGTGGTCGGTTAGAGATTAATGGAATGGAAACTCCAGGCAGCCACCACTGATGGCCGGCAGGACTTACTGTGATATCTTTGATAGATTCTCCACAGATAGAAAAGGAAATTTTATTTGGAATACCATTTGGATTTTATACACACTTCAAATTAAAATTTCTTAAATCAAATCCAAAACCATGTTTTATGGAAAGGAGTGTGTATAAAGTTAATTTAGAAAGTGTAAAAAGAACCATCCCACAGTCTACATCTCAGAAGCCCATACCTCCAAACCACCTTCCCCAACATGGTTTTTCAACTATGCAGATTTCTACAATATGATGCAAACAGTAGTCAAACTTATATTGGCAAAAACAACGTTGTTTTAACTCTTAAACTATGTACATCTTCTTCATGATGTTTTTCCCCATAGCCATAAATACAAATTTCTGATATTTTAAATGAAAGAAGCAAAAGGAGAGAGTGAATTTGAGAAAGCACTGGTGCAGAGCAGCAAATTACCAGACTCTATTCTGTTTCTCATGAATACCCTTTCAAATACCAAGCTTTGTGCTGCAGCCTGTAACTTATACTCGTCTAAGTCGTAATTGTTTGATTTTTTAGTCTGCAAGTTGATTTCACCTTTCTCAATCCCTCTATCAGGACTTTTGATGTACTTCTGAATATCCTGTTGAAGATTAATGGTTTCCGTTGGCTTCCGACCAAATGAGAATTGAGATTTCCACTCTCGTGTTGTGTTGACACTGGTAGGACTAGAGTGATCTAGGGTGTTGGCCATTAGTACAGAAACTTCATGGCCATTTTTAAACTGATTTTCAATGCCTGATTCCTGTAAATACATGCAATAATTTTCTGAAACTATCATTTTCTTAATGTGCCCTCATGTATGATTTTGCATGAAATGCTTTACTTTTGAGACGTTTTAACATAAACAATATCCTTATGGCTTGTGATATATTTTCTACACGTCTATGTGCATGTCAATACACATTGAAAGTAATCAATCCCCACATAACACATGTACATTTGTATGAATGAAGCAAAAGGGAAATATGTAGAACAATTGGTAATATATCTTTGTGAACTTGAAGAGGTAGACAAACTTGGGAAAACAGACTGTAGTATCTTACTCTCAAATGAGCTTCTCACATTTGTTTGCAGAACAAGAAAAGAAAAAGGATATAAAAGTAATTGCACAATTTTTTCTCACTATTCCTATTTAAATAGAACTTGTTTACCATGAAACAACCCTGAAGGTACTTTTTAGTCATAATATAATAGTCAATCAGTAATGCACTTCGGTATACCATTTTATTAATGGAATGGCAAATCATATTTCAAAAAACAAAGAACTTTCAGTCTTGAGTTGTACCTGTTTCTCCTTGTAGTGACTGTTAAAGCCATTAATGGCTGAAGCACTTGAACTTGCTTGGAGTAGAGATCTGTTCACAACAGGGGTAGTAACTCCAACTAAGGTGAGTGGGGGGTCCTCTTGCGATGAGAAGTCAGAACTATCAAATGTTGATAGAGATACACACTCATCAAAATAAGCCATGGCTTCTTCTGTCAGACGTTTTGACATCTTTCTTCTTTCAATGCTAGCCTGTAATCATATTCCGGCAATTCATTGTGTAAGAATCAAAAACAAAAAGCAACTCCAAAACTCCAATCTAGACGCTCCTTTTATTGAAAACTTCTAATATCTATTGTGATTAGTAACCAAATAATGCAAGTCTAGTTTTGCGTAATGGCTAGTGGCTGTATACAATTGAAACCTAATTCATTGCAGCAAACTGTAAAAGAGCTTCTGAACAAGAAAGCATAATGACTATAAATTCCAACCCCCCTTATCCACCCATTGTCTTAAAGTACAAAAGAAAACAAGAAAAGAAATATAAAAACCAACTGTAGGTAAATAATAATAATAATAAAAAATAAATAAATAAATAAGATCCAGAAAAAATAATGCAAAACGTGCTTATAACTTTCAAAGTAAAATAAATCCAAAAGCTAAGCAAAACTACTTTAACTTCATTATGACATAGGCTAAATAACAAGAAAAGGACAAAAAAAAGGAGTTTACTTTTCGACTTGGCCTAGACTTTTGTATGTTGGAGGTCTTGGGATCTGGAAGAACTTCCTTCAGGATTCTGCTAAGCTCCTTTCCCCTTTGCTCCTCAACAGCCAAATCTGCTCGAAGTTTTCTTGCCCGTTCATGGGACTGCAAGTTCAAAAGAAGGTGCTGGTAAATGGAGCTTTCCATCTAACAATGACCAACTCATCCCACATGTTTTCCCCAGAGAGAGAGAGTATAAACTAAAACACAAGAGGACAAAATTGTCACAAAGTCCAAAAATTGGATGAATTCTCTGCGTATCTTGCCATGATAGCCTTGGTTCCTACTTGTAACAATGTTCTTTATGTAGCAACTAACAGTAGCATCACAATAATCACCCTTCTTCAGTACCATATCAAAACTGGACTAGCATTCAAGCAAAGAAGACTATACATTTAAGTCACCCTTCTTCAGTACCATATCAAGATTGGAGTAGCATTCAAGCAAAGAAGAGTATACTAGTGAGTTCTAAATGACCAGAAATAACTACTCTATCTCACTGCGAATAACTGAAAAGAAAACCACCAACAATTCTACCACAGCATAACGACTTAAACATCCAACAATTCTACCACAGCATAACGACTAAAACATCCAACAATTCTACCACAGCATAACGACTACTTCACCTTGCATGAAGTAACAACAGAAAACATTGAGAGAGAGAGAGAGGGAAAAAAAATAAATAAAAAATGCCTGCACTTGGATCCCAAGACTTCAGAGAACAAAAACAACTGTTTGTCAATTGCATAAACTAAATTAATTAACAATGATATAAATTAACAATGATATAAATTACATGCCCTATTCAACAATCATAAAGACAATCTGGATTAACCATATGGCATGGAAAGAAGTAAATTTCCTCCCAAATGAGATGATTTGCTGATATGATACAAGTGCTGATTCACAATTAGTCAAGAAAATGCTTCATCCGTTAAAACCTTAACAGTTCAAAATGGGCAACACGCACTCTCAACTCAGCAAACATCTGAACTAGTCAGTAGAAATGAAAAAATTCCTTTCAGTCATATTCACATAAATAAGCTAAATGCCTGTGAAGTTACCTGCTCAAGCTTTTTGCTATATTCCCTTCTGATGTCCAAAACTAATTCAACAGCACTTGGGTTTACCAGATCAGGAGGGATGTCTGCAATATTGGTAGTAGCAAGCGCAGTGGTATTACTCCTTCGCATTGCCTGAACTTGTAAAGGAACAATAAAGTTACGGCAAGCAAAAAGAATAAATATTTTTAGTCAAAAGAGCAATTTGATAACCTTCATATTTAATGCTTGAGCATTTAGCAATTAGCAAATGTGTAGAAACACAGACAGGACCACCAATTTTATAAATTTTATGTACTTATTTCATGTATACATTCATTCAAGTAAATTAAAAATAGATCTTAAGGTTCCAAGTTAACTAGAGAAAAGCATTTAAGTACCAATTAAACTTTCACACCTATCCCTAGAATCTGCTGATAAATTCTTAATGTACTGATCCAAAATTTATCATTTGTATCCTAAATCAACCAGTTTAATTATGCAAGGTTAGCACTGACACACTATGAATTCAAACCATCAGAGAAAAAACAGGTTCACCAAAGACAAAAAATGCACATTAAGTGGGTTGCCTCCTCATCTACATGTCCATAATTTGTGGCTAACTTAGAAGTCTCAACAGCACAACCATATGACATCAACATACCACACCACCAACACATACAACCAGGTCCAACACTGGAACTATTATATTAACCAATTGCCATAAAATCATTTTCCGCAAAAGCCAGATTGAGTTCCTTAACCGTACATGACTGGGAGCCTAACATGTTTAACTCCAGCCTTTCATCATCAAAGAAATGCGTCTCAACATTCATGCTTAACTTATATAAAGACTCATATCCTAATTTCTATATTTTATACCTATACACAAACAAATATCATTTACCTGACAGTTTTTATGGAATTATGGCCCAAATTCTAGCATTCTATACTTTGTGCATGTCCAATTTCAGAGACCTCTGATATGCTTTGATCACATGTTATATAAGTACCTTCAGTCAAATCAGGCTTACTTTAAATTAAGGATTCCAACAAATTCAGTTCTTATATAAAATGCTTTAAAATAATGATCAAGATGTTACTTTTCTCTGCATATGCAGTTGCATCCATTGCTCATCATTCAACCCTCTCGTAAATTGTATAACTTAATTCCAGACCTTTCTATTCAATAAATCAAATTCCTTTGTTATTCAATATTAATCATTCAATTACACAAACTGAAAAAAACATTTCATAGATAAAAATCTTGAAATGGTATCAAAAGATCCCTTCATGGTTATAAATGAACCTCTACTTAAATGGCAAATTTTCAATATAGATACTTCACTAATTTAGCATGTTCATGATTAACAAAAGATGTATTGCATTAAAAATATGGCTACTGGTATAGTTCAAAATTATATATTGAACAAGATAATGATGCACGATATTTCAATCAGAATTTGATTAACTACTTAATTAAGACGCCAATTAACCAATCCCCTTTGCTTGAATGTCCTAAATTACATATGCAAGAGGAAAAGGAGGAATTATAATTCTAAAATATCAACAAAAGAACATACACTTTCAAGGTCATTTTGTATTTCAGAGATAGCACGTCTAACTTCAGATCGAACAGTTTCATATATACCATTGGCAGCAGCATCATTTTCCAAACTATCCCCTCGGACTGACTGCAAATTAAGTACAAGTCAACAAACCCTATCAATTCCATCATCCATCATCACAAGTTCACAAAAAATTCTTTCTCTGAAAAGTAGCATTCAACATTATAATTCAAATTATTTCATGAACTAAATACAAAAACCATATCTTGGGCTTAAAATTTCATTAAGTCATACCCAACTAGCAACAAAATCAAGGCTACAAATTATTTTCACATCCCCCACCTTCATCTGTTCACAAACTGCTTTAATGGTGCTCTCTTCAGCTCCCGATAAAGAACTCGTGGTGGAAATTCCATCTTCCCAAGCTGTGGGATGTGAAAGAGACTGAAAAGGAAAGCAAACACAAAATGAGAAAAAAGAAAGTCATAAATATGTTATTTTCTCTTTTAAATACAATCACAAAATTTAGAAAATGGGTCAGCCCAGTTAGTACCAAAAGTGAACCAGAATCATGTGAAGGCTCCAAGGTGGAATGCTGACTGGACCATGTCCTTAGACCTTTTAATTGATCGTCCATATCTGAACTACTACTCCTACTTGTAACAAAACCACCCGTTTTCCCACCGTTGCTCACTTCCAAATCCGAATTCCCTGTATTCTTAAAACTCGTCAATGAACTACATTCTTGTTCAGCTTCACTCTGTAATAACAACAAACACATAAAATTCCTTCTTTTACCGAACAACAACAACGCTCATCCCAAAAAACAATCTAATCCCTCAAAATAACACATGAACATACCTCAGAATTCACATCTTGCCGCCGGGAAATCGGATTCCGAGAAAGGGATCGATTCCGGCGACCCGTATCCACCCTCGACAAACTCCGAGCCACAACTTCCTTCCTGGTGCCCTGAGCATCGGCGTTCCTAGCAACCGATCTCCCCCTTCTCATATCTCCAGCGCTTGAGCTTGGAGCTTTCAGATTCTTCGTCCCAGTGGAAGTGGAAGTATTGGGCTTTTGTGGGTCAATGGAATTGAGGTCCGGCGGCGACCCAGTGGTCCAAAACAGAGGATTATCTCTCTTGTTAAGGAAATCATCGGCGCATGAGGAAGAAGAAGAAGAAGGACCATCCAATTGGGTCCTTGAAAAAGCGCTGACACTTCTGGATCTTCGAAGCGGAGCTTTCTTGGGTGAATTCTCAGTAGGGTTTCGTATTGAAGACGGTGTTGTGTACGAAGTCGATGCGATGTTGCTTCTTCTGGATGAGGATTTGAAGGCCGAGACTGCCATTTTTGATAAAGATTTTTATTCACAGTTTCTTATTTGTTTTTTGTCGAATATAGTCAATGAATAAGCATAACGGATACGTGGGAAATTTACAAAAAGCAAAAGAGAAATGGGAAGAGAAAGAGATATGGAGAAAGTCGAAGCTCCAAAGCTTGTATATTTTAATGGCGGAAAATGTGAAACGCAAAATTGCAAACCAGCGTGTATAATAATACAAAAAGATAATTTCTTTTGTGGGACAAAGAATTAACGTTGTATAAAATCAGATAATCCCAATACAAAATGAAAGACAAAACCTTAGAGAAAAAATAAATTAATTAATTAAATTATTTTTAAAAAAAAAATTTCGATGTCCATTTTCGTCTTTTCGTAACCTGAAGCTCTATTTATGGGCACCTAACGTAAAAATATAAACTTTTTTTTCTTCTCTCTCTCATTTTCTTTCCTAGAATCTGTAACGCTCACCTTTTCTCTCTCTTCCTTCTCTCTCTCTCTCTCTCTCTCTCTTTCTTTTTTTTTTTTTTTTTTGGATTGAGAAAAAGCCAAAATCTTGAGCGTCAAATTAGTTGATCAAACGGTTAGAATGAGTCGGCGGTTGGTTGCTTAAAAACTCCCTTCTATACGGTAGATTTTTTATCATAAACCCTAGCCGCGCGCCATACCCACCCACACCTCACTCACTCTCTGTATCTCTCTCTCTCTCTCTCTAGAACTCGCCGATCTTTGATCTTCCACCTTAGTTTCTCTATCTATTTCATTATTATGATTCTCTTTTAGATCTTATTAGTCTCTCAAAGATTTGTATTTATTTATCACGTAGACGAAAATCTTCTTCTTTATTCTTTCTATTCTGTAAATCTCAAACTGTATCTTACTTTTTTCTGTACCCGATTTTTCTCTAGCAAATTTCACTTTTTTGATTTATTTATTTATTTATTTTCTATGGTTTAGTGGGCAATTTGTCCGAGTTTTCTTAGTCAGTGTAAATGGCGGGATTCTTGGGTGCTTTGTCGTTTTACGTTTGTGGGTTTTGAGTTTCAAGTATGTACTAGAAAGAAAATTGTCAGACCTGGTTCTGGGTTCTTCTGGGTTTTGGTTGTTCTTTGTACGGGTTTGGGTTTTGTGGGGTGTGAGTCGACTCGGAGAGACCCAGTGAGTTCAGAGAAAGAAGGCCGAGTCCCCGAGTCGTGCCGCTCGGGAATAACCTGGGTTTGGAAATGCCATCGGTTGGGATGAGAAGGACGACGAGGGTTTTTGGTGTGGTGAAGGGTGCGGATGGAGCGAGGGTGTTGAGATCGGGAAGGCGGTTATGGCCGGACTCCGGTGAGTCCAAGCTCAGGAGATCCAACGATGGCGATGACTGGTTTAAGATTATCAAGAGCGACGGTGGTGGGAAAGACGACAATGGTGGTGGTGGACTTGGTTACGAAAAGCCCAAGCCCAACTCCAAGCCCAGCGGCTGGACAAAAATCTCTGCAAATGGAGGAGTCCAGAAGTCCAGAGGTTCATTCGCTAAGGCTGATGGGTTTAATTCTGATAAGTTGTTTGGCGCTGTGTACAGTCGGAAAAGGAAGAATTCTGTCAGGAAAAGTTCAGATTCAGCGGCGGATTCGGAAGGAAAAGACCGAAATGGGTTCGAAGACAAAATGTTCGGTCTTCATTTTGTTCGTAGGCAAAGAAGGAAGGTCAATGGCGGTGAAAGCTTGGTTGTCACTGACAACTTTTTGCCACAAGATGTGGTTAGCGTCGTTGTTGACTCTTCTGTAGCAAAGAGTTCTTGGGCTGCTCCATTTTTCCAATCCATTTTGATGTACATGAAGAGGTCCGAGCTTAGACTGACCGAGCTTTCTTCATTTCTCATGTCCGAGCCTATTAACACTGTTTATAGTTCTTGTAACATACAAGTATTTTGGGTAAGCTTACGACATTGTTTTATTCGTAGTACTAGACGAATGCTCTTCTATTAAGTTATCTAATTATTTAATTGTATATTATAAAGTTTTGGTTTTGATGGTGTTAATTGATTTTTTTAATTTCATTCCCACTTTTTATTATTCTCTCAGGGTTCTCCTCCTTGTAAAAGATCTGGAATCTGCAAGTTTTTTGGGGCCATGCAGTTTATACCATTGTTTTCTGTGGACTTTTCTGCCGTTCCTCTGTTTTTCATGTACATGCACTCATGCATGCTTCTTAGATACAAGTTCCCGCCACCTCAACCTTTAAATAATTATGCCATTGATGATGACGAAGAAGAAGAAGAGGAAGAGCTCTTCTTCCCTCTTCCTTCACAGAAAGATGCTTTGGAGTGTAAAGCTGTGGATGCAGAAGCCAATAAGAGGTGTGTGTCACATCCGTCTGTTAGAACTTCAAAATTAGTTGGTAGAAACAGTCAGTATAGGAATGGTTTGACTTCTCGCTGTATTCAGAAGAGGAGGAGTTCATTGAGGAGAAGAAGGGCTAGAAATCCTTCAATAAATAGTACACACAAGTCTAATGGAGCTTTGGTTTCTGATTTGATTAGCTTTAGGAAACGTGGAGTTCCATTTTCATCTTCTGTAACATCTAATATCAAACTTAGGAGGTCGGTTCGGCGTAGCCCATCGGGAACCTTGAAAGAAGAGAGTTCGACTGCGGTGGGGTCGACCCAGGAAATGGATTTACCATCCTGTTGTGCAAATATATTGGTTATTGAATCAGACAAGTGTTACAGAGAAGAAGGGGCCAATGTCGTATTAGAAATCTCGCCTTTGGGCGAGTGGGTTCTTGTGGTTAAGAAAGATGGAATGACAAGATTCACCCACAGGGCTGAAAAGGTTATGAGGCCCTGCTGTTGCAACCGTTTTACACATGACATAATGTGGATTGGGGATAACAGTTGGAAGCTAGAGTTTCCTAATCGACAAGATTGGATGCGTTTCAAGGATCTTTACAAGGAATGTTCTGATCGAAACACGCCAATTAAGACTCCTAGTGCTAAAACTATTCCTGTTCCTGGAGTAAGTGAAGTTCCAGGTTATGGGGAAGACCTTGGTACTTTGTTTTGCAGACCAGATTCATACATATCAGTAAAGGATGACGAGGTATCTAGAGCCTTAGCGAGGAGGAATGCAAATTATGACATGGATTCTGAGGATGAAGAATGGCTGAAGAAGTTTAACGGTGAGGTGTTGGTAGAGAATGAGCTTCATGAGCATGTTTCAGAGGATACTTTTGAAATAATGGTTGATGCATTTGAGAAGGCTTTCTATTGTAGTCCAAATGATCTCTCTGATGAGAAAGTAGCTGCTAATTTTTTTCTAGATATGGGTAGGAGGGAAGTAGTAGAAGCTTTATGTGGTTATTGGATGAAAAAGAGGAAGCAGAAAAGATCATCACTGCTTAGGGTGTTTCAGGTACAATTGTCATTTAGTTTCAGGCTTAAGATATTTCATTGTATTTTAGGAATGTGTTTGTTTTTGTTCTGTGCACATGTCTTATATGATATTTTATGCGGTGGGCTTTGTTTGTGGTTTACATTATCTTTTTTGTATGGGAACAGTTTAACAATCTGCTTTAGGTTTGCTGTTTTCCTATTATCTAAAAATAATCTTTATTCAGTTTTTTGGTTTCTGCACTATTTTTCTATTTTACTGATGAATTCAATTCTTTGGTCTCTTTTGAAGCATGGATTGTAAAAGCCTTGGTAATATTTTTGTGGCTTCTTTAGAAATGCTTAAAAATAACAGGTTCTGTAAACTAAAGGAAGTATTAAATTGTTAAACGGATAATGGTAACTAAAACATCAAATGTATGTGGAAACCATTTATTTTAGAAAGGGGGGAAAAAAAATTAAAGACAGATTTTTGGATCGTGTCCACACATGGTTTTTCCTTTTGCCTGATTTTGAGAGCAGAAAAATAATTTCAAAGAGATTCCAGGTGGGCCATTAGCCATTAGTTGCGTGGTTTTAGTCAGTAAATTAGTTGCTCATCGTGGAGGATATAATTGCCTAATGGTGATCCGAAAATCCTTTTGCCCTTTGTTCAAAATGATGTGTTGGGTTTCCAACAGGATGCAGTGATCTTCTGTTAGCATAGAAATCCAAAATCAATTCTTTTTGTAGTGAATTGTTTCTCAGTAAATACGGCTATTCTATGTTTCATTTCATTGCTTTTTCCTGCTTTCATTTTAGTGTGCTGGGTTGTAAACCAATTTATATTTGTGATATGGGGCAATATATGACATCAGTGATGATCTTATACTAACAGGGGCATCAAGTGAAGAAAGCTCCATTGATTCCAAAGCCTTTTTTCCGTAAGAAAAGATCATTCAAACGGCAACCAAGCCAACTTGGAAGAGGCAAATACCCAAGTTACTTGCAAGGTAACTTTCAATATATCCAACACCTTTGGTAAATATGTATTGGTCTGTCTTTTGCATGTGTTGCATATAAATTTTTGGTAGAGGCAAAATACCCAAGTCACTTGGAACTTTTTTCATTATTGCTCATTTTATTTGTCAAGTTCAAGATTGTGTTGGCTGGCTGAAAAGATAAAACTTAGCTGTGATTCCAGACTAGTTTTGCTGGTTATTCTGGTTATGGGTGTTTGATGCTGTGTTTTGTTGTGTAACAATCCTTCAAACTATATGAAAGTATATATTTTATTTATTATTTAACCGTATAAATTGTAATACAATCTTTCTGTGAATGTGTACAATGGCAGCTGAGCAAGACGCTCTTGAAGAACAGAATGCAGTGCTTAAGGTTAAAGAAGCCAATGCCTCAGCAAGTAAATCCATGCAATTAGCAGTCTCCAAACGCCAGAGAGCTCAGATACTTATGGGGAATGCAGATCTGGCAACTTACAGAGCTGCAATGGCGCTTAAAATTGCCGAAGCAGCTCTAGTTGCCAATTCTCCAGATGACGCCACCGCATCCACTGCACATTTACTTGATTAATTTGAACGATCCCCTATTTTTCCTTATAGCAAGGATGGAAGAAGTCTCAGGTCTGATTGAAGACGCTGGAAGATGATAAACCTTAGAAGGAAAAGTATTGTAATTCTGTATAGATTTTGATTTATATGTACATTCTGTATTATCACTACAAACTCTCTCAGCGATAGTGTACAAGTGGAGTCTGTTATATTCCTTTTGTTGAAAAAAAAAAAAAAAAAAAAAAACAACAAAAAAAAAAAGGGAAAGAAAAAATGAAGAAAACATAGGGAAATTTTGGGCCCAAAGAAACTGACTGTAGCAATCAATTTATTTAGTTGATCGGGTGAAAAGTGCGTTGCTTTGTAGACTCGGTAGTTTTTATGTGAAAATTATAAAATTTCGTTCTACATGATACAGGGAAATATTGAAATTTTCATTTTAGTTTTTGTGGATGGTATTTCAACCTTAGAAGTTATACATTTGTAAATAAGCTAAACAAATTTCAATGCATTTGTGATGTTTGCTTTAAGAAAATAGAAATTCGTCTTATATTTGTTTTGTCTTTTATAATATCCTCTTTACATTTATAACAATTTTCTCCATTTTTGATTTATTGAATCAATGATCTTACCATAGATGCCTGCCTTTCTCAATTGAGAAATTTATCTTCATTGGGTCTTTAAATTAGATAATTGTTTGTTTTTTCCTCATATTCAAAAGTCAAATACTAAAAAGATTTTTGGAGGTTGAAAAGTCAAATACCAAGACCGCAAGAACTCATTTCAGAGCCAAGTTCATAAAAATATATAAATCCAAAACTTCCATTTTCCGCTCGCATGAAAGGCTATTTTCATTTTGTTCGATCAAAGACAAGCACTTCAGAAAATCCACAGCTAAGTTTTCGAAATTCAATAAACAGTATGTGGCTTTGATCACCAACTTTAGAAACATATAAAAGTTCTTCCCAGCAATAAGCAAAATCAAGTGAAGCAAGTATCAGGAACTGGATTAAATCATAATAATGTAGAGTTACAGGCGACTTATGACAGCCTCCACTTCATCAGGAGTATATAAATGATATGTTGGAGCCACCCTTGCAATATCAACATTGTTGGGAGTAACCTGAAACCCAGTATTAAAGCTCGATTAAGCAACTTTATGGATATTATAAGAAAATTGCACATAACATAGACAAACAAGAGTTGAAGCCGACTTTTTTGCAGCTTTACCTTTTCTTCCATAACTTGTTTCAGAATGGAAAGAGCAATAGTCTCAGCTTCTTTAAGAGTCAAGTCCTGCAAACAACATAAGGAATTTATCCCTCTTTTCACTTAAGCATGCAGAATAAACTTATAAAATTGCTCCCACAAATAATAGACTATGGAGTAATATGACTTGGTCTTGCTCAAAAGGATGCTTCAGTTATTTGTTACATCACTGAAGTTAACAAAAATTAAAATACTAACAAGTCACTTGGACTCGCATGAATATATATGACACATTCAGAACCATACACACAAACAAGCGAAGATACCTTGTTGTACTGCTCTTGCAGGGAGCTGTCTGCACCTTCTGAACCTGAACCAATAGCTTTTGCATTGCATTGCCAAAATGTGCCAGATGGATCAGTGTAATATCTGCATTTGGAGTTCTCTACTGGGTCAAAAAACTCAGGAAGAAATATATATGCAATAGTAACGACAAATTCAATGAGACATTCCATGGAAACCATCTTTTATTTCCAACACCAAATGCTTTTACAATGAAACCGGGAGAATTATCCTTTTCCGTATAATTTAGATTCAAAGAGCCAAAATGCTGACAGCTTCATGCAAAAGGCCTACTGATACTGTTGGCCCATATAGGAATCAATTGCCCCTCCCCTTTTTTCCCAAAAGAATAAAAAAGGAGGAAAACTCTGGTGTTTCTTTTTAGCTGGATACTTACAGAAATTTTAAATTTACATCATGTTCAAAGACAGACATCATAAGCAAGGAAAAATGAGATAGAAACAAAACTTACAAGCTCGGCCCATTCTCGTCATGACCAGCAATGAGAAGAGACACCCCAAATGGTCGAGACTGCAAAAAATATGATATAAATATTAAGAATGATAATAATAATGAGAAAACTAATATTTGAAATTGCTTCAATTAAGGAATTAAATAATAAAAATTCACAACTGGAAAACAAAGGAAATATCACTGTAAGGGCTCTTCTTCATCTTTCTGAAAAATAAATTTGGTATCACTGCAGCATATGCCTTTATCAAGTAAACTGATTATTGTCTGAACCAGCAACTTGATCATTCTGCCGTTTGCGCTTACTAAGTTACTAACCAAAATATTCCAAACCTTCCCTTAAATAAAATGACTCAGTTAACTAAATTTTCATGCACTTATTGAATCAATGGTTTTTCTCTTAATTGTTTTCATAAAAATATGATGCACTGATAAAACTGCTACATGGAATAAAAATTGGATTCACAGTGAATATAGCACAAACATGGTACAAAGACAAACATGGAAAATGTGCTTTATTATGCCATTAAATTTGTCATAAATACATCCCAATATAAAATGAGAAATCACTTGAAGCAAGCAATGCAACAAATGTATCAAGGTTAGACAACAGAAAGACATGCAAAAAAACTATACAATATATTTTTCTTGAACCAGCAAGCATAGAAGAGGAACAACCATTAAGATGAACCTTGTTAACACAGATCTAAAGGCACAAGGGAACACTGATTTCTCAGTATTACATCACAACGGAAATTAAAGATGGTCCAGTCCCCAAGAACTTTACAAAGCGGAGCACAATGACCAATAGAAAAAAAATATCACCTGAAAAAAAAGAGGATAGGTTAAATAGTAATTACCATGGATTCTTCATCACCCTCACCAAATCGTAGGGCCAGATCACAAAGAGCTTGTGTAGTGGACTCTACTGTCATCGGCTCACCATAGGAGAATCTATGATTCTGCAAATTGCATAAAGAAAACAATTAGAAGAGGCAAACCTCCACTACAAATTAAAACAACACAAGAACCAAAAAAATACCTGAGTTTCCACCCGTGCATGTTCAACAAGTGTACGGGCATCAGCAATCAAACCGCTCATGGCACATCCAATATGATCATCAATTTCCATAATCTTCTCCACGCTGCTTGGTTCCTTAAAGCCATAAAAAGTCATGTCAGACAAAATTCCTTCATTTCAAACATTAAAGAAATGAAACCATATCAAACAAGGGAAAATTCCACTTCAAGAATCCAAATTAGGTTGATAATGTGTATGAAATCTATTTATCCTAATAGAGTGTTAAATTTTCTGAACATCAATTTGATCATCAGTTTCACCATCCAGAATAGAGAATCAAGAACCATGGGTTAACACGGTACAAATTCTTAAGTTTCCTCTGGACAACCAACATATGGAAAAAGATCCACATATGAGTATATTATTTTGATCAGCAAAAGAACCAAGTAATATAATATCGGGTCCAAATATTAAACAAATCATAGTGAAAGTGTAATATACATCCACATAATAGACATTATAAACAGTTTATTATCACAATTTCTGACATAAGGATGCTAGTCTTCAACAGAATGCATATTAACAGATAAAAACTATATGCGGATGCCATCACAGATATGCATTTCTCTATTTCATTTTTCTTTATTTATAAGCATATGAATTCCTTAGTATCAACAAGAAGTATAATGGAAATTGAAGCTTGAAATTAAGAACAGGTAGAGATTTATTTATAAAGATTTTAAACTGTTTCTAGACTCTCTGCATGCAGCCACTTGACAACCCAAACTAATACTAACATTTTAGCATCTAACAGATGCCAAGTCAAATCCATTCAGATTTGTGATGCACAAATAATTGTTTAGAGGCTGTAGCACTTTATTAACCTGAAAAGCTGTCACAGAAACTGAAAATGGCTAGGCTACAGAAACCAAAATTTATTAAAAACACCATCACAGAATGACAATCCACTAAGTCTGAAGAAGAAACCTATTAGTTTGTCCAAAAAATTATAAGAAAAAACATCTAACGAAGAATGAATAGGCTCTTCAATCCTTGTAAAGTCTACTTTTTAACTGATAGAAAAGCCTCCTCAAGTTCAATGTCAATTTCCCCATAATGTTTGTGCAGTACAAGGCCAGAAACCAAAACAAAGTCTACAGCAGTCTTCCATTAGAAACAGGCTAAAACTACATTACTTTGCCATTACCGGTTTAACCTATTATATTTCACTCAAAACACGAAATACAAATCTATGATAGAAATAAAAGGCGTGAACGGATATAGCAGACAGACCAGCAGTGGTGAAGTGATTCTTTTCTCAACTGCAAGCACCACACCTTCTTTTGTCTTCAAGCCAATTGCAGTTGAACCCAGCTGTTGTCGAATCAAAGATATATTACATTTTCCATCAAATAGAAAAAGGAAAAAGAAAAAGGGTAATGAATAAGAGAGATGTACAAAAGACTAAGTAAGGATGCCGCTCTTTAAGTGATATCTACCCAAATTTTCATTTTATTTATATTTTTCTCAAACAAACAGAAAATGGGGTTGAATACCTTAATGGCCTCAATGGCATATTCAACCTGAAACAACCGGCCTTCTGGAGAAAAGGTGTTAACACCTCTGTCATACTCAGTCCTTCACATACATAACCAAAAAACCCCACCATAATGAGCAAAAATTTGGAAACTTTCTATGCAAAGGAAAAAAAAAAAAAAAACTAAACAAAAACATTTGAAAAATAAAATTAAGAACGCGATTCACCTGGTGAGAAACATCTTCGCTTGGCTTTCGTTAACCTTGAGAACCTGAGGAAGGCAAAACTTAAATAGAATTAGTATAAAAAAAGATTTATTAAAAAAAAAAAGAAAAGAAAAAAAAAGACGTTTTTATGTCTGATATGAAGCAAAAGGAAAATAGGAATCGAAAATACAAAGCGATCTACATCTGGGGTGCGTTTTATTAGACGCCCAGAACAAGAAACACTTCCCCTTTTGCGATTAATGAACAAATCAAGTCAAGGGTTTCAACCCTAACCCACCCAATAATACATACTACTAATTTTACTGCGAACCAAACAGAAAACAATGGATTTTAGAGAGACAGAGAGAGAGAGAGTTACCCAAATGGGGAGAGAGAGTGAGAGATTTTGCAGCTGGTTCGCTCTGAAGAATGCCGAGTGTGTTCCTACGGATTTTTTCTTGCTGGACTGCCCAAAGACTAGGCAAAATAGCTCCTCGAGTTTTCTTGATGGAGAAGAAGCGCTTTTTTTTTTTTTTTTTTACTTTTTTTTTAAATATAATATTTATACAAACTAATAAAATATAATATTTAATTTTTTGGGATAAAAATATAAATATAACGTTATTGTAATTTTTTTTTTTTTTTGGGGTAAATAACGTTGTTGTAAATTGGTTATTCTAAAATGAAATTTAATAAAATGTTGATTATTTTTTATTTTTTATTTTTAATTTGATAAAATAATAAAACCGGGTTAAATAATCAACTTTCTAATTCTCAACAAGTACATTTTCTTGTAATCTTTTTACCTTTAATTATCGACACAAATACTTTTTTGAAAGTTTAAGAAAAAAAAAAATAAAAACTTTTGAATATTTTACTTATTATTATGTTGAACTTTGTAGTGTTTCTTCTTAATTTTTATGAATTAAGAAAATGTTGTGTTGTAAGTTTTAGTGAAATACTCCATGAACTGAAAATCAGCAATCCTTTGTTGATCTTTCAAGCAATTAAGATTCTAATGTTTAGTAGATGAAAAGCAATCTTGAAGGAAGTCTTTATATGGTTTGGTTTGTAAAGAATTAACTGCGTTGATAGAGTCCATTACCCCATAAAAGCAATAAATAAATAAACAAAAAAGAGAATTCCAAGCTGGATTTTTTAATTTTTCCAAAATTTGAACTTATAAGAAATATGTTATACTATTATGAAAGAACCCTTATGAGCCATTTTGTAGATTGGTTGTCGATCGATGCCATGTTTGGGCTTGTGGGTTCCATTTAAACAACATCAATGGTAATGGGCCGCACGAAACAGGACCTGCCCATTGCTTTACTAATTAGCATTTTGATCAAATTTATCAGGGTTTGTTTTTTGTATTTTATTATTATTATTATTATTATTATTATTATTTTATTGAATTTAAGAGGGCTTGTTTGGGAGGTCTAAATGGGAGCTAATCTATATATAATGGGGTTTTTCTTTTCTTTTCTTTTTTTTCCTTTCTTTTTTCTTTTTTCTTTTTTCCAAAGGAAAATGAATAATGGATGAATTTTTGTTCATAAAAAGTTAACACATCTTTGGAAATTGAATATTATGGAAGCCACTGTCATATGACACAACAAAAATTGGCTAAAATAAGAGCCACCATATTTGATTTTGGAAGGGTATATAGGCATTGAAAGTTTGAAAACCTCTTATTTAAAAATTTACCGACTTCAATTATGGTATTTTATGCATCAAAGCACTCTTCATTATCATAGGCCACATTCATAACTCGAAAAGAGTCATTGACTGTTAATGTCAACCTTTGTATAGTTGAGTTCTAAAGCAAAATTCATTTCTTGTATAGTTGTATATTTAGTTAATTAAATAGAAAGAAATTAAGTCCCTCTAGTTCAAGTACGAGATTTAAGCTCTCAAACTCTCAAGCAGGCCTTACATCACTATTTACTAAAAAAAACTGTACTCATTAATTAGTGGTAAACTATATGACATAAATATCATTCATGGGACAAAGATGGAGAAACTGTTATGGTATACGATCTGCTTCCTTTCCTAGACACTTTGCACATTATAAAGTTGCATTATAGTCCTTAATGACAGCTCTTATGGCAACCATTATTAATAACCTCAGGTGTCAAGTTCAAAGCCTAATGCTAAAATCTCCCTTCTCTAATTTAATTAAAAAAAAAGATTATAAATACTATTTATATTTATATTTTCTTTATTAAAGTAACTAGAACTAAATAAATGACTATTGCAATAGATATTAATTTGTTATTAAAAAAAAAACATTGTCAAGATGAGCCTAGTTTTGTAAAGTGGTAATGCCTAAAATGTTATTGGAAGCTGTTTACATTTCACACACAGGATTGATGTAGCCTTTTTCATAATGTAAATCCAGGAACATTGTCAGAATTAACATAAACTAATTTGCATATATATATATATATATATACTCAGCAAACGTTGTCCAAAATATATATATTCAACAAATTAACACAGTCATTATTTTCATAGAAATAAATTAAGGGCACCAAATATGACATTGTAATCCAAACTACATATAATAATACTCTTAATTGATTAATATTATTACAAACGGGAAAATAAACCAAAAGCTGGATTTATGCCAGTGAAACCTCCATCCACATTGAGATTATGCCCACTAACATACCTTGATTCATCACTCCCTAAATAAACAGCAGCTTCAGCAATATCTTCTGCTTTATGAACCACACCTTCGAGGTTCGAGTACACCTTAGATTTTGATTTCTCTTTCTCTTCCAGCTTGAAGAAATCTTTTGACAACACTGTAGCTATATAATAGGGTGACAAGCAGTTCACGCGGATTTTGTACCTCCCAAGCTCCGCCGCAACATTCTTAGTGAGTCCCAAAAGTCCATGCTTTGAGCTTGTATATGCATGAGATGCAACCCCACCAACACTGCAACAAACACTCCCTATATTTATTATGCTTCCTTTCCCAGCTGGTATCATCACTCTAGCTGCATGTTTGGTTCCCAAGAAAACTCCGGTGAGGTTGACACTGATGACTTTATCGAAATCGGACTTATCGTTGTCGAGAATGCTTGTTTTGGCGTCTTCAATGAATACTGCATTGTTTACAAGTATGTCGAGCTTACCATGCTTGCTAATGGTTGCTTTTATCGCCTTTTCGATGTCGGATTCATTTGTTACGTCGCAGTGAATGTATGAGGCCTTTGCGGATCCGATATCGTTGCATACCGATCGGCCTAGCTCGTCTAGGATGTCGACGATCACCACCTTAGCACCGTGTTTGCAGAAGGTTCGTGCAATGCACTCGTCGATGCCTCTGGCTCCACCGGTTACCAATGCAACCTTGCCTTCAAGTCTGCAAGAGGATCACCAAAAAACACAACTAAATATGCAAAAAATAAAATAATTCTATATTGTGATTGGTAATACCTTTCACACAATTATAAATTCTCATGTATGTATACAGTTCACTTCTAATCAGTGCATTCTAATGGGATTTGGTACAGATTAGCATCCCGTTATGCAACATATTGCAAGGGAAAAAAAACAAAACAAAATTCAGGCTTCACACCAACCAAAATCCATAAGTATATATATTGATGAGGACTTGATGTATATGTATATTGCATATGAATATGTATATTAATCATATTCAGAACATCTTGATTTTAATTCAAATTAGTTATCTCTTTCTCGCCTATATTTTTTTTTTAAACGTGTTTAATATAGCAAAGAATTAATTAAGGTCCTATTTGATAATATTGTTGCTTTTTAATTTTTGTTTTTTTATTTTTCTATACCTAATTATGCATGCTTATGTCAAGCGTAAGTTATAGTTTGTTAACCATCTAAATTATCTATAAAGTTAATAAAACACACACAAATGAAAAAAAGAAAAAAAAAATTGAACACATTTTCAAATTGTGTTCTCCCCCCCCCCCCCCCTTCTCTCTCTCTCTCTCTTCTATTCAAGTTTTTAATTGCTTAAGATATTAAACAAATTACAACCATCATCTGCTAGCATTTGACACAAATAATTAAAACTAAAAACCAACCATATTGTCAAACAACACCTAAAATAAATGGGTTTTATTACAAAGACCAAACAAACTATATATATATATATACCCATACAGTAACCAAATATATATATATATATATATAGATACAAATGATATAATAAGATATTTATGGAAACGAATTATGAGAGATAACATCCATAATCATCATATCTGAATGATTTTTATGATTTAACAAAAATGTAGATCGTTGGTTGTTCCTTATGGTCTCCCTCCATTAAAACTTTACCATATCAACATTGTGTATATATATTTATGAATATTAACAAAAATTATATATTATATTATTGTATATTTCACCAAAAATAAATTAATATTATATATTAACAAGTTTCTCATTAGGATATCACTGTATAAAATCATACTATAATACAAATAAATCAATATGATGTGTAAATGGCTAATCTACTTTGATTGATTTGCATTATATCCTAATTTTTTAAAACTATAATATTCTAATGTGATCAACATGCCAGAATATGTATATATATATATGTGTGTGTGTGTAAATTATCAAAAATATAGTCAGTCTTTCATCAAGACATTCTAATGAATTTTTTGTTAGGACTTTATTTATCAGTTTTTGAATTTTTTTAATAGTTGCAATTTTAAAATGTATTTGGGATTTTATATAAATTTAATGAAATATTAAAATTTTAAGGGATAAAGTGAAATTTATAAGACTCATATAATCTCCAAATGTATTTTTAAATTTCAACTTTTGAAAAAATCTAAAAATTAATATATCAAATTCTACTAACACATTTTAATGAAAAAGCAAGACAAAGATATTGCAGAAGATTTTGTGGGATCAGACATGAAAAAATATAGAAATGAAAAACAATACAAGAACAATACGGAAGCAGGGTTTGATTTCTTCCTAAAAAGGTATTTGTGTTTTCAATTGAGATGGGATGGTGTTTTAAATAAAAAAATGATCGATAACATCAAAGTATATTGCCTCCTGCTTAGATTGATAAATCCAAGATAAATTTTATATCCTCTATTCAAATGGACAAATTGAGCCCAGATATTCTAATGATTCAGAAATATTTAACTCTTATAGAATTGACGAAAAAGAAAATATTGATTATTGATCCAATCCATCTGTCTATAAAAAATGAAGGACAATTTATTATATATCAAGCCGTAGGTATTTCATTGGTTCATAAGAGTAAGCATGAAATAAATTAAAAGTACTTAACAAAAAGCACTGTTGCTAACAAGAATTATGCTGAATTCATTGCAAAATGAGGTTTTCTTTGAGTAGTATGTAGTGTGTGAGGTTTGAAACATTTAAACACAGATTTCCAAAACTATGTGAGCTAGTTAGTAATTGTCATAAATATTTATAGGCCAGATTCAAATCTATAAATAACATCTTTTATATATGGTTGGCAACTTACAGACTTCACAGCTAACGCTGTAGCGCACATAGATTGATAGAAGAATTTATCAGAGAGGGAAAATATATATGTATAGATATATATATATATATATATATATGGTTTGTAGCAAATCAATATCATATTTTCATAATAT
Organism: Ziziphus jujuba; assembly: GCF_031755915.1. NCBI lineage: Eukaryota > Viridiplantae > Streptophyta > Magnoliopsida > Rosales > Rhamnaceae > Ziziphus > Ziziphus jujuba. The sequence continues at coordinate 6,366,740 of NC_083386.1, forward strand.
TCATGGCTAGCACAGTGCACCAGTTTTGGGTACCGAAGCGACATTACAAAAACATGATAGTTGAAAATAATGCCTACAATGAACTGACAATTTATCTCGATTCATGTACGTGGGATTTTTTTTTTCCCCCCTTTTGGTAAATGATTCACTTGGTTTTTTTTTGGTAATTGATTTACGTGTTTTTTTGGGTAATAGATTCACGTGGACAGCCGAAAATTACTTTTGTAAGCACTTTAATTTCTGATGATTTTTTTTTCTTTGGTAATTAATATTCTGGTGATTTGTTAAGTCAAAATATATTCTTTTTGATCTTTGTCTATTCATAAAGATAAGAAAAAGTATGGTCGTCCCTGAAACGACCACAAAACATAAAAAGAAACCGACATGATAATATTTGTGTTTTATATTATGGGGAAAACTATAAGAGCAAATTTCAAAATATATATAATTCCTTTATTTTTGCATTTTACGTATATATATATATATATATATTATTTTTCGAAAATTATAATATGTCCTTTTATATTTTAATTTTGTTTCAAATTTAACCCAACAAGTATAAAATTGACTAACAGTGTGAAAGTTACGACAATTTAGCATCACTTGAGAAATTACTTTGCTTAGTAAAATTCTAAATAATAGACATTAAATTTCTACAATTTTTCATTGCTGATATCTAAAATATAATATTTAATTAATTATTAGTTAACTTCCGCATCTACCCTATCAAAAAAATCTAATCAGTATCTTTTTTTATTACAATTTGGGGAGTAGAAATTTGTATCTAGGTCAATATTTAAACCTTGGACCTAAAGGTATATTTTTATTATTTTACCATTGAGCCAAGTCTAGAAATATAAAAATCTAATTAATATTATTCTAACATCAAAAAAAATATATATATATATATGTATATATAGCCAAATTCGAATCAAATTCTTAATATCAGGATTAATGTTATTATTTTTTTTTCAATTTTTGGATCACATTAAAAGCTGAGATTTAAAATTATATTTATTAATAATTAGCTTCTGAGATCTTTACTTTCCCTTTTAATATGTCATCAAACTCAATTCGATCACTTTTAAATTTTAAATCTTGATTTTAATATAATTCAAAGACTACTAAAAAAATTTATGTTCAAATTATTAGATTATCTTGATATAAGCTGATAATATATATATATATATATACATATACAAACAAAATATCCAACATATTGAAGAAGCATACCTTCTAGCTGAAGCAATATTATGTTGGACTGAATTGCTACTCTCCATAGTTCGAAAGGTTTGAGACAATTTAGAGATGCACTTTAGATATTAATTCAAAACCTAGTACTAATTCTCTCTTAATTTCTCACTTAATTAGCTTCATTCTATAGGTTGTCATCTTTTTATAGACGATTGGGGCATAATATAGTCCTTATAATATTGTATAGCTTGAGAAATTTGACTTAGAGAATAATCAGTAATTTTCTATAATGTCACTTATTAACATGTGCATACAAATGGATTGGCATTAATTGTATTATATTCATGTTCCTATTCTTGCATTAATATATTCTTTAAAGTCTTATTTTATTAGTTTTTCATTAATATATTCTTTAAAGTCTTATTTTATTAGTTTTTATGTTTCGTAATATGTTGACCAATTGATAATTATGTTTAACATGAGATTTAATTACAATGTTTTCCCCTTTGTTAAAGGACAAAGTTAATGGTTCGTATATTTGAATTTTTTTTTTAATAAAAGAATGTTTAATTTTCTGGTGCATTAAAAAATTGGAGGATATAAAAAATAGAATAAAATGAAATTGAATGCTAAATCAAATGGGCTATAAATTAATAAGTATTGACTTGGTCTTATCAACGGAAGCTAATTTATTTGTTATTAGAGAGATTAATTGGATAATTAGAAAAGGACACGTGATCACATGCTTATGCATATACAGATAGCCAAACATATTTATTTGCTACAATTACACTTGTGATGTATTGGAGGTAAATATTTTATAGTTTTAAAAATTACGTGAATATCCCTTTAATATCATTTTTTTTTCAAATCTCACCTTTTTGATTTATGAGTAATGCTTAAAAGCACCAAATTATTTATCCAATTGATTTACCAATGTTTAGGCAATATGTAAATGGTTTGAAAAATTAATATAAATTGAATATGATAAGTGAACCCTTAAATACATAAATAAACCCAATAAAAAAACAATTAGCATACTAATATTATTTGGTAAATAATTTGATATCTCTTTTATAATTTAAATGTATAGAAGCATACCGTCACAATATCTACTATAAGGCTTCTAATTGGGAGGGAGATGCTGCAAGGAATAATCTCCTTTTTCCTGGTTGGGATATTTCTTTTCCTATTGATTTTCTTGCTATTTTGACGAATGATTGTATTTAATTTTTTTAGCTTTTGCTAATAAAATTTTCGTTTTGATAGAAAAAGAAAATTCAACAATAATTTAACTGATTTAAATATAAATATGAAAAAATGTAGATTGCAAACTTAATAATACATATATGCAAGGTGACATTAATTGTAGTTATAGTGGGGGGAAAAAAAAAAGTGACACTTTAATTTATGAAAATTAATTTGAAAAATGAGATTTCTTTAATTTATGGAAATAGAAATATATAAAACTTGTCACGTAGATGGAGGGATATTTGAGTATAAATTCCTTCAATTTTATTCATCTACTTGAAACATTGACAAATTTGGTCCTTAAAGGGTTATGTTTATTTACTTTTGTTTAAGAAAAAAAAGATATTATGACTATTAACCATCAAATTTGGATATGATTTAGATAATTGAAATCTAATAGTTTATAAACACGTTCATCTAAATTTTTTATTAATTCATCAATATAAATGATAATTGCAGGAAACGTGTAAAGACAGTAAGTGACTCTTAGAGAACAGTGTTAATTATTTTATTGTTGGATTTAGAGACGATATTTTCTTTTTATAATTATTTTTTCATGACTTTTGGCAACTATATATATTTTTGGGAGACAACATTTAATTTTCACATTTTTCTTTTTTATTTTTCATGATTTTTAGCCAAAACATGTCGGTTGGCGAAAGTGACTTTTGGGATCACGTTTCTATCCTCGTTTTTTATTATATTTTATTACTTCTGGCGAGCATGGATTATTTTGTTGTTTTCTCAAAAATAAATTAAAGAAAAAGATTATTTTGAAGTTCAAAGACGCTTTTATTGACCAATTTTCATTGGTTTGCGAGAATTTTGTCGCTAACATGGCAAAATATACGTAAATAACGTACAGGCCCGCTTTGGATGCCAAAGAATCTTTTCAATGGCTCATGGCCGTCGATGACTTCTACCACCCAAATATTTTCACGTTCTGAAAATTCAGTGGCCAACATTTGCACTGCGTCTTTCAAGTCTTCATTATTATAAAATTAAATTCCTCAACTACTTTTATCTTCTTCTTTTTTTCTTTTTTTTTTTTGGGTAAATTGAACTACTTGTATCAGATATGTAATTAAAATGGATATATTTACCAAAGTAATTAAAATGGATTTCTTAATTAGGCCACTTGTTGCATTTCTTAACTAGGCCATTTAGTGCACGCCTTCAATGACAACGATATATGCAAATTAATATTGTCTTCAAATACCAGTTCTTACTCTACCTCATTAAAATCAATCCTCTCTACCTCATCATATCATGTTCTCCTTTTCAAACAAAATTAAATTACTAATAATTAAACTATTTTGATACTCGTCACGTTATAATGACCATTCTATAAGATATTATAGTTTAATTTAAGACTTGCGTTTCAACTTGTCTAATCTTCTATGTTAACATAGATGTATATATATATATATATATATATAGCAATCATGACTCATCATATAAATCACTCAATAATCTCTTATTTCTTGTTCAGTTATTTTTATTTATCATCCAACAATATACTTAGATTTACACGATAATATATATATATATATATATATATATATAATAGATAAAAAGATAATAAATAAACACTTTTTTATCACTTGCAATTTGTTAAGGCATGTTTGGTAACATTTTGCAAAAATATTTCATTTGACAAATTGAAAAGAACCTAGTTTTAAAATAATAAACTTTTAAAAATAAAATTGGAAACATTTTTTAAGGCTATATTTGGGAAGTATTAAAGTTTGGAGAAAAATTGATTTCAAAAAATGAATTTTTTAAGAATCAAATTTTCTCTTATCATGTTTGGTAAGTAATAGAAAAATTAAAATTTATAAGTAATTAAATTTAATTTAGGTATTAAATTAAAAGTAAATATGTGTATCTAAAAAATATCATAAAAAAATTTCTTATGGATTTTTAAAATAACACTTTTCTAGACAAGAACAATTTTTTTATACTTTTCTATGTGAATCTAATTTCTTGAATTTATATTTTTTTATCTAAAAATAAATATTCAACATAAAAATTATCATTTTTACAAAAAATAAATAAATAAATAGATTCTTAATAACTTTACTATTTACAAAATGGGGCCTAAAATATAGATAATTTTTCTAAAAAATCCTGAAAAGGTCATACATATATAAATTTTGGAAACAAAGACATTAAATGGAATATATAATATATATTATTTTAAATTAAAAAACAAATATTTATTATATATACACCATATTTAACATAAATTACATACAAATGTAGATAATGTTTACAATTTTCAATAATAATTAAAGTTTTTATTTCCTCATAGATGTATATATATATATATATATATATATATATATATATATCATATTTAATATTTATCAAATATGAATTTATCATTTTCAATCTCATAAAATATTTTTTAAAATGTTACCATATATATTTTTAAATTTTAAAAATATAAAATCCAATTTATCATTTATAAAAATGGTTTTAGAAAACATTATCCAACCGGCCATAACAAATAATGGGACTTTGAGGTTCATATTGTGTTCGACCTGAGTGAGATTCCCACACGGACAATAAGATGTTTGCACTCTTACCATACTTTTCACATTCCAAATGAACTTTCCATGAGATATGAACACGCTCATATAGATATTTCCTTTGAATTTTTTTTAATCAATTGGTCTCACATTGTAAAATAACAACGGTCATGCACGTAGAATATTATTGATTCCAAAAGGCCTCGACATTGATACAGAGGATGTGATACGACCTTATATGATATTAATGCATCAATATAAAATTTCTACCAAAAAAGAAAAATTAAAAATAATATATATATATATATATATATATCTCATCACCAAAGATGTGCCGTCATATGTGGCATGTCTTGTTCATAACAAAAACGAAAACTCATGTCCAATTTTTTCTCTTTCTGATTTTTTTTGGTGAAAAAATTAAAAATAGAAAACAACTTTCACCATAATATATTATTTTCGGTTTCAAATGTAAGCACACCAGAAGGAATACTTACTAGGAAGTAAATAAAAACATAATATATATATATATATACTATCTCAAACTCCAAGTAGAAATAGTCCTTCTTTGAAAAAGAAATATCTATTAATGCTCTAATCTTCGAACAGAGATTAGACTCATATCCAGTTGAGTACACTCATATCCAATTGAGTACAGGATTACCCTCTCATCAAAAATCCAAAAAGGATCACAATTCATTTGTGTAAGACCGACATGATAAAAATGATGCGGTCCAAAAACATGAAAAAATGACCCGCCATTAGATTTCAACTTATCTAGTGAACAGCTCAAATATTTCCCTGTCACACGTGAGAAAATTGCAACTTCAAAAAAATTTCTTTCAACCATCCCACTTCAAAATATCATTTTCTTTTCTGCTAGCACCACTGTTTCACATAAACTTTACCATTTCAAAATTCCCAAATAAAATCCACCATCTCCATCATTCCAGTCCCAGATATTCTTCTATTGCTTCCATAGCCTGGGCTTTCTCCTCGACAATCCAAAATCCATTTAGAGCTTGGGTTAAAGGATAGTATTTGTGAGCCATTGTTTTTTTTTTTTTTTCTGAGCCTTTTTTTTTTTTTTCAAGTGTGAGCCCAAAAAAAAAATTAAAAAAAAAAATGACATTGATAACCTGCAAAATGCCACCAGCTTAGGTACAAAACAAGTGGGCATTTTCCTCTAGATTAAAGGCTGCTCTTTCTTGGTGGTCCAGAGTAGTGACATGGCCGAGAGCGAAGTCCCGGTGGTGGCTATATCGCTGCCTAGAGCAGAAAGGGAATCTATGGCCTTGATAATTGAATCTCGTTTGGTTGGATTCTTTTGAGTCTTGAGGATCCGATCTTGATCGGATATGAGGTTGAGAAATTTCTACTTGGAGAGTTTTGATTGAGCTATAAGGAATGAGCAGGTGATCATTGGGGAGTTAGAGTGATGGGGTTTCAGAAAACAAGAATTGAAATGGTAGTGTTGTGGGTTGAATTGAATATTGGAAAAAAGGAGGTTTAAGGATGTAGAGTTCTAGAAGCTTTAACACTTTTGTAAATTTTTTTTTTTTTTTTATTCCTTCTTATTTTTTTTTTTCATACTTTTACAAGTATCATTCAAACTAAACAAAAAAAATTAAGCACCAATTGAAAATTATAAAATTGAAAAGATAACCAAAAAAAAAAATAAGGGACCAAAGCCAACATTTTTACATCCCTACAACAATGGTTTTGGTCTCCTAATTTTTTAAAATTTTTTATTATTTTATTTTTTTAATTCCTTTGTAATTTTTTTTTATATTTTTACAAGTATCATTCAGAATAATAAAATTCAAACTTAACAAAAAAATTAAGGACCAATTGAAGATTAAAAAAATTAAAAAAATTGGGGGACCAAAGCCAACGCACTTCCCAGCAGCGTTGGCTTTGGTCCTCCAATTTTTAAAATTTTTTTCTTATTTTCTTATTTTATTTTTTTTTTAAATCCTTTATAATTTTTTTATATTTATGTAAGTATCGTTCAAAATGATAAAATTCATACTTAACGAAAAAAAATTGAGGACCAATTAAAAATTACAAAATTGAAAAGATAATAAAAAAAATTGGGGGACCAAAACCAACACTATTACATTTGAGCATCATTGGCTTTGGTCCGCTAATTTTTTTAAATTTTTTATTATTTTTTAATTCCTTTATAATTGTTTTTATATTTTGGCAAGTATTATTCAAAATAATAAAATTCAAACTTATCAAAAAAATTGAAGACCAATTTAAAATTTCAAAAAAAAAATTAGGGACCAAAGTCAATGCTTCTACATACCAACAGCGTTGGCTTTGGTCCCCTAGTTTTTTAAAATTTTTTATTATCTTCTTTTTTATTTTTTTTTAATTTCTTTGTAATTTCTTTTTATATTTTTAGAAGTATCATTCAAAATAATAAAATTTAAACTTAACAAAAAAAAAATTGAACACCAATTGAAAATTATAAAATTAAAAAAATAACAAAAGAAAAAAATTTGGAGATCAAAACCAACATTTCTACATCCCAACAGGGTTAGCTTTGATCCCTCAATTTTTTTAAATTTTTTATTATTTTCTTTTTTAATTACTTTGTAATTTTTTTATATTTTTAGAAGTATCATTCAAAATAATAAAATTCAAACTTAACAAAAAAAAAATTGAAAACCAATTCAAAATTACAAGTTTGAAAAAATAACAAATAAAATTGGAGGACCAAAGCTAATGCTTTTACACCCTAAAAACCTTGGCTTTGTCATTCAATTTTTTAAATTTTTTATTATTTTCTTTTTTTTAATTTCTTTGATAAAAATATGATAATGAACCAAAAAAAAAAAAATTTGTGTTTAAAATTGGACCAAAAAAAGAGGAAAAAAGCTTTAGATGAAAATATGATAATGAAAAAAAAAAAAAAAGGGAGTTTGCCTTTAAAATTGGACCAAAAAAAAAAAAAGGGGAATTTTTTTTTTTTATGAAAATATGATGATAAAAAAAAAAGGGTTTATGTTTAAAATTGGATTAGAAAAGATGAAAAAAATGGAAGAAAAAAAATGTCACAAAAGAGAGTAGAGCCGACACTACTTTCAGAACAAGTGTTGGCTTTATACAGGCTTTAGAGACACTATTTTAAAATAGCATTACTAAAAACCAAATATATAAATTTATATATATATTTTCAATTTAAACACAAACCCTCTATTTTTTTTTTGTTCATTATCATATTTTCATCAAAAAAAATTTCTTTTTTTTGGTCCAATTTTAAAGACAAATTCTCTTTTTTTTTTTGTGTTCATTATCATATTTTCATCAAAAATTTTTTTGTCTTTTTTTTGGTCCAATTTTCACCAAAGGAATTAAAAAAAAATAATAAAAAATTTTAAAAATTGGGGGACCAAGTTAAAGCTTTTAGGATGTAAAAGTGTTGATTTATTTTCTGTTATCTTTTAAATTTTGTAATTTTCAGTTGGTCCTCAATTTTTTTTTTAAGTTTGATTTTTATTTTTTTGAATGATAGTTTTAAAAATATAAAAAAAATGACATAGGAATTAAAAAAATTTAAAAATTTAAAAAATTGAAGAACCAAAGTCAATGCTTTTAATTTTGCCCCCAATATTTTTTTGTTATCTTTTCAATTTTGTAATTTTCAGTAGTCTTCAATTCTTTTTGTAAAGTTTGAATTTTATTATTTTGAATGTTACTTGTAAAAATATTAAAAAAAATTACAAAAGAATTAAAAAAGTAATAAAAAATTTTAAAAAATTGGGGGACCAAAGCCAATGCTGTTGAGATGTAATAGCATTGGCTTTGATCCCCCACTTTTTTGTATTATCTACTCAATTTTGTAATTTTTTATTGATTCTCAATTTTCTTTTGTTAAATTTGAATTTTATTATTTTGAATAATACTTGCAAAAATATAAAAAAATTACAAAGGAATTTAAAAAAATAATAATAAAAAAATTTAAAAATTGAGGGGAGCAAAGCTAACGCTGTTGGGATATAATAGCGTTGGCTTTGGTCTTCCAATTTTTTTTTTATTATCTTTTCAATTTTGGAATTTTCAATTGATCCTCAATTTTTTTTATTAAATTTCAATTTTATTATTTTGAATGATACTTGCAAAAATATAAAAAATATTACAAAAGAATTAAAAAAATAATAAAAAATTTAAAAAAATTTGAGGGAACAAAGCCAATGCTGCTGGGACATAATAATGTTGGCTTTGGTCCCCCAATTTTTTTTTTTATTATCTTTTCAATTTTGTAATTTTCAATTGATTCTCATTTTTTTTTATTAAGTTTGAATTTTATTATTTTGAATGATACTTGAAAAAATATAAAAAAATTATAAAGGAATTAACAAGATAATAAAAAAAATTTAAAATTGAGGGACAAAAGCTAACGTTGCTGGGATGTAATAGCATTAACTTTGATCCCCCAATTTTTTTTAATTATCTTTTTAATTTTATAATTTTCAATTGGTACTCAATGTTAAGTTTGAATTTTATGATTTTGAATGATACTTATAAAATTATAAAATAATTAGAGAGGAATTAAAAAAATAATAATAAAAAATTTTAAAAAATTAGGGGACCAAAGCCAACGCTACTGAGATGTAATAATGTTGGCTTTGTCCCCCAATTTTTTTTATTATCTTTTCAATTTTGTAATTTTCAATTGATCTTCAAGTCTTTTTGTTAAGTTTAAATTTTATTATTTTGAATGATACTTGTAAAAACATAAAAAAAAAATACAAAAAAATGTAAAAAAAAAATAATAACAAAATTTAAAAAATTTTGGGACCAAAGCCAATACTGTTGGGATGTAAAAGTGTTGGCTTTGGTTCCCTTTTTTTTTTTTGTTATCTTTTTAATTTTGTAATTTTCAATTGGTTCTCAATTTTTTTTTATTAAGTTTGAATTTTATTATTTTGAATGATAGTTAAAAAAATATAAAAAAAATTATAAAGGAATTAAAAAAATAATAAAAAAATTTAAAAAATTGGGAGACAAAAGCTAGTTGCCGGGATGTAATAGCATTGACTTTAATCCCCCCAATTTTTTTTTAATTATCTTTTTCATTTTATAATTTTCAATTGGTCCTCAATGTTAAGTTTGAATTTTATTATTTTGAATGATTCTTATAAAAATATAAACAAATTACAGAGAAATTAAAAAAATAATAATAAAAAATTTAAAACAATTAGGGGACCAAAACCAACGCTATGAGGATGTAATAACGTTGGCTTTGGTCTCCCAATTTTTTTTTTAATTATATTTTCAATTTTGTAATTTTCATTTGGTCTTCATTTTTTTTAATTAAGTTTAAATTTTATTATTTTGAATGATACTTGCAAAAATCTAAAAAAATTTTAAAAAAGTAAAAAAGAAAATAACCAAAAAATTTAAAAAATTGGGGGACCAAAGCCAATGCTGTTGGGATGTAAAAGTGTTGGCTTTTATATCCTAATTTTTTTTTTTATCTTTTCAATTTTGTAATTTTCAATTGGTACTTAATTTTTTTTTGTTAAGTTTGAATTTTATTATTTTGAATGATACTTGTAAAAATATAAAAAAACTATAAAAGAATTAAAAAAAAAGAAAATAACAAAAATATTTACAAAAGCGTTAAAGTTTCCAGAACTCTATGTCCTCAAATCTCCTTCTTTCCAATATTCAATTCAACCTACAACATTATCATTTCATTTCTTTCTCTCTGAAACCCCACTACTTTAAGTCCTCTATGATCGCCTGCTCGTCCCTCACAACTCAATAGAAACTCTCCAAGTAGGAACTTCTCAACCTCATATTCGATCAAGATGGGGGCCTTACGACTCAAAAGAACCCAGCCAAATGAGACTCGATTATCAAGGCCATAGACGCCCTTTCTATTCTAGACAGTGATATAGTCACCACGGGAACTTCGCTCTTGACCACATCGAAACTATTCTGGACCACTGAGAAAAAGCAGCCTTTAATCTGAAGGAATTGCCCACTTGTTTGATATATAAACCTATGACGTTTTGCAGGTTATCGATGTCATTGTTTTTTTTTTTATTTTTTATTCACACTAAAAAAAAAAAAAGGCTCACAAAAAAAAAAAAAAAAAGCCAATGGCTGACAAATACTAACCTTTAACACAAGCTCTAAATGGATTTTTGATTGTTGAGAAGAAGGCCTGGGCGGTGGAAGCAATAGAAGAATATCTAGGGTTGGAACAGTGGAGATGGTGGATTTTATTTGGAAATTTTTAAATAGTGAGAAATGGTGAATTTTATTTGGAAATTTTGAAATGGTAAAGTTTGTGTGAAACAATGATACAAGGGAAAGGAAATGACATTTTGAAGCGGAAAAGTTGAAGGAAATTTTTTTGAAGTTGCAATTTTTTCATGTGTGACAAGGAAATATCTAAGCCGTTTATTGGATAAATTAAAATTTCATGGCTGGTTATTTTTTTACGTTTTTAGACCGCATCATTTTGATAAGGTCGAACTTGACCATAGAATCTATATATATATATATATTTATATCTCAAACTCCAAGTAAAAATAGTCCTTCTTCTAAAAAAAAAAAAAAATCTACTAATGCTATAATATTCGAACAGAGATTAGATTCATATCCAATTGAGTACAGGATTACCCTCTGATCAAAAATCCAAAAAGGATCACAATTCATTGGTGTAAGAAAATACATTGTGACCAAAAGTCCCAAAAAAAAAACTCATACCCAACCCTACAATCAAAGACCCAAAAAAAATATATATAAATATATAAATATATATATATATAGGTCTTAAACGTTATAATAATAATAATAAAAAAGATCCATCCCCATTCAAGTTGAAGTAGCTTTTATTGAAAAAGGATATACATATTAATGCTTTAATAATTACCCAACCCTACAATCAAAGACCCCAAAAATATATATATATATATATATATATATCAATCAAGATCTTAAACGTTATAAATAATAAAAAAGATCCATCCCCATTCAAGTTGAAATAACTTTTATTGAAAAAGGATATACATGTTAATACTTTAATAATTCCAATTAAGTATGGGAACACTTTGTGGTCGAATATATATATATATATATATATATATATATTCAAAGAATAAGATATATATATATATATAATTTGTTTAAGATACAAGTATAAGTATATTTTTGTTATACAGATTTCAATATTAACAATAATTTTATTATACATACCAACCATCTTTTTGTCGTTTATCTAAGTATACTATTAAAACTTACATTTAATTTTTCTTATATATATTATTATATATTCTGAAAGTCTTCATGGACAGATCATTTGATATTTACATGTTGGTTGAACCCATGAGAAAAAAAAAACAGTTCAAATTAATTTAATGCATGTATTATCCTTTAAAATAAGTGTTAATAATTAATAGAACAATAATAATTATAATCAATCCTGTGCCGACATAACTTCTAGAAAGAAATGGCAATTCAAGTACTATCAAACTTTCAATCAATGAAAAAAACAAAAAAAAAAATGCAACATCAAACTTTTTTCTTTAATAAAAAAATTAGTATTAAGCTTAACCTTTTTTTTTTTTTTGGTTGAGTATAAAACTTAACTTATAAGAAGAATGGTCATTTTTTTCCCTTAAAGTGGTAGTTCAAATTTTTTTTTTTTTTTAAATTTGACAAATTCAAATTTAAAAAAAAAAATTAAAAATTAAAAAAAGATACTTCCAATTTGTGGGACCCGCATGTGGGCCCATCATGTGTCTCAGGTGCATATGGTGCATCTGTTCCACTGAAGTTGTCTCCCATGCGAACGTGCACCAGGATCAATCACTATGAAATATGAAAAAGACATTTGTGTTAAATTTAAAAACTATTTCCAACAAATTTGACGAAAAATAAAAATGGGTGTGACCGTAGGAGGAATTAAAATAATTGTGAAACTTATTTTTAAGGATGACTTATGTTGACTCTGGAATACAGCTTATCTGTTTAGAAGTACAAGGATGAATTAATTATTTGTTAACGGTGAAAAAGTTTAAAAATCAAATTGGAATACATGTGCAAAAAGAATACATGTGCAAAAAGCAACTTAATTTTATATATGGATCAATAAGACCAAAAAATAAAAAAAATAAAAAAAATTAAAGAAATTGAAAAAGTACTATAAATGCAAAGCGCTGAGCATGGGGTGGATACAGGATATAGAATCTAGCTGATAGGTCTGGTCTTTCCTTAATTGTTTCTTTTATCCATTGCAATGGCATCTTCTTCCTCATTCAGCCTGGAAATTAACCAGGTTAATCTTCACTCATATTTCCCAACCTTTCTGTGTTTGATATCTTATTGCTACATATATATTACCAAACAAATATATAACCATTAAAGCAATTTTTTTTTTTTTTTTGTTTTTTAACCGAAGTTTGTGAATTTGTGCAGTAGAGAAGCTTTGTGGCCAGATTGAAAATTGTTTATGAATTTATTCCAGGAATATAAAAAAGTAATGCAGTAATAGGTTGTGTTTTGCTTGCTTGAAGAGCAAATTTTTAATATAATATACCTAAGCAGATTTTATTAAGTTGAAACAAGTAACTATATTGAAATTTGTTATGTACACCTTTATGTTATGTTCATATTTTCCAAGTAATTGATAAGATGAAATTCCATATCGTTGAGCAGGTACTTCTTGAAGAAAACTCATGTGTGCGCAAGGTGACGCTAAATAGGCCTCAAAAGCTCAACAGCCTCAATTTTGAGATGGTATATCCATTTATATAAATATATTTTCACTTAAATAATATAATGACATTTCTATAATTACTTTTTCTAATGTAAACTATTTTCACATACTTTATACAGTTTTCGATCGATTTATTATAAAAATATTTGTTTGATTTTACTTATGTAGCAATTAATTAGTATTCGGTACTATTATATCAGTTAAATTAATGGAAGGAAAAACATAAATCAATTTATTTTTAAATGGTTACTAAATAAAACATTGAATAATATTTTTCTATGAACTTAATTATATCATACCTAATCTTTTTTATATATTACATCAATTTTTCGTTCATCAAAAAGGCATATTGGATATATAAATTAATTTGTTATCTGTTTAATATGCAGGTTTCTCAAATATTTAAAGTCTTGGAAGCATATGAAAATGATTCTACCGTTAAACTAGTGATTTTGAAGGTAAAGGAAAACAAATAGACGAGATTTAATTTAGCCCCAAAAAATAAAAATAAAAAGAGATGAAATTTACTATGTACCTTTAATACCAAAGTTAAATTTTCATTTTTTTTTTTAATTATATAGACGACTTCTAGTTAGAATTTTATTAACTTTTTTTTTTTTGGCTGATATAACATTTAGTAGAATTTTCTTTTTCTTATTTTATATATCATCAAGGACAATTTAATATCCTAAAATGAAACTATCATCCTGCCTGTCTATCGTCCAAAAAGAACCAAAAAGAAAAAAACCAAAAGAAAAGTCTAGTGTTTCACCATTCATTTATTTACTTTCTTCATCTTTGATAAAGATAGCGCTTTTGGTCGTCATATTCGAATTGATCATATGGGACCAATTTATTTGCCTCATCTTTTATATAATTGTGGGCTTTTAAAAAATGGGTCTTCATGGTTGATATTTTTTTCCAAAAGAAAAATAATTTTATTTCGGTTTGATTTTTCCGTAGGGTAAAGGAAGAGCGTTTTGCGCTGGCGGCGACGTGATGGGAGTTTTCCACTCTGCATTTGGAGGTCATATTCCCCTCCCTCTCTCTTTTTTTCCCCTTTATAATTTTTATGATAAATTTATAAATAAAACATATATATAGATATATATATATATATATATATATAGTTTTTTTTTTCCTTCAAATCTGATTAGTCACTAACTACAGCATATTTTCCGGTGATTTAATAAATCGTTTAATAAATTTTGTAATTAAAATGTTCGGCTTCTTTAATTGAATGATATGTTGTAGGACATTGGAGCTTTGGAGCAAGATTTTACAAGAAACAACTTGCTTTAGACTATTTGATTGGTACCTACAAGAAACCTTTGGTGAGGAGACTATATATATATATATATATGTGTGTGTGTGTGTGTGTGTGTGTGTGTGTGTGTGTGTGTGTGTAATTCTGATCATTGTCCTTAATTATTATATATCCCTTTTATATATATATTTGTTATTTTCAATCATATTATCTTAATTTACTGAAAGTATGATATTGATTAATTAATAAAGGTTTGATTAATTAATAAAGGTTTCACTCATAAATGGAATTGTAATGGGAGGTGGAGCTGGACTTTCAATGCGTTCAAGGTTTCGAGTTGTCACAGAGAACACTGTATATATTCTTTCTTTTTCTTTTTGTATTTTTTATGTTATATGATATTTCTGGTTCAATTGTAATATATGTATATATATATAAAACAAATATGTAGTGGGCGACAAGCGTCACCATTTATCATTATGATCGTTTATGATCGGACAATCAGCCCTAAAATTTTATATTGCTAATATTTTGTATATGTATAGGTATTTGCTATGCCAGAAGCAAGTATAGGATTATTCCCAGATGTTGGGGCAACCCATTTCCTTTCTAAGCTGCCAGGCCATTTTGGTAACAATATCTCTCTTTCCATGTTTTCCCATCCTATCCTGTACAATTGCATTATTTACCAAGTTTAGAGAGTTTTGATGTTCAAAAATAAAAAGTAATGCCAGGGTACCAACATGTTTTGGTGTTACACATGTAAAGTTGGGGCCCATTTGTTGAATTGATCAACTACACTAAGATTTTAAGTGTTATCCAATTAAATTGTCATTTTTTTTTTAAAGTTTAAAAACTAATAAAAATTGATTATCATTTTTCTTAATATTTTTCTCTAATACTCCCACCATATATATATATATATAGAGTCCAAAATCCCTTTTAGGCTTATTTTGTATACCTTTCCTCAACTTTGTGGTAAGCAAAAGTATTAACACCAGATGTTCATTACTAAATTGGTTGACTAATAATGATATTATATTATATATATATATATATATACTATCTTGACCACAGCAAAATATTTTAACTTTATAAGAGTAGGATACAGTGTAAATCAATTAGAAGGAATAGTAAGTTAAACCTCATTTTGACATTTTTATACAGTATTTTAACTTTATAAAATCGAAATATTCTAATATAATAATTACACTATATATATATATATATATTGCAATGGTTTTTTAAATTCTCTTTGCATGTCATTTATAAATTTTAGTGGCATGTAGGAGAATACATAGGACTAACCGGAGCTCGAATCAAGGGTGCTGAAATGCTCGCGTGTGGTCTAGCAACCCATTTTGTTCCTTCAAAGGTGATTAATTAAGCTCCAATTTTTTTGTGTTTTTTCTTTTTGGTAATAAAAGTTATAATTTTGTGTTTGAAAATTCCAATAAGTTCAAATTGGATCAATTTTTTTCAAAGAATAAATTTATTTTCGGTTAGTAACAATTTTGCAGCCAAAAACTATTAAAATATTTTTTTAGTTAAAACTTTCACATCATTTAAACTACAAAGTAAAACACTCGCATCCTTTAAATTTTTGTTTCCTTGTCAAATTAAAGTCTAATATTAATGAAAAACGAAACAAAAAGTTGATGAGATTAATCATGCAGATGTCATGTAACTATGTTTATTAAACTCTTTTACTCTATTTCAATTCAATTTTGTAGGGGTGTTATATTTATCAATTTTAACAAAGTTTATAATCTCATTCTAAATTTGCTCGTTATAGAATCTTCCTTTGTTGGAAAATGCTCTAGATCAGATATCTTCTTCAGAAGCATCAACAATTTCAAACCTCATAAACAAATTCTCATACAAAGTGGATGTAAAGCAAGATTGTGCTTTCAAAAGGTAATCAAAAGTCTTACTGTCTATGTTTAATTTAGGGGCTCTAAATTTACTTATTAATTATTAATATTTTTTGGGTTATCCCAATTTCCTTATCCTTCATTGTATTTTTTTATTTTATTTTGTAGTTATAAATTACATAATAGTGTCTAAAAATCTTTACACATAATTAGGTTTAATATATTCATTTAAAAAATTAAGTTTAATATATAACACTAAATATAATTTGATGAATCAGATTGGAGGTGATCAACAGATGCTTTTCAAGAGAAACAGTAGAAGAAATATTACAATCACTTGTAAGTTTGCTTTACAATGAAGACTCATAAACATCTATCATTCATATATATATATATATAATTTTTGATATTGTTGGGAGCACAGTTGCCATCTTATATTGCACATTTTAAGTTTGTTTGATAATGAAGAGTTACAAATAGGTACTATTTATACATGTATATATACAAATTTGTTTTTGTTAGGACCATAGTTCTCATCTTATATTGAATAACATGGAATGTTAAAAGTTATTATTAATTCAACTTAGATTTTAATATTAAATTATTAATTAAAATGATACTTTTAACATTGGATACATCAATACATTTTCACTTTATATTAAAAACATTGTTTCCACCAAATTATTACTCCTATATATATTGGTCAGTCTCCTGCTAAACCAATAGACTGATTACATATTTTGTATTGGATTTATATGATTTTTTTTTTTTTATAGTTGCATGTATATGATTGCTAAAGTTGGAAGTTTGAAATGTCCTCATTATAGGAAAAAGAGGCAGCAGACGGTGAAGAGAAGTGGATTAAGGAAGCAATAAGATCTATGAGGTCATCGTCCCCAACAAGTCTCAAGATAACTCTTAGATTGGTAAGAATATTCAATGATTCACTATTTTAAGCGGGAAAAGATTTTAACCAAAGAAAAGGAATTTGGATAATTCTTGAAACTCTTATTATAGTTATATTTATATCAAAATGACGTTCTTAAAATTTCTAGATATAATTAATTAACAAAAACATATTTTGAATTCTTGATCAGATGAGAGAAGGGCCTAACCAAAATCTTGAAGACACCCTGCGTCGTGATTACCTAATTTTTTGCCATATTCTAATGAGAACAGTGAACAACGATTTTTTCGAGGTGATTGATTAAGTTTTAAGATTAATGTCTCTCTTTAATTCTTTTCATAAGATATAATTATTATATATTTTTTAATCCTTCTAATTAACTGTTATAATGAAATGGAAAATCTAGGGTTCAAGAGCCCTACTTGACAAAGACAAAAACCCAAAGGTACACCTCTTTAGATAACTTACGAGAGATGCCAACAAATTTACTGGTTCTTATCACCATTATTGCTCACTTTATTGTTGTGATGTTTAATTTATTTTTATTTTTATTTTCATGTTTAAATTACAGTGGGAACCCTCAAGACTAGAGTTAGTGAGTAAAGAAAGGGTGAATCAGCATTTTGCCAAAATTGAAGATATTAATTGGGAAAAACTTGAACTTCATTATGGACGCAATACCACAAACCAAGCAATGGCAAGGCTCTAGCTATCGAAGCCTCTATAATTAATTGCACTAGGCATTCAGGCAAATGAAAAGAAACATGTGATCTCTCTGATATGTTATCTGTAATAGTTAGTGTAAGTTTAGCCAATAATAAGCAACATCAAAGGTTGCAATATCAATTCAAAAACATAAGTTTAATCATGTGGAACATCCTCAAGCCTGAAAAATATCTTACTGTTCCTTAAATAATAATTTTGAATTTGATGACAATTTTAAGTTCAAATCTCCTACATCCAACTGACAAAGAAAATACATATTAAAAATCCATCATATCATTCATCAAAGCCGAAGTGATTACAAATTTTGAGGTTGTGTTCAATTAAGTATTTATATAGACGAAGTGGTTGTATTATTTATAGAAACGTTCAATTAGATTCAAACAGAATAATGTTATGTGCCATAAAATGTAAGTTCTACCAAAAACTCACTGAAACTTTTTGAATTAATGGATAAAGAAAGATCATCATTTTAATTTCCATTAACGCTTGCAACAAAAATCAATCTTAAAATAGAAATACATGTGCATAACTAAGCCCCCTGGTTTCGATAAAAACTTATGGAAGTTCTGGCACAAGTAGGGGTATATATGTTGTTCCAGTCCATTATTGTTGGAGAGTCATTTGTACCATAGCCCAAAATCCTAAAAGGCAGGTAAGTGATTTGAAAACCTGTTTTTTCTTCCGTACAAGCACGGCCGGTTCTGTCATGACCAACAATGAGAAAAGACACCCCAAATGGTCGTGACTGCACAAAAATATGACATAAATATCACGAATGATAATCTTAATGATAAATCCTTATATTTGAAATTGCTTCAATTAAGGAATTAAATAATAAAAAATTCACAACTAGAAAACAAAGGAAATATCACTATAAGGGCTCTTCTTCATCTGTCTGAAAATAAATTGTGTACCACCGCAGCATATGCTTTTATTAAGTAAATTGATTATTGTCTGAACCAGCAACTCGACCATTCTGCTTTTTGCACCAAGTTACTAACAGAAAGACTGCAAACCTTCCCGTGAATAAAATGACTGTTAACTAAATTTTGATGCACTCATTGAATCAATGGTTTTTCCCTTAATTGAGCTTATGAAAATATGATGCACTGATTAAATTGGTATATAATGGAATCAACTTGGACACACAATGAATATAACACAAACATGGTACAATGACAAACGTAGAAAATGTGCTTTATTTTAACATTAAATTTTTCATAAATACATCCTGATATAAAATGAGAAATCATTGAAGCAAGCAAAGTACCAGATATATCAAGGTTAAACAATAGAAAGCCACGCAAAATATATATATATATATATATATATACATACAGAACATTATCCTTCAACCAGCAAGTATAGAAGAGAAACAACGATAAGATGAATCCTGCTAACTCAGATTTAGAAGGCACAAGGGAACACTGATTTCACAGTATTACATGACAATGGAAATTAAAGATGGTTCAATCCATGAGAACTTTACGAAGCAGAGCACAATGGGCAATTCCCATATATTTACCATGGATTCTTCATCTCCCTTACCGAATTGTAGGGCCAGGTCACAAACAGCTAGTGTAGTGGACTCCATCGTCATGGGCTCAACATAGGAGAATCTATGATGCTGCAAATTGCATCAAGAAAATGACTACAAGAGGCCACCTCCATTACATATCAAAACATAACAAGAGCAACAAAAATACCTGAGTTTCCACCATCAACAAGTGTATGCGCATCAGCAATCAAACCGGTCATGGCACAACCAATATGCTCATCCATTTCCACAATCTTCTCCACGCTGCTCGGTTCCTTAAAGTCGCAAAAAGTCATGTCAGACAAAATTACATTATTTCAAACATTAAAGAAATGAAATCATATCATACAAGGGAAAATCCCACTTGAAGAATCCAAATTAGGTTGATATTGCATTTCAAATCTATTTGTCCTAATAGAGTGTTAAATTTTTTGTACCTCAATCTGATCATCAGTTTACCACTTAGAACACTTAGAAAGGAGAACTTGAGCAATGATCAACATGGTAATAATTTTTCAGTCTCCTCTGGACAACGATCATATGGGAAAAGATCCACGAAAGTAGAAATTATATTATTTTTATCAGCAATAGAACAAGTAGTACGATGTAGAGTCCAAATATTAATCAAATCATAGTGACAGTGTAATATATATCCATATAATAGACACCATAATCAGTTTATTATCACAATAATTGACATAGCTATGCTATGTCTTCAATAGAATGTATATCAACAGATTAAAAACTAAATAGGGATGCAATTGCAGATATGCGTTCTTTATTTCTTTTTTGTTTATTTATAAGCATATGACTTCCTTGGTATAAACAAGTGAAATCATAATGGAAACTCAAGCTTGAAATTAAGAACAGGTTGAGATTTATTTATAAAGATTTCAATCTGTTTCTAGAGTCTCTGCGTACAGCTACTTGCCCAAACAAATACTAACATTTTAGCATCTAATAGATGCCAAGCCCAATCCATTCAGATTTGTATTACACAAGTACTTGTTTAGAGGCTGTAGCACTTTATTAACCTGAAAAAGCTGTCACAGAAAATTAAAATGCATAGACTACGGAAACAAAAACATATTTAAAACACTATCACAGAATGATAATCCACTAAGTCTGAAGCAGAAACCAATTAGTTCGACCCAGAAACTATACGAAAAAACATCTCAAGAGGTATGAACTGGTTCTTCCATCCTTGCAATGCCTACTTTTTAAATGATAGAAAAGCCACCGTAGGTGTTAGTTTCGCCATAATGTTTGCTCAGTACAAGGCCAGAAACCTGTCTTCCATTAGAAACAGGCTAAAACTAAATAACTTTGCCATTACAGGTTTAACCAATTACATCACTCTAAAGATGAATTACAAATCTATGAATGGGAGTAAAAGGAGTGAAATGAGATGGTAGACAGACCAGTTGGTGGAGTAATCCGTTTCTCAACATATCTAATTATGAACCCAAATCTTCATTTTTCATTATTTTCCTTTTTCCATTTAAAAGATATAACGAAACAAACTTAAAATGGGATAAATACCTAAATGGCCCCCATGGCATACTCTAACTTGAAACAATCGGCCTTCTGGAGAAAAGGTGTTAACCCCACAGTCATACTCAGTCCTTCACATACATAACCAAAAAGCCCCACCATTATTAGCAAAAATTTGGAAGCTTTCTTCGCAAAGGGAAAAAAACTAAACAAAAAAATTTAAAAAATAAAATTAAGAACGCGATTCACCTGATGAAAAACATCTTTGCTTGGTTTTCGTTAACCTTGAGAACCTGAGGAAGCCAAAACTTAAATAGAATTAGCATAAAAAATATTTAAAAAAAAAAAAAAAAAAAAAAAAAAACAAAAACAAAAAAGACGTTTTTATGTCTGATATGAAGCAAAAGAAAAATAGGAATCGAAAATACAAGGCAATCTACATCTGGGGTGGGTTTTATCAGAACCCAGAGCAAGAAACACTTCCCCTTTTGCGATTAATGCACAAATCAAGTCAAGGGTTTCAACCCTAACCCACCCAAGAATGCATACTAGTAATTTTACTGCGAACCAAACAGAAAACAACGGATTTTATAGAGAGAGAGAGGGAGAGAGTTACCCAACTGGGGAGAGAGTGAGAGAAATTTTGCAGCTCGTTCGCTCTGAAAAATGCCGAGTGTGTTCCCACAGATTTCTTCTTGCTGGACTGGACAAAGACTAGGCAAAATAGATCCCTCGAGTTTTCTTGATGGAGAAGAAAAGCCCTTTTTTTTGTTTTTCAGTATAATATTTATACAAATTAATAAAATATAATGTTTATTTTTTTGGGCTAAAAATATAAATATAACGTTATTGTAATTTTTTTTCTCTTTTTTGGTAAATAACGTTATCGTAAATTGGTTATTCTGTACATTTAAAATGAAATTTAATAAAATGTTTATTATTTTTTTATTTTAAAAATTTTTAATTTAATAAAACAATAAAACAGGGTTAAATAATCAATATTTGTAATTCTTTCGTTGTTATCTTTTTACCTTTAATAATCGACACAAATACTTTTTGAAAGTTTATTAAAAAATAAAATGAAAACTTTTGAATATTTTACTTATTATTATGTTAAACTTTGCAGTGCTTAAATTTTTGTTTCTTCTTAATTTTTATGAATTAAGAAAAAAGTTGTGTTGTAAGCTTTAGTGAACCAATACTCCGTGAACTAAAACTCGGCAATCCTTTTTTGATCCCTTTTCTGATCTTTCAAGCAAATAGCATTAATTCTGATGAGATACACCATATGTGTAATTATGAGATATATATATATATATATATATATAGTTTTATTACTATATATGTCGACTTATACATTATACTAAAAATTAATATTAAATTGTATATAATTTATGAAGTGATATATATATATATATTATTTTAATGTTATATATAATTTAATTAGGATTTACATTTAATGTTAATGTCAATATTCATTATGATAATTTTTTCAACATATAATATATATATTATTACCAACAATTTCTATAATATATAAAAATAGAATATATAAAAATATAATATGTATAATATATAATTTTATAATCACATTTATGGATATAAAAATATTTGAAATACATTTGATTAATGGAATCATAAATATGCAAATAATTTATATCATATATAATATTATAATAATAAAGTTGTATATTTTTTATTCTTTCATTTTATGTCCCAAATATATAATATTCAACTTATCAGCTTAAGTTATACTTATAATATTATAATAATAACTATATATAATAATAATAAATATATAGTTATTTATTATTAATAAATAAAAAATATATTTATTATTATTTTATAATAATAGATTTTATATATTTTTTGTTTCATACGTTTTCAGTCAATCAATTATATAATATTATAATTTAATAAAAAATAAAAAATTATATATTTTTAAATATCTATTCTATTTGATATTAATTAATATTTTAATAGAATTATAAATAATAATAAAATAATTATTTTTTGTTAATGATTTTGAAAAAAAATTAAAAAAATATAAGAATGACATGTAATATTGATTATTTTACTTTTATATATAGATATAAATTAAAATTTGAATTTTTAGCAGATGATAAGCAATCTTGAAGGAAGTCTTTATATGGTTTGGTTTGTAAAGAATTAACTGCACTGATAGAGTATGACAAAGAGAATTCCAATCTGGATTTTTTAAATTTTCCAAAATTTGAACTTATAAAAAATATATTATACTTTTATAAAAGAACGCTTATGGGCTTGGAATGGTGGTTGGTTCGGCCCTTTTGCGGATGGGTTTTCAATGCTTATGTCTTTTTAACAACATTAATGGAAGGGGCCGTATGACACAGGACTGGCCCATTACTTCCCAATTAGCATTTTGATCAAATTTATCAGGGTTTGTCGGGGAGGTCTTGATCTACATATAATGAAATTTTTTTTCCCTTTTTTTTTAATTTTTTTTTCCGAAGCAAAATGAATAATGAATGAATTTTTGTTGACACCACAAATTTGGCTAAATTAAGAGCCACCATATTTGATTTTGGAAGGGTATATAAATATTGAAAGTTTGAAAACCTCTTATTTAAAAATTTACCCACTTCAATTATGTTCCTTTTATGCATCAAAGCACTCTTTATTATCATGGGCGTATTGATACCTCGACTGGAGTCATTGCTTTTAGTGCCACTGCCAACCTTTGTATAGTTGAGTTCTAAAGCAAAATTCATTCCTTGTATATTGAGTTAATTAAATTGAAACAAATTAAGTCCGTCTACTTCAGCCAGATTAAGCTCTCAAACTCTCAAGCAGGCCTTACATCACCATTTACTAAAAAAAAGTTGTGCCCATAAATAAGTCTAGTGGTAAACTATATATGGCGGGAAACACAAATGACAAATGACTATTGTAGTAGATATTAATTTATTATTTAAAAAAATAGTCAAGATTGCCTAAAATGTTATTGGAAACATAATCATTATTGGAAACATAATCAGAATTAAGATTAATTAACATAAACTAATTTTCATATTTACTCAACAAATGTTGTCCAAAATATACATATATATATATATATATTCAACAAATTAACACAGTCCATTATGTTCATAAATATACATTAAGGGCACCAAATATGATCTTGTCAATCCAAACTAGATATATAATAATATTCTTAATTAATCAATATTATCACAAACGGGAAAATAAACCAAAAGCTGGGTTTATGGCAGTAAAACCTCCATCCACATTGAGATTATGCCCACTAACATACCTTGATTCATCACTCCCTAAATAAACAGCAGCTTCAGCAATATCTTCTGCTCTATGAACCACTCCTTCGAGGTTCGAATGCACCTTAGATTTTGATTTCTCTTTCTCTTCTATCTTGAAGAAATCTTTTGACGCCACCGTAGCTATATAATACGGTGACAAGCAGTTCACGCGGATTTTATACCTCCCGAGCTCGGCTGCAACATTCTTTGTGAGCCCCAGAACTCCATGCTTTGAGCTTGTATATGCATGAGATGCAACCCCACCAACACTGCAACAAACACTCCCTATATTTATTATGCTTCCTTTCCCTGCTGTTATCATCACTCTAGCTGCATGTTTGGTTCCCAAGAAAACTCCGGTGAGGTTGACACTGATGACTTTATCGAAATCCGACTTATCGTTGTCAAGAATGCTTGTTTTGGCGTCTTCAATGAATACTGCGTTGTTTACAAGTATGTCGAGCTTACCATGCTTGCTAATGGTTGCGTTTATTGCCTTTTCGATGTCGGATTCATTTGTTACGTCGCAGTGAATGTATGAGGCCATTTTGGATCCGATATCGTCGCATACCGATCGGCCTAGCTCGTCTAGGATGTCGACGATCACCACCTTAGCACCATGTTTGCAGAAGGTTCGTGCAATGCACTCGCCGATGCCTCTAGCTCCACCGGTTACCAATGCAACCTTGCCTTCAAGTCTGCAAGAGGATCACCAAAACCACAACTAAATATTCAAAGAAAATAAAAATTAAAAAATTAATTATATATTGTGATTGGTAATAGCTTTCACACAATTATATTTTCTCATATATTTATTTAATTCATTTCTAATCAGTGCATTCTAATGGGATTTGGTGCAGCAGATTAGCATCGCGTTATACACATGTTGCAAGGAAAAAAATAAAAAATAAAAAACAAAAACCAAGCTTTGATGTTAATCATTACATCCATACCAAAATCCCTAAGTGTCTTGATGAGCTATATATCTATATTATCAATATGTATATTAATCATATTCAGAATATCTTGATCTTAATTTACATTATTAGCTCTCTCTCCTATGAATTTCTGTTAAACATGTAGAATATGGCAGAGAATTAATTAAGGTGTCATTTAGTAGTATGGTTGATTTTTAATTTTGGTTTTTTTTTCTTTACTTAATTGTGTGTGCTTATATCAAGTGTTAGTTATAGTTTGTTAAGCATCTAAATTAACTATAAAGTTAATCAAAAGAAACAATAAAAAAAAAAAACACACCACACACATGCAAAAAATTGAACACAATTTCAAATTGTGTTTTTTCCCCCCTTCCATTCAAGTTTTTAGTTGTTTAATATTTTTAACAAATTACAGTTATCATTAGCTAATATTTGACACAAACAACTGAATCTAAAAACCAACCATGTTACCAAACAATACCTAAAATAAATGGGTTTTACTAGAAAGATCAAACAAGCTACACACACACACACACCCACACGTTTACCCACGTATAGTAACAAAATACATATATATATATATATATATATACAGGAATGATATAATAAATGATTTATGGGGAGAAATTATGGGGGACAACATGTTAATGGCTGTTCTTTGCCGTCCTTTTCCATAAATATCTTATCGTATTAATATCATATGCACACACATATATATATATATATATAAACTTTTATTATATATAATAATATATTTATGTATATTAACAAAGTTATATATTTTATTATTGTATATTTCAACAAAAATAATTTATATTATATATTATCCATTATCTCATTAGGATATCACAATATAAAATCATAATACAATACAAATAAATTAATATGATGTGTATATAATTAATTTACTTTGATCGATTTATATTATATCCTAACTTTATAAAATTATAATATCATAATGTGAACAACACAAATATTTATGTGTGTATGCGTGTGTATGTCTCTGTATGTAAATTATCAATATATATATATATAGTCAATTTTTAATTTAAATTTCCTGATAGATTTTTTATTAGAATTTTACTTATTAGTTTTTGAATTTTTTAATTGTTGAAATTTAAAAATATATTTAAAATTTTATATAAATTTAGTAAAATACTAAAATTTTAAAAAAATAAAGTAAATTCTATCAAAATTTATATTAATCTCAAATATATTTATAAATCATAAACATTGAAGAAATCTAAAAATTAATATGACAAATCCTATTGATGAGAACTAGCTATATATATATATATATACACACATATACACATATATATGTATATATGTCTGTAAGTAAGCATAAAAATCATACCTTTTAGGAGAAGCAATGAGTAATGAATTGCTCGTTTGCATAGTGTGAGTTTTTTTTTTTTTTTTTAGTGCGTAGTGTGTGAGGTTTGAACCATTTAAATACAGATTTCCAAAACTGTGAGCTAGTTAGTAGTTGTCATAAATATTTATAGGCCAGATTCAAATCTATAAATGACATCTTTTATATATAGTTGGCAACTTACAACTTCACAGCTATCGCAGTAGCGCACATTAGCTTGACATAAGAATTTACCAGAGAGGAAGGAAAAAAATATATTTTGTAGTCAAAGTCAGTATCATATTTTTATAATATTTATGATTATCACAGTGCATCTGTTTCGGGTACCGAAGCGACATCACAAAAACATGATGGTTAAAAATCATGTCTACAATGGACCGACATTTTATTTATTGATTCATGTACGTGGGATTATTTTCTTTTCTTCTTTTATTTTTTTTTTTTTGTTTTTTTGGGTGGCCCTTTAGGTAAATGATTCAATTGTTTTTTTTTGGGGTAATAGTTTCATGTGTTCCTTTATTTTTGCTTTTTTTTTTTTTTGTATATATATAAATATATATTATTTTTAGAAAATTATAATGTGCCCTTTTATATTTTAATTTTGT
This sequence comes from Ziziphus jujuba, assembly GCF_031755915.1. NCBI lineage: Eukaryota > Viridiplantae > Streptophyta > Magnoliopsida > Rosales > Rhamnaceae > Ziziphus > Ziziphus jujuba. Next base: position 6,394,481 of record NC_083386.1, read on the forward strand.
TTCAAATTTAACCCAATAAATATAAAATTGACTAACAGTGTGAAAATTACGACAATTAATTACCATCACTTTAAAAATTACTTTGTTTGGTAAAATTCTAAATAATAGTAATTAAACTTTTACAAATTTTCATATATTTTCATAGCTGGTATCTAAAATGCATGTTCTACAAGACCAATCTCCAGTTGTATATAATATTCAATTGATTATTAGTTCATTGCCAAATCGAGCCTATCAAAAAAAATTTGTATTACAATTTGGGAAGTGGAAATTTTTAGCTAGATTAATGTTTAAACCTTGGATCTCAAAGTGTATTTTTATTGTTTTTACTATTGAGCTAAATCTAGAAATACAAAAATATAATTAATATTGTACGAAAAACCAAATTATTTATATAGCCATACTCAAATAAAATCCTTAATATTAAAACTAATGTTATTATTATTATTTTCAATTCTTAGAGCTCATTAAAAATTAAAAATTAAAATTATGTTTATTAATCATTAGCTCCTGAGATCTTCACTTTCTCTTTTAGTATGTCATTAAACTCAACTGGATCACTTTTTAAATTTTAAATTTTAATTTTAATGTTATCCAAAAGTTAATAAAAATAAATTTGATATTAAAATTATTAGACTATCTTAATCTAAGCGTGACTATATATATATGCAAACAAAATATCCGACATATATTAAAGAAGCATACCTTCTAGCTGAAGCAATATTATGCTGGACTGAATTGCTGGTCTCCATAGTTTGAAAGGTTTGAGACAATTTAGAGATGCACTTTAGATATTAATTCAAAAACTAGTACTAATTGTCTCTTAATTTCTCACTTAATTAGCTTCATTCTATAGGTTATCTTTTTATAGACAATATTGGGGCATAATATAGTCTTTATAATATTGTATAGCTTAAGAAATTTGAAGACTTAGAGAATAATCAGTATAATTTTATATAATGGCAATATTTAACATGTGCATATAAAAATGGATAAGCGTTAATTGTATTACTATCATGTTCCTATACTTGCGTTAATATATTCTTTAAAGTCTTATTTTATTAGTGTTTATGTTTTGTTATATGTTGACCAATTGATAATTATGTTTGACATGATGAGATTTAATTACAATGTTTTTCCTTTGTTAAAGGAACAACTAGTAAGAAAAAGTCAATGGTTCGCATGTTTGAACCTTTTATATATATATATATATATATAGATAAGCATGTTTAATTCTTATGGTGCATTAAAAATTGGAGGAAATAAAAAAATTAAAAAAAAAATTGAATGCTAAATCAAATGGGCTATAAGTTAATAAGTATTGACTTGGTCTTATCAACGGAGCCTAATTTATTTGTTATTAGAGATATTAATTAGAAAATTAGAAAAGGAAATGTCACATGCATATGCATATACAGAGAGCCAAATACATTTTTTCACTACAATTGCATATGTGATTTATTGCAGGTAAATATTTGAATTTTTGAAAATTACGTGAATATCCCTTTAATATCATTTTTGTTCAAATCTCACCTTTTTGATTTATGAGTAATGCTTAAAAGCACCAAATTATTTATCCAATTTATTTACCAATGTTGCGGCAATATGTAAATGGTTTGAAAAATTATTATAAATTGAATATGATAAGTGAGCCCTTAAATATGTAAATAAACCCAATAAAAAACCAATTAGTAGATTGATATATTTTTTGTTAAACTTTGATACCCTTTTTCATAATTTAAATGTATAGCAACATATTCTCACAATATCAACCATAAGGCTTCTAACTGGGAGGCAGATGCTGCAAGGAATAATCTTCTTTTCCCTGATTGGGATATTTCTTTTCCTATTGATTTTCTTGCTATTTTGAAGAATGATTGTGTTTAATGTTTTTTTAGCTGTTGCCGATAAAAAAAAAATTCAACCATGATTTAACTGCTTGTAAATATAAATATGAAAAAAAATGTAGATTGCAAACTTAATAACATGTATATGCAAAGCAACATTAATTGTAATTATTGTCCCAAAAAAAGTGACACTGTAATTTATAAAAATGAAATTGAAAACGAGATTTCTTTAATTTATGAAAATAGAAATATATAAAACTTGTAACGTAGATGGAGGGATATTTTAGTATAAATTCCTTCAATTTTATTCATCTACTTGAAACATCGACAAATTTGTTCCTTAAAGGGTTATATTTATTTACATTTTTTTGAGAAAAAAAGATATCATGACTATTAATCATTATATTTGGATATGATTTAGATAATTTAAATCTAATAGTTTACAAACAAGTTCATCTAAAATTTTTATAACTTCATGAATATAAATGATAATAAAATGCAGAAAACATATATAGAAAGTAAGTGACTTTTAGAGACCACTGTTAATTATTTTATCGTTGAATTTAGAGATGATATTTTCTTTTAATAATTATTTTTTAATGATTTTTGGCAACTATATATATTTTTGGGAGACAACATTTAATTTTCACATTTTTCTTTTTTATTTTTCTTGATTGTTACCCAAAATATGTTTTGCTGGCAAAAGTGATACTTGGGAATTGGGATCAACTTTCTGTCCTCGTTTTTAATTATATTTTATTACTTCTACCAAGTTTAGATTATTTTGTCGTTTATTCAAAAAGAAATTAAAAAAATATTATTTTGTAGTTCAAAGATGCTTTTATTGACCAATTTGATTGGGTGGCGAGAATTTTGTCGCTAACATGGCGAAATGTACATAAATAACGTGTTTTACAGGGCGGGTTTGGATGCCAAAGAATCTTTTCAGTGGCTGACGGTTATCGGTTACTTCTACCACCATCCAAAATTTTCACGTTCTGAAAATTCAGTGGCTAACATTTGTACTTCGTCTTTTAAAGTCTTCATTATTATAAAATTAAATTCCTCAACTACTTTAATCTTCTTCTTTTTTTTTTTTTTTTTTTTTGGTTGGTAATTCAACTACTTGTATCAGGTGTAATTAAAATGGATTTCTTAATTAGGCCACTTAACGCATTCCTTCAATGACAACGATATATTAATATTGTCTTCAAATACTAGTTCTACTCTACCTCATTAAAATCATGCTATCCTTTTCAAACAAAATAAAATTAGTAATAATTAAACTATGTTGATACTTGTTCACATTATAATGACCATTCTCTAAGGTATTGTAGTTTAATTTAAGACTTGCTTTTGAACTTGTCTAATCTTCTAAGTTAACATATATATATATATATATAGCTATCGTGATTCGTGAGAGATACCTTTCAAGTAGTTATCGTGAGAGACATGATATGGATGCCTAAATAACTCAATAATCCCTTTCTTGTTCAATTATTTTTATCTATCATCTCTAATCTACTTGATTATTTTACATGATAACCCATTAATATATATATATATATATATATATGATAGATAAAAAGATAATAAGTAAACATTTTTTTAGCACTTGCAATTTGTTAAGGCATGTTTAGTACCATTTTGCAAAATGCTTTCATTTGGCAAATTGAAAAATAATTAAAACAATATGTATAGTACCTAGTTTTGAAATATAAAATTTTAAAAATAAAATTGGAAACATGTTTTAACGCTATATTTGAAAAGTATCAAAGTTTTAAAAAAAATTAATTTTTAAAAATAATTTTTAAAAAATTAAATTTTTTCTTCTTGTGTTTGGTAAGTAATAGAAAAGTTAGAATTTATAAATAATTAAAATTTAGTTTGAGTAATAAATTAAGGTTAAATTTTCAATTTTAAAAAATATCAGTAAAACCAAACTCTTATTGCATATTTGGATAAAGGTAAAGTTAGCTGCAATCTAATTTCCTTATAAAAATGATAACTTTATTTTGTTTGTATATTTATTGTAAGGTGGAAAAGTATGGATCCAGAAAATTAGATTCAGAAAATTAGATTTCCACCGATGTAGAAAAATATGTAGAAAAGTTGTTCCCACATATATAGGTGTTATTTTGAGAATTCCAAAAAAAATAATTTTGAAATTTTTTTAAAATACATATTTACCCTTAATTTATTATACAATACTAAATGTAAATACTTATAAATCCCAAATTTTCTAGTACTTACCAAACAAATCAAGAAAAAAATTAATTCTCAGAAAATTAAATCCCAAAAAATTAAATCCTGAGAATCATTTTTCCTCTCAACTTTGATACTTTCCAAATGAAGCCTTATGGATTCTTAACATAACACTTTTTTAAACATGAACAACTTTTTCACATACTTTTTCTATAGGAATCTAATTTCTAAACCCTTATTTTTTCACCTCAAAATATATATTCAAACCCATGAAAATTATTATTTTTGCAAAGAAATTAAATTCTTAGTAACTTTTCTATTTACCAAATAGGACAAAGAGTAGTAAAATGGAATATATAATATTTATTATATATATCATATTTAACATATAGGACATAAAAATATGGATAATGTTTACCATTTTCAATAACAAGTATTTTTTTTTTTTTCTCCTCATAGATGTATATGTATATCATATTTAATATTTATCAAATATGAATTTATCATTTTCATTCTCATAACTTATTTTTTAACATACTACCAAATACATATATTTATATATATATATATATATATTTTAAAATATAAAATCCAATTTATCATTTTTAATTTATAAAAATGGTTTTAGTAAATATTGTCCAACCGGCCATAACAAATAATGGTCCATCTGACTTTGAACTTCATATTTTGTGTTCGACCTGAGTGAGATTCCCAATCAGATTTCACTCTTCCCATACTTTTCGCATTCCAAAAGAACTTTCCATGTGATATGAATACACCCATATAGATGTGTATTCATTAAACTGAAGATCATTATGGCAATCATGCAGGAGAAAGAACCCAGACACATAAAATTTTAACTCAAGGGTATTATTAGTTGGGCATGAGGAAGGATACGAAGGAGCTGTATGCCATGAAATATGACAAATGCTAAAAATATGGATCAGCATCTTCAATATACTTTTTATTGATTTCATATTGGTTTGTAGACTCATCTACAAATTAAATAGTAAGGGAACAGATAGACAAAACGAGAGGGAGATTATAAGAAAATATGTGAAATCATAATAATTTACAAAAAATGGCAGATAAGGAAAATGTCATTTCCACTTCCTCCCCAGGTTGGATCATGGCTGTGGGTATGCTCAGTGAAGAAAATATCGAAGATATGAATTTCCAAAAATATCGATAGAAATGTCAATATCGATAAGGTTACGGAAATTATAAATTTTTAATTTAAATTACAAATTTTAACATATGAGATAATTAATATAGTAAAATAATATAAAAATATAATAATTACAATACAATAATAATAAAATATAATAAAATACTCATCTAATTAGGCATATATACTAAAATCCTATATATTATATAAAAAAAATTAACAGTGTTATTTAATTTTTTTTAAATAGATAAAATCAAATTAAACACTAAGATAAAAAAATAAAAAATATAAAAGGATTGTATTGATATGCTACAATATAAAAAGCAAGTCATGTATCATCCTTATACAATATAATATTATTATTTTATTATTTTATATTATTTTATTTCTTTTTTTTTTTCCTTTTTCCCCATGTGGGAAAAAAGATTTCTTTCTTATCCTTTCTTCTTCTTCCTCTCTTTCCTTCATCTTCTTCCTCCCTCTCTTTCTCGGCCTAAACACACAAACACACAAATACACAGAACAGATCACATTTACAAACACACAACACACAGACTATTTTTAGATTAGATCTCAAACACACACACATGCTGGCCGAGATCTCTCCAAAATTTCCACCGGCAACCGATGACAAGCCGCTGATTTCTCCACCTTTTTTCCACCATTTCCACCCAAAAAAAGAAACTCCCACCGACATCTAGCGATTCAGGCGATACACGTTGACTCTGGTTACATTTCTCTAGTAACCATGACAGAAACTTCCCCCCCTCCCTTTTGGTGTCAGTGGTGGACGACAATCAATAGTATCGGCGACTTCTCGACCGTCTCGACAACATTTGTTTACCTGGGCATGCTTACCAATAAAAAATTGAAAAAAAAATAAAAGGGCCATTCAGAACTCTCGTCTAACCCTAAATATGGACAAGTATTCAACCGTTGGCTTCCCATAAATTGTCACTTTTGATTTTCACATATATATATATATATATGCTATTTCGAAGATGACAATAAATATTTCCTTTGAATTTTTTTAATCAATTGGTATCACATTGTAAAATAACAACGGTCATGCACGTTCAATGTTATTGATTCCAAAAGGACTCGACATTGATACAGAGTATGTGATAAGACCTTATATGGTATTAATGTATCAATCATGATCCCTCACCAAAGACATTAAATTAAAATTTCTACCAAAAAGGAAAAATTAAAAAAAAAATATATATATATATATATCTCATCACCAAAGATTTACAGTCATATGTGGCATGTTTTATTCATAACAAAAATGAAAACTCATGTCCAATTTTCTCTCTTTCTGATATATATATATATATATATATATATTTTGGCAAAAAAATTTAAAAATAAAAAACAACTTTCACCATAGTATATTATTTTCGATTTCAAATGTAAGCGCACGAAAAGGAAACTTATTAGGAAGTCAATAAAAATAATATATATATATATATATATATAAAATATGTTTCAAGGTTCGAGTTAGAATAGTTCTTATTAGAAGAAGAAATATCTATTAATACTATAATTTTCGAATAGGAATTAAACTCATATCCAATTGAGTATAGAACCACTTTGTGATCAAAGATTTTAAAAGATATAAAAATACCTTGCCATAAAAAATCCCAAAAATAAAATAAAATAAACAAAAAAAAACTCATACCCAACCATATGATCAAAGACCTGAAAATTTTATATATATATATATATATATCTATAAAGGTCTTAAAATTATAAAAATAATAAAAAAGACCTATCCCCATTCAAACTTAAAGTAGCTTTTATTGAAAAGGGATATACATATTAATGCTTTAATAATTCCAATAAGGTATGGAAACACCTCGTGGTCAAATACCAAATATATATATATATATCTTCAATGAGATATATATATATATATAAAAGTCTTAAACATCATAATAACAACAATAATAATAATAAAATGAAACAAAAAAGACTTTAATATTACTTATAATTAGCTCTTGTGCCCTTACTCTCACATATCACATATTATAATGCCTAGCACATTCTTGTGGGAATTTAATATGTACTAAACTTCTTTTATATAAAAGTGATTCCGTACCTATCCAACTACCAACCATCTGTTTCATCAAGGAACAAAATATATATATATATATATATAGATAAATATATACACATACCAACCATCGTTTATCTAAATACATTATTAAAACTTACATTTAAATTTCTTATATATATTATTATTGTATATTCTGAAAGTACAGATCAATTGGTATATACCTTGTTGGTTGAACTTGAACCCATGCTAAGAAAACAGTTCAAATTAATTTAATGCGTGTATTATCCTTTAAACTAAGTATTAATAATTAATATTCACCAAAAAAAAAAGTATTAATAATTGATAGAGCTATAATGATTATAATCCATCCTGTACCGACATAACTTCTAGAAAGAATATCAATTCAAGTACTATCAAACTTTCAATCAATTAAAAAAAAAGTAATAACAAACTTTGTTCTTTAATTAAAAAAATTACTATTAAGCTTAACTTTTTTTTTTTTTTGGGTGAATATTAAACTTATAAGAAGAATGGTCATTCTTTTTTTTTTTTTTTTGGTGTGTGTACTCAAGTTTGACAAATTCAAATTAAAAAAAAATATTTAAAAAGATATTTCTAATTTGTGAGACCGGCATGTGGGCCCATCCATGTGTCTCGGGCGTATACCGTGCATCTGTTCCACTGACGTTGTCTCCCATGCGAACGTACACCAAGATCAATGACTATAAAATATGAGAAGACATTTCTTTTTAAATTTGAAAACGATTTCAAACAATTTTGAAGGAAAATAAAAAATGGGTGTGATCGTACGAGAAATTAAACTGCTTGTGAAACTTATTGTAAGAATGACTTATGTTGACGCTGGAATACAACTCATTTGTCTACAAGTACAAGAATGAATAATTAACAGTGAAAAAGTTTAAAATCAAATTGAAACACATGACAAAAGCAACTTAATTTTATATAATTATGGATCAACAAGACCAAAAACAAAATAAAATAAAAATAGAACAGAGAAATTGAAAGACTGAAAGAGAGAGGACTATAAATGCAAAGCGCTGGGCATGGGGTGGATACAGGCTAGAATATAGCTGATAGTTCTGGTCTTTCCTTTACTGTTTCGTTTATCCATTGCAATGGCATCTTCTTCCTCATTCAGCCTCGAAATTAGCCAGGTTAATCTTCACTCATAGTTCCCCACCTTTTTGTGTCTGATATCTTATTGCTATATATATATATATATATATATATTACCAAACAAATCTATAACCATATAAGCACTTAATTTTTCTTTTTCTTTTTTGGTACCGAAGTTAGTGAATTTGTGGAGTAGGGAAGCTTTGTGGCCAGATGAAAGCATATAGAGATGTATATATATATATATATATATTATAAATATATTGAAAATTGTTTATGAATTTATTCCATGAATATTTAAAAATTTATGCAGAAATAGGCTGTGTTTTGCTTGCTTGAAGAGCAAATTTTCAATATAATATATATAAGCGGATTTTATCAAGTTGAAACAAGTAACCATATTGAAATTTGTTATGTACCTTTATGTTATGTTCATATTTTCCAAGTAATTGATAAGATGAAATTCCATATTGTTGAGCAGGTAGTTCTTGAAGAAAACTCATGTGTGCGCAAGGTGATGCTAAACAGGCCTCAAAAGCTCAACAGCCTCAATTTTGAGATGGTATATCCATTTATATAAATATATTTTCACTTAAATAATATAATGACCTTTCTATAATTAATTTTTTTGATGTAAACTATTTTCGCAATTAATGTACAGTTTTCGATCGACTTATTACAAAAATATTTCGTTGATTTTACTTATATAGAAATTAATTAGTATTTGGTACTATTTTATCAGTCAAATTAATGGAAGAAAAGACATAAATCAATCATTTTTAAATAGTTACTAAATAAAACATTGAATAATATTTTTCTATGAACTTAATTATATCATACCTAATCTTTTTTATATATTACATCAACTTTTCGTTCATCAAAAAGATAAATATTGGATATATAAATTAATTTGTTATCTTTTTAATATGCAGGTTTCTCAAATATTTAAAGCATTGGAAGCATATGAAAATGATTCTGCTGTCAAACTAGTGATTTTGAAGGTAAAGGAAGACAAATAAACGAGCTACAATTTAGCAAAAAAAACTAATAATAAAAATAACAAAAAGAAGAGATTAAATTTGCAACATACCTTTAATGCCAAACGTAAATATTCCTCTCCGTTTTTTTTTTTTAATTATATACACGACTTCTAGTTAGAATTTTATAGACTTTTTTTTTTTTTGGGGCTAATATACAATTTAGTGGACTTTTCTTTTTTTTATTTAGTATATCATTAAGGAGAATTTAAATGATAAAAGGAAACCATGAAACCATCATCCCGCCGGTCTATCGTCTACTCTATCGTAACTAATAGTCATATTTTGTACCTTTTTTTGGTCGTTATGTTCCAATTAATCATATTCGACCAATTTTATTTGCCTCATCTCTTATATAATTGTGGGCTTTTAAACGTGGGTCTTAACAGTTGATTTTTTTTTCCAAAAGAAAAATAATTTTATTTAGGTTTGATATTTCCACAGGGGAAAGGAAGAGCATTTTGCGCTGGTGGGGACCTAATGGGAGTTTTCTACTCTGCATTTGGAGGTAATATTTCCTTCTCTCTGTTGTTTTTTTTTTTTTTTCCCTTTATAATTTTTATAATAAATTTACAAATAAAACATAAATATATATATTTTTTCCTGCAAATCTGATTAGTCTCTAACTGCAGCATACTTTCCGGTGATTTAATAAATTTTGTGATTAAAATGTTCGGCTTCTTTAATTGAATGATATATTGTAGGACACTGGAGCTTTGCTGCAAGATTTTACAAGACACAACTTGCTTTAGACTATTTGATTGGTACCTACAAGAAACCTTTGGTGAGGAGAATATATAGATATATATATATATATATATATATGCATGTGTATAAATCTGAACGTTGTCCTTAATTATTATATATCTCTTTTAAATATAAATTTGTTATTTTCAATCATATTCTGCTAATTTACTTAAAATATGATGTTTATTAATTAACAAAGGTTTCACTCATAAATGGAACTGTAATGGGAGGTGGAGCTGGACTTTCAATGCATTCAAGGTTTCGAGTTGTCACAGAGAACACTGTATACATTCTATCTTTTTCTTTTTGTATTTTTTTTTTAATATTTTATGTTACAAGATATTTCTGGTTCAATAATATATATATATATATATATATATATATATATATATATATATATATATATATATATGTATAAAACAAATATTTAGTGGACGACGACCGTCACTATTTGTATGTGATCGGACGATCAGCCCTAAAAGTTTATATTGCTAATATTTTGCATGTATATAGGTATTTGCTATGCCAGAAACAAGTATAGGACTATTCCCAGATGTTGGTGCAACCCATTTCCTTTCTAAGCTGCCAGGCCATTTTGGTAACAATATCTCTCTTTCCCTGTTTCCCATCTCATCCTGTACAGTTTGTATTGTTTACCAAGTTTAGAATGTTTTGATATTAGAAATAAAAGTAATGCTAGACACCAACACGTCCTGGTGTAGCACATGTTAGCTGAGGCCCATTTATTGAATTGGTCTATTAGTCTTAACTATTTTAAATGTTGTCTAATTGAATTGGAATTTCTCCCAAAAGTTTTAAAGTTTATTACTACACAGGTTGACTAGTTATGTTATATTATATATACTATCTTGATCACATCAAACTATATAATACAGTGTAAATCAATTAGAATAAAATTGTAATTTACACTCAATCTTAATATTTTTAAACTGTATTCTGACTTTATAAAGTTGGGGTATTCAAATGTTATAATCACACTGTATAAATATATACATTGCAATATTTTTTTTTTAATTATCATTTTGCATGTCATTTGTTAATTTTAATGGTATGTAGGAGAATACATAGGACTAACCGGAGCTCGAATGAAGGGTGCTGAAATGCTTGCTTGTGGTCTGGCAACCCATTTTGTTCCTTCAAAGGTGATTAGTTAAGTTCCAATTTTTGTGTTCTTTGTTTTTGGTAATAAAAGTCCAATTTTGTGTTTGAAAATTCTACCAAGTTCAAATTGGATCAATTTTTTCAAAGAATAATTTTATTTTCGGTTAGTAACAATTTCAGCCAAAAACACCATTAGACATTTTTTTAGTTAAAGCTCTCACATCATTAAACTACAAATTAAAGCACTCACATCCTTTAAATTTTTGTTTTCTTGTCAAATCAAAGTATAATGAAAAACAAAACAAAAATTTGATGAAATTAATTATGCAGATGTCACGTAACTATGTTTATTAAACTCTTTTACTCTATTTTAATTCAATTTTGTAGGGGTGTTATATTTATCAATTTTAACATAATTTACAATCTCATTCTAAATTTGCACATTATAGAATCTTTTTTTATTGGAGAGCGCTCTAAATCAGATAACTTCTTCTGAAGCATCAACAATTTCAAACCTCATAAACAAATTCTCACACAAAGTGGATGTCAAGCAGGATTGTGCTTTCAAAAGGTGATTAAAAGTCCTATTGTTCAATATATGTTTGATGCAAGGGCTCTAAATTTATTTATTAATTATTAACATCTTTTGGGTTACCCCAAATTACTTTTTCTTCATTGTATATATATATATATATATTGTAGTTGTAAATTACATGATAGTGTCTAAAATCTTTACATATGATTAAGTTTAATATATTTATTTTTTTAAAAAATTAATTTTAATATATAACACTTAATATGATTTGATGAATCAGATTAGAGGTGATCAACAGATGCTTTTCAAGAAAAACAGTAGAAGAAATATTACAATCACTTGTAAGTTTGTTTTACAATCAAGAGTTACAAACACATATTATTTATATATTTATATATACAATTTAGATTTTATTGGGAGCATAGTCCCATCTTATATTGAACATTTAATAATGCGATAAGTGTTAAAAATTATTAGTTTAGATTTTAATATTACATTATTAATTAAGATGACATTTTTAACATTAGACACGTCAATACATTCCCACCTTACATTGAAAATACTGTTTCCACCAAATCATTACTCATATATATATATATATATATATATCCCAATGAATCTCCTATCAAATCAACAGACTGATTATATATTTTGTATTGGATTTATATAAATTTTTCGATAGTAACATGTATATGATTGCTAAAGATGGAAATTTGAAATGCACTAATTATAGGAAAAAGAGGCTGCAGATGGTGATGAGAAGTGGATTAAGGAAGCAATAAGATCTATGAGGTCATCTTCGCCAACAAGTCTCAAAATAACTCTTAGATTGGTAAGAATATTTAAGAATATACAATGATTCTCTAATTTAAGGGGAAAAAAAACAGAAGAAGAAAAAGTGGATTAAATTTATCAAAAATGATTTTAACCAAAAAAATTTTGAATGTGGATAATTCTTTAAACTCTTATTATAGTTATTTTTATATCAAAACGATGCTCTTAAAATTTCTAGATATAATTAATTAACAAAAACATATCTTGAATTCTTGATCAGATGAGAGAAGAGCGCAAGCAAAATCTTGAAGACACCCTACATCGTGATTACCTAATTGCTTGCCATATGCTAATGAGAATAGTGAACAATGATTTTTTTGAGGTGATTAATTAAGTTTTAAGATTAATGTCCCTCTTTAATTCCTTTCATAAGATATAATTATTATCATAAGATATAATTATTATATATTTTTCAATCCTTCTAATTAACTGCTATAATGAAATGGAAAATCTAGGGTTCAAGGGCCCTGCTATTTGACAAAGACAAAAAACCAAAGGTACACCTCTTTAAATACAGTAAGATATATGCTGCCATATTTATTGGTTCTTATCACCAATAATGCTCACTTTATTGTTTTCATGTTTAATTCGGCCTCTTAATTGTTATTTTTATTTTTATTTTTATGTTTACATTACAGTGGGAACCCTCAAGACTAGAGTTAGTGAGTGAAGAACGGGTGAATCAGCATTTTGCCAAAATTGAAGATATTAATTGGGAAAAACTTGAACTTCCTTATGGGCGCAATACCACAAACCAAGCAATGGCAAGGCTCTAGCTATATTTGCCTAATTGATTGCACTAGATATTCAGGCAAAAGAAAAGAAACATGTAATCTCTCTGATATATTATGTGTAATGATTAGAGTAAGTTTAGCCAATAATAGGTAACATCAAAGGTTGCAATATCAATTCAAAAACATAAGTTTAATCATGTGGAACATCCTCGCACCAGAAAAATATCATACTGTTTTCTTAAATAATAATTTCGAATTTGAATCCCTCATATTTAGATAAAAAAGAAAACATAATAATTCTAAGTTCAAATCTCCTACATCCAACTGGAGGACAAAAATATACATTGAAAATATATCATATCATTCATCAAAGCATAAGTGATTACAAATTTTGAGGTTGTGTTCAATTATGTATACAAAGTGGTTGTATTATTGAGACGGTTTCAATTAGATCTACTATTTTTTTCTACCAGATCAAACAGAATAATGTTATGTGCCATAATATGAGGTTCTACCAAAAACTCACTGAACTTTTTTGATTTAATGGATAAAGAAAGATCATCATTTTAATTTCCATTAACGCTTGCAGCAAAAATCAATCTTAAAACAGAAACATGTTCATAACTAAGCCCCCTGGTTTCGATAGAATCTTAAAGAAGTTTTGGCACCAAGTTGAGGTATATATGTTATTCCAGTCCGTTATTGTTGGAGAGTCATTTGTACTATTTTGTCAAGCCCAGAATCCAAAAAGGCAGGTAAGTGATTTCAAAACCCTTTTTTTTTTTTTTTTTTTTTTTTTTTAAAACCCTTAGGGCGTGTTTGTTTCACCGGATTGGACAGGATTGTGTCCCAATCCGGTGTTTGGAAGGAACAAATGAAGGAGCGGATAAGTTAGCCGCTACAGTGAAATAATCCCCCGAGAGGGGGATTAAGCTAACCAGTCCTTCCCCCTGGGTCAAATTTCTGTCCGGAGCTCATCGAAGGCGTTGGTGGTGTCTCTCGCGTGCCTCTGCCCAGATCAAGCTCTGTGTTCTTCTTCTTGAATCTGTGAGTTTGCCTTCTTCTTTCTCTTCTCATTGTTTCTCCCAGTCTGTACTAATAGATATGGAATATATATGTAGACCTGTTTCTCCCAGTCTGTACTAATAGTTACAAGAGAAAGCAGAACAGTTTGCATAAAAGAACCAAGTTGAATTCCAATCCAGAGACCCTCTCCTCTAAGCTGAAACCAGAAACCCAAAATGGCAGCAACTGGTATCCCACAAAGATAAAACGCGCTGAGATTGATATAAGCCCCTATATGCTGCCAACCACATCCTCTAGCCACCCCTGAATTTATTAACATAAAACAGTTAATAGAACCTTGAAAACTAAAGCTTTATGTTGTTAAACAGAAATAGAAAATTCATTTTTGATTGAAAAAGTGTGTGGAGAGATTTTTAACCTGAAAGGACCCCTTGTAAGCTGTCGAAAATAGCATTGAGACAAACCAGAGGAGCCATTTTGGTCACGTAATCCACGACTTCCTTTTCGTTGCTAAAAGTGTAGCCGAAAATTCTGCGGGTGAAGAAGAGGGTTGTGCTAACTATACTTGTTTCTGCCACTGCAAGAAACATCACTGCACATGTAGCAATTCGAGCAGCTTGTGGGTTTCCAGCTCCTAATTCATTCGAAACTCTTGTGCTATAAAAAACCACAAACAAAAACACACAAATTGGCTAAAATTACTTTCTTTTTTTCTTTTTTTAACAGGATAAACGCATTATACATATATATATATATATATATATATCTGTGTTTGAGCATATGCATACCTTGCTGCAGCACCAAGCCCAAATGGAATTGTATAGAGAGTCGAAATGGTATTGAGACTGTTCAAAGACAACTAAGAACTATCACATTTGCATCTAGTTATTTGTATAGAGATCAAGTTGAAGAGGTTATGAAATCTGGATTAATTTTTAACATCATCCATTAAGCTTACCATACAGAAAGAACGGAGGTTTCAAGCTGTGGATTTGGTAAAAGGCCAGAAAGCAGAACAAAGTTACAGGAAAACAGACCAAAAACAGAGAAAAAATAGCAGTGTAAGTTTGAAGTCCAAGTTTCTTATATTCCTCTGCTCCATAAGCTTGCCCACACAGAGTTTCCAGTGCACTAGCCATTCCTACCTGTAATTTTTAAACCATTCAAGAATTATAAAATCTAGTTAGTTATTCATTGAAGATAAAGATGAATTCCATTTTTATTAATTATTGTATACTGTATATATATATATATAATCTTATGTTTTCATTCATGTTCAATCAATGTAACCTTAATAAAAAAAATAACAAACAGAGAAAATAAATTAAGCAAATTAAAAATAACAAATTTGTGGATGTATACAAATTTGTGGATGTATACAACAAATTTTGTATATTTTGCATGTATATATAAATATATAAATATATAAATGTACAACTTTAATTAGATGTAATAATTTTTTTTTTAATATAAATTTAACTTTTAAAATTTTTATTTTTTTAAATTAAAAATATAATTACAAAATAGTCCTATCTAGTCCGATTTGGCACCAAACATGGTACAATTAGTCCATCATTCAGTCTGGAACTATGCCAAACATAGTACTGCACTAATTATCCTGTCCGATCCTATCCGATCCTATCCGATCCTGTCCGATCCGGACCTATCCGGCGTACCAATTGCCCCCTTACAAGCATGGCCGGTTCTCGTCATGACAAGCAATGAGAAAAGGAACCCCAGATGGTCGAGACTGCACAAAAATATGATATAAATATTAAGAATGATAATTATAGTGATAAATCTAATATTTGAAATTGTTTCAAGTAAGGAATTAAATAATAAAAAATTCACAACTAGAAAACAAAGGAAATATCACTGTAAGGGCTCTTCTTCATCTTTCTGAAAATAAATTGGGCACCACCGCAGCATATGCTTTTTATCAAGTAAAGTGATTATTGTCTCAACCAGCAACTTTCACCATTCTGGTTTTTGCACTCACTAAGTTACCAACAAAAAGACTCCAAACCTTCCCTTAAATAAAATGACCCTGTTAACTAAATTTTGATGCACTTATTGAATCAATAGTTTTTCTCTTAATTGTTTTTATAAAAATATGACGCACTGTTTAAATTGGTATATACTGGAATCAACTTAGATACACAATGAAGATAACACAAACATGGTACAATGACAAACGTGGAAAATGTGCTTTATTATGCCATTAAGTTTTTCATAAATACATCCTGACATAAAATGAGAAATCATTTGAAGCAAGCAAAATAACAAATATATCAAGGCTAAAACAACAGAAAGACATTCAAGTATAGAAGAGAAACAACCATTAAAATGAACCCTGCTAACTCAGATTCAAAAGGCACAAGGGAACACTGATTTCGCAGTATTACATAACAATGGAAATTGAAGATGCTTCAATCCCCAAGAACTTTACGAAGCAGAGCACAATGGGCATTCTCATAAATTTAATAGAAACAAATATCATCCCAAAAAGAGAGGATAAGTTACCACAGATTCTTCATCTCCCTCAACAAATTGTAGGGCCAGGTCACAAACAGCTAGTTTAGTGGACTCCACCGTCATCGGCTCACCGTAGGAGAATCTATGATGCTGCAAATTGCATTAAGAAAATGACTACAAGAGGCCAACCTCCAGTATATATCAAAACATAACAAGAGCAACAAAAATACCTGAGTTGCCACCCCTGCATGTTCAACAAGTGTACATGCATCAGCAATCAAGCCGGTCATGGCACAACCAATATGCTCATCCATTTTCACAATCTTCTCCATGCTGCTTGGTTCCTTAAAATTCGCAAAAAGTCATGTCAGACAAAATTCCATTATTTCAAACATTAAAAAAATGAAATCATATCAAACAAGGGAAAATCCCACTTGAAGAATCCAAATTTGGTTGATATTGCGTTTCAGATGTATTTGTCCTAATACAGTGTTAAATTTTTTGTACCTCAATCTGATCATCATTTTCACCACTTAGACCACTTAGAAAGGAGAATCGTGAATAATGATCAACATGGTACAAATTTTTCAGTGTCATCTGGACAATGAACATATGGAAAACGATCCACATAAGTATATCATTTTCATCAGCAACAGAACAAGTAGTATGATGTGGAGTCCAAATATTAATCAAATCATAGTGAAAGTGCAATATATAACCATATAATACACACCGTAAACAGTTAATTATCACAAAACTGACATAGGTACGCTATGTCTTCAATAGAACGTATATCAACAGATTAAAAACTAAATAGGGTTGCAATAGCAGATATGCGTTTCTTTATTTCTTTTTTCTTTATTTATAAGCATATGAGTTCCTTGGTATAAACAAGTGAAAGTATAATGGAAACTGAAGCTTGAAATTAAGAACAGGTTGAGATTTATTATGAAGATTTCAAACTGTTTTTGGACTCTCCGCATACATCTACTTCCCAACCCAAACAAATACTAATATTTTAGCATCTAAAAGATGCCAAGTCCAATATATTCAGATTTGTTATACACAAGTACTTGTTTAGAGGCTGTAGCACTTTATTAACCTAAAAAAAATGTCACAGAAAATTAAAATGGCTAGACTACATAAAAAACAAAAAAAAAACATAAAATCTATTAAAAACACTATCACAGAATGACAATCCACTAAGTCTGAAGCAGAAACCAATTAGTTTGACCAGGAAACTATACGAAAAAACATCTAAAGAGGTGTGAATTGGTTCTTCAATCCTTGCAATGCCTACCTTTTAACTGATAGAAAAGCCAACTTAAGTGTTAATTTCCCATAATGTTTGCTCAGTACAAGGCCAGAAACCAAAACATAGTCCACAGAAGTCTTCCATTAGAAACAGGCTAAAACTAAATAACTTTGCCATTACCGGTTTAACCAATTACATCACTCTAAACATGAATTACAAATCTATGAAAAGGAATAAAAGGAGTGAAATGAGATGGTAGACAGACCAGCAGTGGTGAAGTAATCCGTTTCTCAACTGCAAGCACCACACCTTCTTTTGTCTTCAACCCAATTGCAGTTGAACCCAGCTGCAGTTGGATCAAAGTCGCATCACATTTTCAATCAAATGGAAGAATAAAATAGAGAAAGAAAAAGGAAAAGGATGATGAATAAGAAAGATATATAAACAACCAAGTAAGGATGCCCCTGTTTAAGTGATATCTAATTGTCTACTGAAATCTTCATTTTCATTTTTTTTTTTTTCCATTTAAAAGATAAAACGAAACAAACTTAAAAACGGGGATAAATACCTAAATGGCCCCCATGGCATATTCAACTTGAAACAATCGGCCTTCTGGAGAAAAGTGTTAACCACTCTGTCATACTCAGTCCTTCACATACATAACAGAAAAAACCCACCATTAACAGCAAAATTTTGGAATCTTTCTACGCAAAAATATATATGTATATATGTGTGTATATATATATATATATATCAAAAAACTTAAGAACGTGATTCACCTTCTCAGAAACATCTTTGCTTGGTTTTCGTTATCCTTGAGAACCTGAGGAAGCCAAAACTTAAATAGAATTAGCATGACAAAGAAAAAAATTAAATAAATAAATAAAAACAATAAATAAGAAAAAAGACGTTTTTTTTTGTCTGATCTGAAGCAAACGAAAAAAGGGCCTCGAAAATACAAAGGGATCTATATCTGGGGTGGGTTTTATTAGAAGCCCAGAGCAATAAAAGCTTTCCCTTTTGTGATTAATGTACAAATCAAATCAAGGGTTTCAACCCTAACCCACCGAAGAATACATACTAGTAATTTTACTGCGAACCAATCAGAAAATAAATGGATTTTTGAGAGGGAGAATTTTCTCAAAAGAAAATTTTGCAGCTGGTTCGCTCTGAAGAATGCCGACTGTGTAAATTAATCAATATTGCAATTCTTAACAAGTACGTTTATTATGCTGTACATTTTTATACTGTAATCGTTTTACCTTTAATAAAAACTTTTGAATATTTTAATTAATTATTATGTTGAACTTTGCAGTGCTTAAATTTTTATTTCTTTTTAATTTTTACAGATTAAGAAATTGCTTCATTTTAAGTTAGGCTATGTTTGGGACAGTGGAAAAATGAAATGATAGAAAGGAAGAAATTGTTGCATTATTCATGTGTTTTTTCTTTATTTTTCTATTGTCACTGGTGTGCCTTTTATTTTTCTTACATTTTATTTTATAGTTTTATATATACTCATAATTTTTTTTTTCCTTTTCATTTTCCATATTTTAAAACCAATTTCCTCCTCCCCCCTTCTTCATATCAATCATATTTTCGTCATTTTTCTTTTAATTCATTTTTCTAATTTTTTCTTTTTTTGAATATCTGGTTAATGTTAATTCCAGTATTAACCTTTCAATATCTGGATTTTTTTTTTTATAAAATTTTCCAAAATTTGAACTTGTAAAGAATATATTATGTATTTTTAAAAGAACGCTCCTGAGCTTGGAAGAGTGATCGGCCCGTTTGTAGATTGGCTGTCATTGCCATGTCTGGGCTTGTCGTTGTTATTTTTGACAACATCAATCAGATGGGCCTAAAGAAACAGGACTTGCCCATTGCTTTTAACAAATTTATTTGGTTTTTTTTTTTTTATGTAAATTATTAGAGTTTTCTTTTTAATCATTCACAATAATTTCCCTTACTTTGACATTTCAAACCCATGACTCCTAAATGTAATTTTGAATGATTTACCAACTAACTTAATCTTCATTAATTATTAAGTTTCGTTTGAAAAATGTTGAAATTTAGAGAGATATTGATTCGTATATAGTTTTTCAAAATTAGTTTCTTAGTAATCAAATTTTCTCTTGGTATGTTTGATGAGTAATAGGAAATTTAAGATTTGTAAATAATTAAATTTAATAATGTATAACAAATTAAAGATAAATTTGTATTTTAAAAAATAAATTATTTTCTATGAGATTTTTAAAATGACACTTATATATATGAGAATAAATCTTTTACACATTTTTTCATATATAATGAAAATTTAATTCTCTGAACCCATATTTTTCCACCTCAATATAAATATTCAAACAGAAAAAAGTTATGAAATTATATTATTATTAACTTTACCATTATCTAAATAGGATCTTAGGATATGTTTGGGAGGCCTAAAAAAGAGTGAATTATCATAGAATAATCTACATTGTTTTTGTTTTTGTTTTTGTTTTTTTTTTATTTTAAAAATTAACAATAAATGAAAAAGTTTTATCAACTCAATCAATCTCGTTTAACATAAATATATATTATTTTTATCAAAGTAACTACAAATAAAAAAATAACAAAATAAAAAAATTTGTCAAGATAAGCCTAATTTTATAAAGTACTGTTTGAGATGGTTATCACGTTATGCCTAAAAAGTCATAGAAGCTGTTTATATTTCACACACAAGATTTAATGTAGCTTCTATTATCAAATTGTATCTCAAGGAACATATTATCAAAATTAAAATTATCATAAAATAGTTTTCATATGTATTCAATAAACACACTCAATTATTCTCATAAATATACATTAAGACATCACTGTGATATTATTAATCCAAACTACATATAAAAATATTCTTGATTAATATTTATTACAAACGGGAAAACAAACCAAAAGCTGGGTTTATGGCAGTAAAGCCTCCATCAACATTGAGATTGTGGCCACTCACATACCTTGATTCATCACTCCCTAAATAAATAGCAGCTTCAGCAATATCTTCTGATTTATGAACCACTCCTTCGAGGTTTGAGTAAACCTTAGATTTCTCTCTCTCTTTCTCTTTCTCTTCCAACTTGAAGAAATCTTCTGCTGCCACCGTAGCTATATAATACGGTGACAAGCAATTCACGCGGATTTTATACCTCCCAAGCTCCGCTGCAACATTCTTCGTGAGTCCCAAAACTCCATGTTTTGAGCTTGTATATGCATGAGATGCAACCCCACCAACACTGCAACAAACACTCCCTATATTTATTATGCTTCCTTTCCTTGCTGGTATCATCACTCTAGCTGCATGTTTGGTTCCCAAGAAAACTCCGGTGAGGTTCACGGCGATGACTTTATCGAATTTGGACTTCTCGTTGTCAAGAATGCTTGGTTTGGAATCATCTATAATTGCCGCGTTGTTTACCATTATATCGAGCTTACCGTGCTTGCTGATGGTTGCGTTTATTGCTTTGCCGATGTGGGACTCCTGTGTTATATCGCAGTGAATATACGAGGCCATTGTGGATCCGATATCGTCGCATACTGATAGGCCTAGCTCGTCTAGGATGTCGCCGATCACCACCTTAGCGCCATGTTTGCAAAAGGTTCGTGCAATGCACTCTCCGATGCCTCTAGCTCCACCAGTTACCAGTGCAACCTTGCCTTCGAGTCTAGAAGAGGGTCACCAAAACCACAACCAAATATGTAAAGAAATTTTTTATTGTGCATGCTAAGTGCTAGATTTCACATAATCATATTTTCTCTATGTGTATATGTTATATACAAAAATGGGAGAAATCACATCCTATTTGGTGGTTCGCAACCATTTATATCTACTAAGTTATATAGATTATACAAATTTAATGTCATAAAAAGTGTCCAACTTCACCCATATTAGCAGCCCTAATATTATATATATCAATCAGAATCACACATCTAACTTTAGTTCAAATTAGTCAGCTCGCTTATTACTCAAAAAAAAAAAAAAATACATTTCAAGTCTCTCAACTATTAATTAAAAGCATCTTAAATAGTAAATGTGAATTGTGTTTATGTGGCATGAGAAATAATATATTGTCCGAGTATATATGGTATCTGTACAATTAATTTTAAAATTGTTTTCCAATCATAGTATATATAAAAATTATTTATGACTGTTAATAAATTAATTATTTTATTAATTTTTTTTGAAATAATTAATTTTTTTAAAAATTATTTTTTAAGAAATTTCAGAATATGTAGTAGATCCTTGAAAAGTAGAGGATCATATTAATATTATCTTTTTTTTTTTTTTTTTACATCAACTTGATAAAATATTTATACAAATTTATTGAAAAAAAAAATTTTAAATAACTATCTGTTTTTTTAATTTGATAAAGACAATTTAACAATAAAAAGAGTCATCGAAAATGTTCTAAAAAATTAATTAAAATAAATTAATTCACTTTTACTTAGTCAGACAATACAAGCTATATATATAGTACACCGAATACAAATATATATGTATATATATATATTCATATTATATATTAACAATTATATATAGAAAACCAAATACGAATATACATGGATATTTATATTATATATTAATAATTATCACGTTAAAATATTCTAACATAAATCAAAATGTAGTGTAAATAACAAATCTATTTTGAAAGACTATATACAAGTTGTTTTTTTTTTTTTTTAATGCTTTAGACTGTATACAAGTATTTGACCATACGAAGCAGCATACCTTTTATTCGGAGAAGCAATGAGTAGTGACTTGCTAGATTGCATAGTGTGAGAGTTGTTGTTGGTTTTTTTTTTTTTTTTTTTTTTTTGGGGTGAGCTAAGAGGTATTTGTTTGGTGCATAGTGGGACGGGGTTGAGACATTAAATATAGATTTCCAAAACTTACTTAGCTAGCTGGGAATCATCTCAGTAGTATTTATAGGCTTATAGGCCAGATTTAAAACCAAAGGCTAGCCAACAAGCCCACGTCCCTAATTTCTGTATAAAAGAGAAACGAAAGGTAAATAAACAGGACTGAATGACATGTTACATCATTGTTTACTATTCATTGACAAGCAACATGGCCAAAGAGTTTATCACCCTAGGATCCAAGAAAATATGATAGACTTAAATTTTAAAGCTAACCTACCAATATAAAAAAACGAAAAGTCATTGCATCATTTCCTTGTCCACTCAAGCTTTTAATGTCAGCTATAGCATCATTTTCACAGATTATATTCCTCTGTCGTATTTGAATAGCCATCATTAAAGCTTTGTAAATACCAAAAACTTCTGCTATACTTAGATTCTCAAAGGAGTTTTTAAAAGCTTGAATTGACAGAATTTGGCCTAAATGATCTCTAAAGACAAAACACACAAAACACGTTTCACTTTTAATTATTGTTAGATTCTCAAAGGAGTTTTTAAAAGCTTGAATTGACAGAATTTGGCCTGAATTATCTTTAACCACAATACACATAAAACACGTTTCTCTTTTAATTGCCGCATCCATATTGATTTTGATCACTGCACAAGGAGGGGATCTCCACACAACTTGTTGCATCTCTCCAACTCATATCCTGCAGTCATTGCCTTCGCCAAACAGAGCCTGCTTGAACCATCTAAAATTGCTCCTCAAAGTTGGACCTATTGCATCCAACAACATACCTCGGTGTCCATGCATTTTCTCATTTCTATATTTATGCAAAACTGTAAAATATTATAGCAAATAAAACAAAATCTCGTGCTTCACAGGGAATGGCAGAGCTTCACAAGGATTCAAAATCACACTAATAATAATGATCCAGTGAATTACCCAATTCATTTTATCATCAGTTACTTAAGAGTATAATTCAACTTATATATGGTAGTATTAATTTAAAGCATTTTTTAATTTTTATTTTTTATAATAAAAATTTAATACAAGAAAATAAACCCTTTAATTGAAGCTAATTAAATTTACATACTATATTTTCTTAAATTGAAAATTTTATGTATTTTTTTAGTTTTGTCTCATATCGATATCATGCACCATAAAATAAGTTAGGTAACCACTAGGTCAAAACTATATTTAGTTAAATATATTTGATAACCTATAATACATTTAATTAAATATTTTTGATAGATTATCACTTAGTCAAAATAAGTTTATATGATTTTTAACTAAAAAACTATCAAACAGTTTAAATAAAATAACTAAAATATATATCAACAAAATTTTCAAATTTTCAAATTAGTTTTTGCAAAATCATTAGAAAAATTTATTTTTACTAAAAGAAAAAGAGAAACAAGGCATTTAAGGTAATTTAATTTTATTAAAGTTATAAGGATAATTTAGTTTGTTACCAAAGAATGTAGATGATTTATTAGAAACTAATCTACTAGAAACTAAAAGATGTTTTTCTATTTATCCCAAATCTCAAAAACGTAATTAAAATATTTCCTTTTCAAAAAATACCAACCTCCGGTTATAAATAATATTCAATTAACTAATTAGTTAATTTCCTTATCTATCCCATCTAAAAATCTAATTAATAATGTATGAAAAGCCAAACTAATTATTTCAAACAAAATGTCCAACATCTATGCAAGAAGCATACCTTCTAACCGAAGCAATATTTTTTTTCTTTTTAATGATAAAATGGGTTTTATAAACTAAAAAGGGCAACATAACAGCCCAAAACCAGAGGCTAGCCAACAGGCCTAAGCCCCTGATTCCTGTACATAAGAGAAACAAAAGATTAGTACTGTAAAATGCAGAAATTCTTCAAGTCAAAAAGATTAGTGTTATAGAATGCGGTACATCACTGAAAACGTGTTTTTCTCTCATTTTTATTAATTTGTCAAACAAGATGTGCTCTTCTTGATGTTCATGTTCTTCTCTTCTTCTTTTCATTTTGTTACAAGACATTTTTGCTTAATACAACCATGGGTATATGACAGTGATTCCAATGTTTGAAGTTTGAAAACAAAAAATCTAACGAAGAATTTTGTGCAAATGAAAATGGTTGCAAGAGGCAAAGGAAAACGTTTTGTTTTGTTTTGTTTTTCTTGACATGAAAAGAAAAAACTTGAACGAACCACAATGTAAGAAAAATCTTGAGCATCATCTCTATGAATAGGCAGAGCTTCATAAAGGATTCCAAATCACACTCATAGTAATGATACAGTGAGCTATCTAACTTACTTTATCATTAACTATTTAAAAATATAATTGGCAAATAATATATGGTAGTATCAATTTAAAGTATTTTTTATATTAAAACCTAATATGAAAAAACGAATCCTTTAATAGTAGTTAATTCAATGTGTAAATAATATTGAATTTTTTAATAAAAAAATTGAAAATTGTATGCATTTTTTTATTTATCCTTGTTTAATTTTGTTTCATATCAATATTGTGTACCATTAACTAAGCTAGGTAACCACTAGATCAAAACTATATTTAGTTAAAAACATTTGATAACTTATAATACATTTAATTAAATATTTTGACAAATTATCACTTGGCTAAAAAAAATAATTGATCTTAACTAAAAAAAACTATCAAATAGTTTAAATGGAATTAATTAAAAATATGGATCAACAAATTTTCACATTTTTAAATTAATTTTTGCAAAATCATTAGAAAAATTTATTTTTACCAAAAAAAATAAAAAAAAAAAACACAAGCATTTAAGATAATATAATTTTATTAAAGGTATAAGGGTAATTTAGTTTGCTATCCGGAAATGTGGATGATTTATTAAAAACTAATAGATGTTTTTATATTTATTCCATATCTCGAGAACGTAATTAAAATATTCCCTTTTCAAAAAATACCAACTTTCAGTTATATATAATATTCAATTAACTAATTGGTTAATTTCCTTATCTACCCAATCTAAAAATGTAACTGATAAGGTACGAAAAACCAAATTAATTATTTCAAAACAAAATATCCAATATATATGGAAGAAGCATACGTCTAAAACCCAAAAAAGGCAACAGGCCAAACCAGAGGCTAGCCAACAAGAGCAAGCCCCTAATTCCTGAATAAAAGAGCAACAAAAGATTAGTGAACAAGACAATGACATGTTACATCATTGTTTGCTAGCCATTAACAGCCAACATGGGCCAAAGAGTTTACCTTCCTGGGGATCCAACTAAACGAGATAGAATTACACTTTAAAGCTAACCCAAGAATATAAAAAAATAAAAAGTCACTACATCGCTTCCTTGCCCATTCAAGCTTTGAATGACAACTTTAGCATCATTTTCACAAATAGTTATATCCCTCCGTCCTATTTGAATAGCCATCTTTAATGCTTTGTAAATACCAAAAACTTCTGCTATTGCTAGGTTCTCAAAGGAGTTTTTAAAAGCTTGAATTGACACAATTTGGCCCGAATGATCTCTAACCACAACACATTTCGCTTTTCTTTACCGCATCTGTATTGATTTTGATCACTCCACAAGGAGGGCATCTCCACACAATTGGTTGCACTTCTTCCACTCATGTCCTGCAGTAATTGCTTCAACCAAATAAAGCCTGCTTGAACCATCTAAACCTATTCCTCAAAGCTAGACCTATTGCATCTAGAGGTGGGCTTGTGCGGATTGATTCGGTTTTATAGATTTTTTAAAATCGAACCGACCAATTCAGTTTGGATTAGATACAAATCGAACCGAACCGAACTGCATGTGCAATCCAAAAACCGACTGAACCGACCATTCTTGGTCGGTTTGGGTTGGATTCGTGGTTTGGACCTTGTGTTGAGCCTTGGTCCAAATTGTATATATATTTCAAATTATGCATCTTTTTGGACCAAAATTGTATAAAGTTTTTTTTTAGACCTTTTTAATCATCTATCTATATTTTGAATTAGGTATCTTTTTCAAATTATTTTCTAAATTAAATAATTTTAACATATATTCATCTAAACAAAAATAACAAACAAGTTAACTATTAAGCATCAAACATATAAAATAATACAACATAAAATCATACAATTACAATACAAATCTACAAATACCAACTTTTGGGCTTATAAAATGTTAATAAAAATAACTTTTAATAATTTTATTTTATATAATATATTTATATATAAAAGTAAAATAAAATGCTAGTGTAATTGATGATCGGTTTGATTTGGATTGGGTTGTATAAAATTTCATCCAACCCGCAATCCGAATTGACCGTTTCAATTTTTTTATATATTTAACCAAATCAAACCAATTAAAAAGTTAAAATCAATCCAAACCAAATCAAATATATCGGTTTGGTTGGTTTGGTCGGTCTAGTTCGGTTTTTGCCCACCCCTAATTACGTCCAACATCTTACCTTGATCTTTGTGCACTATCTTATTTCTATATTTCGACAAAAACTATAAAATAATTGTAGCAAACGAAATAAAATTTTGAGCATCAGCTCTGTGAATAGGCCGAGCTTCACAAGAATTTAAAATCACACTCATAGAATCCTCCACTTCTCCAGAGGAAAAAGAGTCCCATCTAATGCCCCAAGACATAGAAAACCAAACCAATCTAGCAATATGGCAATAGAAAAACAAGTGTGCTTAATCTTCCACACACCGAAGACGAAATAATAACATGGGCAAAAAATGCAATAACTTTAGCTATTTTATGATCCAACTAGTTAGGATACTCACTAAAATATTTTTTTAAAGAAAAGAAAAATATAATTTAGAGGCTAACCAATCCTTTTTGCAAATGTTTGTTTGAATATTATCTTCTAAATTTAATGAAATAAATGTTTTACTTATAAGTATCTTTTCACAGCTATTCCAAATTTTACATATATTTAACTACATAAAACTAATGGCAAAAATAAATTAAAACAATGAAAAACAAGAAATAAATTTTTTAATAAAACCAAAAGTTTACACAAATTTCTTGTAGAACAAAATGTAATTAAATAGATATTATACTGTTCAAGAAGAATATTTCTAGTTTTAGTTATAAATATATTGTTCTATTAACTAGAAATTAAATAAGTATAATATAACTAAGAAATTTCTATTAATTATTACAAGTATAAAATCTAATATTATTACAAAATTTTAACAAAGTGAGAGATGAAAGATAAATTATAGATAAGTAATAAAAACAAAAAAGAAATAAACCTTGATGTAAGTACAGCATAAATCAAGTGGAATGTGGGAGGCATCAAATGGGCTTTTGTAGCTATTGGTTTAATTTGACCATGTATAATTCATCACCGTGGTTAATTATTCACTTTTGATCAGTGAAGTGTCTCACGGTTCAATTATTTTAGAAAAAGACGTGATAAAAAATAATATAATAAATGCCGAGTGAAACATCGTATTCACGGCATTAAAGTTTCAAGAAGCAATTCAAGTATATCTCATCTATTTTCTTACTGACAATAATAATGGATGAAAAAGACAAAAAATAATAATAATAATAATTATTATTATTATTATTATTATTAATAAAGAAATGGAAAGAGTACAATAAATGCAAAGCATATAGCTGGGACGGATATAGGCCAGAAAATAGCTGACAGTTCTGGTCTGTTCTTTATTGTTTCGTTTATCAATTGCAATGGCGCTTTCTTCCTCATTCCGCCTGGAAATTGACCAGGTTAACCTTCACTCTTATTTCCCACCGTTTCTGTGCATAATATCTTATTGCTATATATATATATATATATATATATATGTCACCAAACAAATTTATACCATATATACAATTAAGCATTTAAATTTTTTTCTTTTTTGGTGCTGAAGTTGATGATCATTTGTGGAGTAGGGAGGCTTTGTTACCAGATCAAAGCATTTACAGATGTGTATATATATATACTGAAAAATGTTTATGAAGTACTCCATGAACATAAAAAATTTATGCAGGAACAGGTTGTGTTCTGCGTTTTTGAAAGAGCAAATTTTTTATATTTATATATATAAGCAGATTTCATTAAGTTGAAACAAGTAACCATATTGAAATTCGTCATGTATTCCTTTATGTTAATATTTTCCAATTAATTAGTAAGCTGAAATTCCATATACCGTTGAGCAGGTAGCCTTTGAAGAAAGCTCATGTGTGCGCAAGGTGATGCTAAATAGGCCTCAAAAGCTCAACAGCCTCACTTTTGATATGGTACATCCGTTACATGTTCACTTAAAATAATATAATTACTTTTTTCTGTTTTTCTTTTTTAAAAAATATAATGACTTTTTCTAGCATAAACTTTTTTCACATTTTATACAATTTTTTGTTTATAACTTATTAACCGAGTTAATCTCATGTATTAATTAGTTTAATAAAAAAATATAAATCAATTAATATTTTGAATGGTAACTAAATATAGTATTGAATAATATTGTTCTATGAACTTCAGTATATTATACCTAAATCATTTCCATATATTATATCAATTTTTTGTTTATCAAAAAGGCATATTGGAAATATAAATTAATTTGTTATTGTTTCAATTTGCAGGTTTCTCAAATATTTAAAGCCTTGGAAGCATATGAAAATGATTCTACTGTTAAACTAGTGATTTTGAAGGTAAAGGAAGGCACATAGACAAACTAGCTATATATAGCAAAAAAAATAAAAAATAAAAACTCAAATAAAGATAGGATTAAATTTACTATTATCCCTTAATACTAAATGTAAATTTTCAATTTTTTTTTCAATATTTTACACAACTTCTCAGTAGAGTTCCATGGAGTTTTTTTTTTTTTTCTTTTTTTGGGCTAATCTATAAGAGTTGACTTTTTTTAACCTGACTTTTCTTTTACTTATTTTATATATCATATGCTAAAATTTTTCATCTTTGAGAAAAATTGTGCGTTTGGATAATTTTTTATTTAAAAAAAAAAACTTAATATGGATTTTTTTTAAAAACAAATTTGGAAATTTCGTAACAAAATAGTCATATGTTGTACTTTTTTCGGTCTTCATATTTGAACTGATCATATATGCGACCAACTTCATTTGCCTTTTGTTTTACATAATTATTGTATGCTTTTAATAAAAGTTGGTAGTTTTTGACTCCAAAAGAAAAAGAATTTTATTGAGGTTTGGTCTTTCCATAGGGAAAAGGAAGATCCTTTTGCGCTGGTGGGGACGTAACGGGAATTTTCTATTCTGGATTTGGAGGTCATATTCTCTCGCTTCTCTCCCTTTGTTTTGTTTAATAGGTTTACTAATTACAGCATACTTTCCGGTGAATTAATCAACTTGTAATAAATTTTGCACTTAAAATTATTTTGCTTTTTGAATTGAATGATATTATATTATAGGACACTGGAGCTTTGCTGCGAGATTTTACAAGAAACAGCTTGCTTTAGACTATTTGATTGGTACCTACAAGAAACCTTTGGTGAGGAGACTATATATATATATATATATATATTATTTATTATTTTTCAATCATAATTATTTTCTGTTTATTCTCTTAATTAACTTAAAATATGATGATTAATTAATAAAGGTTTCACTCATAAATGGAATTGTAATGGGAGGTGGAGCTGGACTTTCAATGCATTCAAGGTTTCGAGTTGTCACAGAGAACACTGTATATATTCTTTCTTTTCCTTTTTTGTTTTTCGTTTTTGTATGATACAACATATTTATGATTCAGTTATAATATATATATATATATACACAACAATGATGTAGACAAACGTTAGTTCATCATAATTGTGTGTGATTTGATAATGGTTGCTCCATTATGGGAAAATTATATATCTATAATTATTGATATTGCTAATATTTTGTTTTCGTAGGTATTTGCTATGCCAGAAACAAGTATAGGCCTATTCCCAGATGTTGGTGCATCCTATTTCCTTTCTAAACTCCCAGGCCATTTTGGTAACAATATCTCTGTTTCTCAACTCATCCTATAATACATATATAGGCACTAATGAAAAGTTTAGAGAGTTTTGATGTCAAAAAATAAAAAAGGTTCAGGCTAAACTGATGAGTAAAATGAAAGAAATTAATAAGTTCATCTTATACTCCTCTTGTATCATCTTTTAACAACCTCTAACTTTTCTTAAATAATTCTGTGGAATGCAAAAAGCACATTGATATTTGGATGTTTATCACTGCATAGATTAATAGTGGTGCTTTTTCAGGGGCACTATCATATATTACCATTTGATTATTTTTTAATTTATGGTGAAAAATATAAACATATACAAAATAGTAAAACATTTGTTTTACTATTTGCTGTCTTAACGAATTAGAGTATTCACCACAAAATCAAGGATTCAATCTTTTTTTATTCCTCCATTATTTTTTTTAAAGAAAAATATGATTTTAACACTTCATATTACACAAGAAATTAATTGCAAATTCATATATAAACAAAATCCTTGAGGCAAAATAAAAAATAAATAAATAAATTTTGATTACTTTAGGATTTAAAAAAAAAAAAAAACACGACTAATTAAGAAATTGAAAAGTAGGAAAAAATAATCTGAACAGAAAAAATGTGTAATTAAAACTTAAAACAAAATACAGCTCTACATTTAATACAAAATTTAAATAAGAATTATGTTATAAGTTTTTCTTTATTAAATAAATATTTGTTATCAACTAATTGTATTAAATAATTACACTTCTATTTTTTTTTTCTGAAAATAATCACACTTCTATTTTTTTTTTTTTTTGGAAAAAAAATTATTTTTTGGAAAAAAAAAAACACTTCTATTTTTATTATTTTTTGCGCCATACGCTTTTAGCATAATAAGAACCTTGATTAAATAGCTATTATATTGTTAAAATATTATAGATAAATACTATAATTACATTCAATAGTTTTCTATGAATAAAAAAAATATACAAATAAGTTAGAAAATGAATTAAAACCAAGAAAAAAAAAGTAAAGAAAATGAGAAATTCAAAACTCAAAAATACACGTGGCTTTTGGAGAGAGGAGGAAGAAGCAGTAAACGTGGGTTTACCCTGTAATCTAGCAATGATAGAGAAACTAAGCTGTATTTTTTGCCAATTATGTTTTTGCATAACATTAATTAAATAATTGTAATAATGTTATGTAGGAGACTACCTGGCACTAACCGGAGCTTCAATCAAGGGTGCTGAAATGCTTGCCTGTGGTCTAGCAACCCATTTTGTCCCTTCAAAGGTGGTTAATTAAGTTTCAATTTTTTATTTGAAAATTCCAACAGACTCAAATTATTTTGGGTTAGTAAAAATTTTGCCGCCAAACTATTACACACCTTTTAGTTTCCCCTGCAAACTTAAAAATTAAAACCCTTTTCCTTGTCAAATTTAAGTATAATCATGTAATTGAACAAAACAAATTTGATGAAATTAATCATGTACATTTCATGTAACTAACTATGTTTAATTAACGTTTTTACTCTATTTTAAGTCAATATCATCTGAGGCTTTATGACTAGTTTTGTAAAATTCACATAAAACAAAATAATTAATTTATGTTTGAGTCATATTTATCGATGTTGCTAAAGTTAATAATCTTATTCTAAATTTGTATGTCATAGAATATTGCTTTATTAGAGAACGCCCTAAATGAAGTAACTTCTTCAAATCCATCAACAATTTCAAGCCTCATAAACAAATTTTCACACACAATGGATGTAAAGCAAGGTTGTGCTTTTGAAAGGTGATTAAGTCTCATCCCTTTCACTACGTATTTAATGCATGGGGACTCTAAATCCCTTTTTTCTTCAATATCGTATCTTTTATTTTTTGTTAAATTACTTATTAGTGTCTAAAATTTTCAGACATGATTAAGTTTAGTATATAACAATATATATGATTTGATGAAACAGATTGGAAGTGATCAATAGATGTTTTTCGAGAAAAACAGTAGAAGAAATATTACAATCACTTGTAAGTTTGTTTAATAAGGAAGAGCTAGCTACAAACACATAATATATTCACATTAATCTTTTATTGGGAAATCTTGGATAAATTTTTGTGGTGAAAACATTAGTTGTCTGACATTTTTCTAGACAAAAATTTATTCATGATTCTCCGATAAGAGAAAAATTATATATATATATATATATATATAGATATTACATGTATATATATTGCTAATGATGATGAAGTTTACCTTACAGGAAAAAGAAGCTGAAAATGGTGAAGAGAAGTGGATTAAGGAAGCAATAAGATCTATGAAGTCATTGTAACAGCCCAGACCACCCGCATCAGGATATTGTCCTCTTTGGCCCAGGGTTCACACCCTCTCTCCCCCCTGGCCTCAAGGTTTTGCTCACAAAACGCGTCCTGAAGGGAGAGGTATCCACAGCCTTATAAAGACCGCTTCGTGCCCCTCTCCAACCGATGTGGGATGTTACAATCCTCCCCTCTTGGGGCCCAGCGTCCTCGCTGGCACACCGATCCGGGTACTGGCTCTGATACCACTGTAACAGCCCAGACCACCCGCATCAGGATATTGTCCTCTTTGGCCCAGGGTTCACACCCTCTCTCCCCCCTGACCTCAAGGTTTTGCTCACAAAACGCGTCCTGAAGGGAGAGGTATCCACAGCCTTATAAAGACCGCTTCGTGCCCCTCTCCAACCGATGTGGGATGTTACATCATCCTCCCCAACAAGCCTTAAAATAACTTTTAGCGTGGTAAGAATATTTAAGATTCAATGGTTCACTAATTTAAATTGAAAAAAAAAAAAGTGGATTAAATTTATTAAAAAAGATTTTTAACCAAAAAAAAAATTATATTTGGATAATTCTTTAAACGTATAACTTTTTTTATTTTTTAAATTGAAAGATGTTCTTGAAATTTCTAATTAATTAACAAGAACATATCTTGAATTCTTGATCAGATGAGAGAAGGGCGTAAGCAAAATTTTGAAGACACCCTACATCGTGACTACCTTATTGCTTGTCACATGGCAATGAGGAGAGTGAACAATGATTTTTTTGAGGTAACTAATTAAGTTTCATGATTAATGTCTCTCTTTAATTATTTTCATAGAATTTAATTTTTTATTTTTTAATCCTTCTAATTAGTTTTATAATGAAACGGAAAATCCAGGGTTTAAGAGCTCTATTATTTGACGAGGATAAAAAACCAAAGGTATGTTTATGTTGGACTCTTCTATTGATAGTTATCACTAGAGCTCAAAACAATTATTATTTTTACACATTTATTATGGCCTCTGACTATATTTTTTCCTTGTTTAAATTACAGTGGGAACCCTCAAGGCTAGAGTTAGTGAGTGAAGAAAGGGTGAATAAGCATTTTACCAAAATTGAAGATACTAATTGGGAAAAACTTGAACTTCCTTTTAGGCGCAACACCACAATCCAAAGAATGGCGAGATTATAGCTATCTAGGCAGCCTAATTACAATAGATATTCAAGGAAAAAGAAAAAAAGATTGAACATATGATCTATCTGATACTTTATATTTGCAATAAACTAATAATAATCAGTGTAAGTTTAACCAAGAATAAGCAACATGAAAAGTTGTAATGTTAGTTTAAAAACATAAGTTTAATTTATGTCAAGATATTAGTGGTTAATGCATAATAATTAGTTAATATATGTGTAATTGATTAATGTATGCATAATAGAAAAAAATTATAGTATTTTTCATTATCACCTTTCCTTCCCGTCCATGGCTGTCCTTCCCAATGTTATTTTTTATAGTTCTAAAAGGTCGGGCTTTACATTTAAGCAATGACAATATTAAGAATGCGGTTCACCTGATGAGAAACATCTTTGCTTGGTTTTCGTTAACTTTGAGAACCTGAGGAAGCAAAAACTTAAATAGAATTAGTATAGTAAAAGAAAATATAAATAAATAAAACAATTAATAATAAAAAGGACCTTTTGTTTTTTTTGTCTGATCTGAAGCAAACGAAAAATGGGCATCGAAAATACAAAGGGATCGGTTGGGTTTTGCTAGAAGCCCAGAGCAAGAAAAGCTTTCCGTTTCTTTATTAATGTTCAAATCAAATCATGGGATCTCAACCCTAACTCCCCAAGAATACGTACTAGTAATTTTACTGCTAACCAAACGGAAAATAATTGGAATTTAGAGAGAGAGAGAGAGAGAGAGAGAGAAAATTTTGCAGCTGGTTCGCTCTGACGAATGTCGAGTGTGTAAATTAATCAAATACTGTAATTCTTAACAAGAACGTTTATTCTTTACATTTTACAATGTAATCGTTTTACCTTTAATAATCAACACAAAATACTTTTTGTTTTTGAAATTTTTTTGAAAGTTGAAAAATTAAAACTTTTGGATATTTTAATTAATTATTATGTTGAACTTTTCTGTGCTTAAATTTTTATTTCTTTTGAACTTTTACAAATTAAGAAATTGTTGCATTTTAAGTTAAGCTATATTTTGGACCTTTTTTTTTTTTTTTGCTTACATTTTATTTTATAATTTTATATATAATCATAATTTTTTTTCTTTTTCATTTTCCATATTTTTAAACCAATTTTTTCCCCTTCATACCAATCATATTTTCTTCTTTTTTCTTTTAATTCATTTTTCTTATTTTCTTATTAATTATTTTAAAAATATATCTTTTAAATGTTAATTCCAATATTAACCTTTCAATATCTGGATATTTTTAAAAATTTTCCAAATTTTGAATTTGTGAAAAATATATTATGTGTTTTAAAAAGAACCATTATGAGCTTGGAATACTGATTGGCCCTTTTGTAGATTGGTCCTCAATGCCATGTCTGGGCTTGTCGCTGTTATTTATATCAACATCAATAGAATGGGCCTTGAGAAACAGAACTTGCCCGTTGCTTTTCAAATTGGAATTTCGACCAAATATATTAGTTTGTTTTTTTTTTTTTGGGTAAATTATTAGAGTTTTTTCTTACAATAATACTCCTTTATATTTATAATAATTTTCCTCACCTTGATATCTCGAATAATCTCCTAAATATAGATAAGAATGATTTATTAACTGAGTTTACCTTCTTTAACTATTAGGATTTGTTTGGAAGACTTAAATTGAAATGAATTATCATTAAATAGTCTACACGTATTAAACTGTTTTTTTTTTTTTCCAAAAAAAATGAATAATATATGAAAAAAAAATTTATCAACTAAATCAACCTTATTTAACATAAATACATATTATTTTTTTCAAAGTGACTAAAAATAAATAAATAACTATTGCATTGGACCCTTATTTATTATTAAAAAAAAAAAAAATTGTCAAGATGAGGCGAATTTTATGAACTACCATTTGAGATGGTTAAAATATCAGGTTATGCCTAAAAAGTCATAGAAGCTGTTTACATTTCACACATAGCATTTAATGTAGCTTCTATTGTCATACTGTATCTCCAGGAACATATTATCAAAATTAAAATTAACATAAACTAGTTTTCATTTATATTCAATAGACACCAGTCAATTATTTTCGTTAAGGACATCGCTATGACATTATTAATCCAAAATACATATAAAGATATTTTTAATTAATATATATTACAAACGGGAAAACAAACCAAAAGCTGGATTTATGGCAGTAAAGCCTCCATCAACATTGAGATTATGGCCACTCACATACATTTCACACACAGAATTGATGTAGCTTTTTTTCATAATGTATCTCTAGGAACATTATCAGAATTAACATTAACTGACATAAACTAATTTGCACATATATATATATATATATATATACACACACTCTCAACAAACGTTGTCCAAAATATATATATTCAACAAATTAACACAGTCCATTATTTTCATAAACATACATTAAGGGCACCAAACATGACATTGTCAATCCAAACTACATATAATAATATTCTTAATTGATCATTAACATGATTACAAACGGGAAAATAAACCAAAAGCTGGGTTTATGGCAGTAAAACCGCCATCCACATTGAGATTATGCCCACTAGCATACCTTAATTCAGCACTCCCTAAATAAACAGCAGCTTCAGCAATATCTTCTGCTCTATGAAGCACTCCTTCGAGGTTTGAGTAAACCTTAGATTTCTCTTTCTCTTTCTCTTCCACCTTGAAGAAATCTTTTTCTGCCACTGTAGCTATAAAATAAGGTGATAAGCAGTTCACGCGGATTTTATGCCTCCCAAGCTCGGCCGCAACATTCTTCGTGAGTCCCAAAACTCCATGCTTTGAGCTTGTATATGCATGAGATGCAACTCCACCAACAGTGCAACAAACACTCCCTATATTTATTATGCTTCCTTTCCCAGCTGGTATCATCACTCTAGCTGCATGTTTGGTTCCCAAGGAAACTCCGGTGAGGTTCACGGCGATGACTTTATCGAATTTGGATTTCTCGTTGTCATGAATGCTTGGTTTGGAATCATCTATAATTGCCGCGTTGTTTACCATTGTATCGAGCTTACCGTGCTTGCTGATGGTTGCGTTTATTGCGTTTTCGATGTGGGACTCTTGTGTTACATCGCAGTGAATATACGAGGCCCTTGTGGATCCAATATCGTCGCATACTGATAGGCCTAGCTCGTCTAGGATGTCGACGATCACCACCTTAGCGCCATGTTTGCAAAAGGTCCGTGCAGTGCACTCTCCGGTGCCTCTAGCTCCACCAGTTACCAGTGCCACCTTGCCTTCGAGTCTAGGAGAGGGTCACCAAAACCACAGCCAAATATGTAGAGAAATTTTTTATTGTGCTTAGTACTAGCTTTCACATAATTATATTTCCGTGTATGTGAATATATTATATACAAAAATATGTCACTACCATTTGGTGGTCAACAACCATTTATATATATTAGTTTAGATTGTGCAAATTTAATGCTTAAAATGTCCAATTTTACCGACATTAGCGGCCCTAATATTATATATATATATATATATATATATATCAATCATAATTCCAACATCCCAAAATTCAGTTCAAATTAGTCAACTCTCTTATTGCCCCCAAAAAAAAAAAAAATTATTCAAATCTCTCAACTATTAAGTTAAAGTATCTCTAATGGTAAATATGGATTGTTGTTTGTTTTTTATATGGCATAAATATTGATATTATTTAAATCTATACATCATCAATATACAATCAATTTTAAAATTGTTCTCTAAGAATAATATGTATAAAAAACTATTTATAACTATTAATTAATTAATTATTTTATTATTTTTTTGAAATAATTGATTTTTTAAAGAAAATTTTTGTTTTTTAAAAAATTTCAGAATGTCTAAAAACCTTTTCAAAAGTTAAAAATCATCTTTACATTATTTTTTTTTTCTTTACCACATTAATTTGATATGGTGTTTAGACTGATCCATTGAAGAAATTTTTTTTTTTTTTTAATGATTAGCTATTTTTCTGATATAGCAAAAATAATTTAGCAATGGAAAAAATCATTGAATGAATTAAGATGTTCTAAAAAATTAATTATAAATGGGTCCACTTTTACTTAGTAAGACCAAACAAGCTATATATAAGTACATAGTAAACCAAATACGAATATATATATATATATATATGTATATATATTCATAACATATATTAACAATTATAAGGTTAGAATATTCTAACATAAATCA
This sequence comes from Ziziphus jujuba, assembly GCF_031755915.1. NCBI lineage: Eukaryota > Viridiplantae > Streptophyta > Magnoliopsida > Rosales > Rhamnaceae > Ziziphus > Ziziphus jujuba. Next base: position 6,433,195 of record NC_083386.1, read on the forward strand.
AAATGTAGTGTAAATGACTAATCTATTTTGAAAGACTATATACGAGTATTTAGACATACGAAGCAGCTTACCTTTTATTTGGAGAAGCAATGAGTAGTGAATTGCTAGATTGCATATTGTGACAGGTTTTATTTATTTTTATTTTATTTTTTTTATAAATAGGCTTATAAACCAGATTCAAATCTATAAATGGCATCCTTTAAATATGGTTGGCAACGTGCAAACTTCATAGCTAGCATTTTATTAACTTACTTAGCAAGATGGGAATCACCTCAGTAGTATTTATCGGCTTATAGGCCAGATTCAAATCTATAAATGACATCCATTAAATATGGTTGGCAACGTGTAAACTTTTATAGCTAGCATTTATTAACTTAGCAAGGTGGGAATCACTTTAGTAGTATTTATAGGCTTATAAGCCAGATTCAAATCTATAAATGACATCCTTTAAATATGGTTGGCAACGTGTACACTTCATAGCTAGCATTTATTAACTTAACAAGGTGGGAATCACCTCAGTAGTATTTATAGGCTCATAGGCCAGATTCAAATCTATAAATGACATCCTTTAAATATTGTTGGCAACGTGTAAACTTCATAGCTAGCATTTATTTGAGTGGAAGAGAAGAAATATTTAGTAGTCAAAACTTAAAATCAATATAATATATTTATATATTTATTGTCAAATTACCACTTTCTTCCTTTTTATTTTATTTTATGTCGGAATTTTTATTTTTATTTTTTTTATCGTGTATATATATATATATATATATATATAGATATATATATATATATATATATATATATATATATATATATATATATATATATATGAGTAGGACTGCAATGACATGTTACATCATTGTTTGCTATCCATTGACAAGCAACATGGGCCAAGGAGGTTATCTTCGTAGGTATCCAAGTAAACGAGATAGAATTAAACTTTAAAGCTGACTTACGAATATAAAAAAACAAAAAGTCACTACATCGCTTCCTTATCCATTCAAGCTTTGAATGACAGCTTTAGCATCATTTTGACAAATGAGATCCCTCTATCCCATTTGAATAGCCATCTCTAAAGCTTTATAAATACCAAAAACTTCTGCTATTGCTTGGTTTTCAAAGGAGTTTTTAAAAGCTTAAATTGACAGAATTTGGCTCGAATGATTTCTAGCCACAACACTCACAGAACACGTTTCGTTTTTCATTGTCCCATCTATATTGATTTTGATCACTCCACAAGGAAGGCATCTCCACAAGACTAGTTGCACCTTTTCCACTCAGGTCCTGCAATCATTGCCTCCGCCAAATAAAGCCTGCCTGAACTATCTAAACCTGTTCCTCAAAGTTGGACCTATTGCATCCCGCAACTTACCTCTGTCTTCATGCGCTATCTCATATTAATATTTCCACAATAACCACAAAATAATTATAGCAAATAAAACAAAATCTTGAGCATCATCGTTGTGAATAGGCAAAGCTTCACAAGGATTCAAAATCGCACTCATAAAATTCTCCACTGAAGGAAAACGAGTCCCCATCTAATGCCTCGAGGTGTAGAAAATCAAACCAACCTACCAACATAGCAGTAGAAAAACAAGTATGCTTCATCTTCCATGCACCGAAGAAAAAATAATAATGTAGCCAAAAATGTACTAAATTTAGCTGTTTTATAGTCCAAACTAGTTAGGATACTCACTAAAATATTTTTTTAAAGAAAAGAAAAATATAATTTAGAGGATAACGAATCCCTTTTGCAATATTTGTTTGAACATGATCCTCTAAATATAATGAAATAAATGTTTTATTTATAAGTATCTTTTCATAGCTATTCTAAATTTTACACATAAATTAAAAAAATGGAAAAGCAATAAATAATTTTTTCATTAGAACCAAAAGTTTACATAAATTTCTTTGTAGAACAAAAAGAAATTAAATAGATACTATACTGTTCAAAAAGAATTTTTCTAGTTTTAATTATAGATATATTGTTCTATTAACTAGAGATTAAATAAGTATAATATAGCTAAGAAATTTCTATTAAGTATTACAAGTATAAAATCTAAAAGTATAACAAAATTTTAACTAAAGTGAGAAATAAAACATAAATATAGATAACTAATAAAAACGAAGAGAAATAAATATTTAAATAATAATATATTACAAGTGTAAAATCTATAAGTATAATGAAATTTTAGATAATTACAATAGGAAAGATATAATATAGAAAACTAATAAAAATGAAAAGAAAGATAAAAATAAATAAATAATAATAATTATTATTATTATAATAAATGAAAAGCATCTAGGGTGTAGGAAAATTACCAAAAATAAGGTCCAAGTGTGTAAGAGAGGGGGGGGGCCCAATCATGTTCAAGAGGGTAAATAGTAAAATAGATAAAGAAAATTTAAAAAATAATAAAAAAGAAAAAAATTGAGATGGGATACGTGCCCGTTGGGGCCCTACTTTGGTCCGCCAGCCTATTGTCACGGACTTGTTTGTTTACCTTTCAAGCCGTGCGGCTTTAGTTGTTATTACAACCCTTTATTGCAACTAAGTAAGCCTTTTACTCACAAGAAGTGAAAGTTGAGCAAAGAAGACTAGAGCACAAAATAGAGTTTGGGAGAATGAAAGTATATTACTTGGAAGAGAGCTTTACAAGTGAATGTGTGGATTCTTGGTTTTATTTACAAATGAAGGTTCACCCCTTTTGTATAGAGGGCTTCGCACATAGTACGAGGATACAACATTCTAGATATTGTACACATGGCACTATTCTAGATTAGTTTCTAGATAATTCTCCTAGACATTTCTATGGACTATTCTAGAAAGTTATCTTACTACATAATCCTAGAATGTTCTAGAAAGGTACATAAGTTCTAGATTGTTCTATAGTGTTCTAGAACCTTCCAGAGGTCTCTTGAATCATCTAGAACCTTCTAACATTCTCTTGAATCATCTATAACTTTCTAGAATCCTCTTGCTTAGAAGCTTCTAGAATCTTCCGGACCCCTCTAGATTTCTCTTAAATTATCATGAATTCTTAAGGATTCCTCCATTTTCATGCGGAACGTGACACTCTCCCCCACCTAATCTCGCAACGCCCTCGTCGCGCCTTCTTCCTTGAACCTTCGAATATGATCTTTGAATTGCCAAAATGCATCAGTGGTTTCCAACTTGCTTCGCTATTGGGTAGTCCCTTCCATTTCACCAAGTACTCATGACTTGGATAGTTATCCCTTCCACGAACTACTCAATCAGCTAAGATGCTCTCCACATCCTTGTCATAAGTGTTGTATACACCTATTGGTGCTCGCTTGGACTCCCTTCTTGTATGGTCTTCCTCATCCTTGTAGTATGGCTTTAAGCAACTTACATGGAAGACTGGGTGAAGTTTGAGTGTTGGAGGTAACTCTATCTTATAAGATACCTTACCCACCTTCTTGATGATCGGAAATGGCCCCTCGTATCGGTGAACAAGGCCTTTATGTAGCCCTCGGGTAGACTTGTGTTGGGATGGGAGGATTTTGACGAACACCAAGTCTCCCACTTGATACTCCACATGCCTTCTTTTTGTGTCAGCCCACTTCTTCATTTTCTTGGTTGCTTTATGAAGGTATGACCTTCCTAAGTCCACTTACTCATGCCAAGTTTTAGCAACCTTGAATGCGGTGGGACTCCTTCCTCCATATTTGGTAACAAGAGTTTGTGGCGTGAGTGGTTGTTGCCCCGTGGCTAGCTCAAACAAACTCCGATTGGTGGACTCGCTCCTTTGCAGGTTGTAGGAGAATTGGGCAATATCTAGGAGCTTTGCCCAATCATGTTGATTGGCACTCACAAAGTGCCGTAAATATAGCTCCAATAAAGCGTTAGCTCGCTCGGTTTGCCCATCAGTCTGTGGATGAAAGCTTGTAGAGAAATGCAACTCTGAGCCTATGAGCTAGAATAACTCTGTCCAAAATCTCCCAGTGAACGTGGAATCTCGATCACTTATAATTTTTCTTGGTAATCCCCAATACTTCACCATGTGCTTGAAAAATAGTCGTGCCATCTCCTCAGCTGGACATTCCTTTGATGCGGCAATGAATGTAGTATACTTGGAGAATCGATCAACCACCACAATAATAGTGCTACATCCTTCGGACTTGGGTAAGTCAATGATGAAGTCCATGGAGATGCTCTCCCATGGTCTCTCGGGCTTTGATAAAGCCTCCAATAAACCTGCGGGATGTCGTTGCTCCACTTGTCTTGTTGACAAACAAGGCAAAGTCTTCACATACATCTCTATGTCGTCCCGCAATTGGGGCCAATAGTAATTTGTCTCCAACAAAGCTCTTGTACGCTTTTGCCCCAGGTGGCCGATCCATTTGGTGTCATGGCATTCCTTGATCAAGTTCTTCCTTATATTGCCCCACCTTGGCACATAGATGCGACGTCCCTTCATGTAGAGAAGGCCATCTTCAATCTAAAACCTCTTGGTCTTGCCTTCCATGCAAGTTGTAAAAGTTGTTTGGCTATAGCATCATGATCCATGCCTTCCTTTATCAAGTTGAGCAGCTCCCCTTGGAATTTGGTTATCGATGCTAACTCGACCTTCCTACTTAATGCGTCTGCAACCACGTTTGCCGTACCGGACTTGTATTCGAGCTTGTAATCAAACTCGGCAAGAAAGTCTTGCCAACGAGCTTGCTTGGGGCTTAACTTCTTTTAAGTTTGAAAGTAACTTGTGGCCACATTATCAATCTTCACCACAAACTTAGACCCAAGCAAGTATTGCCTCCAAATGCACAAGCAATGAATGATAGTGGTCATCTCCTTCTCTTGAACCGTATACCTTCTCTCGGTATCATTGAGTTTGCGGCTTTCATATGCAATCGGATGCCTCTCTTGCATTAAGACGCCCCCTATGGCAAATTCAGAAGCATCGGTATGCACCTCGTATGGCTTGGAGAAATCGGGCAATGCCAAAACAGGTTCTTTCATAATGGCCTCCTTCAAATTCTCAAAGGCTTATTGGCATTAGGTGGACCAACTCCATGTCTTATTCTTCTTTAATAGATCGGTGAGTGGTGCGGCTAGGGCGGAATACCCTTTGATAAACCTCCTATAATAATTGACAAGGCCAAGAAAAGATCGTAGCTCACTCACCTTGGTTGGACGATCCCATTCTTGAATGGCTCTCACTTTGGATTCATCCATGTGTAGCTTGCTGTCCTTGATCTTGTGGCCAAGAAAGTACACTTCATTGGTTGCAAATGAGCACTTCTCTTTCTTCACATAAAGCTCGTTATCCTTGAGAACCTTGAACACAATTCGTAAGTGGTGGATATGCTCCTCAAGTGTCTTGCTATAGATGACAATGTCATCCAAGTAGACCACCATGAACTTATCCAAGTAAGGATGAAAGATCTTATTCATGAGAGTGCAAAATATGGCAGGTGAATTGGTGAGACCAAAGGGCATAACGAGGAATTCGTATGCTCCATATCGTGTAACGCATGTAGTATTTGGTTCATCACCCTTTGCAATTCTAACTTGATAGTATCCCGACCTCAAGTTAAGTTTAGTAAAGTACCTCGCTCCTCCAAGTTGATCAAATAAGTCAGCTATCAACGGTATAGGGTACTTGTTCTTGATGATGACCTTGTTAAGTGCCCTATAGTCGATGCATAGCCTTAACGAACCATCGTGCTTCTTTTGGAACAAGACGGGTACTCCATAAGGTGCTTTCGATAGTTGAACGTAACCAACATCCAAAAGCTCTTTAAGTTGTCTCCTTAGCTCCTCTAGCTCCGAGGGAGACATGCCATATGGTGCCATTACGGGTGGTTTGGCACCAAGCTCCAAGTCAATGCAATGATCCACCTCCCTCCTTGGTGGAAGTCTTTTAGGTAGTTCGGGTGGCATGACATCTTTAAACTCTTCAAGGACTTGGCTAATCTCCTTTGGTGGCTCCTTGGAAGTAACTTCTTTTTCCTCACGTAATGTCGTAAAGAATGTAGCATCTCTTTTCCTTATCTCTTTCTTGAGTTGTATGGCAGAGAGATGGTTGGAAGTTCTCGGCTTGTGCATCGTCGGGATCATGCAAGGGCCTCCCTCCATTATACACACCGTGTTGTAGCGAGGGAGTGGCACCACATTGAATTGTCTAAGAAATTCCATGCCAAGCATAATATCAAAGTCATCCATAGGAGCAATGGAGAAGTTGACTTTACCTTGCCAAGTACCAAGGTGTAACTCCACATTACCAGCCATGCCATCCAGTGGTTTAGCTTCAGCATTCACAGTCTTTAACCACCCTTGACCCTTGTCAAGTTTTAGGCCAAGCCTCATGGCCTCCTCCCTCTTTATGAAATTGTGAAATGCTCCAGTGTCCACCATGACTTGAGCATCCTTACCATTAATACGTGCCGCCACGTACATAAGAGAGTTGTTCTTTGCATTGTGAACTGGGATCGGTCTAGCCTTCAATGAGTTGAGGAGTTGTAGACAATCCATTTGTGTTCGCTCTTGAGTTTCCCTCTTTTTGAGCATGACACTTAATGACTTCCTCTTTGGACAATCTCCTGCCCAATGGGGACCGTCACACAGGAAGCAATTTTCCTTCGGCTTTAGTTCGGGCTTGGCTCTTTTCTTCCAATCTTTGCTAGGTAATGGTGGCCTTCTTTGATGCTCCTTACTCTGGGGAATTTTATGGAACTTGGCTCCCCCACATTTAGTATAATTATTCTTAGGCTTGGGGTTAGAGGACTCACCTCGCCTATATTCAATAAGAGTTTCAACCATAGTGAGTGCAGTTGAGATGTCTTGTACCCCCCTTCGTTGAAGCTCTTGACATGCCCATGGATGTAATCCATCCATGAAGTTGAAAAGGAGATCCTCCTCACTCATGTTGGGAATTTGGAGCTTTAGACCGGAGAATTGCTCCACATACTCACGAATGGATCGTTGATGCTTCAACTCTTTTATGCGCTTTCTAGCATCATTTTCCATATTCTTGGGCTAGAATTGCTTCTTTAGTTCGCTCTTTAATTCTTCCTAAGAGTTGATTACACATGTGCCTTTCTTTATTTCTTCATGCTTTTTACGCCACCATACTGCAGCAAAATTAGTAAGATAGAGGGTTGCGGTGTTTACCTTTTGTTTCTCATTTTGAAAATCCAAGGCCTCAAAGTATCGCTCCATATGCCACATGTAGTTGTCTAACTCCTTGGCATTTCTTTTTCCACTAAACTCCTTGGGCTTGGGAACATTCACCCTTGGTGTAGAGACTACTTGTTGAGTAGTAATGGTGCCCTTAGTTGCAGCTTGCTTGCATAATGCCCAATTCCCACGTGTCTCCTCTAAGCTTTTCTTAAACTTGTCCAATTAAGCTTGTATGAGGGACAAGGTTTCAATTACCTTTGTTTAGAAAGCTTGGCTTTCATGACGCCATGCCTCGGTGTTGGCCTCGTTAGTGCTTCGCATGGTACCTTTAAGCTCCCCCACTTGGTCATCCACAAGACCATCGAGCTCCTCCATGCCTTGCTCCACATGATCAAGCCGCTCCAACATGTCGGCAACAGTCAACTCCATCTTGACCACTTTGGTCTCCATGGCAATGAGAACGTCCTTCGACTTTGAATGCCCTCGTCCTTTCCTTCCAACATTAGGGCTGGTCTCCCTTCCCCTTGTCTCCTCAACTACAACCTCTAATGAAGACATGTTGCTCTAGATGCTAGCTCTAACCAAAGCTCTGATACCACCTGTCACGGACTTGTTGTTTACCCTTCAAGTCGTGCGGCCTTAGTTGCTATTCCAACGCTTTATTGCAACTAAGTAAGCCTTTTACTCACAAGAAGTGAAAGCTAAGCAAAGAAGACTAGAGCACAAAAGAGATTTTGGGAGAATGAAAATATATTGCTTAGAAGAGAGCTTTACAAGTGAATGTATGGATTCTTGGTTCTGTTTACAAATGAGAGTTCACTCCCTTTATATAGAGGGCTTGGCACGTCGTACTAGGATACAATATTCTAGATATTGTACACATGACACTATCCTATATTAGTTTCTAGATAATTTTCCTAGACATTTCTATGGACTATTCTAGAAAGCTATCTTACTACATAATCCTATAATGTTCTAGAAAGGTATATAAGTTCTAGATTGTTTTATAGTGTTTTAGAACCTTCTAGAGGTCTCTTGAATCATCTAGAACCTTCTAACATTCTCTTAAATTATCTATAACTTTCTAGAATCCTTTTATCTAGAAGCTTCTAGAATATTCCGGACCCCTCTAGATTTCTCTTGAATCATCATGAATTCTCAAGGATTCCTCCATTTTCATGCGGAACATGACACTATGCAGTCATAAATTTTGTACTTAGTGAAATGATTGGTAAAACCATTATGAGATTCAAAAATTGATTTGAATAAAAAATTCCCCTTCTTCCATGTTGTTTAAAAAAAAAAAAAAAAAGAAGGAGAAGAAGAGAATGATATATATATATATATATATATAAAAGGTCTTCAACATTATAATAATAATGGTAACAAAATATTGGAATTTAGTGGGTGATCACATTTTTATGCATGTCTTGACTTTTTGAATAGTAATGGTGATTTGGAGCAAGTGAATTATATCTTTTGATTCCAAAAGTTAAAGATCCTAAGCTAGTTTTTGAATTTAGGCCAACAATTATTTGTCATATTTTGCATAAAATTATTGCAAAGACTTTTACTAATCTCTTTAAGCTGATATTTTCAGACATAATTTCTTTGAAATAAATTATTTTTTGTCTCAAATACGACATATGACAAAAATATAACGGTTGCTTTTGTGATAATGCATGCGTTGCAAGGTAGAAAAACTAGTACTGATCATTTGCTTTTTTTGTCCGTAGTATGAATCATTTGCTTGCTTTTAAACTTGATATAAGTATAGCATAAATCATGTGGAATATGGGAGGGCATCGATGGAAAAAATGGGTTTTTGTAGCTATTGGATTAATTTGACCATATGTATAATGCATCACCGTGGTTAATTATTCCCTTTTGATCAATGAAGTGTCTTACGGTTCAATTATTTTAGAAAAAGGCTTGAGATTAGGGGATCTATTATTTCTATACTTAATTTTTTTCTTAAAAAAAATATTATTTATTATTATTGAAAAATAATTATAAACAGAATTTATATATTAAACGGTAATTTAAAAAAATTACCACTAAACTTTTTAATTTTAAAAATATTAAAATAAAAAATAATATAACTAAATCCTGTGTGAAACATCGTATTCATGGCATTAAATTTCTAGAAGCAATTCAAGTATATCTCATTTATTTTTTTACTGATAATAGACAAAAAAAAAAATTATTAATAAAGAAATGGAAAGAATACTATAAATGCAAAGCATAAAGCTGGGACGGATACAGGCCAGAATATAGCTGACAGTTCTGGTCTGTTCTTCATTGTTTCGTTTATCAATTGCAATGGCGTATTCTTCTTCATTCCGCCTGGAAATTGACCAGGTTAACCTTCACTCTTATTTCCCATCGTTTCCCTGTATAATATCTTATTGCTATATATATATATATTACCGAACAAATTCATACCATATATATAATTAAGCACCTAGTTTTTTCTTTTTTGGTGCTGAAGTTGATGATCATTTGTGGAGTAGGGAGGCTTTACGACCAGATCAGATCAAAGCATATGCAGATGTGTATATATATATATATATATATACTGAAAATTGTATATGAACTATTCCATGAATATAAAAAATTTATGCAGTAATAGGTTGTGTTCTGCTTTCTTGAAAGAGCAAATATTTAATATTTATATATATATATATATATATAAGCAGATTTTATTAAGTTGAAACAAGTAACTATATTGAAATTTGTCATGTATTCCATTATGTTAATATTTTCCAATTAACTAGTAAGCTGAAATTCCATACACTGTTGAGCAGGTAGTTTTTGAAGAAAGCTCATGTGTGCGCAAGGTGGTGCTAAATAGGCCTCAAAAGCTCAACAGCCTCACTTTTGATCTGGTACATCCGTTCATATAAATATATGTTCACTTAAAATAATACAATTACTTCTTCTGTTTTTTTTTCTTTTTTTCTTTTTTTCTTTTTAAAGAAATATAATGACTTTTTCTAGCGTAAATATTTTTCATATATAATATCGTTTTTTTATTTATGACTTATTAACCAAGTCAATCTCATGTATTACTCAATTTAATAAAAAAAATATAATATAGTATTGAATAATACTGTTGTATGAACTTAGGTATATCATACCTAAATCATTTCCATATATTCCATTAATTTTTTGTTTTTCAAAAAGGCATATTTGATATATAAATTAATTTGTTATCAATTTCAATTTGCAGGTTTCTCAAATATTTAAAGCCTTGGAAGCATATGAAAATGATTCTACTGTTAAACTAGTGATTTTGAAGGTAAAGGAAGGCACATAGACAAACTAGCTATGATTTAGCAAAAAAATAAAAAATAAAAACACAAATAAAGATACGATTAGATTTACTATTAGCGCTTACTATTAAATGTAAATTTTTATTTTCTTTTTCAATATATTACCAACTTCTATTTAAAGTTTTATGGATTTTTTTTTTTTTTTTGGGAGCCTAATCTAATACAATAGTTGACTTTTTTCATCTGACTTTTCTTTTACTTATTCTATATAGCATTGGACAATTTAATATGCTAAAATGAAATTACGAAACTATCGTCCAGCTGGTCTACTGTTTACAAATTCTTCATCTTTGAGGAAATTAGTGCGTTTGGATAATTTTTCATTTTAGAGAAAAAAAAAAAAACTTAATATGGGATTTTTTTTTAATAAGGATAAATCTTATATTATCAATTTTTTTTATTAAAATTTTAGTATTTATGATTTGACAACTTTAAATGGTTTATCTATCTATATATATAAAAAAATATTAATTTAATATTATTAAAAAATTATCACGTAATTGGTTATCAAACTTTTGATAAAAAAAATTTAATACCTATAGCATTATTTTTTTTTTAATTTTTTAAAAATTCGTAACAAAATAGTCATATGTTGTACTTTTTTTGTTCTCAGATTTCGAACTGATCATATGCGACTAATTTCATTTGCTTTTCTTTTACATAATTATTGTAGGCTTTTAATAAAAGTTGGAAGTTTTTGATTCAAAAAGAAAAAGAATTTTATTTAGGTTTGGTCTTTTATACAGGGGAAAGGAAGAGCTTTTTGCGCTGGAGGGGACTTAACGGGATTTTTCTATTCTGCATTTGGAGGTCATATTCTTTCCTTCATTTTTGCACAATAAGTTTACTAATTACAGCATATTTTCCGGTGAATTAATCAACTTGTAATAAATTTTGTGACTAAATTATTTTTCCACTTGAATTGAATGATATTATATTATAGAACACTGGAGCTTCGCTGCGAGATTTTACAAGAAACAACTTGCTTTAGACTATTTGATTGGTACCTACAAGAAACCTTTGGTGAGCCAGACTATATATTTACATATATATATATATATATATATAAATTATATTTATTATTTTTCAATCATAATTTTTTTTATTTATTCTCTTAATCTACTTAAAATATGATGACTAACTAATAAAAGGTTTCACTCATAAACGGAATTGTAATGGGAGGTGGAGCCGGACTTTCAATGCAGTCAAGGTTTCGCGTTGTCACAGAGAACACTGTATATATTCTTTCTTTTCTTGTTTTCTCTTTTTTTTTTTTTTTAAAAAAAAAATTTTGTATGTTACAGTATATATTTATAATTCATACAACAATGATGTAGAAAACCGTCAGTTCATCATAATTGTGTGTGATTTGATAATCGTTACCATCATAAAGGAGATGACATCTTCATGTAGAAAAATTATACATCCATATTTATACACATTGGTAATATTTTGTGTGTACAAGTATAGGAACAAGTATAGAACTATTCCCGGATGTTAGTTCATCCTATTTCCTTTCTAGGCTCCCAGGCCAATTTGGTAACAGTATCTCTCTTTCTCATCTCATCATATACTATATATATATATAGTTGCACTATTTACTAAGTTTAGAGAGTTTTGATGTCAAAAAAATGAAAAAATTCAAGGCTGAACCGAGTAAAATGAAAGAAATCAATAAGTTCATCAGATATTCCTTTTGTATTATCTTTTAACAACCTTAGATTTTCTCAAATAATTTTGTGGTATGCAAAAAGCACATTAATAATTGGGTGTTTAACACTACACAGATGGATAATTGTGTTTTTCTTGGGGCACTATCATATATTACCATTTAACTATTTTTTTAATTTATGGTAAGAAATATAAATCTATAAAAAATAATTTAACATTTGTTTTACGATTTCGTAGTCTAACAAATTACAGTACTCACCACAAAAGCAAGGACTCAATATTTTTTCCTTCTCTCCAATATTTTTTAAAGAAAAATATATGATTTTAACACTTTCACATTACACAAGAAATTGATTGCAAATTCTTATATAAACAAAATCCTCGAGGCAAAATAAAAAAATAATAATAATAAATTTTGATTATCTTAGGATTAAGAAAAACAACTAATTAAGAAATTGAAAAGTAGGAAAATATAATTTTAACAGCAAAAATTTGTAATTAAAACTTAAAACAAAATACAGCTTAGTTTCTCTATAATTAATACAAAATTTAAATAAGAATTATATTATAATTATTTCTTTATCAAAAAAAAATATTTTTGTTATCAACTAATTGTATGAAATAATTACACTTCTATATTCTATATTTTTTTTGAAAATAATTACACTTCTATTATTGTTTTTTTTAATACGCCATACACTTTTATCATAATAAGAACCTTGATTAGATAACTATTATATTGTTAAAATATTATAGATAAATACTATAATTACATTAAATAGCTTTCATAATGTGATAATTATGAACAAAAAATATATACAAATAAGTTAGAAAATGAATTAAAAACAGGAAAAAAAAAGTAAAGAAAATGAAAAATTAAAAACTAAAAAATACACGTGGCTTTTGGAGAGAGAAGGAAAGAAGCAATTATAGAGAAACTAAGCTGTATTTTTTGCCAATTATGTTTTTGCATAACATTAATTAAATAATTGTAATAATGTTATGTAGGAGACTACCTGGCACTCACCGGAGCTCCAATCAAGGGTGCTGAAATGCTTGCCTGCGGTCTATCAACACATTTTGTCCCTTCAAAGGTGGTTAATTGAGCTCCAATTTTTTATTTGAAAATTCCAACAAACTCAAATTATTTTGGGTTAGTAACAATTTTGCCGCCAAACTACTACGCACTTTTAGTTTCCCTGCAAACTTAAAAATTAAAACCCTTTTCCTTGTCAAATTTAAGTCTAATCATGTAATTGAAAAAAACAAATTTGATGAAATTAATCATGTACATTTCATGTAACTAACTCTAAACCCCTTTTTCTTCAATATCGTATCTTTTATTTTTTGTTAGATTACTTATTAGTGTCTAAAATTTTTAGACATGATTTAAGTTTGGCACATAAAAATTTAAGTACCACAATCCCAAGAACAATTAAATACCTATCTAGCTTCACTTCCACATCCTTGATGCAATTATGCCACAGGCTCGATAATTGGTTCCACTGGCAAGACCTAACTGGTACTCAAATTTTAATTTGTTCGGTAAAGATGAGCTACACGCAGATTCACCAACTTACTCTCCTGCTTTATAGTTCTTTTACCAAGTTACAACAAGTTTGCATTGATAGATTCGTCCATACGTGATGGAATTTAAACGGATCGCATTGACCAAGGTCATAGCATCGCAAAGCAATTTAAGAAACCACCACCAAACAAGCAAATAAACATAGAATAAAAATAGCAACTGACAAATTGTGTGCGATTATTTACTTCATACTCCTAATTTTTAGTAGTTCCAAACACACAACATACGAAGAACATAATTCCCAAACCTGAACATTCACAATCAACCAGAATCCAACACTACCACCACGCACACAATAGGCTAAAATCCATAAAGGTCAAACTCAAACATCACCACCTCCACGAAGGCGGAGCACAAGGTGGAGTGTAGACTCCTTTTGGATGTTATAGTCAGCCAGAGTGCGCCCATCCTCCAGTTGCTTGCCGGCAAAAATAAGCCTCTGCTGATCAGGAGGGATCCCCTCTTTGTCTTGGATTTTCGCCTTCACATTGTCGATTGTGTCCGAACTCTCCACCTCAAGAGTAATTGTTTTGCCGGTCAGAGTTTTCACAAAAATTTGCATCCCACCACGAAGGCGCAGTACAAGATGCAAAGTTGATTCCTTCTGGATATTATAATCTGCCAAAGTCCTGCCATCATCGAGCTGCTTTCCTGCAAAGATAAGCCTCTGCTGATCAGGTGGTATCCCTTCCTTATCCTGGATCTTTGCCTTGACATTGTCTATCGTATCAGAGCTCTCAACCTCAAGAGTGATGGTCTTTCCCGTCAAAGTCTTGACAAAAATTTGCATCCCACCCCGCAGACGAAGAACAAGATGCAAAGTGGATTCCTTTTGGATATTGTAGTCAGCTAGTGTTCTACCATCCTCCAGCTGCTTTCCAGCAAATATAAGTCTCTGCTGATCTGGAGGAATCCCCTCCTTGTCCTGAATCTTTGCCTTGACGTTATCTATGGTATCGGAACTCTCCACCTCAAGTGTGATAGTCTTTCCAGTCAAAGTCTTGACAAAGATTTGCATTCCACCCCTCAACCTTAGAACAAGATGCAAAGTGGATTCCTTCTGTATGTTGTAATCAGCAAGAGTCCTACCATCCTCCAGCTGCTTTCCAGCGAATATAAGCCTCTGCTGATCAGGGGGAATACCCTCTTTGTCCTGTATCTAAGTCTTGACATTGTCAATTGTATCAGAACTCTCCACCTCAAGGGTGATGGTTTTTCCAGTCAGGGTCTTAACAAAAATCTGCATTCCACCCCTCAACCGAAGGACAAGATGCAAGGTGGACTCCTTCTGGATGTTATAATCAGCAAGGGTCCTACCATCCTCCAACTGTTTTCCAGCGAATATAAGTCTCTGTTGGTCAGGTGGGATTCCCTCCTTGTCCTGTATCTTAGCCTTGACATTGTCAATAGTATCGGAGCTCTCCACCTCAAGGGTAATAGTCTTGCCAGTAAGAGTTTTCACAAATATTTGCATGCCACCTCTCAACCTGAGAACCAAATGAAGGGTAGATTCTTTCTGGATGTTGTAGTCTGCTAGTGTCCTGCCATCCTCAAGCTGTTTCCCAGCAAAGATGAGCCTCTGCTGGTCAGGTGGTATCCCTTCCTTGTCTTGAATCTTAGCTTTCACATTATCAATGGTGTCGGAACTCTCAACCTCGAGAGTGATGGTTTTCCCAGTGAGTGTCTTCACAAATATCTGCATCTGTTGCATGATTCACTTAAGTGTTAAATGGAATCAAAACTCCAAAACTAGCTCGAGTTATTATGTGAAAGTTTTTACATAAACAACATAACAAATTTATTTCCGTACCATACTTTCAGTTTTTCTACAACAATCTTTACCCAAAGAAATCAACCTCATTCATGCGTGTTATAATAAGCGATAAATAAGAATGAAACACACATAGTTCCTCAAGGCATTATCAGAGAAATACTTCAGGAATAGCGTACAGAAACTAAAACCAGAAAGCTTTTAAAAGAGGAGGGACCGCAAACCTTCTGCAACAATCTAAACCTAATGGAAGTACCAAAGAATTGAACACCACATATATACAGAAAAGAAAAACGCATATACAGATGCTCTGGATTGAAACAAAAACAAGAAAATAAAGAAAATCGAACCACGAAATAAGGAAAATAAACAATTTATTACGATACTTCCAATCAAGGAACAAAAACAACCAATTTATTACATAAAATTTCAATTGTTTCAAAAAAAGTAAGAACAATAATATGATCTCGAACAATTTTTATCTCCAAAATTTTCATCAAAAAGAGAGAGAGAGAGAGAGAGAGAGAGAGAGAGAGGGGGGGGGGGGGGGGCGGGGGAATTCTTTAAATCATAAATCAAAATTAAAATCGAACCTTAACGACACCGATTACACAGCAAACTCCGCCAACGATTTGCCCTAAATCTACAATTTCTAATAATTTGATGATAATTTCCTCCAAAAAAAAAAAAACCTATGCAGACAGATCTCTATAGATCTACTATTTTTCTTATTCAGATCGAAGGAAAAAAAATAATATCGCATATAATTCGAAAATTATCAGACTTACCTTGAAAGCAAAAGAAGGAGACTCTGTATCTTCTTGCTTTTTCTTTTTTTTTTTCTTTTTTTTTTTTTAATGGTTTTGAGCAATGGTGGAAATAAAATCTATCGAAGGAAGGTATATATAGGGCGGGTTCGAGGCTTGAGTCGGTGGTGGTAGCCAGTTGGAATATGAACACGCGTCTTTTTGACTTTCCTTTCTTCCTAAGAAACCAAACGGCGTCTTTGGGCTTCGAAAGCCCTGGACAATCCTAGATATCCCTCTAAAGCCCAATTTCCCCTCTTTTCCACTTCAATATATTGTATATTTTAAAAATATATATTTCAAAAATTATAATTTCCTCCCTTTTTTTTTTTTTTTTTTTTGTGGCTAGGAGCACAATAAATCTTTTATTCTAATAAGACAAAAATCAATCTAAATCAGCATTTCTTTTTCTTTTTTTTATCACAATTACTTTTGTTATTTAATTAATTTTATTAAATAATATATTCTTGTAAGCAATTGTACATATAGTGAAATAATAATAATAATATATAAAAAGGTAAATGTTTTAAAACAAGAAGAAAAAAAATGTAATATATGCATGCAACTTTTTATTTTGAGCGCAAAATTCTTTTTGGGATAATCGGGAAAGATAATTAATAAATAAGAAAAAAAATATTTAACATATAAAATGAGAGAAAAATGAATTTAAAATTTATTTTTTCCCAAAATTGATTTTTAAAGGGGCTTGTTCAAAAACTGTTGAAGGACATTTTTCTCATGGAATCCAACGGCAGGTGACAAATGCAATTGAGAAAAAATGTCAGGGAACCTTTTGCAATTAAGGCAAGCCTTATGGGGTACAGGTGTAATATATTCTAATTTAAATAAAGTTTTAAGTGTTGGATTAGTGTATAAGAATTTTTGAATTTTTATTGCATACATATGTAACCAAATTTGATTATGCATTGTCCCATCATCTAGGAGGATTAGAGAATTATATCGTAATAACATAAGCATTCAAATTGAAATTTATTTTAAAAGTGGAGGTGAAGATGGTTTTGTCTTAGTCACGTTTTTCTTCTTCAAAATTGAACTCGCAAATGAGTATGCTTTTTTCCGACTAAATCAGAAGCCTAAGTAGGGTAACCAACCAACCCATATGGCTCATTGACTAAGTATTAAACAAGGCATACTAAATTCAATTAGCTTCCTTGCTTTAAATACTCTTTGATATAATAAAAATTGGAATCAAATTTTCACAGTATATGAAACTCCTGCAAATTACAAGTAAGACAAGAACTATAGGACGATCTATTTCTCATTTGTTAATTTCTTTTACACCTTTTTTTTTTTTTTTTTTTTGGCCTCTATTAGACTCTACACTTTTAGGTCATATTCAAAATTGGGTTGAATATCTAAGTCCAGTATTCTTTGAAGTTCCTCCATCTAGTTTTAACTTGAACTTCATGTCCTCATTATTCCTGTGTTTCCAAATCTTCTCCCACATTCTTCAAGATTCTTCTATGAATACTAAATTAGAATATGTACACAAATCACGAAATTATTAACTTTTTTTTTTGGTACAACATGATTTATATATATATACATATACAAGTATAACTCAATAATGCATCTACTCGAGTAAAAATGAATTTTACATCGAATTATTTATGATAGGACACGTATATATAGCAGTGGACCTTGTATCATTTATGATACAGCATATATATATGTGTGTGTGTGTGTATATATATATAGCAATGGAAACCCTCAAGGATAGAGCTAGGCCTAGGCAGTGAAAGAAGGGTGAATCAGCATTTTCTAAAACTATAGATGTGAATTGGGAAGATCTTCAACTTCCTCTTTGGCATAATATGACCAACAAAGCAAAGGCACGAATCTAGCCTAATTGCACTATATAATCAAGGAGACACAGGTAGCGCTTTCAACATTCAAATGCCATCAGTACGATGATTATTTCTGTGATAATTGAACGCTCCAAGTTTCCAACAATAAGAAAAATGAAAACTTACAATATCAATTCAATATCATGGTTGAACAAGTTTTCATATTCATGTTCTTGTCATATGATTGATCATATAACAAGTGATAATAAATTTTCAATATGAGTTTAAATATAAGCTCATTAAATCAATAGTCATTAGATTAAAAGTCCATAAATGAGGTAAATAACATTTACCATATGAGAATGAAACAATGAAGTATTTCAACAATCATCCAAGATGATACAATTTCAATTGGACCAAGCTATCCTCTATTACAACCATAAACAGATCTTAACAAACTAAACCAATCAGTTAAAATAAAAGCTACAAGAATATGATTAACTAAAACTTGGTTAAAATTTCTACATCCTTATAAGCAGTTCTACTTACCAGTCTCATGATATCAGACTCAGCAGTGTCATAACTAGATCTCAGCACTGCTACTTTTCTTTTAAAAAAATTTATCTGCACTTCCCTTGCAAGATAGAAAGATGACAAACACGCTGTAGTTCCTGTATGAGTACTAATATAAGGAGAGTTTAGTTATGAAAAAACTTTAAAAAATGTGAGAAATATGAATGATGCTGCTTAACTGAAAGACTAGAATTAAATTCCATTTATTGGTTAAAAAACTGAAAAGCATCAACCACAAAATCAATAAAGCATTCAAATTTATAATCCAATTGTGTTTCTAAGAGAAACCTCCTCTCAGACTAACTGTTAAAAAGAAAAAAATTGATTCTTTATTGAACAAACTTTATTCAACAATCTTGCTGTAATTGTTTCATCCAAAAACATGAATGAAAAGTTAAGAACTAATTATCAGTCTTTCTCATTAAAGCAAGTCACATCGACAAATAGCCTTCCAAAGAAGGAAAAAAATAGAAATTTCACCTCTAGTCCACTAGAAAAGGACTGTAATGATACCCACTGTGAACTTGTGTGTGTGTGTGTGGAATAAGCAGATTGCAATCAAAGGGCATTCAGAAACAAAAAGAGGTGAAAGGGCTCGCTTACATAAAAGACCTGAAAACATAGGCATTGAAGCAGAAAATTTGTGTGTCTCCTAGATATTACAGGGTGCCCTTCACGAAGATAAGAAATTATCTATTGATTTCAGTAAATGGTAAAATCTAAGCAGTAAAATCAGCCTAAGGTACCAAATATAGGAAGCGCCATAATTGTTAAGGTTGCACAGAAGAAAAAGGAGAGACCCCAAAAACAAAGAGATAAAAACACAAACAGGTTAAACTAAATACTAGAAAACAGAACTTAAAGGATCTAAAATAAGTCAAAGAAACAAAAATGGGGGAGGAAATTGCTTTTTTAGTCATACAAACAAAGAATGCGAGAGTGCCATCCACCAAATAGGGATGTTATATTTGGTCCACCACCTACACATATCGCCATTCTTTTTCACAAAAAATTTACCAAACAGTAAGGCAACCTTATATTTGCCTTGCCAATCTTCAAAAAACGGTTGAGAACCAACATAGGCACCATCGGACTTCCCCTTCTTGACCCTCTTCCCATTCAAATCACTTGTTTGATTTTCACTCCCACAACCTCTAGATTCTTCCCAAGTTACCCTAACAAAATGAATAATTCAGACTGCTATTTTCATAGAAATGCCACTTGTGACTTTCATTTCTATATATCATCATTCTAATACTTAAATTCAACAAATTTTCTATCAAGACTTCTACTTCAGAGACTAAAATGTCAAATGGAAAAACTTAAAAGTATAATGCAACAATTTCACATGTAACAAAGAGCAAAACAATGCATATGCAAACAACAAGACAATAGTAATTACAAAAAATTAATCATTAGACGAGGAGCTGGTAGTCTCACCTTAATTACCATGTCATGTGAAATAACATGTTATATAACTTGTTTCTTGCTTTGATACATATCCAGAAGCTGTGGAAGTTTTTCCTCATATTCCATGACAAAGTTCTTCAAGAATTTATCCTCCGGCAAAATAAACCCAGAGCCCATCTTTTTCTTGTCAATATGACCCTTTAAGATCAAAAACTTAAGTATAATTGACCTCGGAAAAACCCTCCTCTCAAAGCTAAGAAGAAGAACAGTTGGATATTTGGAAATATCATCCACACTCCATCCCAACTTGTTCATGAAGAAATCCAAGGACTTGTTCAAACGCTCACTAGACGAGTTCATCACCTTCGGTTGCTTAACAACCAATGACCGGACCTCCTCCTCCGACCATCCAAACCTCTTAAACACTTCCAATTTCGATACCCACTTGTCCTTCTTCATCCCCGAGAAGGTACACACGCCATGGATGAACATCACGCTCGAAGGGTCGAAACCCATTTCCTTAACCACCCTCACGAATTCACTGAAGTCGTCTGCGAATCGAGACAGAGCTGCCGGCCTCACAATTATCATCTTCTTAATACAAGCATCCGACACGCCATGGCTTCTAAGAGTTTCGATGTTCGGGGCCATTGTCTCCGAGAACTTGTGAATGACCCAAGTTCCGCGCTTGACTGACAAGAGAGAAACGATTTCAGCCTTGTTATTTTTGAAGAATGTCTTGAGGAACCCAATACAGGGTTCGATTTGCTTGTTCAAGCTCCGCAGGAGAATGGTGGGGTCCGTGGAGACAATGCTGAGAAGAGCTTGGCCGGAAATGCCGTTCTTAGAGAGGAATTCGAGCTTGGGTTTGAGATTCTTTTGTGGGTCCGATAACAGGAGAGAAGGGAATCTTGAAAAGATGTCGGCGATTTGGGCGGAAGAGAAACCGTAGTGCCGGAAAAGCTCGAGCACGGAATCGGATTTCGCAGTGGGTTGACGGCGGATGAGCTTGGCCGCCGTGAGAGCTGAATCTGGGGAGAGGCCGAGGGAGTTTATGAAGTAGTCCACAGTCGAATCTGATGAAGAAGAAGGAGGAGAGAGGGTGGAGAGGGATTTGAGGAATAGTTGTTGTCCAATGGCATTGGAATTGGCATTGGAGGTTGGGATAATGAAAATGGCGATTTGAGGAAGACGGATAGGTGTTTTGGAGAGAAAACGAAACATTTTTGGGAAATGAAGAATGGAATCGAAGATTTTGCTGCAAAGAAAGAGTTTTCACGGAGCTAAAGACATGGAGGTTTTTTCTCTGCTCAGTCTGTTCTTCCCCTTTCTTTCTCTGTTTCTATGTTCTTCAACGGCAAATTAAAATATTACTTGAAATCTTTCAAGAAGAAAATAACTAGCGAAAAATCTGCCTAAAATAAAACCAAAAAACTCTCGATTTTTATTATTATTGTTTTTGCAAAATGTTTATTTAAATTTTTTCAATTTTGTATTAATTATAGTTAAAAACTCACATTTTTTTAAAATCATACTTTGACATCTCTATTAGTTGTTTTACTTAATTTTTATAATTAAAAATTTTGTATATAATTATGACCAAATTAGATGGTTTAAATAAATTTTTTCAAAATTATAAAACTAATTCAATTTATTAAATTTGTACAGTTAAACAAAATTCCTAATTTAACTGATTCAATTTATTAAATTTGTATAGTTAAACAAAATTCCTAATTAACAAATTTTATTTATATTATATATATTTTCATTTTTGGCCTTCTCACACTCTTTGCATAAGCTTTTCCCAATTTTTTCTTCCCTCAAATAAAATCAGAGTCGCACAAGGAATAATATTTACCTCGCACTTGTAACAGCCACCGAAGCTTAAGATAAAAATCACGATTTGGGGAAGATGAGAGGGGTTTTGGAGAGACAATAACATATTTTGGAAGTGCAAAGAAGAGTTTCATTGAGCCATAGCCATGGTCTTCCCTTCTCTTCTCTTTTTCTTTTTATAGTTCTACAACAACAAATTATTATTATTACTATAAAATCCCTTTTGGACATTTTCATAAAGAAGAAAAAAAATTCACACAAAAAAAAAATATATATATATATATATATTTATTGTGATTTTGCCGTTAAATAAATATTAAAATATTATTTTATATTATTTCAAGAAGGAAAAAAACCAGCTAAAATTTTGAGTGAAATGGAACAAAAATGCTCTCAGTTTTTTCAATTTATATAGGTTTTTTTTAAAAAAAAAAAATCATAGTTATTATGTTTGTATAATTCGTCTTTTATTGATTTTGTCACATGAAAGTCACGTGCCAATATAAAAGAAAAAATAACAAAAAAAGAAAAAATAAAAACTCACGAGTTGGCGCGCAATACAAAGCTCCAAATTCCGACACTGCTTAGCCCATTCCTCTCCCTTTCTAGGGTTTTAGGACAAAACCCCTCCAATCCTCAACTTGCAAAACCATAGAAATGGAGCTCCAATACCTTACCCTATGAACCCGTCTTTCTTCAAAACCTCGTCGTTTCGTTCGGACCTTTGTCCAATGGCCTTCTCCTACTCCGGACTCCGTTTCTCTTCCATCCTCCGCTGCCGCCTCTCTTCCCCTCTCTTCCCTTCTCGCTTCTCCCGGCTCCGGCCGGACCTCCCGGAGCTCCGATTCCTCTCTTCTTATTCTACTACACCTCGGTTCCGGACTCTCCGGCCGGTGAAAGCCAGACGCAGGGACGAGCCTGTGAAGGAGGAGGAGGGAGAGGATGGAAATGGGAGTGTGTTGGTGAAGGATAGGAATGGGAATGATGGTAGGGTTGTGCCAACTGAGCTTCATAAGGAAGCTACTGATGCTTACATCGCTTATGCCATGTCGGTTTTGCTTGGCCGGGCTTTGCCAGATGTTCGTGATGGTTTGAAGCCTGTGCATCGAAGGATACTGTGAGTTGGTTTTCTGTGGATTGTGTTGTGTTGTTTGGTTGCTGAGAAAATGTAGGATGTACTATGAGAAAATTAACTAGAAATCTGAGAAAGGAACTTCTTTTTTGTTGTTTGTGAAATGAACGGAAGACAGATAAGGAAATTGGAGTTTTATACTCAAATTGGATATTTATACTTCAATCTTTGCTCGAGTTTTAAACATGTTGAAATTAATTTGTCTTTTTTCATATATTAGAACGAATTAAGTTGGTTTTTATGTCATAAATCTCAATTTTTGGCTTTTTTTAAAACTTTTTTCGAATTTAACCTTTCGTTTATTGTAGGAAACTTCTGTTCAATGGACGAAACGTTCACTGTTAAAGTAGTTAGAAACCGACAGCCGAACAGTCAGTTATATCTTTGTTTTCTTGTTTTATAATTATTTTGAAAAACGTTGCATGAGATTTTCAGTAAAGAATCTGGGAATTTGTATCTTCTGTTTATATATGTTACCCATCTTAAGATTTATTGGACACTTGTCAGCAACTTTTAGAAAGAGAAACTAATGAGATTCTATGGGATTTTATAAACTAATTGGAGTTGTATTTACATGGTTATTTACAGGGACATATATATCCCATATGTAATAGAGATTGACCGAAAACTATGTCTATACTATCTCTTTGTCTGATTTTCCTGTGTCTGGTGATCTATGAGCGGTATACTGATGTTTTTGTCGATTGTCAGTCTCTTATTAGATGCTCAAAGAGAACAGTTTCTGTTATTGTGCGTTAAAATTTTCTCATATTTAATGTTTGTTTAACAAGTTGCTAATTAGGATGAGTCTTATGTTCATGTGCTTGTAAGATTTAAGCATCATTTGCCATTATGCTTCATAAACACATTTTGAAGTTGTATCAATGATGTCTGAACATTGATTTAATTTGTATGCTGCAGATTTCTTTCAATTTGGATGTTTTCTTGGTATGGTATTGGCATACACATATATTTTCCTATGAAATTGGAGTAACCAACTAGTCACTGGTTTGTTTTCAAACTAGGTTTGCAATGCATGAATTGGGCCTTTCTTAGATGCTCAAAGAGAACGGTTTCTGTTGTTGTGCGTTAAAATTTTCTCGTATTTAATGTTTGTTTAACAAGTTGCTAATTAGGATGGGTCTTATGTTCATGTGCTTGTAAGATTTAAGCGTCATTTGCCATTATGCTTCATAAACACATTTTGAAGTTGTATCAGTGATGTCTGAACATTGATTTAATTTGTATGCTGCAGATTTCTTTCAATTTGGATGTTTTCTTGGTATGGTATTGGCATACATATATATTTTCCTATGAATTTGGAGTAACTAACTAGTCATTGGTTTATTTTCAAACTAGGTTTGCAATGCATGAATTGGGCCTTTCTTCAAGAAAACCATTCAAGAAATGTGCTAGAGTTGTTGGAGAGGTAAATAATTGAAATTGTTGTTTTGTTTTGAATGAAGCATCAATACCCTTTTTCCCCCTATAAATAATGTGGTGTTATATCTTTCTCTGCTTTATATGCAGTTAACTTCTATGACGCTGTATGTCAGGTCCTAGGTAAATTTCATCCACATGGAGATAATGCAGTTTATGATTCTTTGGTGCGAATGGCTCAGGTAATTATTGTATTTTCATTGATGAATAAGTAAATTTATTAGATAACAGAAGAAAAATGCACATTGAAATGAAACTAGAGAATCCCAAATTTTGGTTTTACTGGACTTTGGATGTTGTGCATAACTTTGTAGAGATGTTACTGTTCACTGATTGTGTGTGTGTGTATCTTTCCTCTCCTTTCCTTCTTCCTTTCAATTCTATAAATGTTACTATGTGCATTGCAGAAAAAAGAAAAAAAATAGAGTTTTTTAATTTCTTTGGAATGCTTGATATGTTCATTTTCGGTCAGAGCCCTGTTGAAGCCCCCACTTGCTCTTTCATTTTTATTTGGTCTATGTAAAAGTTATTCACCTCCTTTTTTTTAATTACTTGAATACTATTTCAGGATTTTTCCTTACGATGCCCGCTAATCCGAGGGCATGGGAATTTTGGTTCGATTGATGCTGATCCTCCTGCTGCCATGCGGTACACAGAGTGCAGATTGGATGTATGTTCAAATGTTTTAGTTTCTCCTTATCATATTATGGTCATGCTCAGAAGAACCTTCAATACCTATGATGCAGACTGAATGATAAAATTCTCCATCTTCTATATTAAAAAAAACTTTAAATTCTTTACTGCTTCTTCATCTTTCTTCCTCATGATATAAATGGGAACTATATTGTAACTTTTACCTACATTTAAATTAATCAAAAATTAATGGGAAAGGTTTTGTCCATTGTTAAATCTTTGTCTATTGCACGTTGACTTAGAGTGGTGCTCATGTCCGTTGCAGTTAACATTTTGAGAGTGCAGGAGAGCTGTTATTCTTCAAGACATGTTTATCTTGGACAGATCATTCATGGAAGTCTGTCACATAACCACTTAGCCAAACACTTGTGTCATTGACAATTTGTATGCTTTAAATTATATTCATTTGGAAAAACCAAACTTTTACTTCACGTAAATTGCTTGTCTGTAACTTTGGAGTGTAATGATTTCATGCTGTTGCAGGAGCATGCAGGCATTTTGTAGTGCTTTTGTCCCATATTTGCATAGCACTTCATTAGTTTAAGCTTGGAAGAAAAGATGCATCTTAAGTTTAGTTTTTAAAACTTACAAGACATGGAAGCAATACCACATTTATGACGATCTTTTTCCCAAAAAAAGGGAGTTTTCAATATTGATCTTATCACCATATCTTAATTGTGTATGTATCTGAAAGATGACCAAACACATCTGCACAAAAATAGGACCTATTAGTGTAAGATTGTAAAATCTGCATAGATATTTTTGGATGATTGTTGTTTTGTTGATTTCCACATTGTTTTACTTACCATACTCGTAAATTTTATTCACATGACTTTTCTACATGTATACCTTTAATTTTTAAGGTGTTTATGTATCTTGTGATACACAAAACCGTAAATTTAAAAATTTTTAGTTGACAGAATTGATGATTGAGAAATTTAGGTCTCAAGGAATAATTTTTTACATATTTTTTTTTGCAGGCACTCTCCGAAGCAATGTTACTAGCCGATCTAGAACTGGATACAGTGAGTGCTGTTCCTTGCGTTACATTGTCATGAAAAACTATTTTTCTGTCATGATCAATATCTTTGTACATTATATGTTTCATTTACAGGTTGATTTTGTTCCAAATTTTGATAATTCACAAAAAGAACCATCTCTTCTGCCTGCCCGACTTCCTACTTTATTGCTAAATGGTTCTTCTGGGATTGCAGTAAGTTGGCTTTGCTGTTCTTTTTCAATACTTTATTATCCTGGATTTCAAGAGTTGCTTCTGCTCCTTTCTCTTATCTTTTACACAATTGTCTATTGTTTATTCTCACTAGGGTACAATTGTTTTCAGGTTGGTATGGCAACCAACATTCCTCCTCATAATCTGGGGGAGCTGGTTGATGTTCTGTGCGTTTTAATTAACAATCCAGAAGCTACAGTAAGCACTGAAATCTCCTGGCCTTATTTTACAAAGTCTAGTAACAGTTGGAATTTTTGGCACTTAGGGAAAAACATTGGTAATCTTTTTGGGATGAGAAAACTGCATGTGATTATATTAGAATCATTTTGTTGGCATCAGTTTGCTTAGTCTAAAACTAGATATTAGAATCATTTTGTTGCATCAGTTTGATTAGTCTATAACTGGATACATGGGTTAGTATCAGTTGGACTAGACTTTTGTGTTCTGTTGTTTTGAAAGATTAAATTTTTCCTGTTTTTATCCCAGAAATCCCATTGTGGAAAGATGGCCCTAAGGATATTATTTTGGTCAGTCCAACTGTTGGGGCATTTGTTCTGACATTCTGTTGGGCAAGTTTGATGTTTGAAACTCCTCAATTCTTGGGGTGTATGTTTACTCAACCAGATCATCCATCATCTTTGTATTAATATTTTCTACAATTGGGCACTTTCTAAGTGTCTGAGTAAAATGAGGGAAACTGGATATACTTATTCACTATTGCTTTTGTTTTCCTTTTCCCTTCATGCTTGATTTTGTGGTTCTCATATTTTTGTTTGCTCTGTGGTAGCTGCAAGAATTGTTGGAATACATGCCTGGACCTGACTTTCCAACTGGAGGGCTGATTATGGGAAACATTGGGTAAGTTAAATATTTGTTGGTTTTTTTCACATATGCAATGTCATGGGACGTTTCAGTTCTTTCTCTAAATTGTTTTTACTTGCACTATGTCTTGTATTTGAAAATGTTTTGGTGTATATTTATTTTGTTAAGCATCCTAGAGGCATATCGGAGTGGGCGAGGGCGTGTTGTAGTTAGAGGAAAAACTGAATTTGAATTGGTTGATTCGAAGACAAAGCGAACTGCAATTATCATAAAAGAGGTTAGACTGGCTATTATATATGTTTTGGTATTAGTCGATTAGATAAAATTCATAGTTTTTATTTAAGAGTTAATTAAGTAGTGTTTTTTTTTTTTTCTTTTTGAATGAAACAGATCCCTTATCAGACCAACAAATCCGCACTTGTGGAGAAGATTGCAGAACTTGTGGAAAATAAGGTAATGATTCAGTATTGCAAATTATGATACAAAAGTTATTAATTTGCATGTCTTTGTTGAAGTCAGTTTGGTGATGTTTATGTGTATATTTGTTGGATGATTAACATTTTAATTCTAGTTCCGTGATATCCATTATGTCTACGTGTTTTTTCCCTGTGATGTTTGATGAGTGCCTGTTCTATATATGGATGAGTGTGAAAGACTTTTGCTGGTTTTTAATTGCCCTATTTTTTATCTTAGCTGATATACCTTGTTTGTAATTTATGAGAAAAAGGAATGAGAAGAATGATTGAGTGGTGAAGGTCTAAGGAAGGGACCTGCTCCTTCTATCTAAGTTTACCTGTTTGGCTGACTGAAAAAGAAAAAGAAATAAAGGAATGTCTATGCTAATTTTAAAACTTGTTACCATTTTTGTCATTGTTCTGCCAATTGGATTTTTGGTTGCTTTATCATTTACATGACAGTTTTTTTTGTTTTGTTGCTATTCTCATATGATGCAGGAGACTGGATTATACTAATTTTATTCATCTTTTCTCTTAACAGAGTCTAGATGGAATAAGTGATATTAGGGATGAAAGTGATCGTTCAGGAATGCGTATAGTCATCGAGGTATGAAGAATAATTGTAACTGTGTACTTTGAGTCATCTAACCTCTCCCAGTAATTAAATAAGAATTAAGTGATTATTCACATATCATTGAAAGTTTGTGAGGAAAACAGTTCCTTTTAGGTAACAGTACAATTTTTTTTCCTCAAATTTTCAGCTCAAGCGAGGATCAGAGCCATCAATTGTCCTCAACAATCTCTTTCGGCTCACGTCTCTTCAGTCCAGTTTTAGCTGTAACATGGTGGGGTAAGTTATTCCTTCTAGCTGTCGATAATGTGAAAAGAAATTTAAGATTATGAACTTTGTTGCATTACTGTATGTGAATCAATATGATATTACCAATATGTGGTCATCTGTTCTAGATTCAATTTTAATGCTTGGGTGTGTCTTTGACTCATAACCAGTATATTTAACTTTTGTTTTTTTGACATATCTCTATCTCATCCTTTAAGTTAGAAGTGAAACTTAAATGTGGTTTTGGGCTTAGGGAAATGCATTGCTTTATTGGAAATTCTGTGGAAAAATATCTATAGTCGCTCAAATTTTAGAATCTTCATTGTGAATGAGAAACGATTTAAACTACAAAATAGAAACATAGCTGGGAATTAAAAAAAAGGTTGAAATACAGCCTCAAATATAACTTAAATTTTGTAAAATTGGTTATTTTTTCTTTTTTAAATAATAAAACCAAATAGCCCACTAGAAGTTTGTGGAAAGAGTAATCTCCTCTGTTACTGTGTCTCATTCTATTGATGAGCCATGTAATAAAATACAGTTTTCCTTTAGATAATTGAAGTTTTTTCTGTTGTTCACACATGTTGCCACTATTGATGAATCATGCTTTCCCTTTCTTTCACCATGCCTTCTAACTGATGTTTTATTTGGATCTCAATATTCTGTCTTTCAACAGTATTCTCAATGGACAACCTAAACTGATGGGTCTGAAGGAAATGCTGCAGGTGAGTCGTTAATTTTCATGTCTTACATCTCTTTCTCTTGTTTAGGCAATTGCATTCATGCACAAAGACATCCATATATAGTTCTCTTTCTTATTTATTCCTCTTGCTTATTTTTTAAACAATAATGGTGGAGGTTTTAGCACTGTGTTGAGTTTAATGATTTACCATTTTATTTGATAAACTTAAGTTGGGATGAGTTTTATTTTTGGATAGGAGTATTTAAATTTTTGGCTACTTATACTCCTTTTTGGATTTTAATACAAGTATATTCTTCTTTTTGAAGAATAATAAAAGAAAAAGTAAAAATTTGGGTAAAGTGCCTTTGTAACTTAAGTTTTAGTTTTGAAACAAAAGTTATGCATTGTGTAGTTCACTTCTTATCTGGCATCTTATTTAACTAGTTTTATGATGCACTTCACATTTTGATTGTAGTATGCTTTAGTGCTTTTCTTATTTCTGATACATAAGGAGCTTATAGAGGAACTTTTGTAAAACTATTTATAGGCATTCTTAGACTTTAGGTGCTCTATTGTTGAAAGACGTGCCAGGTTCAAGCTTTCCCAAGCACAAGCAAGAAGACATATTGTTGAGGTATGTTTATTTTACTATAAAAAAATTGTTAAATCATCTTATTTAAAAATTATTTAGAGATGCTCTTTGGTATCAATAAATTATGTTTCGTTAACACTAAAAAAAAAAAAAAAAAAAAAAAAAAAACACTAAAGATTATTACGAGATGCTTAAAAAAGAAAAGATTATTACAAGATGCTTAGGCATCTATCATATGCTTCATGAATTATTTAGTTTTCCTTTTCACACTGCATATGGGGTTATTTTATCCTCTATCTGTTTTATAATATCTGTTGTTTCTATATAAGTGTGTGGTTATAGCTACCTTGTGGGTCTTGCGGTTGGAAAAAATTCCTTCTGGGTAGAATTCCATTTTTGGGTCCATTTGGGCTTCCCTTGTCTAAGGATTTCATTGATTTAAAAGAGCTGGAAAGATCTTATCTAATTTCTTTTATAGCCAGTGGTATATGTTTAACTTTAGATGATACCTCATCCTCTTCAAATCTTGTACTGTATTCACAAACAATGAAATGTATGTTCATTATTAATATATCTATAGATATATATGGTCTTTCGGTGACTCCATATTTATCTGATTATGTCATCATGCTGCAAAATGAGTTGATCCTTACAAATTTGTTACTTTGAATTAGAAATGTTGATTGGGTTATGGGCTGTATAAACACTTTTTGAGTGATTCCTGCTCTTTTTTTTGGCTTTGTCATGTTTAATGTATGCTTTTCGCTGTGAAGTTAACTCATACTTTTGTGTACCTATAGGGTATCATTGTGGGGCTTGATAATATAGATGGAGTGATTCATTTAATAAGGGAATCTTCAAGCAATGCAGTCGCATTAGCTGGTCTGAGGAATGGTAAGCTTCATTATTTGGTTTTCTTCCTCTTAAATGGAAAATTGAATCTTTTTGTAAATAGTGATACTATTTTGCCCTTCCTTTTTCATCTACTGTTTGATAATTGTTTTACATCATAGTTTATTTATTTTGTTTATGAAGTTTCCATTCGTTTCGTCTAGTACTTAGTTGTGGTAGGGTATATAAGTTATTGATCCATTCTCCTAGTGAGGCTTGGATTTTGAAGAAATGTCTAGTATATGCTTTCCATATACTATCTACCTAACTAGCGTTGCTTTACTGGAACAAAGAAAAAAACAATAGAAAAGCTTTTGACTAGTGGATGAGAAATCAGAGACATGAACTTTAACAGTTAATCCTTTTCACATTTTTGTGTGACCAATACTTTTCCATATGTTATTAGTTATGTTTGTATAATAGTATGTTTCTTAACTTCTGTTAACAGCTACTCATGTAGTCTTGATTATTGCAAACTTGTCATATGCCTGTTTTTAGTATCCTTAAATTTATTGTGATAGCTGCTTTCTAAAAATTTATGTTGTTGAATGAATGATTTTTTCATTTTCTTGACTGCAGAATTCAATCTCTCTGAGAAACAGGCTGAAGCTATATTAGACATTAACCTACGAAGACTGACATTGCTTGAGGTATGTTGTTATCCAGTTATGGATGTATTCTCTATTTGCTTTCTTAGATCCCTTAGGTTTTAGTGTGCTATGAAATTATATTAAACATATTTTCTTCTCCAAGTACAGAGGAAG
Organism: Ziziphus jujuba; assembly: GCF_031755915.1. Lineage (NCBI taxonomy): Eukaryota > Viridiplantae > Streptophyta > Magnoliopsida > Rosales > Rhamnaceae > Ziziphus > Ziziphus jujuba. Next base: position 6,464,680 of record NC_083386.1, read on the forward strand.
AAATTTGTTGATGAAGGTGAATCCCTGAGGGAGCAAATATCAAAACTGGAGGAACTTTTGTCAAGCAAGAAACATATATTTCAGGTAAATTACATAATTGATCAGGCTTTGAGTATTACTGCAAAGTTCTATATCTGAGCAATCACCAGTCAGGTTATTTAGATGACTTGTTGGGTCCACCTTGTAATTTTATGAACCCTTTCTATATTGTTAGAGGTTGTTTGCCTGTGTGTTAATTTCAGTTTAAGCTTCATTATTCTTGACATATATATATATGTATATATATTGTCTGCTAACGAAAATGCATTAATAAACTTGAATATATAACGGGCAATGATTAAAAATTATAAAAGATATGGATGTTTGTTTATTTTGATTTCACTTGCTCAAACATTGATTTCACTTGCTCAAGATCTATGAATGTTCCTTTTCTATGCATCTGTTCTGTGCCTGTATTAATATTGCAGTTTGAAACCCGCATCTAGGTTCTTTCATTTCTTCCAATTGTACTATTATCCATAAATTATGTTCATTACAGTGTGCTGAACGTTTTTTTAGGTAATAAAAGAAGAAGCAATTGAATTGAAAAACAAGTTTTCTAGTCCAAGGCGATCAATGTTGGAGGATACTGATGATGGTCAACTTGAAGACATAGATGTGATTCCAAATGAAGAAATGCTACTGGTACAAGAAAATACCCAAAATTTTCATGAATATTTCTTGTTTCTTTACTTAAAAAATATTTATATAATCTGCTTATGTTATTTTTCTGTTGTTTTATAACAGATAGTTCTTTCGTTAGATTAATTTCTCTTAAATTTTCAGGCCTTTAGTGAAAAGGGTTATGTTAAGCGAATGAAGCCCAGCACCTTTAATCTCCAAAATCGTGGGACAATTGGTAAATCTGTTGGGAAACTCAGGGTAAATGATGCAATGTCAGACTTTATTGTTTGTCGTGCACATGACCATGTCCTCTACTTCAGGTATTCCTAATTTGTATTGGTCTATTTATTCTATTTGGTTTAGTTTTATTGATCCAAGTGGTGTGTGGATCAAGATTACATGAACTCCTTTTTTCACTTTATTGTATATCCTGAATGATATAATGAAAGGTTAGGATGTCATCAAATGCTTTTATGCAGCTTAGTCCTTTGCTTCCACAAGAGACGAGGAACTTTAGGCGTGAATTCCTATTTAAATTGCAATTTTCCTATCCATGACTTTGATAATGCTACTACCTGTGGCATGCCAAACAATATTTTTTGGTTAGGCTATCTTAAACTAGTATCATAAGGAATCATTAATTGTTAAAGATGGCCTTGTTTAATTCCAATGAGGTTTTAATTTGTAGATTTAGGTGGCTTTCGACTCTAAGTAGTGCCCTGATAGATTTTACCTTTTTGAACCTTACAAAAAGATGTGAATCCAACTGGGAGAGTTATACCTTGTATTTTTCCATCTTGAAGATGATTTTGTTTCCTAGGCTCTTGCCATCATAATTAGTTTGCAGCAATTATATTTCCAACTATCCAAAAGAAGAAATGGTTCCATCTTGTTTGGATTTTTAGTTGTTATTGTTTTATCTTAATTTAAATATATTTTCTTCTAAGATGACTTATAAAAGTTATTTTCAGTGACAAGGGAACAGTGTACTCAGCTCGTGCATATAAAATTCCAGAATGCACCAGGACAGCTGCTGGTACTCCACTGGTTCAGGTATCACCTTTTTTTATTTTTTTGTTTGTCAGTTGATTCTTTTGTATCACTGAATATTTGTCTTATTCATTTTATGCTGGAGCCAGATCCTGTCTTTGTCTGATGCTGAGAGGATTACATCGGTTATACCTGTTAGTGAATTTGCTGGAGATCAGTTTTTAGTAATGCTTACAGCTAATGGATACATCAAGAAAGTCTCTTTGAGTTCTTTTTCATCAATAAGGTCAACGGGAATCATAGCAATCCAACTGGTTTGTACTGTCTTCCTGATTTATCATTGGCTTCTTGATTGTATATATTGTTATTTTTCAGCTTATACATTAACTGAACAGGTTCCTGGGGATGAACTTAAATGGGTACGCCGTTGCACAAATGATGATCTTGTTGCAATGGCTTCACAAAATGGAATGGTCACTCTAAGTGCCTGTGAGAATGTAAGTTATATTGAGGAGTTTCTAGTATCTATTCATGAGTTAAGATGCAGTTTAAACCTAAATTAGTTTCATATATTAACGTGAGGTAATGTTATAGATGCTCTATCATAACTGGAGGCTCCTCTGATTCACTATTTCAGAGATTAGTTTTGAGTATTATTACCTGTAAATATGATAATCATATAAAGAGGTGAATAGAATTTGAATGGTTTGTAAACTTCTTGTTTCCAAGTCAAATTGTTTTCCCGAGATTCCATTATTTTGTTTATTTATAAAAAATAATTCTCCCCTTTCATGGCTTCATCTTGTATGCTTCCATGTACCTGGGTTGCTCTCCACCTCAATGGTTACTTATATAACATAAAGTTGTGAAGTAACTTGAACCTCATGCCCACCTACTAAGGAATCAACCATCTTAAAAAATATAACCAGGGGTGGTTATAAACTCTACTATGAGAATTTAATATAACCAGGGGTGGTTCCTACCTGTAGTTTGTTTGAAGGACCATGTATATTCTTGGGATATTTCTGTTCCTTCACTAATGGTTTTTGTGATACAGATTCGAGCACTAAGCAGAAATACTAGGGGTACAGCGGCCATGAGACTTAAAGGAGGGGATAGGATGGCAAGCATTGACATTATACCAGCAGCTATACGGAAAGACTTGGAAAGGCTGTCAGAATCTCCACATAGCAAGTAACTTCTTTAACAATCTTTTGGATGCTTTCTATACTTTATTACTGATTAACTGCATAGTAATTTGTAGACTGCTAGATTAATAGGTAATGCACTAGAAATACCTACCTATATGATCCTCCAACTAGAAAGATAAAGAGGTTGAGGTTTGTAAAAATAGAAGGTGATTAGATTCGTTTCATGCTATTTTTCGAATTTGGATTCTACTAAGGAAGAGAGAAAGGACTTGTTTCCATGGAAAGTTAAGAATTCTAACATGCATATTTTTTAAGTTGTGCACATTTTTCTCTGTAATTTTCTCTTAACTAAACAATGGAAACCTACTTTTCTTTTTCACCTTTAGGGGGAGGTGGAAGGCATTTTTGGATAAGATGAAAGAAAGTCACTTTTCAGCATCATCTACAATTAACAACTATAAATCACTATTTAGAAAGATTTAATTGATTGAGTCGAGAACAAAAATTGCTCATACCCGAAAGTACCATGGGTAGTTGTGAGGAAAGTTATGGTTATTAAGAGAGGATTTAAGTAAATATGGTCTAGGAGTGGGGTTGAAAGGTGGAATAATATCTAGTTGAAATTGAGATTTAGTTTATATCAGAATTGTTTTTCTTTGTCAAGTAAATATTTCCATGATTTTATGATAATAGCATATTATATTTGCATTCTCCATTATTTTCACAGTGCTAAAGGCCACAACGGTCCATGGTTGTTGTTCATATCTGAGAGTGGATATGGAAAGCGTGTCCCTGTGAGCAGCTTTCGTTCATCGCCTTTGAATAGAGTTGGTTTGATTGGATACAAGGTATTCCCAGCATCAATTCGTATTCCCAGCATCAATTCAAACTTCATTTAAAACTCTTAAAACTCTTTAATTTCTCTTGTCTTGATATCTTTACTGCTTTGTTTTCAGTTTTCAGCTGAGGATCGCTTAGTAGCAGTTTTTGTAGTTGGATTTTCGCAATCAGGTAATCCTGTGATTGGCATTCTGAGGCTAGTTGATAACTTCTATGAGCATTCTCCTAATATTTTATTCTGAGGCTAGATGATAACTTCTATGAGCATTCTCCTAATATTTTTGCTTTTATTTTATTTTATTTTATTTTTTAAAAATAAACAGAAGATGATGAAAGTGATGAACAAGTGGTTCTAGTAAGCCAAAGTGGTACAGTGAACAGAATTAAGGTGCGGGATATCTCAATACAGTCTCGTTACGCAAGGTAATTGTGGATTGAGTAATTTCTATTTTTAAAAATAATATTGGCTTCATATTACTTGTCTGTTTTCTTTTTATTATTCATTTTATTTATCCAAAAGAGAATATGCTTTGTATAGATACTGAATTGTGGGATGATGTCACTTCTGCTCCTGCATCCCTTCCTAAAACAATATGATAATTTGTATTTCCTTTAACAACTATGTAACAATTTGATTTCTATGAACTGCGACAAGTACTTATTGTGGCCTTTTAGTAGGCAGTGCTTACTTGTTCTTCACTTATATTTTCGAGGTTTTTCTGTTCTTTTTTTCTCAGAGGAGTTATTCTGATGAGGTTGGACCATGCTGGGAAGATTCAGTCGGCTTCATTAATCTCAGCGACAGAGTCCGAGTCCGAGGAAGAATCGACGGTTGCTATTAATGGCTAGGATGCTGATTTTGTTGTCAACTTATTTTTTGGCCCTTTGTTTTCGGATTTCATCCACAACTATATGGTCTCATATGCAATGTAAATGAATCAGGAAGAAGTGAATACTCCATGTATGTAGCTGGTAGGATTGATGAAAGTAGCCGAAGTCTGTACAGGATTATTCCTTTGTATTTGTAGATCGATCTGCACAAGGGTCAAATAGTGTTACAAACATATTTCTTCCCTAGAGTTTCTGCTAATTTTGACTGTGCCTTACTAAAACCTGTTGTCTGGAATGCCACAGAATCACCCCCCCCCCCCTGCCCCTTCTTTTTTTGGCTGAAGAATGCCACAAAATCTTTTTGAAGGACAAATTACGTCTAGTAGATTCAACAAGGAATAAAACTAGGGCAACTTGTTTACTCGATTCTTAATATAAATTATAGGATGCCAATGGTTGAAAATAAATGGATATTCAAAGTCTATGTATGTAAAATATAATTATTTAGTACATCCCTAATCTTTTATAAACGCTTATTTTATTGGACAAAGTTGGGAGTCTTTTGTCGCCAGCCATATGGAACATTTAAATAGTTAAAATGTATATTAGGAATTAATATATAATTTTTAACATTTAAATAGTTAAAATGTATATTAGGAATTAATATATAATTTTTGTATTAACTTATGGATGACCACATCAGGCACCTTGAAATAAAAGAAAATTGCAAATATCCGCAGGCAGTAAAAAGACTAAGGGATAAACAGGAAAATATAAGAAAGAGAAAAGATGAATAAATAAAGAAATAAATAAAATTGTCCCAAGATACATGGACTTGATTTGTATGTTAAACTTATTGCGTCTTTTACATTTAACACCCCATGTTTTACCGTCAACTTTTTTTGAGTGCTAGCATAATTAATTGTTTTAAGAGTAATATATTATAATAAAATTCCACTAAAGATGACTTAAAGAGGGGTTGATCCCCAAAGAGAGAAAAAAGTTGTCTTTTCTTAATTTTATGATTATTATTTTTTAATATTATAATTAAAGCTGCAGTGGAGAAAAATGAAATATTAACCTTAAGAAATTAAGGTGTTTGTTTCAAGGTAGAAGTATAATATTTTCCTCCACCTATTTTTACAATCGTTCATACATGCCATTCCCATTTGCATATGCATGATCACTTCTTTCCTATATAAATAAACAAATCTCAGGCTAAGCTTTACTGAAGCTTCAAAAACCTTTAGAAACAGAAATCTAGAGCAAATCATATCCTAGAAGAATATATATGGATCCCCATTTACATAGAGCTGCAATCAATGGAAGCCAGGATTTGGCTGTGAAGCTCAATGGTGTGGATTCGAATCGGATGGTGGTCAACACCATGCCTCATTTTGAAGCAAAATCTGGGAAGCTGCAGATTTCAGAAGGTGATGATCATGATCATGATATCATCATGTGCTGCTTTATCTGTCCGAGCAAAACAAGAAAGGGAACACTCCACTTCGTATTGTAGCAAAACTAGGACGTCTGGAAATGACAAAAACTCGAGTTAGTAGAGCAAGAAAGACGGATGTTGAAAGGGATTTGAAGCTGTTGAGGATGGTGAATCTGGAGAAAGATACAGCTCTACATGAAGCTGTTCGCCATAATCGGTTCGAGGTGGTGAAGTTATTGTTAGAGGAAGATCAAGATTTGGCGTCTCTTGAAAACAATTAATGATGGAGAATCCCCTCTTTTCATAGCTGTGGATAGATGCTTTCACCAAATTGCTTTCCATGTCATTAATCATACCATTCCAAACTGCTCTTATTCATGAAGGAACGGCATGAATGTCTTGCATGCAGCTGTCATTCGCTCCCAAAGACATCAGTGTATATATAAATATATTTTCTTATGATGTTGATATTTACAAGTTTTAGTTTGTAGATTCGTAAGTTAAAAATATTTATATTTGCAATTTTAACTTTTTTATTACATTTGACAAAGTACCTTATTTTATTTTATAGTGTTATTATATTATATATATTATCAAATTATTTGATCTCTTATAATTTATGGGATCACTCTCACGTTATATCACCCTAACACACTCTTACATCATATCACCCTAAGGGGTCGCTGATTTTTTTTTTTTTTTTTTTTCAATGAATCTGTTAATGATGTTAGGAATGTTGCAATTTTGAGCTTAATAAGAACAATAGATTAATATTTTTTTTGTTTTTTCAGATCTGGAATAGTTGAAAGCAATAGAAGGACTAATTCCCCCGGTAGAGCCTTAGTTACCCGCAAATCATGAGCTGGTAATCAATGGAAGAGCAAGAACTTTTAGGTGAAAAACCTCATTCGAACTCAGTAGGAAGGCAAGCGCACAAGAAAGAAGCTTCCGAAGCTGCTGCCTTTACCTTCTTCCTTGGGAAAATAGTCTTTCTTTCATTTGGCCTGTCAATCACTGATTGTTCTGGATCAAAACTGATGGTGGCACTTGGAATCTGTGGCTTGTGATTTTTTTTTTGGGTAAATGTAGCTTTTTTTTCTTTGAATATCTATATATATATATATATAGATATATTTTTTTTAAGATCTCTTTCTTTTTCTGAGTTTTTTTTTTTTCACAATATTATTTCTTTCCTTCTTTGAATATTGAACAATTTTTTTTAATTAAACTGTTATAAAAGGATCATGAATACTAATTCGGACTGAAAAAATATTAATAATAATAAAATATATAAATTTGAATATTTTATTTTAATAAATATATAATATATAATATATAATATATAATATAATACATTACATTACCAAACATAGTATAGTATTAATATTATACAATTCATTCGAATACAATCAATTCCAATTTGTTTCAGACACACCAAACAAGTCTTTAATAATTTTAGTATTAGATTTTTTTTATTGTTCTTAACTAGATCAAAAATTAAAAATTAAAATTTAAAATTTAATTAGTAGTCAAATATAAATTTAATGATATATTAAAAATTTATATTTGGACAAAATGAATTTGTAGAGATTTAAAAAACCATAAATATAAAGAAGTTATGACGTGATACTGGTTGGTGCATTATACAGCAATCTATTTGATAATATAATTTACTCTTTTAAAGGACAAAAGAAAATTATGACGTGATACTGCAGGTTGGCACATTATATGGCTATCTATTTGATAATATAATTTATTAGGCTAAAGGATTTCAGTGCTCGTGATCTAATGATTCCATAGTAGGTGCTAAAACTACGATTGGTGAGGAAGCTCTTTAACTTTTTCTTTGGGAATCCTATTAATATCCTTCCTTGTAAATTATTGCCTAGAAAGATGTGTTATATATTTGTGAATGAAAACTTTTAGTGATAATTCATTGGAACAGGAAGAAAACAGGAAGAAATAGTTGATTATTGTTAGCACAAAACAAAGGTAAACCAAATATATGTTTTGTCTATGGCAATTAAATTTCTTTTGTGATAACTAATTAGCTACTCTACTCCTATATATATTATATATAGATTTCCTCCTTGAGGTGTTGAGAAAACTTCAATCTTCAATACTTTTAGAAAAAGCGGATAATTTTGTTTGGACTCCTCTTCACTATGCCGCAAATTCCTGGGAAAGATGAAATTTGTTGAACTGTTTCTGGATCAGATGAATAATGATAAGTTCCTTGCAAGGGACAAAGAAGGTATGACTGCCCTTCACATCTCAGCGACGAATGGACATGTTGATGTAATTACAACACTGATGGACAAATGTCCAGACATCTACCAATTGTTGGATGAAAATGATCCAACAGCTCTTCATGTTGCAGTTGAAAGTAGAGAGGAAAAAGTGGTGAAATTTTTTCTTCAATCGATTACATTTCAAGATCTTGTAAATGAGAAAGACAAAGAAGGAAATACAGCTTTTCATTTGGTCTCTGCTCAAGTTGATGTCCAAATTTTAGGAATGCTGGCAAATGACTCTAATATTGATAAAAGGGCTACAAACGATGAAGGAATGACATTTGTTGGCATTATCCTATCAAACAAGAAGCTCAAGGATATAGAAATTGTAAGTTTTTTCTCTCTCTCACATACGCATACAAACATAGGATACAAATACTTAATTTGGGATGCATCTTATTTCAATCATCTATATCTATATATATATATATATATATATAGATATACAGAATGGATCTCGGAAAAATAGTTGCTTATCCTTCAACAAATTCTGATGTGGATGCTTAAAAAATAGTCATTTTAATTCAATAGTCTCCATTTTTGAAAATGACCATATGGTCGTTTTTAAAACTGAGTCTTGGTAATTCTATCTAGTACTCTAGACATATATGTCATCAAATTAAAATATTTATCAATAAAAGAAACATGTTTTCCTTGTCATGATTTATTGATATATTCAAAATTAGGCAGTAACTAACATGCATACACGTGCCCAGTTGAAAATAATGCTGGAGTTGAAGATAGATACTGGTGTAGCAAGTTCGGAACAGAAGTTCATAAGAAAAAAATAAAGAAGCAGAGAATGAACAAGAAGTTGAAGAAAAAAATGAAGGAGAAGAAGACGTACAAAAGCAGAAAGCATCAGATATTCCAGAAGTAAGAGAAAGGGCTAAGATTTCACAAACGTCAATTTACTGATAGCCACATCATAGCTGCTGCTACCTTTGCAGTGACTGGTCAACAGGAGGCAATTTCGAAAGCTGCTCAATTGGAAGCAAAAGTAAGTATCAAAAGTTTCCTGAGTGGAATACTATGGCTTTTGTTTTTTCCACTGCCTCCATGTTGATCCACTTTATTGCCCATTATTCGGACAATCGGTAAACCACAAATCCCCATATTTATTCTGACACTACTAACAGGAATTTCACTTTCAGCAATGGTTGTTGCTACAGGCTTACAAGTAGCCTATCCTGGAAGTCTTCCTCGTGTCATCTTATTAACACTTGTGTTACTGTTTCCCATCGTCTTCACGGCTATTATGTTTACAGCAGTAAATACTATTAAAATGTTCAGATCTACCAGGAGAAAAGAGCCTCACAACACCGTTAGTGGACTCTGGAGCTGAGACCCACCAAGATCCTTAATGCAATAGCAGGTGTATTTGAAAAAAAAAAATTTTGTCAAATGGGATTTGCCAACAATAACAATATAAATAAGCTTCCTAACTTGTTTCAGCCACTGTACAGAAAATTTGCTTCCTTAACAAGAAGTTCAATGTTTTGTCTTTCTCATTTTATTCAAAGTTTCAGCCACCCTGCGGAATCAGACTTTCCTAATTTCCATCTGTCAAAGAGCAAGGACATAGGTTCATGGTTTTCTTCACTTGAACTTTGACACTGAAATCTTATTACAATATGGGCGTCTTTCCAGTTGAGTACATGATAAAAAGGTTTTGCAGTCTAAAAGGTTTTGACCTGCCAATGATAACTTTTAATAGTTTCAAAACTCAGGACCCAAAAAAAAAAAAAAAAAAGGAAAAAAAAAAAAGAAAGAAAAGGAGAGATCGAATCAAATGAGCAAAACGAAGCTAGCAAGAAAGTATTTCCCATAACATGAGTTGGTGCCCATAGTATTGCTCCGACAGCAAACATATTGCAGTAAATTCAATCGGTTGGCCTGACTAGTACTTGAGAATCTATGACTTACGTACATGTTACCAAGTAGCAGATCTCACACCTGGATTTCAACCAAACCACTATAAATTACCATTTTTCATTTTTTACCCAATTGATATTTTGTTTCTTGCTCCACACACACTTTTGTGAACTTCCATGAGACTTTCTTGCCAAGCAATCTACGGTTAATGAGGATTTTAATTCACTCAGATTCAAGGGCAGCAATTTCATATCTGATCTCTTCCAAATGCTCATTTATAGCAGTCACAGTATCCTGTACTCCTCTAATCGCCTCGTTGAGAGCATTATCATACTCAGCATCTGCTTCTGCCTCTTCAGTTCCAGCAGCTTCTGTTATTTCATGGACGTGCACACACTCATGCTCCATTGGTTTCTTAAATCTGCAATTTTCATGACTCACTAAACGTTCCGATGGGCGACCAGCCTTCTTTAATACCTGTATTGTAGCTGTCTTCAAGATATCAAAACTCAATGTTAGTATTAGAAAAAGATAATAATAATAATAATAATAATAAAGCAAATTCTACAAAAGTATTGTCATAAGTATTAAAAGAAAAAGAAAAGAAAAAAAAAATTTCTACTTAAATATTGTTGCAGGAACAAAATATGTTGAGCTCGAAAATAGGACCAGTGTACACGAGCTTGTTAATATGTATATTGATTATAGTACAGCATATTTCTCAAAGAATCGGAAATGTACTAGACATGTCATAGAAAATCAAGTCACCAGTCAGAATTGGATCAATATGTTTCATAGAAAAGTAGTTTAAAGCAATGCCTATATATGTACATTTAGCCAGGTTTTGCAACAAGATCAACGATTTTATGATTGGTTATTCATCTCTATTGTTCCACAACCAACCTTCCAAGCAATTAAAACACAATTACCTCCTTAAAATGGGAAATTTTCAAAAAGCATCACCTTCAGGTTGCATAGTTCTCCATGACAACCCCAAAAGAAACCTGTGGATCCTTGTGAAGGTGAGTCATCTAATTCGAAACTTAGAAGCAAGACGTTAACATTATAAACTAAATTTAATCAAGGGCATTTTATTATAGAGATGCATAAAATTATCAAAAATCAGATGCAATTTTCGATAACTAAAGCTTCTTGTTGATTCTACTTTTCAATCAACAAGTTGTCTTTGTATGCTTCTAGGGCCTGCTGAGAGGATTTTAACACAATATGGGAGCAAGATTTCTTTAGTGCTTAGTGGCTTGGCTACCTTGTAATTCATCAGGATGCTTACCAGCAGCAGGCATGTAAATTTCTTTTTCATTCCATGTGCAAACTTCCAGTTTTGCGCAATCACCATAACATACTCTATCACCCTTCAAAAACTCCCTAACTGTCTCAATCATTTCCCTAAATGCATTTATGGAGTCTAACCACCATAAAATATTAACCAAGGGAAAGTAAATGTTTTCTTAACTTGGTACAGGGTAACCTAATTTTGGGCTTTATCCAAACAAAAATATTAATATAAATTGTGTTTAACATGGTAAGCAAATTCAATGGTGAACATTTATGCAACAAACGTCAATGTGAATTATGTGAAGCATAGAAAAATGATTATGGGGTTATAAACAGTTCAACCCATTTCAAGTTTTCTAAGCAATCAACCCATTTCAAGTTTTCTAAGCAACATAGTGCTCAACAGCAAAGGAAATATCTAAATTCTTAGAAAAGGGAAAGAGCAAGCAAATACCAGATTCAACTTCTGCTTTTCCTGATCTTGAACAGCTCTTAAAAGTTGAGCCAGATCAAGCCGACTATAATCGGGCTTCTTAAACAAAGCCTCCATTTCCAGAACCTGCCGAAAATAAAAATAAATAAAACCCAACAAATTTACTTTAAAAAAATAAACGAAAAGGGAAAAAAAAAAATTAAACTGAAATTTACAAGAAATGGGTATGATCGAAGACTTTAAACCTGTTTAGAGCAATCGTTGAATTCGACGGTTATCTCACCGCAAAGTTGCTGGTATGCCAATTCCCCTCCCGAAACCATGTAGTCCGAAAACCCACTGTTCAAAGATTCGTCGTCAATAACACAACCCAAAAAACCCTAATCACTATAATAAAATAAAATAAAAAAGTGAAATTGGAAAAAAAAAAAAAAAAGATTACCTTTTGAGCTTGGAGTAAGCTTCGGCTCGACGCTGCTGAATGGCAAGAAACTTCCGAAGCAAATGCACAACGGATGAGGACGACTCACAACGTCCGGTTTCCTCTTCCATGTCCGTACTCTCCTCTATTCTCACCTTCTTCGCGAAATCCTCCATTCTCTCTCTCTCTCTCTCTCTCTCTCTCTCTCTCTTCCTTGCTTGCACCCTGTTTCTGTTATTCACTCAGGGGATTTTAAGAAAATGGGAGTTTTCTTTCTATAATTTTAAGAAAGTACAGAGGCATATTTGAAAATACGACAAAAATAGGGGGGCATCATTGCAGTTTATAGAAAAAATTGAAATTTCATAGCAATAGAAAAATGGGAACTTTCTTCTCCAACCCACAAAGTCACATACAGAAGCAAGCTGACGCAGAGTCGGTCCCACCGAGACCTTTTCCATGGCCGCCGGGAAATTCCTTCCGCCGGTGGAGCTAACCACAAGCGGCCGACCGGTCCTCCTCCCGAACGAAATCGAATGCTCTCTCCTCTCCTCTGTCGACCTCGAATCCGATGAACTTCCAGCTTTCCCTCTTCTCAAATCCGGTCTTCTCATCCTCACCACCCACCGCCTCATATGGATTCCTGAATCCTCGTCCACCACCACCACCGCCGCCTCTGCCATCCCACTCTCCGCCATTACCCATATCTTCTCCCCCAAGAAGTCCCTCCGCTCCATGTTCGCCTCCCCAAGGTTCCGCTTCCAGCTCTCCGTATCCTCCGATGGCCGCGGAGTCGGTTCGGGTCCGGGTTCGAGATCGGTGGTGGTCACCGTCGTGGTGAGGGGGAAGGGGGACTCCGACGCGTTCTATGGGAAGTTCTGGGAGAGTTGGAGGGCGAGGGTGTGGGAGAGTGATGTTGTGGTTTCGAGCTCCAGTTCGAATTCTCAGTTGGTTTCCGGGTCTGGGTCGGGTTCGGATTCTGGTGGGTTGTATACGAGTCAAGGGACGTTGAGGATGGCCGGAGTTTCGGGGATACTGAGGAAGGAGCAGGAGATGTGGGAGAGTACTGATAAGAGTTTGCAAGATGCTTTCCAGGATTTGAATGCTCTCATGGTAATGCGGTTTTGTTTTGGGTGCTCTTGGATTTATTGGAATATGCTGAAGAATTTAATTTTTTTTGATTGTTTGGAAACAGGGAATATATAAATAATGAGAGTTTCTGAGGTTTAGTTGAACCAGATGGTGAAAATGTATGTTATCCATTTCTTGTGAATGAAGTAAATAAAGACCAAAAAGAAAGCACTTGAATACTAAGACTGCAAAGGATGATGATGAACGTTCAATGTTTAGAATTTTTATGATTTGGGTTTAATAGTTACATTGCTTGTTTGCTTTTAAGGTTAGTGCTTTTTGGTCTGTCTCTTTGGATGCAAGAAACTTAGATTGCTAAATCAACCCTGTTAAAGCTTAGGAAACAATAGCATTACATGTATTTTCTTTTATGGAGGGAAAAAATAATTAATGAAAGAAAACGAAATATTCTTTGTATAGGTGTTGAGAAATGGTATCTAAAGGTTAGCTAATTGTTATTCTAATTTATATCATTTCAGACTCAATGTGTTTTTTAATACCTATTTTATGCGTTTTATGTATATTATACTCTTTTGTAAAACCATAGTTATTACATGTTTGATCATTGAAAAACCAAAAGAAAATAGGCTTCCAGTTATAAGGTTCTAATCTGTATGTCTGTATAGATCATACACCATGGCTAGATTTGATATGTATATTTATATATTATTTCATGAATAGTTTGATATTTCTTCGGTTTAGCTGTTTTTGAGGATTTAGAGTGATACTGGGTTTACAGAGTAAGGCTAAAGAGATGGTGGTGCTGGCAGAGAAAATGAGACTGAAACTCTTATCTGGCACAAATTCTCAAACTGGTGCAACAGCTGATGAGGAAATGGGCTCTAAACAAGAGATGCAAGATTGGTTGCTGAGTGTTGGTATTGCATCGCCTGTTACCAAAGAGACTGCTGGTGCTCTATACCACCAACAATTATCCCGTCAGGTTGTCTTTGCTTCTTATTTTCTGTAAACAAAAAGGAATTTGTTTTGAAATTGCCTTTATATTTTTATTATTGATATTTGAATTGGATCCGACATTTGTGAGGTGTAATTTGCACTTGAGATAAACACACTGAGATGATCTATTTATTTAAACATTTGGTTACTTTTGTTAATATGGATAGTAAAACTTTTGGTGTTGATGGATTTTCTGAACTTTGAAAATGTCTCGAGCATATTGATATTGATTTTTGGTTTAGTTGTCATTCTTAGAAAATGAATTTTACCTTTCCTTCATGGCATTCAGTTGGCAGATTTTGTCAGAATTCCACTTGAGAAAGCTGGAGGAGTGATTAATCTTATTGATGTCTATTGTGTCTTCAACCGTGCTAGAGGCACAGGTTTACTTAATACTTCTTTCAACCTTTCTCTTTTCCATAGTTTGTGTATTATTTTTGAGATATTGATTTTGCTCTTTTATTTGTATAGGGTGAAAGATCTTAACGTACTTTTATTTGCTGCAGAATTGATCTCTCCAGAGGATTTGCTGCAAGCGTGTTCCCTTTGGGAGAAGTTTGATGTGTATGTGAGGCATTCTACTTATTTATTTGAAATTTTAGTCATATTTGAGAAAAGATTTTTATAAAAAGAAAATAAAACAAAACACAAAGAAGTGAAATTAAAAAAAACTAGTTGAAATAATTAAGAAATTCCACTTATTTGTTGTTCTTTCTTCGCAGACCAGTAATGCTTCGAAAATTTGATAGTGGAGTCATGGTCATCCAGAATAAGTCCCATAGTGATGAAGAGGTGATCTCTTTTATATTTATTATCTATTTCATGTTGATGACTGCAAGTTTTAAATATGTTTTGAGTAAAGGAAAAGCTGTTTTCTTTATTTTTTCTTAATGTTGGTATACACCATGAATGAGGCATAGCAAGCAAATCAATTTAAGCCTTATCATAGACCTTGGAGATTTTTTAAAATGTTTCAATTATGCTCTTTATTTTTTTCTTCTTAATGTTATTATTTTCTTTTTGCATCATCAATTATAACATCTCCTATCATTTTAGTAACCATTTCAAATTGCGTGACAACAACTAACTAGGTTTGTGAAGTGTAGGTCTTTGCTAGAATCAAGACCCTTGTAACAAAGCCTGACACTCTTCGATCTGGGATAAGTGCCAGTGATGCAGCAATGACATTAGGGATTGCACCTGCAATGGCCAAAGAGCATCTTCTTACTGCTGAAAGCAAAGGTAAGCTGCTGCATAACTTGAATTTGAAATTTCTTTGGAAATTGTTAAGGTCTAAACTACTATTGCATATGTTGGCAGGTATACTGTGCAGAGATATAAGTCCTGATGGGTTTCGCTTTTTTATAAACCTCTTTCCTGAGATTGATCCCAATGGCGTGTACTCGTGAGTAAAAATCTACTATTGGTTCTTTAGTTAGATATTTAATTTGAAATATTATGTTCTTGACTCGATATATTTAAATTCCATGCATCCTTATTATTTGTTATTGAAGCCTATCCAAGTTATATCTGTGATATCACATGTTCAAGTAATTTTCAATGTATGTGGTGTTTGACAGTGTGTTGGACATCAAAACAGCCTCTCTCAAGGCACATTGAGCTTTCTTGATCATTAAGAAAGCAATTGGGATGTGTTGGTTCTTTTGCTTGGTTTTGTCAAAATTTTGATTCTTGGACCACCTTTTATCTATCCATTCATTATGTTATTAATTGTAAGATTTTTTGAACATCTCGATTTATATTTTGGTGACCGTGATGAATCTTTTTGTGTTTGGACAGAGTGAAGGAGTATGGGATTTATGCTACATGGATTAAAGCAACTTCTGCATCGAGATGATATTGGCATTATCTGTTAATAACTTTTCGTACTGCATAATGAGAAGAACTAAAGATAAAATCATGTTCAACTAATGGATGTCAAGAAAGAAACTGAAGTTTCACGGCCAGTTCACAATAATATACCATTTCTATTTCTCTTTGAAATGACCACTTTTCTTCTAGATTGGGGTGATTCCAGACACTCAAGGTTGGGTCGATTTTAAAAAGACTCTCCGAAGGCAGTGGATTCTACTACACTAATCTTGCTTTTCAGGACTGTTCTTTTTTCTTTTCTTTTTTTTTTTTTTGTTTTTTTGTTTTTTTTTTGTTTTTTGTTTTTTGTTTCATCTTCTTCTTCTTCTTCTTCATTGTCAATTTTGCCTATTGCTTCTCAATTTTCGTATTGTTACTGTGTGAAAGCCTGCAAATATGAAAGATGTGAAGCCAGGGTTGACTGTACTTTGGTCTTGTAAAGTTGTAATTTTTATGTCGTGCCAATTTAGACCTTAAAATACAATTTCTTATAATTGAGATCTTCAATTTACATTTTATACTATTGAAGTCAATTTTAAAAAATTGAAGGGTTGTAGTTTTTTTTTGTATCATTATCTAATTTGCTGTTATACTTGGGATTTAAAAAAAAAAAAAAATCTCTTTTTTATGTTTAATTTTTAATGAAAATAAAATATAAATGTGTACATGTTTTAAATGAAAGAAATATGTTAAATTGGATTGCCTAACGATGTAATTCCTTTTCTTCCAATTTCATTTTGTACAATTATTCGTTAAATATGCAAATTACTCAGTTACAAATTATAGTATTTTGAATTAGAATGGCTAGATTTAAAAATTAAAAACAACTAAAATAAATACAAGCAAATTTATTTATCATTTATCAATTTCATTTTATTTTTATATGTTTTAACAATGCATTCTAAAAATCGATACAAAAAAAATATACATATATTTTAAAAAATTGTTGTGTGGTATTCTATTAATTTAGAGAAATCTTAACTTTTATTTTATTTTTGCTTAAAATATATAATTCCATCCTTCCTTTTTTTATTTTTTATTTTTTTGGTTATTTAGATTATTTATTTTTAAAAATACAAAATAAAGATAAAAGGCTAAAGCCTTAAACCCTAAGCCCTACCTCTGCTGCTGCTTTCCTCTTCCAGCCCCAACTAGATGCTTCCTTTTCACTCTTCGTTTCCTCAGCTTCCCAACCAAACCCAAACCCCTTCTTCCTCTGCTCCAAATCGTCAACAGGTACTCTTCTTCTCTCTCCAAAGTTGTTTCTTTTTGTTTTCCCGGTAGTTTCATTTTTTTATTTTTTATTTTTTTTTAGCTTTCCCCATATAGGAGGTTTTGTAATAATCTAACTATTTCTTCCTTGCAAATTTTTGTGTTCTATTTGCAGAATTCCATGCCAATTCAACCTCATTTTGGTGGAGGCAATCCTCAATTTCCGATTCCTTTCAGTAATTCTGGCAACTTCTTGAGCAATGGCCATGGAGTTCCCATGACCAATGTCCCGCCATCAATGGTAACTCAACCTGGTTTCATGAATGCTCAGAACCATCTTCTTCCCTTGCAAAATAGTAATCTGGGTATGCCTTATTTAGCTTCTTCAGGTCCTATTCCTCAAATGGGTCAACCCCATGTGGGATTTGGTTCACAGGGTAGTGTAAACAATATGAACTCGGTTGGATCGTTTCCGTTTCGTGGGCAAGTATGCAATTTGGCACAGCAAGGCAATCCATCTCCATCTCCTGGGCAAGCATTTGGGAATAATTTATTGAATTTACCACAACAGCTCAATCAGAGTATGGGTTTGCCGTTTGCGCAATTATGTATGCCGAATCAGTTTCAGAATATTAACCAGTTTTTGCCCATGCAAATGTCTAATCCTTCTCAGTTTGTTCCTCGTAATAATGCATTTGGGTTTCTGAATCAAGCTTCTCAGGCTACGGTTCCTCATAATCCCACCTTTTTAGCAAATTCACAGTTTGGTAATGTGCAGTCCAATCAAGTTGGACAGCAAGATAACCAGAATCAGCATAACTTGCATCCACCTACGGTGGATGTGAATGCGTGGAGACCATCACAGGTTGGAACTCAGCAATGGCAAGGGAACTCATCTACACCGAATATACCAAGTTCTATTCAACCAGATAAAACTGATAACTTGCAACCTTCTGCAGTGAAGGGGTCACAGGTAAACAAAAAAAAAAAAAAATTCTCTGTTTTCTTAGCCTTGTGAATTTTTGAGTTTATTTTCTGTGGAAACAGTTTTAGTAAGCTTTCTATTACTTGCAACCTGCTTTATAGATGTGTTATCAGAACTCTAGTAAGTCAGTTTATATGTGATAAATGAATTGTTGAATTTTTTTATGAGTTTGATGGAAAAATTCATTTCAGTACATAGATATAATGAGCTCATTTTTCTTGAATGAATTTCTTTAGTTTGTTTTTCTATCGTTTGTAATTGTTGGCATCTTGGCATCTTTTTATATGATATTATGGCTTGGATTTATTTAAATTCTTTTCATATTTCTTAATAATTACTTTTCAAATAATTTCTGTTTATAAATGAGCTACGTTTTTTTTCGTTTCATGTAATAATTGCAGGGAAATCCTACAAAACTTAATGGACATAATAATTCAAATTCCAACTGGAGAAATCCCCAGGGCAAAAATTTTACAAGGAATCCAAAAAGAGGGGTGCAGCGAGGAGGGTGGGTTATTTTATGAAGATATTTCTTCATTTTGCTGACGTGTTGCTTGTGATTCACAATTGGTTCAATTTATGTAGATTCCAGAATTCTCAGTTTCATCATATGAAAAATGGAAAGAAAAAGTTTGGTTTTCCTAACGGACAGAAGGGAAAAGGTTTGTGGAAGCTAACTATTCTGCCAAGTTTGTTTATTATGTAAACTTGAAAAGAATACTTGACTGAAACAAGATAAGTTGTAATGTGACAGAAGGGAAAAGTTTTGTGGAAGCTAACTATTCTGCCAAGTTTGTTTATTATTTAAACTTGAAAAGAATACTTGACTGAAACAAGATAAGTTGTAATGTGACTTTCATTGTATGAAGATCTGAAACATGATAAGTTGTAATGTGACTTTCATTGTATGAAGATCATTAGATTAAGTAGTTGACATGTATATTTTTTACCATAAACATGAATATTCACAATTGTCTAGTAAATTAACGAAAGAGGACTGGCCGATAATGTTTTTTAAGTTTAAAAAAGAAAGCCTTAAGTAGAAATTTACTGAAGCCCTACTCAAGAAGAGCTCCATTTATGTACGCATATTTTTCTATCAATGTTAATATCTATCTTATGCTACTTTTATTAAGAGCTCAAACTTCTGCAACATATTAGAGATTGTAAACCCTAAAGGTGTCCCATTGATCTGCTTGTGCTATCAATATGAGATCCCGAGCATCTATGAAAGCTTTTTGCTGGTCATAGAAATTGTTTTATTTAACTTAGGGTGTGAGGATGTATATGGGTGAGTTTTCATGTGAAAGTTGGTTGGGGATGGAAACGTGAGTGTAAGGCTACAAAGGTGTGTTACTTTAGCAATCTTTGAATATTTAAGCTGCAATGTAAGCATGATGTTTAATGTGTTTAATATATATTTTTGTTCCCAAAACAGGGCTAAGAAATGAGATGGCAGGAAAGGCTGGTATTGCCAACTCTTCCAACCAAGGCAGGGAACAGAGAAGGTACCTTCTGTGTGATCTGTGTTCTATATTTTTATTAGTGAGTCCTTATTTTTCTTGTTGAAATTAAAAGCAGTATATGCGGTTATAGATCACCAAGCTAAGTCATGCCTTCACACTTTTCTTGTTGGCTCGTATTGAACAATCATTCTTATACCTAATTGTCACGTGTTTCGTATATAGAATATTAACTATTTGTTTTTGTTTTTGTTTTTTTGTTTTTTTGTTTTTTTTTTTTTTTTTTTTTTTTTTTGTATGTGTATTTTTCATTCTGCAATGAGAAGATCTCTTTCTTTGTTGTACTCGGAAGAAGAAATTAAACAGTGGCGTGAAGAGCGCAGGAAACACTACCCATCAAAAGCCAACCTAGACAAGGTTTCGTTTTCTGTAATACATTCCTTTCTTAAATTTTCACCTGTTATAGATGTCCTGATAGTTAGATGACCTGCAGAAGCTAGCTGCAAAGATGATAGGCACAGAAGTCATTGAGAGAGAGGCACAAATACGACGAGAGGTACATTTATGAATCTTCCATAATTTGATTGTTCATTTTATTTCTATTTGTTGCAAAGAGCTGCGAAGTTCTTTCAGTTAACCTCATTCATGCAATTAAGGTAGAACATCATTACCTTTTGTATTTTCCTCAATTTAGGAAGAGGCATGGAGTGGTCTTGTGTCATATCTTATGCTAATTATAAAATCAATCTTAGCCTGTTAGAGTCTTATGCTAATTATAAAATCAATCTTAGCCTGTTAGACTCATTAGTCAGTCGCTAGCTTGTATTAAACATACTTCAGAGAATGTCCTCTTAGTTAGCTTTCAATAAACTTTCTTCTTGTTACATACCCTTGGGAATTTGTCATGTTTTGCAAGGTGATAGACTGGTTTGTCTGATCATCAGATAACGATGAACTAGATTTCTATCATCTTGTTGTTTACAGTAGATTGACTTTTTCCTTTAGGAGAGAGCCAAAATCAGTGCCCAACTATGAGCTAGCATACCATGTGAATTCAATTATAGCATTGGTAATCTGTAAATCCCATGTGTTTAGGTTCCTGTTTCCTAAAAATGTTGAAGATATATCTCATTGCATTTCTTTTGATTTCAGTAAGGATACGTTCCTGTTTCCTGAAAATGTTGAAGATATATCTCATTGCATTTCTTTTGATTTCAGTAGGAAACTCGCTTTCATTTGCGTACTGTTACATAAATACTATTTCAGCTTTTGGCAATTTATTGAACCCCTTTTGTGGCAGCAACTCAAGGAGATTCTAGCTAAGCAGGCAGAACTGGGAGTTGAAGTTGCAGAAATACCATCTCACTATCTCTCAGATTCAAAAAAACAAGGGCATGGAAGAGAAGAGAGTAGAGGACCAATGACAAGGAATGAAAGATTGCAAAACAAGTTTGATAAAAGAGGAAGATATGATAAAAAAGACCGGTTTGGAAAGAAGCGAAGATTACATAATGATGGTTCATCTGATGTTCCTTCTTTGAGTCGGAGGAAACCAACACTTTTGCAGAAGCTTCTTGATACAGATGTAAGGAGAGATAAAAGCCGCTTGCTGCAGGTTTTTAGGTTCATGTCGTTGAATTCTTTCTTCAAAGATTGGCCTGGAAAACCTTTGGACTTTCCTTCTGTAATAGTCAAAGAATCTGGGTGTGGGGATAATGTGGTTGAAGCAACGTCTCCACATGCAGGAAAGGATGTCGCTCAAGTTAGTGTTAATACCATGGTTGAAAAAGTTGATGATAATGACAATGACGATGATGACGAATATGAAGATGGAGATAACAGCACTGATGAGAATGAAAATGACGAAGATATACAGGAAGAGGGCGAAATTATCAACTAGATTCTCTCTCTCATAACATTGTAATATATACTTTACTCTCTCTCTCGTAACATTGTAATATATACCGTCTTTTCTTGGTAATTATGAGAAAGTTGTCAACAGTTTTGAATTGGAACTTGTTGGAATTGGTAACAAAAAATATGATGTTCATACTAATCATTGGTAAAAAGCCCTGCCAAACACACCAAACCTGCATTATGAAGCACACAATACCCTGACGGTGCTTATTTATGAGATTTCTAGAGCTAATTTTCAGGGAAGTTCTACAAGTACTGGGAGGCATTTTCTAATATCATTCAAATTTCAAAACTTGTAATCTTTAACCTTTAGGTTTTAAGCACAAATATTATAATTATAAATATTTTGAATAAAAAATTTCTTTATAGATTATTAATGTTTGTTTGAAGATGGTTATGAATTAAGATAAGAGGCATATGTGCAACCAATCAAGCTTGTTAATTACAGTATACTTTTGATGTTTTTCATGTAATTAAGTTGTTAATTTTTATTTTCTTGTAAGGGGTCTTTTCAAGACTACATTGGATTAATGTATGTAACAATTGTAAAAGGAGAAAAACTCCTATATAACGGTGGCAACAACCAATATCTATTTACTTGTTACATTTACTTGTAAGATTAGATTATCAAGTATTTCCCTCTCAATGTCATGTGTGTTCTTCATTCTGCAATGAGAATGATCTCTTTTCTTGTTGCATACGGAACAAGAAATTAAACAGTGGCGTGATTGGCTTTTTTTCCTAATTCAAGTGTGTGCATATTCCTGTTTACTAAAAATGTTGAAGACATCTCTCATTACGTTTTCGTTTGATTTTTCAGTAGGTAAACTCGCTTTCATTTGTTTATTTTTACATAAATGCTATTCTCCGCTAATTTTGACAATTTATAGATAGATACGTTTTTTTTTTTTCTGGCAGCAACAAAGGAGATTCTAGATAAGCAGGCTGAAATGGGAGTTGAAGTTGCATATATACCATCAGAGTATCTCTCAGATTTGTTTTAAAAAAATAATAATAATAATAAAAAATAACCAACGTCAAAGCCATGGAAGAGGAGAGTAAAGGACCAATGACAAAGAATGGGTGATTGCAAAACAAAGTTAATCTACACTATCGCAGAAGCTTCTTGATACAGATGTCAGGAGAGAAATAAAGGCCACTTATTTGGCCTGAAAAACCTTCGAACTTAATTTTCTTGTGTAATAGTCAAAGAATGGCGTGTGGGGATATATATTGTGATTGAAGAAGAAATGTCTAGGAAAAGACGTTTCTCATGTTGTTGTTAATAATATGGTTGGAAAAGTCGATGATAATGATGAGGAAGATGATGATGATGATGATGATGATGATGATGATGATGATGATGATGATGGTGAGAATGAAAATGAGGAAGAGGCTGAAATCATCATTGTAATATATAAACTAATATTTTCTTGGTAATTATTTGAGGTTGTCAACAGTTTTGGATTGGAATTTGTTGCAATTTGGGAATGAAAAATATGATGGTTCATACTAATTTAAATTAGTTAAAAAAAAAATTTGTAGGAATAATTACAATTTTTTAAATTGAACCCTTCAAACCATTCTAGTTTGGGATTTAAAAAAAAAAGAAAAAGAAAATGCTTGTTTCTATATTGTATTTGTTTTTTCTACTCCAATCTAACCATAAATCTTTTTACTTTTCTAAGCGGTCATTGTTGGATGACACCTAAAATGTGTTTATTAAATTATATTTGTCATTAAGAATGAAACAATTAATATATAAAGTAAGAACAATGCATGTGGACGAATCTTTCTAAAATTAATTTGTTGTTTTCAGCCTATTATTATTATTATTATTATTAATTGATAGAAAGTGGAAAAACTACCTAACATTTTAAAACACATGTAAGGTAGAATAGATGATGAGCTTTATACGAAGGGAATAGAAAGAATAGGGTGGTTAAACTACTACTAATTCAAAAGCATATGGTGACAATATTAAGATTTTTAACAATATTTTCCAAGACTAGAGGAGGTCTTGATGTAGCTCCATACGAGATTGATTTTGTGCTAGGTACAATATATTTAGTTCCAAAAAAGTAAAAACAACAATCTATGTAAAAGGCTTTTTGTGACATGTCATCCTTTTTTTTTTTTTTTTTTTTTTTTTTTTTTTTGGGGAAGAATGAAAACGTTACCTTCAACCGGATCATCATACTACAATACAATCTTTTATTAGAAAAAAATCTTCAATACCGTCATGATCTTAAAAAATATTATATGTAGTGTCACATAAAATTTTATGTAAATATATTTTATTATTAAACGTAGAAGTACAATTGACTCATTAAAATACTAAATTATATTGAATTGAACTAAACTATTTTAGATTTCTAATGAATTAATTAAATCTAATTCAATACAGTAATAACATTTTAAACATAAAAAGATCAAAATTTTCCCATTAATAACTCATTTCCATATCAATCTCCAATTTATAAATTAAAAAAAAAAATACTTTTGTCGTTTGTATAGGGTTGCCTTAAAGCATGAATATACCAAAAGGCTAAATAGCTTAGAGGATGTGGAATTAGAAGATAGAACTAGCCAATGCACATCCTATAATGCTCTACCCATGTGAGAGGCTTATAGAAGAGCCCCATAGAATCTAAACCATCTTAATAAGAATTAACATATAGACAATAAAATGCCATTTTGTTTGATAGTAATTTAATGACCTAAAATCCCTAAATATGTAAGAGAATGTATGTCATGCAAAGCCATAAAATTCCTTTTAAAATAATTGACAGATAGGAAGTACCTTATCATCGTTATTTAAAAGGATTGAGATTTTATTTTATTTTATTTTTGTTATTAGTTTCAAAAGAATCAAAATTTTTAATTTATTAAGTATCATACGGATTAATTATTTTGATGTAGTTTTAATAGTTTAAGAAGAAAGACATCGAAGAAACTAAACAATACAATTTATACAAATGCAAATTATATATATACAAATCAGAACCCCCTTAAATGCAAATTATAAATATCTTTTTTTTTTTTTCCATCAAACATCCAAGTGGGCCAGAAAGACATTAATTGCATGACAATTTATGTACTTGCATAAAAAATAGTAAAAAAAAAAAAAAAAAAACATAAAAACAAAAAAATGAAAGGAAAGCAACAAGACATGAAAAACTCTCTGCGTGTCTCAGAGTTTGGATGTGGATGTTTAATGGTAGTACGAAAAGTGTGTTGTTGAGGGAGTGAGTGAAAAAGGGCGTCAAAATCAAAAACCAACAGGAAATTTGAAAGAAACGGCATTGGAAACTCCGTCTTCAAGGGTTTTTGTTTTGGATACTTTCTCACTATTTGGAATTTATAAATAAAATAAAAAAAAAAAACAATCTTTTGGGGTCAAATTCGGACAATCTCTTTCCTCTGTAATAACTAATAATATATAATCCCAAAAGTTATTTTTAATACAAAAATCGTTTAGCAGCCAAACAATAGTTCCAGAAGAAAGAATTTTTAAACCCAAAATTGAAAAAAAAAAAAAAAAAAGTCTCTCTTTCTCTCTCATTGGGTTTCTTGCATCTGGAAGGAAAAGACTTTTTTTTTCCAACTGACCAAACAGAAGAGGAACTCCTTTTCGGTGTCGCCACCCATTACGACTTCTTCCACATTTCTTGCGAAAGCCGGCTCCTTTCCCTCTTCCTCTCTTTCTAGATTCTCTCTCTTAAGTCTTTGTGTCTCTGTCTCTCTCTAAATGCAATGCATTTGTTTGACCTTTCCCAATTCGACCTCGACGACACGCTTATTCAACCAACCAACATTTTAGTATTAGAAAAAAAGAAATAAATGAAATGCATTCCCACCACCATCCCATCTTTTGTATAAGCTTTCTCTATCTCTATCTCTCTGTCTCTACCTCTAAGATGCCTTGGTATACAAGCGAGTAAGTTCTAGCAGAAAACTCAGCTCAGCACTAGAAGAAGAAGAAGAATAGGTTCTGATTCTTTCTCCAAAATAACATCTTTGTTTCGGCTTTCGACATCTTTTAGCTGAGTGGTGAATTGGATTTTTATTATTATTATTTTTCTACTTTTGGGTTCTTGGGCACAGTTTGTTTATGCTTTTTTGATTAGTTGTTGTTCGAGAATTTCCTGTTGGTAAATTTTTCTTTTTTGATTGGATTCAGAATCTGGGTTTTACATGAATTTGTCCATTGAAGACTTTTTGCTGCTCCAGAGACCATTGATCTTCAGATCATGGCCTCAAAGCGGCCCCTTTTGATCCCATCTCCAAGAACTCCTAACACCCAAAACCTCCCCACCACCATACCTGTCTTTTTTCTGATTTGACAAAACCAAATAACTCTAGTGGATCCGGATCGAATCCTGGGATGGAATCCAGAAACCCAGTTGAGAATTCCATTGAATCTTTTCACACATCCTCTCAGAGAAGCATTTCTTCGAATCGTTCCAAATATTCCAATGCCAATTCAATTCGGGAAGTGGGTCTTGATGATCTGGGTTCAAAGCCCGTGCGGTATGGTTCCAGGGCGGACTCGGAAGCTTTTAGCATGTCCCAGAAGGAGATCAATGAGGAGGATGCGAGGTTGATATATATAGATGATCCTGAGAAGACAAATGAGAGGTTTGTGTTTGCTAGGAATACCGTAAGAACGGCAAAGTACTCTATCTTCACGTTTTTGCCTAGGAATTTGTTTGAGCAATTTCATAGGGTTGCATATATATATTTCCTTGTAATAGCTATTCTCAATCAGCTTCCTCAGCTGGCGGTTTTCGGCCGGGGAGTCTCTATTTTGCCTTTAGCTTTTGTCCTTCTAGTTACTGCAGTTAAGGATGCCTTTGAGGATTATAGGCGGCATCGGTCCGACCGCATTGAGAACAATAGATTGGCTTCGGTCTTGGTGAATAATCAGTTCCAACCCAAAAGATGGAAGGATATCCAAGTTGGTGAAATCATCAAGATTCAAGCTAGTGAAACTATTCCTTGTGATATAGTACTGCTCTCAACTAGTGATCCAACTGGCGTTGCATACGTGCAGACTATCAATTTGGATGGGGAATCGAATTTGAAGACCCGGTATGCGAAACAAGAAACCCTCTCAATGGTGCCAGAAAAGGACAAGATTGGTGGGTTGATTAGGTGTGAGAAACCCAACAGGAATATTTATGGTTTCCAGGCTTATATGGAAATTGACGGGAAAAGGCTGTCGCTAGGACCCTCCAATATTGTTCTCCGAGGATGTGAGCTCAAGAATACTACTTGGGCCTTTGGGGTTGCAGTGTATGCTGGCCGCGAGACGAAAGCTATGCTCAACAGTTCTGGAGCCCCATCTAAAAGGAGCCGGCTTGAGACCCGTATGAACAAAGAGATCATCCTGCTCTCGTTTTTTCTTACTGCTTTGTGTACGGTAGTCTCTGTTTGTGCTGCTGTTTGGTTGAGGCAACACAGACATGAGTTGAATGACTTGCCTTTTTACAGGAAAAAAGACTACTCTGAAGAGAAACCGGAAGATTATAACTATTATGGATGGGTAATGGAGATTTTGTTCACTTTTCTCATGTCCATTATTGTGTTCCAGATCATGATCCCCATTTCTTTGTACATATCTATGGAGCTTGTCCGGGTTGGTCAGGCATATTTCATGATAAATGATACCCAATTGTACGATGAGGCCTCAAATTCAAGATTTCAGTGCAGAGCTTTAAATATAAATGAAGATTTAGGACAGATAAAATATGTATTCTCGGACAAAACTGGTACACTGACAGAGAACAAGATGGAATTTCGGTGTGCAAGTATTTGGGGAGTAGATTACAGTGGTGGGAAAGACAATGCAGAAAAGGATCAAGTGGGATACTCAGTGCAAGGTATTACATTTTTGGTTTTCAGGAAGGTTGTTCTATAACTTTGATCCATCATAGCGATAACATTTATACAATCATCATTTTCATTATCATCATTATTGCAGTGTATTTGTAAATGTTATTATTTTTACGCGAGGCATACAAATGAAAATTTCTGAAATGCCTTCTCTGGTTTCAGTTGATGGTAATATTTTGAGGCCAAAGATGGAGGTGAAAGCTCAAAAAGATCTTCTATGGCTAGCAAAAAGCGGAAAGAAAACAACTGGAAGCAAACACATTCATGATTTCTTTCTGGCCCTGGCTGCTTGCAATACAATTGTGCCTCTTATTGTGGACACATCTGACCCTACTGTGAAGTTAATAGATTACCAAGGGGAGTCTCCTGATGAACAAGCACTGGTTTATGCTGCCGCTGCCTATGGCTTTATGCTTATTGAACGAACCTCCGGCCATATAGTTATTGATATTCAAGGAGAAAGGCAAAGGTAATTTGAAGCAATGTTATTGATACCATTCCTCTTTTTGGTTTGTTTCTAATTTTCTTTTCTTCTTTTGATTTTAGTATTTTCCAGCTAGATTTTCTGTTATTTTGCTACTCTTATTGCCACTATTATAATTGCTTCCACTGTTTTTATTATGATGAGTGATGGCTAGTCCAGCACCTAAGTAGTGCTTGCAAATCACTAATGCTACAGAAGTAGACACTTGGAGATTAGATAGTGTAGTTTTTATTAATGCTTTGTTTTTAGTACTAGGAGATGGAGATTACAGTCTGAATTTTGAATCTCTAAGTATCAAATTTGCTGAGCAGAGAAATGATAGTTGGAAAAATTCTTTTCTAGTTTTGGATGGACAGTGACTTATTTTATCATTTCCTCTTGAATATTTTTTCTGGAATATAGGGGTTTTGTGTCTCTAGTTCATCTCACTTACCCCATTATCATAATCATAATAGAATGGCAAGAGAATGGGAGAAGTAGCTGGAATCAATTCAGGATCAATTTTTTGACATGTTACAGTGGTTACATTACCATAGCTGATCAACTGTTCCATTAAGTAATACTACAATACTGTCTCATTTCAAGAAATATTGACATTAATTTTTCTCCTTATTCATGAAGTTTCCCATTTCAAGAAATATTGACATTAATTTTCTCCTCATTCATGAAGTTCTTGATCTTGGGCAGTGCAGGTTCAATGTCCTGGGTTTGCATGAATTTGATAGTGACCGGAAGAGAATGTCAGTTATACTAGGGTGCCCAGACAAGACAGTAAAAGTCTTTGTAAAGGGTGCTGACACTACAATGTTTAGCGTCTTAGATAAATCTTCAAACTTAGATGTAGTACGTGCAACTGAAGCTCACCTACATGCTTACTCCTCTCTGGGTTTAAGAACACTTGTTGTTGGGATGAGGGAACTGAGTCCTCCAGAATTTGAGCAGTGGCACGAGTCGTTTGAGGCAGCTAGTACAGCTCTAATGGGTCGGGCTGCTCTACTTCGTAAGGTTGCTAACAATGTGGAAAACAGTCTCAGCATACTAGGTGCCTCTGGCATTGAAGATAAACTGCAACAAGGGGTTCCAGAAGCCATAGAGTCTCTAAGAACCGCTGGAATTAAAGTTTGGGTTTTGACAGGGGACAAGCAAGAAACTGCCATTTCAATTGGTTACTCATCAAAGCTCCTCACGAGCAAGATGACCCAGATTATAATTAACAGTAACTCCAAGGAGTCGTGTAGAAGGAGTTTAGATGATGCCATAGTCATGGCAAAGAAGCTCGTGACTGTCTCTGGGGTTGAAAACAATACTGAAGGAAGCTCTGGAGCTGCTGCAACTCCTGTAGCCTTGATTATTGATGGTACCAGCCTTGTTTATGTTCTTGACAGTGAACTTGAAGAGCAGGTAATTTCTTCTAAGCCTAGTTCTCTTATCCAAATTTTCTATTTTTATGATGTATCATATGCTGAGCTAACTTTCTTGTTTTTAAAACTGCAGCTCTTTGAATTAGCAAGTAAATGTTCTGTGGTGCTTTGTTGTCGAGTGGCTCCATTACAAAAAGCTGGAATTGTTGCCCTTGTGAAGAAGAGAACTTCTGACATGACACTGGCAATTGGGGATGGTAATTTTCATAGTATATCTTATGTTCTAAAATTAAAATATAGATTAGCCTAATTTCTTGCTCATATTTTGGTCTGATGTTAGAAATTCTGATAAAACATCAACAGGTGCTAACGATGTTTCGATGATCCAAATGGCTGATGTTGGTGTTGGCATCAGTGGCCAAGAGGGTCGGCAAGCAGTCATGGCATCAGATTTTGCAATGGGGCAGTTTAGGTTCTTGGTTCCCCTTTTACTGGTCCATGGGCATTGGAATTACCAGCGGATGGGATACATGATTTTATACAATTTTTACAGGAATGCAGTATTTGTCCTTGTTTTATTTTGGTGAGTTTTTATATGATAATCTATATATATTTACAATTTTTCTACTAGCTTGCAATTGATCATACGTCTACCATCTACAGTTTGCTAAAAATGGTGGAGGTTGTTCTGTATAGCTCAGTTTGGCTTCATGCTTGGTCTGAGCTATATTTTCAGTTGCCTTTTCCTTTTACAGACTTGTTACTCATTGTCATCTACACTTTGAAATCATTTTATTTGCTGTATTTCCAAAACCGTTCCTCCTTTTCCGTGAAAACATTAAAACAGAGATTCTTCATGCCTTCATGTTAATAGCTGCTTATATATTGTGTATTCTTTGTAGGTATGTGCTATTTACAGCTTTCACTTTGACAACAGCAATCACCGACTGGAGTAGCATGTTGTATTCCATAATTTATACTTCTGTGCCTACTATTGTTGTTGGAGTTCTCGATAAGGATCTAGGTAGAAGAACACTTCTAAAGTATCCTCAACTTTATGGTGCTGGGCACAGACAAGAATGCTACAACTCAAATTTGTTTTGGCTAACAATGGTTGACACATTGTGGCAAAGTATAGTTGTCTTCTTTGTCCCTCTTATTGCATATTGGGCGACCACCATTGATGTATCTAGTATAGGAGATCTTTGGACTCTTGCAGTGGTTATTCTGGTTAATTTACATTTAGCCATGGATGTTGTTCGGTGGAATTGGATTACTCATGCAGCCATTTGGGGATCTATAGCAGCAACTTGGCTCTGTGTTCTTATCATTGACGCTGTACCATCACTAGTTGGTTACTGGTATGCCCTCTTGTCTAATGTATAACTTGTTATACATTTGTTTCTGCATATATCCTCATGTGAACTTATTTATATTGTTGCACACAGTAGGATAAAGTCAGGCCTTTTACTATACTTCATGTCGCCATCAGGTGTATCAAAAATAATTAATCCTAGTTGCAAATGCCTTGTATCTGAGTAACTAAAACAATTTCCGGTAGTTTACTCTCTTTTCACAAGTCATTGCATTGAGTATCCCTCTGTAGTGTCATGTAGGTATTAGCGATGTTTGAATTCATTTTCAAAATGTTAAGTGTCTAATGTGTTAGATTTAGCTTAAAATACATAGTTTGATTTTCTAAATACCAGATTAAGGTTGTGGGATTGATGGTAACAGAACATTATTATGTTAAAATTGTTTGGGCTGGTGGAAAGACCAATTCTCAGTTGACTTCATGTGCACTGCAGCATGTCAAAATCAGGAGGCATGTTCTGCATTGTTTTTATCTCTTTTTTGAGTGTCTTAATAAAACTTCCCGATCTTCTATGACTTTTCTGTTCATATACGATGCATTTCAGACCCTTACTGTTCTCTTACTCTACGTTTCGGATAGAGATAACTACTTAAGCCCTCTACTTGCTCCTCTTCCTCCCACTTTCCTTACCCTCCTAACCTTAGAAAGTTGCCAGAAAGAAATTGAGCATGTCTGTTCTTGTGTTTCCTTTTAGCATACTGCACTTTCTTTTACCTTGCATTTTCCAAGACCCGTTTAAGCAGTTTTCTAGTATGTTAAAATACATAGCTTCTCTAATCTTGTATATATTTTACTGATGATTGCAACTCCAAATGCAAATTTTGACAGGGCCTTCTTTGATATCGCAAGCACCAGATTGTTTTGGTTATGTTTGCTTGCGATCATTATAGCAGCGATCCTTCCTCGTTTTGTTGTAAAGTTTCTTTATCAGAGCTATAGTCCATGTGATGTTCAGATTGCCAGGGAATTTGAGAAGTTTGGCAATCCAAGAGAGTCTGCAAATGTACAAATAGAAATGAATCCGATATTGGACCACCCACGGAGGTGACGAGTTGATTTTGTTCCTTCTTCAACATCTCCTTTCTTATTCTTCTGTAATGTTTATATTCTTTAGGCTGCTTCAAAGCGTCTTCTCTTGGTTGCCAGATTGTTATTTGTTTGCTATCCAAAGGATAGAGTCTGTAATACTAGGCTTTTATTTATTTATTTTTCAACTTTTTGTTGTATCTCTGCGGAATTGTTCATTGGTTGTAAATTAGCATCGTGTACAATATTACGAAGAGTTAGACGCATTATAAATTTTACCACAAAAAGATCAGTTTCAATGTGAAATTTTTGGTTGCCTATGATAGAAAATTTGGACTTTTTATTTTGTTTCATTGTTTTTATTTAGTTTGACCATAACATGAATGCTATAATAAGTTGCTTCAATGGGAAAACTCTCATACAAAATTAGTATAAAATATGAGTGAAAGTTATATCCTTGTTTGTTTACAATCCTTGAAATAGAAATTGGAATGGAACATACCTATTCCAGTGTTTGGTTATATGGAAAAGGAAAGCAGTAAATTATGTGAACAATAAACAAAAATTCTTCTATACCTGTCTTAACATGGCTTCCATGGGACCCAAAGCTCCAAATAGCAAACATGGTGGAATTTAGTTTTCTGGTGATCCAAACAGTGGAAGATGTATAAATAAACCAGACAATGAAATTGGTTTCAATAGGATATGATTTAACTCTGGTTCCAATGAAAAGTGGGTTTTCAACATGTCAATTTGTAGAAAATCTTGGTGTAAACAGATCCAACTTTATAAATTGTTGCCTTTGCAAATCAAATAATGAGAGCGTCATTTCAATTGTTTTTTCTGTCATAATCCAATGCCTGTCATATTACTTATTCCTAGTGAAAGCTTTAGAAGAATAAAAAGGTCTAAAACGTGGCTACAAATAATAAATTTTCTAGTTCTCTCCCATATTTATTTATTTATTTTTATTAGTGTTTCAAGGGCTAAACTTGCAAAGGAAATAACATTCAAAAGAAATCATATGTAAAAAATAAAAAATATAATGGTAGTCCTGCAAAAGTTTCAAGGACCTGTTTATTTAAATATTTTTACAAATAATTCTTGCAATATTTTTTTTTTAAAAGTTCCAACAGTCTTCCTCATATTTGACATCCTTAATCACCAACACATCTAAAAAACATGAGGACCAAATAAATAAATAAACCTTAAAAATATGATGTCCAAGATTCTTGTCATAAAAAAATCATGTGATGTGTTGCATAATAAACTAGAATCAAACTGATTGATAATAAGAAAGAATCTTTCCTTCTTTTTTTTAGATGAAACATGCATTGCTGTAAAGATTGTAGCAAATGATGTGTATCATAGAGGTTCTATTTAAAACTATGATAATGTTACAAAGTTGTTGGTCCACTATGCTGCACATTTGGCATTACCAAAAAAAAGTCTTTGACCTTCCATTGTTGGGTGACCAGATTAGTGTCATGGTCTCCACCAAGTCCAACAATCTCTTCCAAAGACTAAATTTGAATTTGAACCATGAATTTTCGTCACTAGTCATGGAAGTAGTTCAAAAGTGTAATGTTTCCAATTGTCGGATAAAATGAATTATTTATTGTAATATTTGGAAGCATTGTTTTTGACAAAATGCACAAGGAATTGAGGAATGTGCCTTTATTTTAGAAGACAAGACAAGAGAGATTATATTATAAAAACAAGTTACTTATTGTTGTTATGATTATTATTATTCTTTTGTATTGGAAGTTTGAGATTTAAATTTAAAAGCATTTTCTGAACAATAATGATTAAAAGTAAAGAGATTTTGCATCATAATTTTACCGAAGGAATCATTTAAATTAAAAAGGGTAAACTTGTAACATCATCTTCTGTTTATTATTATTATTTTTTTCGCTATTAGCTATTAGTGCATCATTGGGCTAAAATTGGAAGAAATTGAAAATTTGCAATGATAGTAAAATAGAAGGGGTTATTTTAAAATTTACAAAAATAAAAATTTTTTTGAATAAAAAGTCAAGAGGAGGGTAAATCAGTCATTTCAGGAGTATTCCCTCCTAGATGGAAGGGGAGGTCCACGTGTCCAAAAGTGAAGCAATGAAAAAAGGTGTCCCATAATTCCACCAAGCTGCACTTTTTTGCCCTCTCCCTTTTCTTTTTTGGGTTTCTCTCCCCTACATTGACCATCCATCCGAAACACCATACCCTAGAGCAATCTCAGCCACACGATACCAAACCATTAAGTTCCTGAGGCCCACAATCCAACCCTCTAGTCCTACGTGGCACCACCGGTTAACCTGCTTTCCAAGTAATAATTTGAAATAAAATTCAATTAAATAATTTTAAGGAAAAAAAAAAAAACAAAAAAAAACCAACACAATCTCCAAAAAGTACCTCTCACTTTCATGAATTGTTTAAATCCCAATGGACAAAATGTCAGGAAAAAAAAATAATAAATAAAATTTGATTTTTTTTTTTTTTTTTTTGAGGGTGTTTCCGGTAGTGGGTTCAAAGTGTGAGTCTCCTTCATTTGGAGGCTCTTTCGTCAGTGTGGGTTAG
Organism: Ziziphus jujuba; assembly: GCF_031755915.1. Taxonomy (NCBI): domain Eukaryota; kingdom Viridiplantae; phylum Streptophyta; class Magnoliopsida; order Rosales; family Rhamnaceae; genus Ziziphus; species Ziziphus jujuba. Next base: position 6,499,173 of record NC_083386.1, read on the forward strand.
AGAAAGAGTCTTTCACCTGAGACCATGTCTGGTTCTCAACTCGGAGATCCGGCCATTAAGCTCTTCGGAACGAATATTCCGGTGCCGGAGTCTGGTTTTCCTGTGGGTTCCGTACACAGCTCCGGTTTCAGGTCCTGGGTTCCTCCTTCTGCTGTGCCTTTAGTCATGGTAGCTTCCATTGTACCACCAACCACACTTCCAAATTTCTTTGCTTTTTGTTTGCTTTTGAAGTTGAAATTTCAGTTTTCCATGAAAGTTTGTAACTTTGTTTATTTATCATGTGTTGCTGTCTTCCTTTTTACTGTTCTGTTTCTATTAATGGAATTCTGGATTTTCTTCAGCTATGTAGATTCCTTTCTATGTTTGTCGAAAAATCACATGTTATGCTTTCTGTTTTTCCTTTTTTTTTTTTTTTTATATTATTTTTTTTCCTCAGTGTGTTTGCTTTGTTGGTGCCTGTTGCGATTTGTCTTTGTCTTTTAATGTGTGTTGGTGAGGCTATATGGATTTTGCCATATTTTCTGTTGCAAACCTTTTCCTTTCTTTTTGAACTTCTATGCTGTTTTTGGTAGCAGGAAAAGGATGAAAACATAAAAAATGTCAGATTTCTATTGTTTGCTAATGAGAAAATTACCAGAAAATGATATTTGACTTTAAAATAAGAAATTTTTACTTTTCCATGGTAACAAGTACGGAATTCTTCTTCTCTTAGTTTTTGCTTTCCTGAATAGTACTCTTACTCTAAATATTGCATAATTGTTTGAAATGACTTTCTGTATTTATTTGAAAACCCATTTAGTTCGAGGAAAGCCCATATTTTTTGGAGCTATGTACGACAATCTGATCCAGAGTAATTAGGAATATGGAAGATTTGTAAAAATCCATAGGGAAATAAATGAGAGAGAAAAATTTTAAAGAAAAACTTGAGTCTTGCATAGAGGCCTGCAAAGTTGAGTTTCCAACAAGAAAATGAGTATTCCCAGTACCAAATAAGGTCTCGCTAGTGTCACAAATTCATAATAATTCTATTATCACTTTTGATCAGAAATGAAGAACGCAACCATCTGCTATCCCGATAAATCAGTGGAATGCGGAATGCATGCTTATTTATTTGTGTTTCTGAATATTCTTCTGTGCCAATGAAGAGTGGCAGGTGCACAATTAACATTTCTTCATTTGTAATCATAAGCAACAATAGTGAATCCATTTGATACCTGCTTTAAACTGGCAACAGCAGTAGCGATAGGTTTTCTGTTCAATAGCTCTGTGGTAACCATAAATTGATGGAGCATAAGTTAGAAATTTTTCTCTGATTAATGAGATTGCTTTCGCGTGCTAGATAAATTGGAGTTATGTAAGAAATTGAAAAAAGAAGAAGCTAGGTTTAAGGGGAAATGTGATACAACTTCTGTAATATGCTTGGTTTGTAATAAGACTACAAGAGGGGAGAACACATATTTCCAACATGGACAGTTTAGAAAATTTGGTATAATTATTTTCTTGTTTTCCAAGTCCTACTTGCTTTTTGTGTCTGTTGTATAGCCTTTCATTGAATTTGAGCTAACATAATATAGAGTGTCTAGTTTTGTTATTTGGTCCATTTAGTTATTTGTTTTTGATCCATGTAATTGAAGTTTGAAATTCATAAACTGTCATCTCCTTCTCTAGATACTTATTCAAGAATGTACTATTAAAGTTTCAATTTTCAGGATGAATGTAGCGAAGCAAAGAAAGCTGAAGTGGGGGATCCTTCTGTAGAAAAGTTTTGCAAGCAGGATAAACTTTCTGAATTAGATAATGGCAAACAGACCGGTTTCCAAATTCATGGCCACAGGAAGGAGAATGAAGTGAATCACAACTCTGAAGACGACAAAGGTGCTGGATGTGATAAAAGTGGAAAAGAGAAGGCTTTGAAAAAGCCAGACAAGGTCCTCCCATGTCCTCGCTGCAACAGCTTAGAAACAAAGTTTTGCTATTTCAATAATTATAATGTTAACCAACCCAGGTATTTCTGCAAGAACTGCCAGAGATATTGGACAGCAGGGGGTACAATCAGAAATGTTCCTGTGGGGGCTGGACGGCGTAGAAATAAGCATTCATCTCCACAATATCATCAAACAGTGGCACATGCCGATGCAGCACCTGTCACCCAGGGAGACACCCTTAATTCTGATAACCATCATCATCCATCATCCATTATCATTCCTGCCTCTGAAAGACCTGTCAATGGAATGGGGAACAGCCTAGAATTTGGAACAGATGCTCCATTGTGTGAATCTATGGCAACTGTACTTAATCTCAAAGACCACAATAGAAGCGAAATTAGCTCTGCAGCAGTTGGGGATAATTGTGAGGAGCCATCATCGTCCACCTCTTCCTTGACAGACACTTCTCCACTGGAAAATGAATATTCTGGAAAAGAAAATGATGGTTCTAATCCTACACATCCCATCCAGTATTACCCTGTTCCTCAATGGACTTATCCTTGGAATCCAGGGTGGAGCTTTATGACTGTAGGACCGGATAGCAGTAATACAAATCATCCTTACATGGGTTCTCTCCCTATGATGGCAGTTCCTGGGTTTTGTGCTCCTAACATCACTTTTCAATTATTACCTGCCTCATGTTGGGGTTACATGCCAAGCTGGGAGGCTAGAAAATTGGTAACGCCATTGCATGGGTCTACTGAGAACCTGATACCTTCATCTTCCACTAGAAACACTGGTTGTTCAGGCTCACCAACCTTGGGGAAACATTCAAGAGATACAACTTTACAGGCAGAAGATCAAACTGAACAATGCCTTTGGGTACCTAAGACATTGAGAATTGATGATCCAGATGAGGCTGCAAAGAGTTCTATATGGTCTACCTTGGGTATTAAGCCTGATAAAAATGAATCTTCAGTAAGAGATGGTCTTTTCAAAGCTTTACCGAACAAATCCGGTGCTAATTCACATACATCAGATGCTGATCAGGTTTTACAATCAAATCCAGCTGCTTTTTCTCGCTCTCAATCTTTTAAAGAGAACACGTAAAAAGCCCTCATCTATTTTAATATGAAGGGAATGTTTATGCTGTTTGTCTATCTGGCATTGTAGTATGGAAACAAGGAATGCTGTGCATATTCTGTCTCATGGTTCAATTCCAAGTTTAATGCTGTTTTGAAGATGAATGTGCTAGTTGAGAGAATTTTGGGATATTTCTTTGGCTTTGTCATAAGTAAAAGAACCTATACACTGTCAAAACTTGAGAGTCATGCATTTTGTTTGGGATTTGATGTTGTGAGTTGATGGAGAGTATTTGTAAAAATGACCTCTATCATCCAAGTCACATGTTAGAAAATTTGTGCAATTAAAATATTTGACTTCAAAGAGCTTGGCCAGAAGAAACAGAAATGACTACGACTAAGAGGGAACCGATATACTTCAAGTAGTCTACCTTTTGGAGAGAATTGTGACCTTGGGATCGTAGTTAATGTTTTTCTGATCCACCATATGAGATCAAGATAAGACACTAAAGATTTACGTATGTTAAGCTTTCTCTACCTTCTTGTACCCTGGCGATTTTTCAAGTAGTTTTTTTTTGCTGTCATACTTTTTCATTCAATCCCATTAAATATCTTATTCAGAAAAGGAACATTCAATTTTTGTATCGTCTTTGGATGTAAATTAAACGTTCTTTTATTGTTGAAGTTAGTAGCTATGCACTTAGACAGAACTGCCCTCCTTATCCATGAGAAGTGACAGTTTATGTTATAGTTAACGTTTCCATTATGTATTTAGTATTGCCAATATGTTTTCTCTCATTCATCAACTTTCCTTAAAAATTTTATTGCATAGTGTCTTCCGTTCTTCCTTTTATTAACATTTTTCTTATTTACCCGCTTGAATTAAAAACAAGATTGTTGCAATCTTGAATGGTAGTTTAAGAATAATCTATTTCCTCTTATGCACCCGTTGATAACAAAAAAAAAAAATATATATATTGGTGAAAAATTAGCGGTACATAAAAGTTTTAAGAAACCATTGAGTTACACGTGTTGATCACTGTTTCACATGGCTTGGTGGTTATTCTTCAGTCACTTTATCATCCAGAACATGATCATCGCAGTAAAAGATGATATTTTGAGTTGAAGAAGTTTTGAATTTTCCATTGCGTAAGACAATTATTTCGCAAGCAGTAAATAAACCATGACCATCTCCAGCTGCAAAATTAATAGATCAAGGTTTTCCGTGCATCACAAGTTTGTCACTCTAGATGCTTTGGTAGTGAAAATGCACTGGGATATCCATCGTTTTTTAGGGTATTGAAGATCAACCACTTAGATTAGCTACAGAAATAATCAAAATAAATGAACCTGCATGCAAACAGAAAAGGGAAATGGGCACCATGCATTAGCTGCTAGGTGAGAATATTTCTGAAACTCCATTAAGATAGATTAGAAATCTTGTATGATACATTATAATGGCATTTGTGATTGTACAAAATACTAAAACTCTGCTCGCTCATTGCTGGTAATCAAACTAGTAGGCGGTTGCATTTCTCTGGTTGATGAGATTGGTGACTCTTGATTATCTGGGGAGTCTACTCTCCCTGTATCCTGAACTTGTGCTGCATACTGCAAATTCCATAGTATATCTTCGACGGAAGGCCTATCAGTTTGCTCATTCGACAGACACCTAACACATATTTCCATCATCGTCTTCAATGATTTATCTAAGCACTCCTTCTGTACTGCTGGATCAACAATGCTCCTTCGGGCTGTGTCATCAGTAGTTATACTTACTCGTAACTGCACAAGCGATGAAATCAAATTCCCAGCTTTAGTTACAATTGATGATTCTTTTGATCCAAAAAGTATAGTTTTCACAAAACTAGGTTTTACATGACAAAAATGTAATGGGATAGCTTATACTTGATCCTTTTTTTTTTTTGGCAAGCTAGTCATATTCTTTTAGATAATGCATCATTTGACAGAAAAGAACTTACAAGATCTTTTAGAATACCAACTTCATTTTGGAACATGATAGGCCTTCCCAGAATGATTTCCAGTAAGACAACTCCTATATCATAGACATCACTCTTATCCTCATGTTTTACGCTGCAAAATACATGCAACAAACTTCTGATGATACCAAACAAACTTCTGATAATACCAAACAATGTATTCAGATTAGTATAAGATAATAGTAATGGCTTAACAGAAGCCACATCAAGAGCAAGAGGAGAATAAAAAGCAAACATCAGATGTCTTGAATCAACTACAATTTAGTATTGCCCAAATTATACTGAATAGTCCTGAGGTGTTACATTTTACAGATTTTCAGGACATTGCTGTATTACCTAATTTGACCATTTCCTTTTGGTGCAGAGTGAGAAATTCCAGGACCCATCTGAAAAGGATTAAGAAGCAAATATCAGCTAAAGGATATAATTAGGTGTTGACCTGAATTAAATATAAAAAATGTATTACAGATATGTATATAATATAGATTTACTATACCGTTTCCGATAGAAGAGGCAGGTTATAACTGCTGAGCTTCACATGCAGATCATGATCCATTAAGACATTAGTTATTTTTAGACTGTTTGAGTATACACCAGGAACAATCCCAGTGTGAAGAAACTGAATACCCTTTGCAACTCCAATTGCAGCTGAAATTCTCTGCGTCCAAGTAAGCTTTTGTCCTGGAGGTCCTGCAAAACTAAATTGTTAGGTAAAACTTTCCAATTTTTTGGAAAATGAGGAAAAAAAAAAAAAAAAAAGAGAAAAAAAAAAGAAGGAAAGGAATAGGTTAAATCAATAATAAGACTCAACTATAAACTTCATATCCAAAAAGTGCAATTATAATCATTAGAAATTAACATTAAGACTCATTCTTACACTTAATGAAAAAATAAACTTCAAAGTATAAAAACTGCAAATTTTATTTTATTTTATTTTATTTTTCCTTATGTGAATAACCGTACTGGGAAAATCACTTTTACCTGAGATGCAGCCTCTTAGAGTACCATTTGGAACAAATTCAAACACAATATATATTCTGCTGATGCCTGAATCATCGGCTTGGTACTCCAAGCAGTGTCCAAGAGCACTAACCAGATGACGATGTCTGAGTTTTGAAATCAGTTCAATGTGGTGCATATAGACCTGGGGACTGTGCCTCTTCCTTATTTTCAGTACCCTGACTGCAATAAGTGTTCCATCGGAGAGCTTTCCTCTGTAAATCTGATATTACAAGTGCAGCCAAAAAAAAAAATAAATAACAACAACAACAGGAATGTAAGTTGACCTTTCAAAATAGGAACTGCATGCTTAGAAAATTCATGCTACATGGAAACTGATTTTTTAATTCATATCCAGTGATCAACAAGTATTGAATGCTTACCTCACCGCGTGAACCTTCCCCCATGAAAGTTGAAGTTTCAAAGTTATTTGTAGCTTCTTTAAGCTCTTCAAAGGCAAAACTTCTGTAAGCAGGAAGATTAGCGCCCATCTTCATCGTCTCCGAAATATACCCTGCAAAAATGAGGGTGGAAAAAAAGGTTTAGCTGCATTCTTAAGGGCATTCGTGTACATCAAGCTCATAGACATGAATACTCTTTATCCATAAACCAAATTCCTTGAGCAAGAACATTCACTACTGTTAAATCTTATGCCTATAGTTCCATTTTCAGAATGTGAAGTCAGAATTTAACAGAGTTAATTTTATGATAAAATTTGGAAAAAGGTACTAATGTAATTCGTAAATATCAAACTAATTTTAACTTGCTAAACTGGAAAGTGAAAAACCATTGAAACCGAATATCATGGACAGGATTTAACTCATTCAAAACAACAGAGACAGAGAATAAAATCAAAGATTTCTAAACATATGCACAATGGAATTGGAACTAAAATGAACTAATCTAGCAAACCAATACCGTTCAAACTGCGGTAATTATAAGTTCAAAGTCCCCTTAATTACTATCAGGCTAGATAGCAAGAGTAAGGGGCTGGAAACAGAAACACTACATAAGAAGCATATAGTTCTTGTACTTTCTATAGAAAGTAACATTTTATACTAAAGCTCAAGATTAACTATCCCGTAATCATTATTTCCTTGAACACTAATATTAGCAAAATGGACCTTGAGAAGAAGAAGAAGAAGAAGAAGAAGAAGAAGAAGAAGAACTTACTTGCATCTGAAAGTAGTTTTGCGAAGAAGAAGAAGAAGAACAAGATGCAAGGAAGAAGAACTTACTTGCATCTGAAAGTAGTTTTGCGAAGAAGAAGAACTTACTTGCATCTGAAAGTAGTTTTGCGAAGAAGAAGAAGAAGAAGAAGAAGAAGAAGAAGAAGAAGAAGAAGAAGAAGAACTTACTTGCATCTGAAAGTAGTTTTGCTGTGTTTACTGTTGATGCATTCTCTGTTATGAACCTTGTTGAAGGCTTTTTCTCAGTATTTTTACCATATGTCCTCCTAATATGCATTGAAACCAGACCAACAACGACAATTACACCAACAATTCCACCAGCTACACTTGATGAAAGAACTTCTGTACTGTATGTTTTCTTTTGCGTGGGTATGCGATTTATGATTTCGACAGCCAGAGCCTCATTGTGGCAGAAGCTAGAAGGGTGTTGTTCCTGATCATCATTTGATAAACAATTTCTCGCATACCAAACAGCCGTTTTCTTGGAATGCATGGTCAGACAACTAGGCAAGTCTCCGGACAAAAGATTGGTTGATAAATTTACAAAACTAAGCTCAGTACTACAAGACATGTTTTGGGATAGTCTTCCTGTGAATTTGTTTCCACCAATATCCAGATAACTAAGAGAAGGCAGTGAAATTAGTGATGGTAAAAAAGGTCCAACAAATCCATTCAAAGAGATATCCAGCTTCTGAAGCTGATAATAAGAGCCTAATTTAGCAGGGATGCCTAAACGAAACCTGTTCTTTCTGAGTATAAGAGTGATTAACTTTGTAGGCAAATCTGGAAAGTTATGACCAAAACTGTTATCTTCCACATCAAAAACTTGCAAGTTTGTCAAATGGCTAAGATTAGGCACTTCACCAGAGAAGTTGTTTTCTGATAGAGAAAGAACTCGGAGGTTATGCAAGGTACCCAGAGAACTTGGCAGAGACCCAGTAAACCCATTGTTCTTCAAACTTAGTACAGTCAACAATGGCAGTGAATTTAGCCAAACAGGAAGCTCACCTGTGAAGTTGTTATGGTCAAGAATGAGTGTCTGAAGGTTCCTCAAATGTAACAGTTGAACTGGAATCACACCATTGAAGTAGTTTGAGCTCACATTCAGAATCTCAAGTGAAGATAATTGACCAATATTGCCAGGCAATGGACCCCATAGCCCAAGAGAAACCAACGAGAGTACTTTCAAGCTTGGAAGGTTTTCCAAGGTGGAAAAGAAAGATTCAATGGAGAAGGTCTGAGGCAATGGAGGAAATTCATTATTCCCAATGAGGTGCAGCTGGGTTATGCTTCCTTCATAACATTGTAGAGTCAAAGATGAAGTTGGTTCAATGTTGCAAAGGTCTGTGGGATTGCTGAAACTGCTAAGAGCTGAAGGATAGTTGAGAATCTGGTGGATTTTGAGAAGGGTCTGGGACTGAGAAAGCTGGAACTGGTCTGAAATTTGGAAAGAAAGAAAAGACACTACCAGAAGAAGAAGATGGGAGTGGGAAACTGGTTTTGCCATAAGAATCTCTAATGGAAAATGATTGTTTTTGTATAGATGGTTAATAGAGGTTTAAGAGCTTTGACAAAGCATAACCCCAAGTTTCAGAGGCACTTCACCATTGGTACAAATGAAAGCCCTTTTTTCCTCCTTCCTCCACTTCAATTTCTCATTCTGCAATTTTACTTTCCTGTCAAAGTCAGTTTCTTAGCTTTAGTCGGTATTTAGTGGAGGGTAAAAATCTGGTGTCTATAGCGTTGAATGCAAATTTGGCGGTGAAAGCTGTACTCTTCCTGTTGCTGATAAGGTGATGTTATCAATTCTGTCATTATTAATGAAAGCTGTTAAAAAATGGAAATCTTCTGCATTTTTTCTAAAGGTGTTAAATCCAACTACTTTTCATTTATCTTTTTTTTTTTTGGCTTAAAACTACTTTTCATTTATCAGGTCTGTTTCACTTTACCTTTTTTGATAACAATGTTTTCTTTATAGTCCTACATGCACAATAAATGTGACAAAAAATATAATTTTTTTTTTTTTAAAGAATTAAAACCAGGGTCTTATCATGTTCTTGTTAATTTCCTTTATTTTCTTTTGTTTTACAAAGAAGTTTTTTAAGACACAAATATTCAGAACTGGATTAAGAATGAGCTTCACCAACTTTGACTCTTAGTCAAGGCAAGCATTCTTTCTTTTTTTCATATATATAATATTTGAAAGAAAATAAGCACAAGATGGGTGAGTTTTTTGGTAAATTGGGAAGAAAAGTATCAACCACATAAAATAGATGGAGAAGCAACAGAGCATGATGTGTGTATGAATAAATAAATATGTAAGTGGATATAATAAATGGAGTTAATGGAAGATAAATTGAAGCCGGCAGAATCCAAAGACGAACAAAACATAGGCCGTGCTTCTTAAAAAACTATGTTCACGAGCAACCTACAAAACACAATGCACAAATCGATGCAAAGTGTCAGGTGAGCCTGCCTCAAGCCTAGGTATGTGTCATTTGCTCCATTGTGCATGCCTGATGGAGTGAAGTGATGGTGACTCATATGATCAGGTAGGTCCCATTGAATTCTGTTTTCAAGGGTTCTCGTTTACTCATCATCCAAATTGTAAATAAGGGATTAAACCCAAAAAAAAAAAAAAGGGCAAAAACCAAATCCATATATTGAATGGTTAAAAGTAAATTAATGACAATTTATGAATCTAAAAGTTGGGTTGAGTTCCAATGTGAAGGGTAAAGGATAACAATCAGATACTTCCAAACCTTACTTTGTTGGTTTTACATTTGAGGCAGGAAAAACTTGTGAACCTCTAGAATCCTTGTAGGAGAGAGAGAGGAAGAAGAAGTTTTAGTCCCACATTATAGAATAATCATCATATTTATGGAACTCATTCACACCAAAGTTTTCCCGTTAAGGAAATGCCATTTCTTGAAGTTCAAACCATTTGGGATTGTGTATTCCCTGTTGTTCTGTCCTCTATGAGTGTTTTCATGTTCTCTTTTTTTTTTTTTTTTTTTTTTTGGGTAACAATTTTTCATGTATATCTTACTAGTCAATTAATAACATTGTGTTATAATTACCAAAAAATAAAAACTGTGCATATAAAAAAATTTAAAAATGGCATGTCATTGATTGATAGGTGGGGCAGAGCTGCAGAGATTATATTCGCTTGTTACACGTGTACACTGTAATACTCTATGTTTTTACAATAATATAATATATATGCAACCATATACAAACAAATCCATCTATTTCATGGGGAAAAAGGATCCAAATATGAGAAGTGGAATGTATTGAACATGCCAATAAGGAAAAAACAAAGCAAAAGTTTGTTAGGAGTAGACAATTTCTAGTAATGGGAGTCACGGGTGGGGCTCTGAAATTGGAATTGCATTCCATTTGATTTGAGTCACGGGGTGAGTCTCTGAATTCTAAAATAAAGTGCTTTTTATACTTTACACATGGCTGTTCAAGATTCTATTTTCATCATTCACTTTCACAATTTTTGTAGATTTCTATTAACCACTTTTTACAGTCACATGAAGCTATTCCACATTAAAAAAAAAAGAAAAAAAGAAAAAGAAAATCTAAAAAGTTAATCAGAGACTAGTAATATTTGGAAACGTATGATTGGGTGGTCATTAAGCATAGGTGCATTTCTTAGAGTTTGTAAAAGTTTTGCAAATGCCAAGACCCTGTTGATGCATATGTCTTTGTGTCCGTCTTTTCTTTGTTTCTTTTTTATGAGTCTGTTATTTTCTTCCATTCTATGGTAAAAGCACACGTTTATGTTTGAACAGTAGGAAAACAATCATGTTCGGAAACTGAGATAAGCATTTGGACTGAGCAACCAAAAAGTATGCCGTCTTGCCTACTCAAAAATCTGAAAAACAAGTACGCTATCTTGCAGACGGAAATTTCTAGCTCAACAAGTTAATAAAAAAGCCTATGGTTATAACTTATTAGAGAAAAAAAAAAATTAGTGAAAAAAGAAAAGAGATATTAATTTCTATTGTTTTGTTAGGCGGAATATATAGAGAAAGAAAATACTTCAGTTAAAAAGTCAGGATGAAAGGCAAATATTAGAGAAATTTTATTTTTCCATATAATCAAGTGAATCCAAGCTCCAAATCTCATGGAAATAAACTCATCCAATTTCCATGTCTTAATCCTCTGATAATTTGATGATGGCTTAAAAGGTAAATAACTACAAGCCCTCTTTGCATAATAGATATGTTAACTCAAAAAATGCCACTCAAAGATTAGATAAATAATGTTACAAAAAAATATATTTTAAACTCTCAATGAAAAGAAAGAAAAAGAAATGAATACATTTACTCTCATCCCAATCAATCTTCAGGCACATATCTGTTTCTTCTAGCACCAAAAGCAATTCTCTGTACAAAGAAGTAAACACAGAAAAATTGGTCAATTAAGTTTTTCACATAAAAAACATTTCAGAATGTTTTGAAACCGTATTTGAGATCAAAATCCATAATTGTAACTAAACACATGGCCTTTTTCTTTCACTTAACTGAGAAAATTTGAGTGTAGGCTTTCAAGCCAGTGAGAAAACGGATGTAAGTTGGCTTCGTGGATCCATTGGCAAGGATGGATCGAATGTTTGGAACGAGATACTCCGCAACCTGATAACAGCGACAACTACATAAATAATACAAATAAAAGAATAAAAAAAAAGATGCAGAAAATTAAACCAAATATACAAAATTGATCTTCCATTCCATGTACCTGCAAGTCATGCAACCCATGTTTACAAACATAGCAAATATAAGCTCATTTTCCTTTCTATGACATCTACAAATAATCTCGAACATCAATGATTGAGGTAGATTTTACTAAGCCAAATTATATAAGGTAGCAACGATTCATGACATATTGACATATAATTCGTGAATCATGGGTAGCTGACGTGGCACTGTAATTCAAAAAGTAATAGGAAGCAGTCGTAGTCTCGTTGGAGGATCAACATGGTAATCAAATAACCATGAATGACCAAAAGGCTTGTGGATTGTTTAATAAGACATTAGTAATCTTATACTCAACAGTAAATCCCTGAAAAAAGAGCAACATCTTACCACTTCAGCTGGTTCTGCCAAAACATTGATAAAAAACTTGGCCTGCAAGAAGTAAAATAATTTGATTTTCCATCAAAAGCATGTCTAAGAATAAACATACAAAAGTGTAATTCTTATTTGACCTGCTTTGTAGTTGCACCAGACATGAGAAGATCAGTTGTGACCATTCCTGGCTGCAAAAACAACAAAAAATTAGAAAGAAAGTAAAACATGTTATGCGTGTCTACAGTGAGCGATAAATGGTTAAATCATACGTTAGATTCTTCTTTTGCTTCTGTTCCTTGTATATTAATTTATAACAAATACAAAAATAGAATTAAGAAAAATTGTAGTTTATTGTTATTCTTGAAAATACTGTCCAATTAGTATTTTTCTTTGAGGTAAAAAGAAGTATAACTACACAAATTATGCACGAACATACCGAAAGGTTATGCACAACAACATTTTTGACATCTTGCATCCGCAATTCTGCCTGTGAAAAATCAGGGAGCTCTTCATTGTGGAGTTTAAAAGTAATATATTCAGAAAGAAACTAACTTTGCTTACATAAGAGAAAAACCAGTAGAGCATGCACCTGTAATGATTTGGTTAAATGTACCACACTGCGTTTTGTTGCCCCATATGCAGCAAATCTATGAGAAAAAAAAAAAAAAAAAAACATAAATAAGGAAATATAAAAGAATCAGATAAACAGAGAGGAAAAACCATTGTGACAATCACCACAAAGTCTTGCTCATTAAGTGTACGGTAATAATATACATTATACCAAAAAATACAAGTGAATCATGATTTCATAATTCTTGACAATTAGTTTCCACACTAGCATCCAACTGTGTGCATCATCTGAGACCAAAGTCATCAAAGATTCAATGAAGAGCTATTTTAGGCCAAATATGGAGTGTCTGGGTGGTTATGATAGACACTAAACCAAATTTCTGAATGGCCATTGATGAGGTGTTTGGAGTGAAAGATTGCAGCAGGATGGAAATTAAATGAAAGGATACTGCCATCCAATGCAAAGATTTATGGTACACATAAGATGCGGGAGGTGAAGGATAATACAAACCAAATCTTTCTTCGTAATATTACAGTAACTGCAAACTAAAATGGCACCTCGGGGTTGGTCTTCCATCTGAACCAGCTCCATCAATGTTGAAAATATGCCCTCCTCGAGGCTGGTTCAACATCATCTTTATCGCCTACGGGAAGTCAAAAGTCATGTATATATATATATATACATATATCAGCCTAAAAGAATTGCCAAGTAGAAAGAAAACTTCTCACTACCTCTCGGCAACAGATCATCAATCCAAGAGAATTTGTAGCAACAACTTCACTGCATGTAATGGAACCCCCACAGTGATCACATGTATGAGTATAGATGAGGGAAAAATATAAATGAAACTGAAACGAGAAAGAAATCATGAAAGGGGGAAAAAAAAGGAAAACATGAATTTAAGAAAAAAAAAAAAAAGAAGAAGAAGAAGAAGAAGAAAGAGACTGACATGAGATCTTCATCTGAAGCCTCTGCCAGTGGTTTATAACTATATGCATTTGATCCTGCATTATTAATCTGCATATTCTCAAGATGCAATAAGATATAATTGAACCTTCTGAAAATTAACACACAGTAAAACTTCAAAAATGAAAAGAACCACAAAGAGAATTGATTGTATGTACTGCAAATCAAATTCTAATTATGTCTTCTTTTTTTTTTTTTTTTTTTTTTTTTTTTTATTTTCCATGTAAAATCGCATGTGTGTGTGTGTGTGTGTGCGTTTTATGTGAAGGATGGATACATTGAATATGACTATCTACATGAAAGCATTTGGACATTTAGATTTTGGAATAGACGAAATTATCTAAAGAAGACAAAATATCTGACATTAATACCCATATATCAATGTATCCGAGGCTTCTTTGTGCAAATGCAACTAAATCTTTCACATCCTGTCCTTCTCTAACATCACATTGAGTACCCTGTAAAGAAGGTAATTACTAAGAAACAACAACATATATAATGAAGCAACAGACTAACCCAGTAGAGAACTATGAAGGAAAATTATGAAGAAGATAAAATAGAAAGAAATATTTAACAAATATGAAAATAGGTACTTAAGGAGGTACCCACACATGCTGCTCCCCAAATTCTTGTCTAAGTTGTTGGACAGCTGATTCCACACCATCTGCTGGGATATGATACACCAAAAGATTTTAAGCAATTTACAGAGACCAACCATTTGGAAAACTCAAGTTTAATTTCTCAAACCACAATTTCTCCTTTCTGACAAGTATATTTGCAAATATGGTGATCAATTTATATGACAGAGAGATCTCAAATAATACGGACACAAGGTCAGTTCTTACCTGATCTTGAGCAGATTACAACATTGTCACCTGCTTTTAGAAACTCTTTGGCCAGAGCATATCCTATACCTGATTCAAATATAAGGAATAAAAACAAAGCTTAGAACAGAGCTTTTCGAATAAACAATCTCAATGCTAGTTGAGTGAATAATTCTGTAGCTAAACTTTTCCAAATCATAAATAAAATGTCACTTGTCCATGGCTTACAAAGATTAATTTGAACTGAGAAAAAGAAAAAAAAAAAAGAAAAAAAAAGGGGCAATGAGAGGAGCTACATTACACAACAAGCAATATATGCAAGTATTAAACAATAAGAAAAAAGAGAGAAAAAAAGGTAATATCTTTTTCTAAACGAAAATACAAAAAAGTACAGGACTTTCATATTAGTTCTAAACTTGACTTGTAAATTTTTCCCGTCATGCGCAGCCTAGCCTGGTCTGTATCCCAGTAGCTTATTAAATCTAGATTAGATCCTTTCATGTACGAAGGTACTCATTCCAATATTTCATTGAGATATCTAAGTATAGGCATATTGTATTGAAATGAAATTGCTTATGATTTTCCATAATCTGACTAACCACTACTAGAGCAAACGTAATGTCTGGTATCAATGTTGTCTGAAATCCCATGTTTGAAATGTCCTTTTTAACTGGTTCTTGACTGCTAGAATCGCTTCTGCTCATCGTTACTTTGGAAAAAACAAATGCTCCTTGAAACAAAAAGACTTGTTGGATTACAGAAGCAGAACCATATCTTCTAATAAGGTCAGAAGAATAAAAACTTTTAAAGTCTGTCAACCCTCCAAATACTCAATGAAAAAATTGAACTTTGACATAATTATTTATACCACAATCTGTTTATTCATGAGAAATTCCTTTAGAAAACAGAGAGAAATTAAAAAACACATAATAATCAGTGTAGTGAAATTGTTTGTGATTAATTCTTCTCAAACTTCTTACAGCAAATTGAAAGCCTACAAAACAATTAGTACTGGAATATCACAGTAACAAAACCAGCAGAAACCAAAAAACTAATACAAAAATAAAAAAATAAATAAATAAATAAAAATTAGAACTTCATGCAGCAGCACAATTAGCAAAGAAAAAAACAATCCCAAAAGCCAAAAAATGAAAAAGGGACTGCGAACCTTTGGTTGAACCGGTAATAAGAACATTGTAGGGGGGCAGCATAGGCTCTCTGTTGATGCTGGGTTTGGATTCGGACCTTACAGTCAGAGAATTGAAAACCCATTTGCCATACTTGCTCATCAGATGGTGAGGAGGAGTTTGGCTGAAAGAAACAGTGGGAAAAGTACTGTGGTAGAGAGAATGAGAATATGGGTATTGTTGAGACAGAGGAGAGTGTAAGAAATGACTGGTTTTGGAAGAGAGAAGAGGAAAGAAAGATGGGGAAGGAAGATGGAGGAGAGAAGCACAAGTCGTCGCCATTGTTGCAAGCACTGAAAGCTTCAAGCTTCACAGTAAACTGTAGAGCCTACCACCAACTGCCTTAGCGCACACAGACACCAGCCGATAAACACGTGTCTCTACATTTCTTGTACGTACTTGCTACATTTAAAGTGTGTTTAGCCCAAAATTACCTTATCTCATACCTTCGATTTTTCTCACGAAAGAAGGTAAAGATGATAAGGGCATTTTGGGAATTTTAGGTTGGAGGGGTGTATAAAGAAGGTTTTGGTTGTTTACCTTTGACTGTCGGATATAAAAAATAAAATTTTGATGTGATAGAGAAGATTGCTTACTTCGAAATTAATGGGCGTTTCACGCTGGGTTATACATAATTATAGATAATATTTTTATGAGTTATATTTTTTCTCAATATATATATATATATTTATAAATTATGTGTATTCAAATAACATATCACTATATATGAACGCCCTCCTTGAACATAACAGAACGGTATAAAATACATATTTTCTATTTTCTCCTCAAATGTTATATATCCATGTTACAATATCCCCTTATATCAACTTCATAAATCTTCCAATGAAAATTAAATAAAATGAGAAAAAAAAAACACAAGTATATGATATGCTAAACAATCTTAAAACAAAAAATTATTATAGATAACAATTTTGATACATGAAAATTGATAAATAATAATAATAATAACACACAATTTGCATACACTTTCTATATATAATCAACTTGATGGCTTCCTATTAAAGATACTAGGTCCATAGGTAAATTTCAATAAGAAGAGGGAATTGCATCAAAACAAACAAAGTAACTGGAATACTAGCCAGAAAAATTATAAAAAACGCAACCCAAGATTTCTTATCATCAAGCATCATGGAAACAGCAGCACAGAAAGTTATCATCATTGCAGCAATAGAGAGGAAAAGTGTGCCAAGACCAATCATGAGCTTCTTAGGCAAGGATTTGAGGAAATCATCTTCAGCATTTGTTGCAGTGAGGATTCCCAAGAACATCAAAACGGAAGTAGTGGAAGAGAAAAGCGAGATTGGATCTGATATGATGAAGAGCATGAATATTTTGCCATCAACAAACTTTGGGAAACCAGTTTTTTCATCATTTCCACCAGGAACAGTGAATGTTGCAGCGAACATGATTGTAACAATGAGTGCACCAACAACAGTACATGAAGTTGCTGTCTCTTTCATCCATTTTTCTCCCTCAGATAACAATTGTTTGTGTTCTTGTCTTGGTGTCAAGAACTCTGAGTTTGTGTGTCCATGTGTCCATGGAAGTACAACTGACTCCACCTCCTGTACATATATGGTATGAATATTTGTCTATAATTAATTTAATTGATAGAAAACAGATTTATATATGTATATATATAGACATTTATATATATATATATATATATATAAAAGGATTTTATGGTATGAACATCTGTACTTTATTGTAGTAAGAACATTCTCAAAGACATAATTTTTTCATAAACTATTATTTTTTAAGATATCTGTATCATAAAAAACTTCTATATATATATATATATATATAAAAAATGTTATAGCAAAAATATATAATTAAAAACTTTTTATTTCCCTATATGATTTGGGGAAGTTCCACTTTAGAGCCCTATTATATATATTTTAGTCCAATCATTTATTTATTTTTTATTTTTTATTTTTGTTAAGGATGTTAATGGTTAGAGGGTACTAAAATATAACATTTTTATAAATTAGTAGAGGGTTTAAAGTACAATAAAATTAAAACTAGAGTCTAAAGGAACCAAATAACAACAAATTGTTGTTTATGTGGGATGGAGACTAATGCTAGTCAAAATGTCTAGCTGTCGCAAAATGCAACAAATTTTAATTTGAGAATCTAAATTAAAATATTTTAAATAAAAATCTAAATTAAAATGTTTTAAATTTGAAGGATGCAAATTTAACTTTTTCAAATTAAAGGATACTAAAATAAAAGTGATCCTTATTTGAATTGGCCAACTACTAATTAATGGTTGTTGTTTTTATAAGAAAAAGTTAATAATAAAGCCACTATTATTATATTAGACAATAATCTCAAATTCTAGATTTTTGCTAGAGAAAATAATAATTTTTCCACTATATTATCTCCTTAGAAATGCATGGTTAGCTAAAGAAATTAATATCTATATATATATATATATATGTATATGTATTACGTACCTTAAACCATTGTAATTCTCTCTGCATTTGTAAAGCAGCTCCTGAAATACGATCAAGTTGTGGGTATGGCAATAATAAGCCAGCCATATGTAGCATGTTATTTCTATCTGCATTTATATGATTTATTGCTATTATTTTGGGGCGAACTCCATGAATAAGGCTAAAAATATTTGCCTGGCGACAATAAATTGCAGCCATAAATATGTTCCTCCCACGGATATCGTAGGCCTCCGCTAGATTGGGAATCGACTTTAATATACTTTTAACAAATTCAAAATTTTCCTTTTCCACAGCTTTAAAAAGTGCAGGTATAATATCTGATCTTGATATTTGGATTTCATCTAATTTTTTTATTTCTTCGCACATTCGCCGTAGAAGTTCAGAGGTTTGAATGTGGACCAGTTTCATTTCATATATTTTTTTAAACCTTGTGTAATTATTAATAATGAAAAAAATTATTTTAGCTTGGATGTATGAAACATATAAACAAATAAATAAATGGAAGGAAGAATTTAAACAATAATTGTAATAATAAAAATTGAAATATAACTAATTAATTACCTAAAATGTCGATGCAATGCGATTCTTTGTAATGACCAAACTTCAACATGTAATTCCTTATCTGTTGATTGGCTAATAACTTTGAATTAATAGTATATTTAGAAGAAATATTGTTACAATTATAATTACAAACATTTATTGAGCAAATTTCTAACAAGCTTCAATAACAAATGGAGATTTTTTAGTAAAATTGTATAGAAGCTATCGTGCAAGATTAACATATATGCCTAACCTTTCAATTCTTTAATTTTTTGATATTGTAGGAAATTACTTCAAACCCTGGATCATTGAACAGGTGGAAACAATGGTTTTTGTCACTCTTTTGTATTCATGAAACAAGTTCTTAATATCTTTGACTTAATTTAAATATTCAATGTCATTTACAAGGTACTTAATAAAAGTTTTTTTTTTTTTTCTTTTTCAGATGCTCATTGATATTAATTTTTATCAATTGAATATATACTAAAACTAGAGCAGTTTGTAGAAGTTACCTGCAGGAAATTGTGACAAAGTTTCTCATAAATTTTTGTACTAATTGTACACGTGCTTCCACCTAAATAATCTAAATTAAAATATCGTGGAGAATTTAACAAACCTGAGCTCATATTAGTATTGGTGGAGAGTTTTGTATATATCTCTTTAATGATGCGGTCTCCATCTATAAATATAGCTATTGAAAACAAAGGAATGTATTAATATCAATGTCATATACATATATTTATACAGATATAAATTATATTCTGTATTAATTAATATGATATGTACTAACATTCATATATCCATTTTTGCCAAAATTTGAGCTGACGTCCACTTGGAAATATTGCGAATGCATACACAGGTGTATGAGAAGAAAACATTCCCAAAGTTGTGGCCAACTGTGGACGACGCTGCAGAAGATGCAAAGCAACGTCTACATTGTACATATGAAATGAGAATTTTTAGAATCACCATCCCAAAAAAAAAAAAAAAAGGGCCACAACAACAATAATCATTTGCACCACAATTGTCAAACACCATATATGTTACATATAATAAATATAAGATATGATGATTTGAGTCTGACTATGCATATAATATGTGCATATATGTATTATACTCTTACCATAAAATTTCGTAGCTATTGTTTGGCATACGAGATCAGCAGCATATGCACGATTGTGGTCCGAAAATATTAAATCTTCTATCTGTGTAACTGAATATAGATAACGACCCATCTCGACATGACATTGCCGAAAGGCCCATGTGACCGGGGTGAACATATCACGATCATCGTCAGGCACAGTTGGTAATTTGTTGTTCTTTTTAACCATGCATTCGGCTATTTTGATATTTGCATTGTAATTAATAGCTGTTTTAAGAGCTGTAACACCACTGGAGTCTTTCATTTCCAAGTCTTCTGGTGACATGTTCTCCACCAGTGTCTCCACAATTTCTGTATGTCCGGCCATGGCCGCGACATGAAGGGCCGTCCTCCCTCCTGTACGTGTGATTATTGTTCTCACTGCATTTGGGTATTGCGTAATGAATTCCTTTGTAGCATTTCGGTCTCCATCTTGCAGAGCTTTGTGAAACCGTTCGTATTGTTGGTATTGATCGTTTAGAATATTCACTACAATACAAAAATTACTGTAACAATTTAACTTAATATCAAAGCAAAGATCCATAATATTCAATCTTAATAATTTCTGTTAAAAACATATGGAATGGCTCAATTGAACACAAAAGATAGCCACAGTGGGTTTACATGAGAGAGAATATTAATATATATATATATAATTGAATATAATGATAACCTCCATTTCTATAGTTTAATCTTTTATACGAATGTGTTTAATTCAATGTAATTATTTAAAATTACGATAAAAAGTTTGATTCAAATACAAGTTAATTAAAAAAAAAAAAATCAAATATCATACAAGATTAAATGGTCTTTGGAATACAAGCTAGTAAAAAGGAGAAAAAAAAAATTAAAAAAATCAAATATTATACCTGTGTCGTGGAAGATTAAATGGTCTTTGGGTTCTACAGGCTTGAATCGTAGAACAAAGCTTTCTTAGATATAGTCGTTGCATTTATTGAAGTTCACTATTGTATTTTATTATATAATCTTTTATATGAACAATAGTTTTCTTCATTATTGTATGAACAATTCATACAATAGTTTATATGATAGTTTTCTTCACTATTATATAATCAGATATTGTATAATCTTTTATATGAACAATAGTTTTCTTCACTATTGTTTTTTATTCTAAGTTATTGAAGTTCTTTCTTTAGGCATTAAAAAAAAAAAAAAAGCTTTTTAAAATTGTTATTTTTGTTATTCTTAAATATAGTCGTTGAATTCAAAATTACATTACCGTGGATTATTATTTTTTCTTTTTACTATTCTTTCTCAAATTTAGAAATGGCCCGCTCGCAATAGCTTTTTAGTTATCCAATCAGCACCCACCTCTCAACAGTTTAATCTTTTATATGAATTTGTTTAATCCAATATAATTATTTAAAATTATGATAAAAATTTGATACAAATATACAAGTTAGTAAAAAAAAAAAAAAAAAAAAATCAAATATTATACCTTCGTCGTGGGAGATTATTTCGTCTCTGGATTCTGGTTGAGGCTTGAATTTTGCTTCCATAATATCCCAAGCTTCTTTAGCAGAAGTCATATTTCTGATCTCAGAGAAAGCATCATCGTTACAAGTACTTTGGATAACATGGAGGGCAGAGGCATTCTTGGACCTCCAATACTTGAATTCATCACCATCTTCTGGTTTTGGAGGTTCATCCATGGATTCCACAATGTCCCAAAGATCTTCACCCATCAAGTAGGTTTTCACCCAAACGCTCCAATCCAGGTAATTTTCATTGTCAAGAAGTCGACGAACAATTAATCCAGCTGGGACAACACCTTGACGGCTCATAATTCTAAACATCAACAATAAATTAATATTATTAATTATTTCTTTTTTGATTAAAGACACAATGTAGTATGTGCATACATATATATATATATATATATATATGTATATATGAATAATGAATAACTATTACAATATTTATTGATTTGTAATATAGATAATAAAGAAAATTGTTTATGATCAAAATGCATGAGCCTAATTTAATTAAGGTAGATTTCAATGTGAATGATAATGGAAAAAAAAAAAAATTATAACTAAGTGCGTAGCTAAATTTAAAAATCTTTTAAAAAAAAAAAAAAAAAAAAAGATGAAAAGAAAACTGAAAACATCAATGTTACCAAATGGCCACTGCTAGTTTACCACTTTGAGAATCGCTGACCTCCTGAAGAGTAGGGCCAAACGAGTTTACCACTTTGAGAATCGTTGACCTCCTGAAGAGTAGGGCCAAAAGAGTTATATCTGCAGGACTGCAACCCCAATCCTGAAGAGTAGGGCAAAACGAGTTGGATCTGCGAGACTGCAATTCCAATCCTGTTTTTCCTCTCTATAACAAAAAGGGTACAAAGAAATGAAGGTGGGAAATATTTAGAGTTGAGAGATTCGAAGGGAAAGGAAAGCTACAGTGAAAAGGGTAATGTTCAATATCAATATTACAGCAAATCTATGAAAAACCCACCTCAAGAAGACAAAGGCGAAGACTCGCAGTATGGAGTTTGAAGTTCAATCCTTCTCTCTCTCTCTCTCTCTCTCTCCCTCCATTTCAGAAAGAGAGATTGAGACGGTCAAAAATTGCTACCCTTTTCCTGCCTTTTACATTCTCTATACCACTCTCGGCTGTGTGGCGCGTGGTGCTTAAGCACTTTGGATCACATACTCCTTAATCATTTTTTTTTAAAAATTTTTTTTATATATATATATATAAATTAACAAATACAAATAAAGTTGCTCATCCCAACCCAATAATTTCGTTCATCTTAGAAGAAAGATGAAAATTATTTTATCTTATTTCAAATAAAAATATTTAAAATTTATCAATAAAATAATAAAATAATAATAATAATAAAATAATAATGATATATATATATATATATATATATGAATTTGTGCATATTAATTTTAATTTTCTATATTATTCCCTATTTATGATAAAAAAAATTTGAAATTAATAATATCATTTGTAATATTTTAAATGTATAACATAGATGGGAAGGAAAATAGGATGGCTTCAATTATTGAATTATTTAATGTTGGTTGGGAAATGCTATCTCCATCCCCATATACATTTTAGAACGAATATTGTAGTTCATTTCAAAGGCAATCATTGTACTGATATAATTAATTAAAGTAGTTGACTAAATATTTAGCTGTAGTTTCAATTTTGTTTTTTCTTGTTACTGCTTTTTTCTAATTTAACTATATATATATATATATATGTATACATATTTTCTAATCACAGTGATAAAACAACCATTACAAGGGTGATTTTATATAACTTCAGAAGGAATAAAGAATGAGTTCATTGAATAATTTACAGAAAATTACAATATTTTATGTGATAAAAAGTATACAATTTTTCACAAAGCTATCGAATGTAATTCAGTTTCCTTTCTGAGGGAGACTGCTTGGTCAAGCTATTGCGCTCTCCATCTTTTTGCTCACCTGAACTAGTTTCAACTAGAGATAGATGAAACCCTGTATTGTTGGAAACTTTCGAACCTTCAGATCCCGTGTGCTAAGTTATGACACTCGCGATTAAGTTACAGAACAAGGGGTCAAAACTTTGATCTCATTGCTATGGCACACTAATGCAATCATAGTTAACCTTTGTTTGTAAAGATTATCTCATTTGAGGGAAGCTGTTATTCCATGCACCCAAACAAAGGTAACCAAATGAGAATTTACTCGGCTAGAAAACTTCCCTGCACCCTCCAGCCGCCAAATTTTACTACATGATGCATTCTGCAGGTCACCAGTGCAGAAATCCTAACCAAGGATGCCGAGAATTTATATGTCAATCTGTTACGATTTTCCATCATCCATCATCAACCAGACCGACGTTTTGATCTTCTACGTTTCCCAAGAAGTTTAAGCATGTTGTCAGTCACATCAGGTGGGGACTTGTCATCTTCATCTCGACTGTTGTCAGAAGTATGAGTCAACCATGCCAATGCCTCTACAGCAGCATCCCTTTCGGCAAGCTTGCTTGTTTTTCTTATGTTTTCCAACAAATTGCATACCCTTGAACTCTACCAGCGCACTAAACTCATTTGTCTTGAGGTGCTTTGTTTTGTATTTTGGAGGAGAGTGCCCTGCCCTCATCATCAGAGTTTGAAGCAAGCTCTTGGGATTCGTTCCATCTCTTGTGAATCTGTCATCGTTACCAGACTCCTTTGGCTTCTTGCTATCCCTGCCAAATACAAATCTCCCTTCACATTGATCTCCAGATACCAGCTCCTGAACTGCAAGCATAAGATATTTCCCTTCCTTGTGAATGTCCAGGCTAGGATCTTCAAGCTGCAAAATTGCAGGAGTATTACAGTTCAAAAGATTAACTAGATTACCTACAGCGATTGTTTTCTTTTAACGCCAGACCAGAAACAGTCATCAGTGGAAGAAATCTGATATGTAAGGCAGCAAATATGTTGTGAAATTTTAAAAATAAATAAATAAATAAAAAACAAGAATACTATAACACTTGTTAATGAAAACAATGCAAAATTTTCAAGAAAAAAGTAGGAAATCAAAATCTAACAGCAAAAAAGAAAAAAAATCACTGAAAAAAAAAAAAATGATGAACAACAGTGTTTGGAGTAGTTCATTAATGCTAGGCTGCACCATATATAGGATGCATGCAGGTATGGTCTTTAAAGCACTGATGCTGATATATTTTCTTATATCCTATCTATGAACTAGCTATATCCATCTTTAATAAAATAAGTTATCTCAGAAAAAGGTCTCGATGATAGTGCAACATTTTAATAGAAACGAAAATACATGTTATTTTATGTTTCCAACAATATTTTGTAGTGGACACAGTCAAAGGTCACAATATCACGCCTAAGACAGAGAAACAAAAGCATATCAGCAAAATCAAATTCCAGGAAACATTATGTTTCGCAATGAAACACTCAAATGCTCCATCTATATGAGACATATTTATGAATGTATAATACAGTTCATGAAAGAAACAATTTATTTATTTGCCTATTTAATTCTAAAAGGCTATCAGTGCGGGCTGGAAAATTGAGCATGAATGTTTTGGCTAACACACCTTCTTTTGGATGAGCTTATTAAGTTCTTCCCTTAGCTTCAAATAGCATTCTGACAAACTAGGATCCATAAAGAAGTCGACATACCCTTCAAACATTTTCAAATGTCCAGGCTGAAAAGAGTTATAATATAATGTGAACTGTAAATTACAAAATCCAAGCAGTAAATTTCATTAACATTAAAACTTGGGGATATATGCCAGTAGAAACGATACCTGCACTCCTTGGTTCAGTGCACCACCAAAAAGAATGAGTATTGAATCAGAGACACCAGTGGAATCACGTATGAAAACAGTATTGTCCTTAACTTTTTCACCAAATACCAGCCATGGATAAGGAATAGTTTGGTAATGTGCATTCACAGAATTCTGGAGCAAAATAGTTGCTAGTATCTATTAAATGCTTGTAAAACCATGGACAAATTAGCAAGACCACATAAACAAACTGAAAAATAACTTCAAATTTGTTGCTCGAATAGGAAGCTAAACTAGACTGCAGACTTCGGGGATGGTTAATAACAAGAAATAGTAATGTATTAATAAACTTGATTTGGATGACTTAAATTTAAATGATTTCAAAGTTCACAAATGCTGAATTGAGATAAGAATTCACTTTTGAGGCATTAAACTAGATTGTAGACTTCTGACACGCATTAAAGTACACGATCATAGCTGTAAAGCATGAAAGGTCATTAGTGGAAAGGTAAGAATCTGCCACCTCCCATTCCCATGTAGATAGATTGAACTCTTCCTAGCAGCTTCAACTTGACGATAAAATAGTAACTTCACATCATATTTATGTTGTTTGCTCTTGACTCGTGGTATTCACAACCCATGGTTGTTTGGTTGTTTACGCATAAGAACCACATTTGGTTCCCAAATATTATTTGGTGGGCAAAAAGAAAGTATACGAGTATATGATGCTGGCTTGACATACATAACTGGACCTTAATTATCATACATGAAAAAGGGTTCAGAGGCGTACCACATCCTCTGTGAAAGAGCAAATAGGCAGAAAAAAATAACATAAAATAAAATAAAATAAATTAATTAAAAAAGAAACACAAAATCAAAACCCCCCCCCCAAAAAAAAAAAAAAACAAAGAAGGATAAGTGAAGGGGGATGGATTAAGCATTGTTACTCACTGCATATGGTAAAACCTGGCCATCATCCATTGTTTTGAAAGACATTGATGTCTCTCAGTGCTGCAAGTATGAAAGATAAGTATCAATAAAAATCTCGATGTCTAGGATTCGACATTAGAGTACATCTCCAAATAGAGAGTCCTACCACTACAGACGCTATGCCAGGAAAAAGGCCAGAACAAATAATTGCATGGACTAATGATTGGTTGTGACTTAATCTGTTGTTGATGCTTGCATATTCATCTACCAAGCCGGCATCTTTTAAAATGAAGCTAAACTGCTTCTGAAGAGAATGGATAGCCTGAAGAGTTTGAGCTGAGATGAAATGTCTCCAGCAATACTCATATGCAGATCCTTCTCTTTCTGCATCTTTCCATCCTTCATATGCACGAACAAGAGCCATATGATCACTGTAATCCTTTGCAGAAAATCTAGACTTTGCTGTCCCTGCTAACAGAACCACACAAAGAAGGCAGTTAACATTGTTTCCTTGCAGAAAAACTTCACAAGCCAAGTAGAATCCAAGCTACAATTTAAATATCCCAAAGGACAAATGGTTTATTGGTCAAAGAACGCTCAAACCTGTGACATATTAAACAGTAAACAATAGAAATTATGCATGGACCTTGGGAGCTGTAATCACAAAGTGGATTGGGAAGAAGAAAACATTGGTAAATGGACAAATATGCAAACAGAGAAAAAGCTATTTCTATTGGAGATTGGTGAAGAATAGATGGCCTTCTGCCTTCCTTCTCACTTGCCGAAATAAGGTATGACTAGAAGCTAATTGGCCAACAGCTAGTAGGGATGATGAAATAGGTAAGGACTACAATTCGTTCATTTTGAAGCACTAGTAGGTACTATTTTGAAACTGGCACTTATGTCTTTTTTGACTTGAGGCAATAAGAAAGGATCCCTGCCACTAAGCCCAAATACTATTGTAAGAATAGGATCAAAGCAACGAAAGTTAGCACCCATGATCAGCATTTTCCCAAGCTTGGGATCTACTGGAAGCATTGACAAGAAATTTCCTGATCAAAACAAAACAGGGAAAAAGGCAAAGTATAAGTAGTGAGACAACTATAAGTAGTTTTATTAAATACAGAGTACCACGTTTTCTCATGCAGGCTTCAACTAACCAAGCTCAGTCAATTTTTCCTTCTCATCTAATGCTCCAATCATCTTCAGAAAACCAATATCATTTTGGACCTGTAATTTGAGGACTTCTTAATTTGTGTGCAAACTGATAAGTAATCAACGAATAAACATAGAAAACACCACTTTCCAACAAAAAGAGATATAAATTGGAAATGAGCAAACCTATGTGATACATAAATAGATAAAAATAACCCTATTATTGATTGGAAATTTTTATAATTGATCTAGGATAGGGAAAATGATATTACAGCTGATTGGACCAGGGACAGGTTTTCCATACACTATACCAAGACAGGCATCAAGTAGAGTAAGCAGTAATAAATATTTAACCGAGCAACATCACTTACAGCAAGTGGTTCTGGTGGCTGCAGAGCAGATGACAAAAATTCTCCTATACTTTCAACCTGCAAGCTTTTTATTTGCAAGCAGAGAGAGTTCAAAGGAGTTCTCGGAAGTTCTGGAAGTTGATATTCTGCAAAAGCTTCATAAACACATTTGGGGTAGAGGTGGTAACATTCACGTGGTTGTACACGGCCAGCCCTACCCCTTCTCTGCAGCAAAGAAGATTTCCAACAAGACCCAATGAAAAAAAGAAAAAAAGAAAAAAAAAAAAGAAAAAAAAAAGAAGGTTTTGTGCATATTAGAATGACAGATCTCGACAAGAAAATATAATAAATGAAGATGAAGTAGGAAAGACAATTGAAGGTGGCATGAGATTCAAAATGCTTCATATACGATGTGCTACTATGATGCTATATCTATGAACCAGTCAAACACTTCCTAACAGGACATAGGTCTCCTAGGCATAGCTACATGTAATCCATGCTGTTTAGTTGCAATTGGTCCTAAAGTTTAAGTTATTAGTGAGTGAGCTAAATATAAATAAAAAGCAAACAGAAACACACACTTATCAACCCCATATTCACATGTACATCAGCCTATTAACTGGAACAAAAAGGGTCTTAAACATGCAGAACAACAAATCACCAAAAATGAGGATCATCCATATCTGAATATAAAAAACAAACAGGAGCTCTAGTACCATGTTCTGCTATTATCCATCCAAAAGCATTAAGGTATTAGGAAATGGACCCACTGATGTAAATCAAACTAAGATAAACACACAATTAACACAAGCAAGGTTCCACCTGCTCATAGCATGTCCATTCAAATACTTTTATGGATAGAGAACTGAAAAGAACTGAAAAGGTTAAGTAATAAGTTTGAAAACTAAGCCAGTTTCGCTGATGATTTCTAGATGAAATTAACCATTACGCACTACAAATATATGGCAAAATATAGGCAAAGTGGGCCTAATTAGCTCTCTTACTTGTTGTGCAGATGCTTGTGATATCCAAGATGGTAGTAGACAAGGTGTATTATTTAAAGCATCATAAGTTGTCTCTTTTGCTTTTCCACAGTCAATAACAAAAACTCTATCATTGATTGTAATGCTTGCCTCCGCCATATTTTGTAGCGAGAACTACTTTATGCACATTATGAGGTGGTCTCTCAAATATGAGTTTCTGCAGAAAATGACATCCAAAAATAATAAGAAATATGATCTGAAATGAGTACCCACTTAATAAAATGTCTCATTTTCTGCAATAACTTAACAAATATATGTCTTAAGTACAAACCTAATGCACAATATGCAAACAGAAAGCATTCAATTGAAAGACACACACTTACAGGTGCAACTTTAACCGTACAAAATAACAAATGATATGAAAGATCTTGAAAAAGCGTGCACATCTCCAAGAATTTACTTCTACACTAAATCTGATGAAGTATCCAAACAGTAAGGATTAATAAGTTAGGATAAACTTAATAAACCAACCTGTTCATATGTTGCCATTGAACCATAGCAAGTCAGAAGCAAAATTCTGCCAGCTCAACAAGTTATAAAAAAGCCTATGATTATAATTTGTACTTGCAAATCACTAATTAGAGAAAAAAAAAATTGTGAAAAAAGAAAAGAGATATTAATTTCTATTGTTTGGTTAGACGGAAAATATAGAGAAAGAAAATACTTTAGTGAAAAGTCAGGATGAAAGGCAAATATTAGAGAAATTTTATTTTTCCACATAATCAAGTGAATCCAAGCTCCAAATCACATGGAAATAAACTCATCCAATTTACATGTCTTAATCTCTGATAATTTGATGATCACTTAAAAGGTAAATAACTCCAAGCACCAAAAAAAAAACAAAAAAAACAAAAAAAACAAAAAAAAAAAACAAGAAAAAGACTCTTCGCATATTAGATCTGTTAACTCAAAAAATGCCACTCAAAAGATTAGATAAATAATGTTACAAAAAAATATATTTTAAAACTCTTTAAAGAAAAGAAAGAAAAAGAAATGAGTACATTTATCTCTCATCCCAATCAATCTTCAAGCACATATCTGCTTCTTCTAGCACCAAAAGCAATTCTCTGTACAAAGAAGTAAACACAGAAAAATTGGTCAATTAAGTTTTTCACATAAAAACATTTCAGAATGTTTTGAAACTTTATTTGAGATCAAAATCCATAATTGCAACTAAACACATGGCCTTTTTCTTTCACTTAACTGAGAAAATTTGAGTGCAGGCTTTCAAGCCAGTAAGAAAACGGATGTAACTTGGCTTCATAGGTCCATTGGCAAGGTGGATCAAATGTTTGGAACGAGATACTCGGCAACCTGACAACAGCGACAACTACATAAATAATATAAATAAAAGAATAAAACAAAAAATGCAGAAAATTAAACCAAGTATACAAATTGATCTTCCATTCCGTGTACATGCAAGTCATGCAAGCCATGTTTACAAAAACAGCAAATATAAGCTCATTTTCCTTCCCATCATATCCACCAATAATCTTGAACAAGAATGATTGAGATAGATTTTATTAAGCCAAAATATATGTAACACTCCGTCTCGAAGTACATCGGAAATTTCTCAAATTTGACCCAGGTTGACCAGATTTGACCATCATTGACCGAGAAGGGATCAAATGTTGACTTTTTGTTTCCGGTGGAATTTCACATTGACCAAGGTCCCGTTACGTAGTACACATTGGCATAAGTTCATAGACTAGTAGCACGTCGAAAACGGTGCTACGGTTTGAAAGTTATGAGCAAAATAAATTGAGGTCCAAATTGTCCAAGGGTGCCTAGTTGACTTTTTATTTTTGGAGATATAAGCTTTGACTCATGTGCGAATGTGAATTACTCATTGATACGAGTCCGTAGACTGATTTGGATTTTGTTGAAAAATTATGGACCTGTAAAATATTTCAAATACAATATTATTTTAATATTATTTTTAAATATATAAACAATGTAACACGTGTGACTTAATAAAAGATACCATGTGTCACAATGAGAAGATGCCACATGTCACCATATTAAATATTATATTATCTTAATATTATTTATTTATTTATTTATTTTTTTTATTATTATTATTTAAAAAAAAAATTTCTTTTTTCCTCACGTGGGGAAACACCCACGAAAATTTCTTTCTTTTTTCTTTTTTCTTTTCTTTTCTTCTTCTTCTTCCTTCCTTCTCCCTCTTGGCTTCACCCCGTTTCTCTTTTTTTTCGATTATATGAAGCCACATGCATCTGATGGGGAGGAAGAGGGGGAAGATTTTGGCCAGCAGCCGGAAAATGGCGGCCAACCATCGTTGGATGCGGCCGGATTGGGCTTCATTGCCGATGACGGCAAGATTGGCTCTGTCGGCAATCCGGCCACTACCCGGCCAAATTGATACTCCTTTCCATCTATTTTGGACCTCCAAAGCTCAATTTTGAGGTCCATTCAGCTCAATTCCTTGTCGTTTGGGAGATACGACAAGTTGAAGTTCGGCAGAAAGCTTCCGTCCACTTTCCGGCCACCTCCGGTCAAGTTGAGTCCAACAGAGATCGGTAACGTATTTCTCGTCCCCTTAGCTTTCTGTTGATACTTTATTTACAAATTTTGGACACCGTTTGTGTTAAACCCCCCGGGTATCGGGTATTATTTATCCGAATAAAATATTAATTTATTTGATCCTGTGTAATATTGTTGTTTTAGGAGCACGTGTGAGCCGTAAAATTGATCCTATGGAGGATCTTGGTTGGATTGCATGCTCGAGGTGAGTGATCCACCTTCAAATTAATTTCGGGAATAAAATTTGTGAATATTTTGTATTAATTGAATATTTGAAATTGATATTCTATGTAATAAATATTTAGTAGATTTATATTTGGAAATTTGATGCTCAATTGAGTAAATCAAAATATTTATATATTAAGAAATATTTTGATCTAAAGAATTTTATGAAATTGAAATTGAAATTATTAATTATTAAATTAATTTGTTGGAATATTTCATAATTGAATATTTCAAAAATATGTTTATGTGTTCGATATTAAGAGAATTTCTATTTATAATTATATTGCCAATTTATAATGTTTTTAATATATATTTTGGTGCCAAAAGAATATATTTGAGAATTTAAAAAAATTTTGGTTTTGATTTATTTTAATTATTGCTATAGTTATTATTCAATTATTGTGCACAATTATATGAATTAATTATATATATAATTTATATAGTTTTCATATTATTGATTTAAATCGATTTTTGAGAATTTGAGAAAAATATGGATTTAAATTATATATTTCAAAAATATTTATGCATTGAAATATTAATGGCTTGACCTTATGCCATTGAAAAATTTGTATAGTCAAAATTGATGGATTTGAACTTGATGGATTTATAATAATGATTTAAAAGAGAATGTGGAAAATTACGGGTTTAATTGGATTGAATAAACCCGATGATATTCATGAAATTTTAAGATTTTGAAAAATATTGATTTATGATTTACGAGTTTTTAGATACACGTACTGGTGTTCTGTGTATATGGATGTTATTAGTGCACACATGGATATGACTAGCGCGTAGGTGGATGTGAGTAGCATGCAGGTGATTTATGGGGTTGTCCTGTGGTTGCCATCGGATGAGGGTAGACCACCTCTCCATGGCCGGGATGCCTGTAAGCAATGGCGCGGTGGGACGCCACGCGACCGTATGCCGGTTACTCTCTTTAACCTCTTGTCTGGCGGTGCTTGGGACGTTGGGTACAATTGGCGCTACTAATATATAGTGGGTTTATCAAATGGTTTTCAGAACATGGATTTCAAATCTAATATTTTGAAATTGTATTTTAATTAAGAATATATTTAATGTTGTTTTTATTATTGATTTCAAATGGAGATTTTAATTTGATTTAATTTTTCCAATGCTTAATTGTTCAATAAATTGATTTATTTTAATTACTTAATTATTCTATGAATTGTTTTAATGTGAGTTTTATTAATATTTCGGTATTAATTGTTATGACATGCATTAATTATTTAGTAATTGCTACAAGTTATTTTTATTTCTATTTGTTTCATTATAAATTTTGGATCCTTGAATTTTCGTGTTTTATTGCAAAATTATTGACTACTTGTTTTCCTTGGTTTTCGGGGCATACAAATAGTGGGTTTTGTGAAAACGTTTTAAAAAGGGAAACTTTTCCAACGGAGTGAATGGTGAGAGTTTTGAAGGAAAATATTATTTTCAATTAATTATCATTTATTTATTCGTTGATTATTCTTAACTAATCAAGTATACTATGATTGTTATTATTACCATAATTGTGTATATAGATAGGATCACTCACTGAGATGATTAGCATCTCATGTTTTTAAATTCCGTTCCCCTAGGCCCAGGTTGGGAGACGTTGATCGTCCGGGACGAACCTGATGTCTCAGTTCATTGCCGAAAGTCCAAAAAGCATTTCCTCTTTTTTTCTCTCCATCTTGTATTGCTTCGTCTGTCATTGTATTAATTTCATATTTATTTGTATAATGCTCTGTGTACGGATTGGACAGATATTTGTTTAATTGCTTATTGATTCCATGTTATTATTTTGGAGTGCTGAAAATTTGTCGAAAAAAATTGTAGTAAGGTGGGAGGAATAAGGAGATGTTTCTAAAAGTGTTTTTCGTGCAGGAAAATTTTGTGGTAAGTCCAACCCTTAGGGGAGGTTCTGCCAGATTTTTCATTGGAGGGTCCGGTAGGATTTTCCTGGGATCAGGGTTTGTCTAGGGTTCTGGTGAGAAATTTTGGACGGATCCTGACAATATATGAGGTAGCAATGGTTCATAACATATTGACATATAACTCATGAATCATGAGCAGCTGAGATGGCACCATAATTCAAAAAGTTATAGGAAGTAGTCTTAGTCTTATCGAAGGATCAACATGGTAATCAAACAACCATGAATAATCAAAAGGCTTGTTTCATAAGACATTAATAATCTTATACTCAATGGCAAATCCCTGCACGAAAAACAACATCTTATCACTTCAGCTGGTTCTGCCAAAACATTGATGAAAAACTTGGCCTGCAAGAAGCAAAATAATTTGATTTCCATCAGAAGCATGTATGAGAATTAACATACAAAAGTATAATTCTTATTTGACTTGCTTTGTAGTTGCACCAGACATGAGAAGATCAGTTGTGACCATTCCTGGTTGCAAACACAACAAAAAATTAAAAAGAAACTAAAACATGTAACACATGTGTACAGTGGGCGATAAATGGTTAAATCACATAGTAGATTCTTCTTTTGCTTCTGTTCCTGGTGTATTAATTACAACAAATACAAAAATAGAATAAAATAAAAAATTATAGTTTACTGTTATTCTTGAAAATACTGTCCAATTAGTATTTTTCTTCGAGGTAAAAAGAAGTATAACTACACAAATTATGCAAGAACATACCAAAAGGTTATGCAAAACAACATTTTTGACACCTTGCATCCGCAATCCGCCTGTAAAAAATCAGGAAGCTCTTCATTGTGGAGTTAAAAAGTAATATTTTCAGAAAGAAACTAACTTTGCTTACGTAAGAGAAAAACCAGTAGAGCATGTACCTGTAATGATTTGGTTAAATGTACCACACTGCATTTTGTTGCCCCATATGCAGCAAATCTATGAGAAAAGAAAAACATAAATAAGGAAATATTAAAAAAAATCAGATAAACAGAGAGGAAAAACCATTGTGACAATCACCACAAGTCTTGCTCATTAAGTGTACGGTAATAGTATACACTATACCACAAAATACAAGTGAATCATGATTTCATAATTCTTGCCAATTAGTTCCCACACTAGCATTCAACCATGTGCATCATCTAAGACCTAAGTCGTAAAAGATTCAAAGACGAGCTATTTTAGGCCAAATACGGAGTGTCTGGGTGGTTATGATAGACACAAAGCTAGTTTATCTTAATGGCCTTTGATGAGGTGTTTGGAGTGAAAGATTGCAGCAGGATCGAAATTAAAATGAAAGGACACTACCATCTGATGCAAGGATTTATGGTACACATGAGATGCTGGAGGCAAAGGATAACATAAACCAAATCTTTCTTCATAATGTATTACAGTAACTGCAAACTAAAATGGCACCTTGGGGTTGGTCTTCCATCTGAACCAGCTCCATCAATGTTGAAAATATGCCCCCCTCAGAGGCTGGTTCAACATCCTCTTTATTGCCTACGAGAAGCCAAAAGTCATGGGTGTATATATATATATATATCAGCCTAAAAGAATTGCCAAGTAAAAAGAAAACTTCTCACTACCTCTAAGCAACAGATCATCAATCCAAGAGAATTTGTAGCAACAACTTCACCGTATGTAATGGAACACCCACAGTGATCACATGTATGAGTATAAATGAGGGAAACATATAAATGAAACTGAAACAGAAAAGAAATCATGAAGGGGGGAAAAAGTAAAACATGAAAAAAAAAGGGAAAACGAAAAACTGAAACAGGAAAGAAATCATGAAGGGGGGGGGGGGGGGGGAGTAAAACATGAAAAAAAAAAAGAAAAAAAAGAAAAAAGAAAATGAGACTCACATGATGATGTAAGACAGATAGGAAAAGAAAGAAAATAGAAAAGAAATAGATAGGATTCTAGTGTCACACTAGATTGATTTTAGGAATCACTCCCAAAACCCTAGGCATCACACCTAAGTTTGTTTTGCATCACACAAAACCAGAGAAAATAATCTCATAAAATTCTTGTAATATTGATTAACTCCTCCAAGAATTACAAAAAACCCTATTTATATTAAAAATCATCTAATAACATTAGGAAACTAAAATAATAGGAAACCTAGTTAAATAAGGAAACTAATAACATTAAGAAATTGAAAATAATAGGAAACCTAATTAAATAATAAAATACTCTAATTAAAAATAGGAAACTAAATTAATCTACTAAAATCCTTGAAGATCCCAAATAAGCCCATCTTGTCCTAGATCATGCCAAATTAATGTTTAGGCCTTAGAATCTGTTTTTCCTCTTCTCTGATAAGTTTTCAGAGGTTGCTTCTATCTTGCATCAATTCCCCTTGGCTTAGAAAAACTCGACCCCGGCGAGTTGATGGCATGAAATTAATCATAGAGGTCTTGATTGAGTTTCTGAAATTCTTGGTCAGTGATCCATGTGCAATCTGAAAGTGGTTGATTCTTCCACTTGACAAGATACTGTTGATATCCTCCACCTCTAGTTGATACTATTTGATGATCAACAACATCTTCAATTTCCTCTTTTAATCGAAATGTAGAGGGTAGACTTGCTGCCTTGCTACCACTTGCTGTATCATTTTCATGTCCCTCATAAGAACTTAGATCCTCAATATTGAAGACATTACTTATACCCATATCCTTTGGTAGATCAAGGACATAGGCATTTGAGCTGATTTTCTTTAAAATCTTATATGGACCAACATTCCTTGAATGTAGCTTCTTATAAGTGCCCCTAGGAAAACGTTCAGGCCTTATCCGAACCATTACCATATCCCCTTCATTAAATTCAGCAAATTTTCTCTTCAAATCAGCATGTGCCTTGTAGCTTTCATTACTTAGAGCAATTTTTCTGCGAATATCATCATGAATTTCTTGAATGTGTCTTCCAAAAGTTTCAGCTTCAGCACTTGGTCTTGCTGCCAAAGGTAAAAGAACCAAGTCAATAGGCTTCCTAGGGAGCATCCCAGTTACAATTTCAAATGGGCTGCGACCTGTGCTCCTATTTATGGAGCTATTATATGCAAATTCTGCCATAGGAAGTATTTGATCCTAACTAGTTATGTGATCTCCAACTAGACAGCGAAGTAAATCTCCCAAGCTTCAATTTACAATTTCTGTTTGACCATCTGATTGTGGATGAAAAGCAGAAGAGAACTTCAATTTGGTATTCATTGTCTTTCATAAGGTTCTCCAAAAATAACTCATAAACTTTACATCTCGATCTAAAACTATTGTCATAGGTAGTCCATGAAGACGAACTATTTTTTTGAAAAATAATTTAGCTACGTGAATGGCATCCATGGTCTTTGAACAGGCAATAAAGTGTGCCATTTTTGAAAATCTATCAACCACAACCATTATGCAATCATGCCCCCTTATTGTTTTAGGTAATCCTAAAACAAAATCCATGCTTAACTCTTTCCATGGCTCATGAGGTATGGGAAGAGGCATATACAAACCTGTATTCTTCTTTCTTCCTTTTGATAATTGACATATTCGACCTCAAGAAATTGTTTTGATAACATCCCTCTTCAAAGTTGGCCAATAGAATCGATCATCAACCATGGCTATGGTTTTATCTTTTCCAAAATGACCAGCTGCCCCTCCACCATGTAATTCCCAGATCATTTGCTCACGTAATGATGTATTAGGCAAACAAAGTTTGGTTTCCTTAAAAAGATAACCATCATGTAGTGAAAAATTAGGATATTCACCTAGCTATCCTCTTGTTAAAGCTGCATGTATAAGGTTGAAATCCTTACAAGAAGGATAATCCCTTTTAAGAGATTCAAACCCCACAACTTTAATTGCCATAGAAGCTAAGATATACACAACTCTACTCAATGCATCAGCAACCTTGTTTTCTGCACCAGATTTGTGTTTGATAAGGAATGAATATTCTTGCAAGAAAGAAATCCATTTCCCATGCCGATAATTCATCTTCTTTTATGAGTTGATGTACTTGAGGGCTTCATGATCTGAAAATAGAATAAACTCATTTGATATGAGATAATGATGCCAATATCGTAAAGCTTGAACCACCGCATAAACTTCTTTGTCATAAGTAGAATACTTTTGCTTAGCTTCATTGAATTTCTCACTGAAAAATGCAATAGGATGCCCTTCTTGACTAAGTGTGCCACCAATTCCCACATTAGATGCATCACATGATACCTCAAAAACCTTCGAAAAATCTGGTAGTCGAAGAATCGGTGCTTCAGTCAATCTTTTTTTAACCTCTTCCAAAGCTTTTGTTGCTGTCTTGGTCCAAAGAAATTGGTTTTTCTTCATACAATCAGTTATTGGAGCCATAATCGAGCTGAAATTTTGAATAAATCTTCGATAAAATGTAGCTAATCCATGAAAGCTTTGTACCTCTTGCAATGAACTAGGAATTGGCCACTCTAGGATAGCTTTAATATTCAAAGGATCCATTTCCAGTCCTCTTGACGAAACAACATAACCCAAGAATACCACTGATGATGTCATAAAACAACATTTCTTCAAATTTATGTAGAGCTTCTCTTGTCGAAGAACTCTCATAACTTGCTGCAAATGTGAAAGATGGTCTTCCCCACTCTTGCTATATATCAATATATCATCAAAATATACTACCAAAAATTTACCAAAGAATGGCTGTAGAATTTGATTCATAAACCTCATAAATGTACTTGGAGCATTTGAAAGACCAAATGGCATTACCAGCCATTCATAAAGACCATCCTTTATTTTGAAAGCTGTTTTCCACTCATCTTCGGGCCTTAGACGAATTTGGTGATATCCACTTTTTAGATCCAATTTTGAAAATATACACGAACCAGCCATCATGTCCAACATGTCATCAAATCGAGGGATAGGTAAGCGATATTGGATTTTAATCTTGTTAATCGCACGACTATCAACACACATTCACCAACTCCCATCTTTCTTGGGTGTAAGCAAAGCAGGAACAGCACAAGGACTTAAACTCTCACGGATGAATTCCTTGGACAGCAACTCCTCCACTTGCCTTTTAAGCTCCGCATGCTCGTCAGGATTCATACGATATGCTGGAAGATTAGGTAATTGAGCTCCTGGTACAAAGTCTATGGCATGCTGAATGTTACGTAAAGGAGGTAATTCACTTGGAAACTCTTCCGGAACCAAATCTGAAAAATCAGACAACAAATTCTGAATCTCTATTGGAAACGTTTGCTTGCTGGTTGCTGTTTCCTTCTTTGTTTCCTTTGCTAGAACAGCATATACAACTCCATTTTTCTTAATTTCTCGCTCAAAATTCTTCTTAGTAAGAATATGTAGAGATTTTTGTGGATTGTTAGAAACCTTACTTGGTTTTTCCACCTTATATTTATCCATCTCCGCTACCGTCATAGGCTTCAACACAACCTTCCTACCTTTGAACATGAAAGAGTAGGTATTTTCTCTCCCACAGTGAAACACATCTCTATCATACAGCCAAGGACGACCAAGAAGAAGATGTGTTACTTTCATCGGAATCACATCACACCAAATTGAGTCATTGTAAACCCCACATGAAAAAGAAACTAGACAGCGTTGGGTTATCGGAATTGAAGTACTGTCAATCCATGCTATTTTATATGGAAGTGGATGCGGTTCAATAGGAAGTTTTAATCGTCCTACCATAGATGCCGAAACAACATTCATACTACTATCACCATCAATGATAAGTTTTTGTGCTTGATTTTCACAACGAACCAACATTTGAAAAATAGAGGTGCGTTTCCAATCTTCCTTCTCATCTTTCGGAATTGAAAGGATACGTCTAACAACAGCATTTAATGAAGTATCTACTTCATCTTCTTCCAAGTCATCAGGATTATAAACTCCGTAGTTGAAATTGTCTTCATCTTCCTCTCTTTGTTGATCAGGTTCTTCATGATGTTGTACATCAAGATGTAGGTTTCTTTTAGGACAATTATATGCCATATGACCAGGTTGTCCACATTTGAAACATTGGTTGCCTTTTCCTCTAAGTTCAGAAGCATTAGGAAAAGGTACCTTGGCCGTCATAGGTTGTTTTGAAGGCTGATTTGCTATAACTCTGTTGCTGCGATTTATATTAGGTCTTTTGAAACTTCCAAGATACTCCTCCAATCCAAAAAAACTTGAAAAGCTTGCTCTAAACCGTAGATAGGTTGTCTTAGTAGCTCCCTCCTAATGTCGGACCTCAAACCAGATTTAAATCTTGCTAATGTTTGCCTTGGATTTTCAAGTAGTTGGCTTCGAGTCTTCAACTCATCAAACTTCTGCATATACTCAACAACTGACAAATTACCTTGCTTCAAGTGGATTGCTTGCTCACATAATTTATCATAGTAATTGGTAGGCATGTATTTTTCCCTAAGCTTAGCTTTCATCTTTTGCCAAGTACCAATGGGTGGTGATCCCATTCTTCTTAAATCTCCTTCAACACCCATCCACCAAATTTTGGCAAGACCTACTAGCTTCATCTTAGCGAACCTTACTCTCCGATCATCATCCATATCATACCAATCAAATACTCTTCAATGGAAGAAAGCCAATCAGCAAACTCAGTTGGATTTACTTTACCTTTGAAATCTGGTACTTCAATCTTTACCCTCTTTGTGATGTCATCAAAAGTATTGTGACGTCCTTGTGCTGATTGCAATATATCTCTCACCTAATTAGGTGTCTGTTGGGCTGTAGGGAAAGGCACTGGAGCAATTGTCTTTGCTGACAGCTTCTCTTGACTTTTATCATCATTGGCTTCAGGATTCTCATCTTGTTCATTGTTGGTTGAAGAACTGCTAGGTTGAGATATTTGGGCTTCAATATTACCAACCCGAACATTAAGAGACTCCACTTGTTCGACCATACGAATAAATAATTCTTCAAATTGATTATCAATTATTCTACCTCTAAAACTCTTTCCAGATCTTGTAGTCATGATTCCTTAATCCAAAGAAACAATCTGATCACCGGATACTATTCACATCGGATTACTGTTCACACTACGGGTTACTGTTCATGCCGAAGAATTACTGTTGACGGAACTGCTTATGCGGCTAGGGTTGGAACCTGGCTCTGATACCAAACTGATGTAGGACAGATAGGAAAAGAAAGAAAATAGAAAAGAAATAGATAGGATTATAGTATCACACTAGATTGATTTTAGAAATCACTCCCAAAACCCTAGGCATCACACCTAAGTTTGTTTTGCATCACACAAAACCAGAGAAAATAATCTCATAAAATTTTTGTAATATTGATTAACTCCTCCAAGAATTACAAAGAACCCTATTTATATTAAAAATCATCTAATAACATTAGGAAACTAAAATAATAGGAAACCTAGTTAAATAAGGAAATTAATAACATTAAGAAATTGAAAATAATAGAAAACCTAATTAAATAATAAAATACTCTAATTAAAAATAGGAAACTAAATTAATCTACTAAAATCCTTGAAGATCCCAAATAAGCCAATCTTGTCCTGGATCATGCAAAATTAATGTTTGGGCCTTAGAATCTGTTTTTCCTCTTCTCTGATAAGTTTTCAGAGGTTGTTTCCATCTTGCATCACATGAGGTCTTCATCTGAAGCCTCTGCCAGTGGTTTATAACTATATGCATTTGATCCTGCATTATTAATCTGCATATTCTCAAGATGCAATCAGATATAATTGAACCTTCCGAAATTAGCACACAGTAAAACTTCAAAAATGAAAAGAACCACAAAGAGAATTGATCGAATGTAATGCAAATCAAATTCCAATTATGTTTTTTTCATGTAAATTGCATGTGTGTGTGTGTGCGCATTTTATGTGAAGGATAACCACACTGAATATCATTATCTACAAGAAAACATTTGGACATCCAGATTTTGGAATACATAAAATTATCTAAAGAAGACAAAATATCAGACATTAATACCCATATATCAATGTATATGAGGTTTATTTGTGCAAATGCAACTAAATCTTTCACATCCTGTCCTTCTCTAACGTCACATTGAGTACCCTGTAAAAAAGGTAATTACTGAGAAACAACAGTTTATATAACGAAGCAACAGCTAATCCAGTAGAGAATTATGAAGGAAAATTATGAAGAAGATAAAATAGAAAGAAATATTTAACAAATATGAAAATAGGTACTTAAGGAGGTACCCACACATGCTAGAAAGAAACATTTAACAAATATGAAAATAGATACTTAAAGAGGTACCTACACATGCTGCTCCCCAAATTCTTGTCTAAGTTGTTGGACAGCTGATTCCACACCATCTGCTGTGATATGATACGACAAAAGATTTTAAGCAATTACAGAAACCAACCATTTGGAAAACTCATGCTTAACTTCTCAAACCACAATTTGTCCTTTCTGACAAGTACATTTGCAAATCTAGTCATCAATTTATATGACAGTGAGATTTCAAATAATAAGGACACAAGGTCAGTTCTCACCTGATCTTGAGCAGATTACAACATCGTCACCTGCTTTTAGAAACTCTTTGGCCAGAGCATATCCTATACCTGATTCAAATACGAGGAATAAAAATAAAGCTTAGAACAGAGCTTTTTGAATAAACAATCTCAATGCTAGTTGAGTGGATAATTCTGTAGCTAAACTTTTCCAAATTATAAATGAAATGTCAATTTTCCATTGCTTACAAAGATTCGTTTGAACTGAAAAATAGAAGGGGGGAAAAAAAAAAAAAGGCAATGAGAAGAGCTACATTACACAACAAGCAATATATGCTAGTATTAAACAACAAGAAAAAAGAGGGAAAAAAGGCATTATCTTTTTCTAAACGAAAATAAAAAAAAGTACAGGACTTTCATATTAGTTCTAAACTTGACTTGT
Organism: Ziziphus jujuba; assembly: GCF_031755915.1. Taxonomy (NCBI): domain Eukaryota; kingdom Viridiplantae; phylum Streptophyta; class Magnoliopsida; order Rosales; family Rhamnaceae; genus Ziziphus; species Ziziphus jujuba. The sequence goes on from NC_083386.1 coordinate 6,541,493, forward strand.
AAAATTTTTCCGGTGATGCGCAGCCAAGCCTAGTCTGTATCTCAGTAGCTTATCACGTCTAGACTAGATCCTTTCATGTACAAAGATACTCATTTCCAATGTTTCATTGAGATATCTAAGTACAGGCATATGGAATTGAAATGAAATTGCTAATGATTTTCCATAATCTGACTAACCACTACCAGAGCTAAAGTAATGTCTGTCTGGTATCGATGTTGTCTGAAATCCCATGGTTGAAATGTCCTGTTTAACTGGTTCTTGACTGCTAGAAACGCTTCTGCTCATCTTTAATTTGGAAAAATAAATATCCTCCTCGGAACAAAGACTTGTTGGATTCAATACAGAAGCAGAACCATCCCTTCTAACAAGGTCAATTGGAAAAAAAAAAAAAGAAAAAAAAAGAGTTTTTTAAAGCCTTTCAACCCTCCAAATACTCAATGAAAAAATAGAACTTTGACATAACTACTTATAACACAATCTGTTTATTCATGAGAATTGCTATAGAAAACAGAGAGAAATTAAAAAACACATAACAATCAGAGTAGTGAAATTGTTTGTGCTAAATTCTCCTCAAACTTCTTATAGCAATTTGAAAACCTACAAAACAATTAGTACTGGAATTTAGATATCAAATCACAGTAACAAAACCAGCAGAAACCAAAAGACTAATACAAAAAAAATTTGGAACTTCATGCAGCAACACAATTAGCAATGGAAAAACAATCCCAAAAGCCAAAAAATGAAAATGGAACCGCGGACCTTTGGTTGAACCGGTAATAAGAACATTGTACGGGGGCAACATAGGCTCTCTGTTGATGCTGGGTTTGGATTCGGACCTTACAGTCAGAGAACTGAAAACCCATTTGCCATACATGCTCATGAGACGGTGAGAAGGAGTTTGGGGGAAAGAAACAGTGGGAAAAGTGCAATGGTAGAGTGAATGACTGGTTTTGGAAGAGAGAAGAGGAAAGAAAGATGGGGAAGGAAGATGGAGGAGAGAAGAACTATTCGTCGCCATTGTCGGAAGCACTGAAAGCTTCACTCGAGACTGGAGAGCCTACCACCAACAGCCTTAGCACACAGAAAATACCAGCTGATAAACTATAAACACGTGTCTCCACATTTCTTGCACGTACTTGCTAATCTGTTTAGTCCAAAATTACCTCATCTCATCCCTTCGATTTTTCGCACGTAACAAGGTAAAGATGATAAGGGCATTTTGGAAATTTAAATGTTAAAGGGGTGTATGAAGCAGGTTTTAGCTGTTTACCTTTGATTGTAGGATATAAAACTTAAAATTTTGCTATGATAGAGAAGGTTGTTTTCTTCAAAATTAATGGGCATTTCACCTGGATTATACATAATTTGAAATAACGTTTTTGTGAGTTACATTTGTTCTCAAATATATACTTATAAATTACCTGTATTCAAATAGCATATCACTATATTAGTGATATGAACATTTTCGTTCAACATAATATAACAGTATAAAAATGCATATAATTTTTTGCTTTCTCCTCAAAATGTCATGTGTCCATGTTACAATAACCCTTCATATCAACTTCATGAACCTTCCAATGAAAATTAATAAAATAAGAAAAAAAAAACATAGATATATAATATGCTAAACAGTCTTCAAAAAAAAAAAGTTTATTATAGCTAATAATTTTGATACATAAAAATTGGTAAAATAATAATAATAATAATAATACACAATTTGCAAACACTTCCCATATATAATCAACTTGATGGCTTCCTATCGAGAATATTAGGTCCATAAGTAGAAAGGTAAATCTCAATAAGAAGAGGGAATTGCATTAAAACAAACAAAGAGACTGGAATACTAGCTAGAGAAATGATTAAAAACGCAGCCCAAGATTTCTTATCATCAAGCATCATGGAAACAACAGCACAGAAAGATATCATCATTGCAGCAATGGATAGGAAAAGTGTGGCAAGACCAATCATGAGCTTCTTAGGCAAAGATTTGAGGAAATCATCTTCAGCATATGTTGAAGTGAGGATTCCCAAGAACATTAAAACTGAAGTAGTGGAAGAGAAAAGTGAGATTGCATCTAATATGATGAAGAGCATGAATGTTTTCCCATCAAGAAACTTTGGGTAACCAGTTTTTTCATCGTTCCCACAAGGAATAGTGAATGTTGCAGCAAACATGATTGTAACAATGAGTGCACCAACAACAGTACATGAAGTTGCTGTCCCTTTCATCCATTTTTCTCTATCAGATAACAATTGTTTGTGTTCTCTTGTAAATAGTTGTCTTGGTGTCAAGAACTCTGAGTTTGTGTATCCATATGTCCATGGAGGTACAACTGACTCCACCGCCTATATATATTTGTTTATAATTAATTTAATTGATAGAAAACTGATATATGCATATACATATATACACATATACATACATACATACATATATACCAGATATAGTTGCTTTGAAAGAGCGAATGTCAAGTTTGAAAAATGAATATGACTCATGCAGACAACAAAATGAAGAGTGGATATCAAGTTTGAAAGAAAAATATGACTCACGGAGTCAACAAACTGAAGAAAAGATGTCAAAGTATAAAGAAGATATGAACCAAATGAGAAAGTTTATACTACAATTTATGGCACAGAACTCTTGCTCTGGTGATCGTACATCGTTTAGTAGATTTTGTTTTCCTCCACCTCCTCCATTAGCTTACTTGTTGATATTTTTTTATTTTTATTTTATTGTAGTAGATTTATAAATTTTAGTAACATATATATATGTTCATATTTACTATTAATGATAAGAACTATCTTATGAATATTTTTATAATATTTATGTTGATAAAAACAACTGGAAAAAATTACTGGGAAATAAAATTAAAATAAAATTTACAAAAATAAATTATTTGCAACATTTTTCAAAAAAATTTAAAAAAAAAAGGTTGGAAAGACCTTTGCCGATGGAAGCATACTTTTATCGGTAAAAACAATATTACTGTAAAAAATTTAATTGCTGAAAGACATTTACGACCAAAATACTTTTGTTGCTAAAATAACCTTTTCCAACGAATTCCACTTTTGATGGAAAATTAATTATTGCTGAAATATCTTTGTCGCTAAAATAACCTTTTCTGAAAATTAATTATTGCCGAAATACTTTCGTCGCTAAATAACCTTTACCGATGAATTCCTCTTTTGATGGCAAATTAATTGTTGCTGAGTAAGATTATTCCATCGCTAAAATAACCTTTGCGGACAAATTGACTTTTGACGGCAGATTAGTTATTGCCGACAAAAGATTTTGCAGTGATTATATATTCACCAATAAAAAAATAGTTTTCCTTGTGCTATATTTTGTCGCCAAAATCTTTTACCAACAATTTGAAACTTGATGGAAATAGTTTTTGGCATGACAATTGAATTTTTGTTGGCAAAAGTTCTAGCTAGGAAAAATTAAAAATTTCTCAGTAATTACAATCACAGAGGGGGAATAGGCGATGAAACTGCAACGGATTTTTTTCATTGGTAAAACATTTACTGATGAATTTTATATTTTTTCTGACAATATTGTTATGTCAGTAAAATGTGAATTTCTTGTAGTGTAATATCAAATGTTAGAGCAAAAACATATAATTAGAAACTTTATTTTAACCCTACATGATTCGGGGACATTGCACTTGGGCAACATTAAGTTTCAATTGTTATATATATTATAGTCTATTCATTTTTTTTTTTGGTTAAGGATGTTAATGGTTAAAGGGTACTAAAATAAAAATAAAATTAAACTAATAGAGAATTTAAATTACAATGAAATTAAAGCTAGAGTCTAGAGGGACTAAATAATGACACTGTTATTTATGTGTGATGGCGACTAATGCTAGTCAAAATATCTAGTTGTTCCAAAATGCAATAAATTTTAATTTGAGAATCTAAATTTAAAAATGCATAAATTTAATTTTTTCAAATTAAAGGACACTAAAATATAATTGATTTTTATTTGAATTAACCAATTACTAATTAATGGTTGTTGTTTTTATAAGGACAAGTTAATAATAAGTTAAGCTATTATTTTATTAGACAATGACTTTAAAGTTTAGATTTTTGCTAAAGGAAATAATAGTCTTCCCACTAGATTCTGTCCTTAGAAATACATGGTTATATTAACTATATTTTAAAACATACATCTAAAGAAATTAATATATATATATATATATATATGTAACACCCCATCCCGAAGTATATCGGAATTTCTAAAATTTGACCAAGGTTGATCGGGTTTGACCGTCATTGACCAAGAATAGGTTAAATGTTGACTTTTTGTTCTTGATGAAATTTCACATTGACTGAGGTACTGTTAAAAATTACATGTTATCACGAGTCCATAGACTAGTAGCACGTTGAAAACGGAGCTACGGATTGAAAGTTGTGAGAAAAACAAGTTGAGGTCCAAACTGTCTAAGGGGTGCCGGAATTGACTTTTTGTTCATGCAAAGTTGAGCTTTGAGTCATGCATGGTTGTGAAGTACTCGTCGATACGAGTTCATAGACTAGCGACACGCTTAAATTGGACATCTGGTTAAAAAGTTATGGACATGCAAAGTTTTCCGAATACAATACTATTTTAATATATTTTAACTTGAGTGAACAGTGTGTGCCATGTGTTTTATTTTCCACCAATCCCATGAATGAACAGTATCACCCACGGGTGGCTTTTATTTTGGCCAAAACACGTGAGCCGGGGAAGGAGAGAGAAAGAGGGGAGGGGGGAGAGAGAGAGAAACCCAACCAGCCAACCGCCGTTCATCCATTTCTGACCACCAGAACAGTACACGCGCTACCCCACCTTGATGCCCACCTGAAAACCGGCCGACTAGCCAAAAACCACGGCCAACCGACCGCCGACGCGCCCGGATAGAGACTTTTTTTGGCGGCGGTGCCAATTACTTCAAACCCATATTTCTCTCCATTCCGACCTTTGTTTGCCTCACCGCTAGTCCCGTTGAGTCACCCATTTCCCGATCTACTTTCCCACCAAAAATCACGACTAGTGGCCACCGGATGCGCCGCCGACGGTGACGGGTTCCGGTGACCACGACGGCTCATCGGGAAATCGACTTTCCGGTGAGTTTCCAGTTGCACCGCCCATCCTTTCCCACTAATTCTGACCATTTGAACCCAAATCCAGTGTCCACTTTCCTCAATTCTTAACGGATTATGAGAATTGAATGCCTAAAATCCAAGAGCTTTCCGGCAAGATTTCGGCCACCTCAGGTCCGATCTCTGGGAAGTAAGACCAGATTCGTAATCCTTGTTCCACAAACTTCGATTCGGTATATTAATCATAAATTTTGGTTAATGTTTGTGTTAAACCCCCTGGATACTGGGTATTATTTATCCGAATAAAATATTAATTTATTTGAGTTGTATAATATTGTTGTTCTAGGAGCACGTGTGAGTCGTGGAATTGATCCCATGGAGAATCTTGGTTGGATTGCGTGCTCGATGTGAGTGACCCACCTTCAAAACTATTTTGGGGACTATTAAAAATATATATTTTGTGTTATTTGAAATTATGAAAAATAAATGTGTTTGATATTGTGAGGAATTGATATTTAAAATTTATAATGTCAAATTATGATTGATTAATGTATGTATTGTCACCGAACTATATTTTGGGATTGTGAAAAAAAAAAAATATATATATATATATATACATATGGTGCTAATTGAATTTATGAAAAATGTGCTATATATGTTTAATATTTAAGAAATTGTTATTTGAGCTTATGATGATGATTTATGTTGACTTAGTGCATGTATTGCATCAAAAATTATATTTTGGGTTTTTAAATAAATTATGTTTTAAATTGTTATTAAATTTATTTTTGAATTTATGATGCCAAAAGTTTATTAATTTAAGCATATATTGCATGGAAATCATATATTTGGTTTTAAAGAAGTTATGGATTTAAATTATGATCGATTATTGTTAAATTTATATTATGGAATTTATTGCATATAATAAATGTACTTATACGGATTTAAGCAAATATGAAATTTATGTGATTTTGATACAAATTGATTTTAAGATTTTGAGGAAAATAATTGTATTAAAGTATTGAGTTCAAAATCCGTATTTATATGTTTGATTATTTATAGATAAGGTTTTCATGGTGTTGAAAATTATTATATTTAAATGGATTGATTTGAATTGATGAATTTTAAAGTGATGGATTTATGTTGAGGATTAAAGAAAAAACGTGGGATTGTGAATTTGAAAAATGGTATGATTCCCACGGTGAGTTTTGGAAAAATGGTTATTTTTAAAAATAATATGGTTATTTGTTTTAGACGCACTCATACAGTACTGGTGTTCTGTACTGTGTATGTGGATGAGCGCACAAGTTATAATGTCTCCCGTGAGTTGCCATCGGACCGAGGGCATGCAAGTTTGATATTGGCCATAAGCCGTCCCCCCCATGGCCGGGATGATGGTTTAAGCAGCGGCGCTGTTGGGACGCCGAAGCGACTGTATGCAAGTTTATCACTTTAACCTCCTGCCAGATGGTGCTCGGGACGCTGGGTATCACAGGGCATCACTGGTATATAGTGTGGTGTTTCAAGTATTATTTTTCAGATATAAATTTCAAATCTTAAAGTTTTAAAGTAGCATTTAAATTAAATGTATTTAATTTGTTTTATCATCTATTTCCAATTAGTATTTTCTAAAATGTATTTATTCATATTTTATGTCATTTATTTTAAATTAATGTTTTTAAAATGCATCTTGCCATAAAAATATTATATAGGTTGGTTGAATATTTCAAAATGAATATTATAGTATTTTTCTACCACTTATTTTATATGATTGTTTGTAATTATTTAAATTATATTTTTGAACTGTTTATTTTGATTTATTAAATCAAATTTTATGAATTATATATTGAATTTTACTTTTATGTTATATTTCTTTAATGCAAGTATTCTAAATTTATTTTATTATATTTTATTCGTATTTGGATTATTTAAATTTTTATTAAATTAATTATTCCTTGATTTCTGGGGCATAAAATATTGGGTTTTGCGAAAATATTTTAAAAGGGAAACTTTTCCAACAGAGTGAATGGTGAGGGTTTTGAGAGAAAATATTATTTCCAATTAATTATTAATTATTTATTTATTTATTCTTAATTAATCAAGTGTACTATAATTATTATTACTATTATAATTGTATATTAGATTGGATTACTCACTGAGATGATTAGCATATCATATTTTTAAATTCCGTTCCCCTAGGTACAAGGATTGGTAGACGTTCGTCCGGAGCAAGCTTAATTTTCGTTGCTGTCGTATTGCGAGGAGTTCTCTTTATTTTCATTTATTTCTATTGTAATATTTCTTTCATCCTTGTTGTATAACTTCCATACTTAATTGTACTCTATGAAGCTCTGTATACTGTCTTAGACATTTATTTATTAGTTATGCCCTGATTTCTTATTATTCATTTGAAGTGCTGCAAATTTGTGGAATTAAATTGTAGTAATGTGGGAGGAATAAGGTGGTGTATATAGAAGTGTGTTTTCAGTGCAGGAAAATTATAACACCCCGTCCCAAACCATGTCGGAATTTTTGCACGTTGATCGAGGTTGACCATTGACCTAGTGGGTCAAAAGTTTTCCAGCTGAAATTTCTAGTTGACCATGGTACCTTGGCGAAGTGCATGATGCCCCGAGTTCGTAGACTAGTAGCACGTCGAAAACGGAGCTACGGTTTGAAAGTTATAGGCAAAACAAATCGAGGTGTAAACTGTCCAAAAGGTGCCGGGAGTTGACTTTTTATAGTTGTATAATTTTGTTTTGACTTTTGTATGGTTGTAAAGTACTCGTCGATACGAGTTCATAGACTAGCGGCACGCTTAAATTGGACATCTGGTTAAAAAGTTATGGACATGTGAAGTTTTCCGGATACTGTAATATTTTACTATATCTGGCTTAAGTGCACAGTGACGCCACATGTCGACACCTGAGTGGTCCATGTGGGTGAACAGTGTCACCCACGGTGGCTTTTATTTGGCAAAAACGACGGGGAAGGAGAGAGAAAGAGAGAGAGGAGAGAGAGAGGGAGAGAGAGAATCGCCGGCCACTGGAGTTGTCAAATTTTTCGGCCGATTCTTGCTACACGCATCGGCCAGACGGGAGCGCCTCCCCATTCCCAGCCGAACCCAAAATCTCACGGCCAACCGACCGGCGATGCGCCCGGATCGAGGCTTTTTCTGGTGGGGGCGCCGAATCCTTCAATCGTCGAGATCTCCACATTCCGGCTCCGTTCTTGTCACCGCTGGTACCGTTGGAACCCTCTCCCTTCAAGCTACAAAACCTCCAAAAATCTTGGCCATCAGGCACCGCACGCGCCGCCAGCGGCGACGGTTGCCGGTGACCGCGACGGCTCGCCGGAGAAATCCCTGTTCTGGCGAGTACCCAATCCCGTCTCTGGTCCCTCTCTACTAATTCCAACCCCCTAAATCCAAATCCGGCGTCCTTTTCCTCCAATTCGCGATGGTTTGAGAGAATCGAAGAGTTGAATCCCGAAAGCTTTCCGGCGAGATTCTGGCCACCTCAGGTCTGATCTCTGGGAAGTAAGACCAGATTCGTGATCCTCGTCACTCAAGCTTCAATTCGGTATATTACTCGTCAATTTTGGTTGTCGTTTGTGTTCGTTCCCCGGGTACCCATTTAGGAGTTACCCGATTAAAATATTAATATAATTGGTTTGGTGTATTGTGGATGTTTTAGGTATACGTGTGGGTAGTGAAGTGGATCCTGCAGAGGATCTTGATTGATATACGTGCTTAAGGTGAGTGACCCACCTTGAAAAAATATTTTGGGGTAATTAATTATATTTAATTGATGTTAAATTTATATCTGGAATTATGCTCATGTGGTGAAATTTAATTATAATTGAGGAAAGTTATTATTTTGTAAGTACGTATATGTTTGTTGGTGCTAAATGGAATTTGGGTTATTCAAAAACCCCGATTTTTATTATGGTGATTTAATTGTATTTATTACACATGAGCAAAGTATTTTCATTAATTAATTGTAATTGGATTTTAATATTATTTTTGGGCATAATTGGTGGTTTAAATTTTATAATTATGCCCGTAGAATATTATTTGTTGAACCTCGTGTTACGAGAAAAATTATTTTTATATTGTTATCGATGGTTTCGTACTAGAAATGTTAAAGGAAAATGTGGGATGGTGAATTTGAAAACTGGTATATTTCTCACGGTAATTTTTGAAAAATCGGTACGGTAATAATAAGAAATTTAATAATTATTTTAGAAGCACTCGTACAGTATTGGTGTTCTGGTTGTATATGTGGATTAGCGCGCAAGTTATTATATCTTCCGTGAGTTACCATTGGACCGAGGGCAGGCAAGTTTTATATAGTGCACATAGCCCCCCCCCCCTCCGTGGCCGGGATGACGGTTTCAGCAGCGGTACTGTCGGGACGCCGAGGTACCGTATGCAAGTTTCTCTCTTTAATCTTCCCGGCAGTTGGTGCTCGGGACGCTGGGTATCGGAGGGCATCACTGGTATATGGTGTGGTGCGCCAAGTATAAATTTTTGGATAGAAATTTCAAACCCTAAAGTGTTCAAAAATTATTTATTATATTTTATTACATTTTATTTATAATTGGGTTATTTAATTATTATTTATTAAATTAATTGATCCCTTGGTTTTCGAAAAATATGAATAACGGGTTTTGTGAAAATGTTTTAAAAAGGGAACATTTCCAACAGAGTGAATAGTGAGGGTTTTGAGAGAAATTATTACTTTCAATTGTTTATTATTTATTTATCTATTTAATTGTTGGTATTAATTAAATTCCTTTATTTTTTATATTATTAATATTAAAAGTGTTCAGTAGATAGGGTCACTCACTGAGATGATTAGCATCTCACGTTTTTAAATTCCGTTCCCTTAGGTGAAAGGGGGTGGTAGACGTTCTTCCGAAGCGAACCTAATCTTCGTTGCTGTTGTAGTTCGAGATGTACCTATGTCTTCATTTATTTCAGTTGTAATATTTCTTTCATCCTTGTTGTATTCTATGCTTAATAGTATTTCAGGAAGCTCTGTATACTGTCTTGGACACTTTTGTATTAATTATGCACTGGATTACTGTTATTCTTTTGAAGTGCTGTAAATTTGTGGAATCAATTTGTAGTATTGTGGGAGGAATAAGGGGATGAATATAGAAGTGTGTTTTCAGTGCAGGAAATTGTGGTAAGTCTAACCCTTAGGGGAGGTTTTGCCGGATTTTCCATTGGAAGGTCTGGTAGGGTTTCCTTGGGATCAGGGCTTATCTAGGGTTCCGGTGAAGAATTTTGTACGGGTCCTGACAGTTGGTATCAGAGCATAGGTTCCTATAATCCTAAGGGACTATGCATGGCTGTACAGCCCATCCGTAAATTTCTCCCTTTTTGTAATCGTGCTTAAGTGTCTTTGTTTCTAAACTCTTGTTTGTTTCTTCAGAATTTGCTTCGATGCGTAGGCGGGACGCACGTAGTACTCGAGAACACTCGGCTGAGAGTTTCGCGAGTCGATTGAGCCTTAGGCAACTTGTCTCTCAACTAACTCGAACCTTAGGGGGTTCAAGCTCTAGTAACCAATCCGTGGAGCAAGCTCGACGATTGGGAGCTGTGAATTTCAATGGAAACCAAGGCCCAGCTGCAGCCATGAATTGGCTATCCAGCATGGAGAAAATCCTAAAAGAGGGGATGCAGTGCCCCGACAAAGATATGGTGAGGATCTCTAGTTTCATGTTAGAAGGAGACGCCCGGAAGTGGTGGAAAGTAGAAAAGACTCGCAGAAGGCATACATGGGATCAGTTTAAGGTTGCCTTCACTGCCGAATATTGTCCTACTGCCTATCGTGAGGCAAGAAGGAGAGAGGTCAAGGAGCTGCGACAGGGGAACATGACTGTGTCTGAGTAGGAGAGAAGGTTTCGAGAACTATCCGAATTCTGCATGCACATGATTCCCGATGATCATGCGAAGAAGGTGAGGTTCATAGATGGCTTGAATGAAAACATAGCCTCACCATTGCTGGATCAGTACATCCCACTTATCAGTCCGCCAGGGATGCAGCGCTGGAGCTAGAGAGACAGGTGGAGATGCGCAAACCCTCAAGGTATAGATCATTCGAAGGTTCATATAGTGGGGCACCTAGTCAAGGAGCGTCCAAGAAGACCCATAGTTCAGGCTCATCGGGTAGTGGTGGACCGAGCCCACGAGGTAGATTTCAGTGGAGAGGCAGTTATCGTATGCCCCAGACACCTCGCCATTCGATTAGTGGGGATACAAGCTCGTATCAGCAGTCACACTTTGGTCCTACGCGGATTTGTCCAATTTGTAAGAGGAAGCATTCCGGGCAGTGTCAGATGGATGGTATATGTTTTCAGTGTGGGCAGCCAGGCCACATAAGGAGGGAGTGCCCTTATGGTAGTGGCAGTATGCTAGGGGCAGGTCAGGGAGCACAGCATACTGGTGTATTTCAGGGTCAGAGTTCCCAGGGGAGTCAAGCAATAGGAGGTTCTTCGGGATTGGCCCAACCGTCTGCAGGATCGAGTCGAGGTAGAGGAAGGAAGCCCCAGCAGACAGGTCAAGGTCGAGTGTTTGCTATGATGCAGCAGGAAGGCCGGGCCACACCTGACGTTGTTACAGGTACTTTGAATATTTTTGGTAATGACGCACGTATGCTTATAGACCCGGGAGCAACACATTCATTCATCTCAAAGGAATTTATCACTCGGGTCGGTATGACCCCTACTCCTTTAGGATGTCTATTAGAAATAGCCACTCCTGCAAGAGAATCCTTGTGGCCCAGCCAGTTGATCAAGGAGTGTTTCTTCTGCATCGAAGATCAAGTGATGGAAGCGGACTTAATCTTGTTGGATCTATCCAAACTTGACGTAATCTTGGGCATGGATTGGTTAGCAAGGAACCATGCTTCCGTAGATTGTTTTAGCAAAGAAGTTACATTTAGGAGGCCAGGTTTGCCTGAGGTGGTACTCCATGGAGAAGTTGGGAGGCCTTTACCAAGATTAATATCTACCCTCACCGCCAAGAAGCTACTGAATAAGGGTTGCTAAGGGTATTTAGCTCATGTGATAGATACCCGAGTAAGTGGGGTCAGATTGGAAGACATGCCCGTTGTGAGGGATTTTGCGGATGTGTTTCCTGAGGAGTTACTAGGATTGCCTCCGGAAAGGGAAGTTGACTTTCCCATTGAATTAATTCCGGGTATCGTGCCTATTTCTCTACCACCGTATCGGATGGCTCCAGCGGAGTTAAGGGAGCTAAATGTCCAATTGCAAGATTTGGTAGATAAGGGGTTTATTAGACCAAGCATATCGCCATGAGGAGTTCCAGTGTTGTTTGTGAAGAAGAAAGATGGTAGTCTAAGACTGTGCATCGACTATCGACAACTTAACAAGGTGACCATCCCTAATCACTATCCGTTACCAAGGATAGATGATCTATTTGACCAACTCCAAGGTGCCAAAGTGTTTTCCAAGATCGACTTCAGATCTGGATATCATCAGTTAAGGATCCGAGAGTCGGATATTCCTAAGACTGCCTTTAGGACGAGGTACGGACATTATGAATTCCTAATGATGTCATTCGGACTCACCAATGCCCCAGCAGCTTTTATGGATTTGATGAACCGGGTGTTTCATCCGTACTTGGATCGTTTTGTCATTGTATTTATAGATGACATCCTGATCTATTCTAAGAGCCAAGAAGAGCACCCGAGGCATTTGAAGAGAGTGCTCCAAACTCTAAGGCAGCATCAGCTATATGCTAAATTCGATAAGTGCGAGTTCTGGTTAAATCAAGTGGGTTTTCTCGGACATATCTTGTCAGCCAAAGGTATCTATGTGGACCTTGATAAGGTGAAGGCAGTGTTGAATTAGGAGCACCCTACCACTATGAGGGAAGTATGAAGTTTTCTTGGATTAGCAGGATACTACCGTCGTTTTATAGAAGGGTTTTCGAGAATTGCTGGACCGCTTCATAACTTAACCCGAAAGAAGGTTGAATTTAGCTAGACGGACAGGTGTGAGCAGAGTTTTCAGGAATTGAAGCAAAGGTTAACATCCGCACCTGTCTTAACTTTACCTAATGAGAATGAAGGTTTTGAAGTTTATTGTGATGCATCCCATCAAGGGTTAGGTTGCGTGCTAATGCAGAATCAAAGGGTGGTAGCGTACGCATCACGGCAATTGAAGCAGCACGAACAAAATTACCCTACGCATGACTTAGAATTGGCGGTGGTAGTCTTTGCTCTAAAGAAGTGGAGACACTACTTGTATGGGGCCACATGCCAAATTTATACCAACCACAAAAGCCTCAAGTACATTTTCACTCAAAAGGAATTAAATATGAGGCAAAGGAGATGGATGAAGTTATTGAAGAATTATGACTGTGTGATTGATTATCACCCAGGCAAGGCAAATGCAGTGGCAGATGCTTTGAGTAGGAAGGCTATCGGATCTCTTGCTCACATTCAAGCCATCCAACTACCTCTCATGGTGGAGTTGAAGAAAATGGAGGTGTTAATGCATATGCATCCTTCGAGAGTTCTTATGGCTAGTTTTCAGGTGCGATCGGTGTTAGTGGATCGTATATTGGAGACTCAAATGGAAGATCCTAAATTGAGAACAATTAAGAGCAAGGTACAAGAAGGTCTTGATCCGGAGTTTTCCATAAGGAGGGATGAAGCCCTCGTGTATAAAGGACAATTTTGCGTTCCTGATATTCTAGAACTCAAGAAGGAGATCTTAGAAGAGGCGCATAGCTCGATATATGCGATGCATCCTGGGAGTACCAAAATGTACCAAACGCTTGTTAAGTATTATTGGTGGATTGGCATGAAGAGAGAAGTGGCAGATTTTGTATCAAAATGCTTAATTTGTCAACACGTAAAGGCAGAAAGACGGAAGCCTTCAGGACTACTCCAATCCTTACCTATTCCCATGTGGAAGCGGGAGGAACTCAATATGGATTTTGTGTTCAAGCTTCCCTCTACAACCAGGAGATATGATGGTGTTTGGGTGATCATTGATCGTCTTACCAAGTCGGCACACTTCTTACCAGTACGAGAGCCTTTTTCACCCGAGAAGTTAGCCCAGTTGTTCGTGCAACGTATTATGAGTCTTCATGGAGTACCGCTAGCCATCGTATCCGATCGAGATCCACGTTTTACTTCACGACTATGGCGGAAGTTGGCTGACGCATTAGGAGCAAGACTTAACTACAACACTGCCTTTCACCCGCAATCTGATGGACAAGCTGAGCGTACAATTCAGACATTAGAAGAAATGCTGAGGTCTTGTGTTATGCAATTTCGCAGTAGCTGGGATGAACAATTGCCATTGATAGAATTTGTCTATAACAACAGTTATCAGGCGAGTATTGGGATGTCTCCATATGAGGCTTTATTTGGGAGGCAATGTCAGACACCTTTGTGCTAGAGTGAAGTAGGAGAAGAGAGACTCCTTGCAACCAATAATGCAGTTGGATCTGAGTATTTATGGATGACCTTGGACAAGGTGAAGATCATTAAGGATCGGTTGAAGGTTGCCCAAGATCGACAGAAGAGTTACGCCGATGTGCGTAGGAAGGATTTGGAATTCGAAGTACGAGATTGGGTATTCCTAAAGTTATTTCCATGGAAAGGAGTAGTACGCTTTGGTCGACGAGGTAAGTTGGTGATGCGAATCCACCCGAGACAGCTCGACCAACAACCCGCTGGGGTGCTGACCCATTACAAATGAAGGTGGGGCCGATCACTAGGGCCCAAGCCAAGAAGTTCAAGGACAATCTTGCTGTCTTCATACAAGGAATAAGTCATAGTCAAGAGGGGTTGGCCATATCTAAAGAACAAAGGCCTGTTTTACTCATACAAGCAATAGAAGCCAAAACGGGGTCGGGTGACGTTTTTCGTGACAATAAAGAGGCCGGGTTGTATGAATTGGAACCCCATCTTTATGGGTTTAATTTATATGGAGGATGAGTCATAGAAACCAGCCAAAGCAGCTTCAAAGCCGACCAACAAGGTGGTTTGCGCACAAAGGGAAGGAAAGGCCGGATTTGCTGTTTTTCTTCGCGGGTTTTACTGTATTTTACTGTATTAACCTTTTCTCATACTTCCAAGCAAGGGCAACGTGGGGAACTTCACAATAAGCTTATTTGGCATCCTACAAAGCATAGTGAAGCTGATTTGGAGATCAATTTGGTCAAAGAATAGTCAAAGTCAAATTAGTCAAAAAGCTAGTATTATAGTTTCCTAATTTTATTCTACTTTTTGTTTTAGGAAACTACCTTTACTTTTTAAGTTTTATTTATTTATTTTCTGGATAAATAAGTTTAGGAAAGTTTTTATTTTATTATTTTCATTGTAAATTAATTAATTCCTAAATTCAAAATAAAGGAATTAATTAATCCAAATTAGTTTAGGAATAGGAAAGTTTCGGCCAAGGTAGGATTCTCCATTGTGTGGCCGGTTTTTCCTAGGGTTTTTAGGATTTATGTTGTTTCTTTCAAAGCCTATTTAAAGGCTTATTTTTCATTAATAATATAACTTTGAAACTTTGATTTGATTAAGAAAATACTTGTGAGATTAATTATCTCTTTGTTCTTTGAGAACACCTAAAACACCATTAGAGAATTGGTTGTTTTAGCTTGACTTATCAATAGGTTTTCCATCCCCTATTGTGGCGTCTACATTATACCAAGGTTTCTAACCACAGGTTGGTTAGGGGTTGAGGTCATTCCATTAGAACTTGAACTTAATTAAAGATCCGGGCTAATATAATACGGGTTTAGGAGCAGGTCGTCCTAGGTTCGTATCATTTGGTATCAGAGCTAAATTTTGTTCAGGTTTGATCTATCTTTATTTGCTTTATTTGTTTTTGTGTTATTCTGCAATTTTAGCATTAGGTTAAGGTTGCATCCATCCCATACACGTTCTGCATCTTAAAAAAAAAAAAAAAATTTCATTCCTAGTTGAATTAGGTTTCCTAGTTTTATCGTATTTTTGTTTCCTAATTTGTTGGTTGTCTTTTATCATTGTTCTTGATAATTTTGGTTTTTGTTGATTTTCCTTTGCTGTTTTAGTCTTAAATATTTGCATTCATATATTCAAAAAAAAAAAAAAAAAAAAAAGAAGTTTGCGGCAACATTTAAAAAAAAAAAAAAAAAACTGCACATTTTGTTTATTTGGAGGTCACGGGTTTGGTATTTGTTTTGGAGTTGGAATTGCAATTTTGGTAATTATTCTTGCTACTGCAGTTGTCTGTGTTCTGTGAGTGAAAAAAAAAAAAAAGAAAAAAAAAAAAGAAAGAAGAGGTAAAGTCGAATAAAAAAAAAAAAAATTCAGTTTGTTGGAGTTTGATTTGTTTGCTGGATATTTGTTGGAGCTGCTGGTTTTTGATTATTTATTCAATATTTAAGTTGCTGGGAAATTATTCTTGCTGCTGGATATTTGGATTTTGGGTGTTTAAATTTTTCTGGATTAAAATTAGTTAAAGGAATTGATACAAAATTTGAATTACAAGAACAACAACCAACACTTTTCTATAATTTTGTTTTCTTTGATTTTTGTTCGTATTTGAATTTCTTTTTCTGGAATTTTATTCTTGAACTCATAATCTACTACCATCTGGTGCAGTTTTCAAAAATTCCAACGTTTTCCCATTATTTTGTGATTTCTGGTCTAGAAAGCCGAAAAATTAGGATTTGTTGGATTCTTTCGGTATTGCTTATTTTTTTGCTACTGTCTTGTTGATAAGTTTAATTAAAACATACTAGTGATCTAATTGCTGTTTTGTGGGTGTTTAATTAGAACTTTGAGATAATTCATTGAGTGGAAAAAGGCAAGAGTGTGTGAGCTTAAAAGAGGGTAAAAGCCGAAACTAGTGTGCAAACACGAGTGTCGAGACCTTGTTTGAGTAAAACACGTAAGGGAGTGAATATTGTGAGGATTTATTTTATTTTTTTTGTAGTATTTTACTAACATGGCAGATTCTAGAATAAGAAGAGGGGATCCACCCTTGAGGATCAATGAGGAAGAGTCCGTAGCATTTCATGGCGATGACCGAGCTACCGGAAGTGGAGACCAAGTGGACTTGAGAACTATTTTGGAATCAATACAGCGGATGAGTGCTCAATTTGAGCATGTAAACCAAAGAGTGGGAAGATTAGAAGCCTCACAAGGAAGGCCGAATACAAGAAATAGGCAAGAATTCCATGGAGGACGAGGCCGAGGACGAGGAGGTCGCGAGAGGCCGAGAGAGGAATTTGATGAGGAGCCATTGGACGGTGACTTTGAGGAAGGTATGGACGAAACCTTTGCTGTCCAAGATAGAGCTGGCCATGGGAGATATAGGAGGGAGGATACAGATGAAGATTTGGGAAATATCAAGGTTAATATCCCACCTTTTATGGGTAAAAGTGATCCTGAAGCTTATTTGGAGTGGGAAGAGAAAATGGAGATGATTTTTGACTGCCACAACTATTCGGAAGGTAAGAAGGTGAAGATGGCAGCAATGGAGTTTGGCCATTATGCACTCCAATGGTGGATAAATGAGCAAAGCACCCGAAGGAGGGTTGGTGATGACTTAATTACAACATGGCGACACATGAAAGGAGTCATGAGGAAGCGGTTTGTGCCATCCCATTACCAAAGGTTGCTGCATCAAAGGCTTCAATCTTTGTCTCAAGGAAGTAGGTCTGTGGAGGATTATTACAAAGAGATGGAGATGTTAATGATGAGGTTAAACATGAGGGAGGATAGGGAGGCAACAATGGCAAGATTTCTTGGAGGGTTAAACCGTGACATTGCCAACCAACTTGAATTACAACAATACTTGGAATTGGAGGAGATGTTGCATGTAGCCATTAAGCTTGAGAACCAATTCAAGAGGAGGGGTGTTAGTACACGGTTTGGAGGAGTTTCTAGCAGTGGAAGGACAAGTTCAAGTGGCTGGAAAAACAATTCCACTTATGAAAACAAGTTGAGGCCGAAATTAGGAGAAGAATCAACCAACCGGCCAAGGAGGGAGGTCAAGACCGAATCTGTCCAAGCACTTAGAGGTGAGATAAAATCTGACCCTAAACCTCAAAAATCTAGAGAAATAATTTGTTTTAAGTGCCAAGGAAGAGGACACATATCTAGCCAATGCCCAAATAGAAGAATCATGGTATTAAAGGGTGATGGTGAGCTGGAATCCGCAAGTGAAGAAAGTGGAGCTGAAACCGAGCAAGAGGAGGGTTGTAATGAAGATGAAACCGAACCTGTAGATACATCTAATGCCGAGTTGAGCTTGGTTTCAAGGAGAGTACTTGCTGTCTACAAAGATGAAGAGCAGATACAAAGAGAAAACATCTTCCACACTCGCTGCGAGATACAAGGTAAAATCTGTAGCATGATTATAGATAGTGGGAGTTGTACTAATGTAATAAGTAATCTTGTAGTTGATAAATTAGGCTTGAAAACAATTAAACATCCAGAACCTTATAGATTACAATGGTTAAATGATAGTGGTGAGATGAGGGTAAATAAACAAGCCAAGGTAAAATTTAGTATAGGTAGATATGAGGATGTAGTCTTGTGTGATATTGTTCCCATGATTGCTGGACATATACTATTAGGTAGACCATGGCAATTTGATAAAGATGCTACTCATTTTGGTCGAGAAAATAGTATTGTTTTCAGGTTTAAAGGGAAGAAGGTCAAGCTGGAACCATTATCTCCTAAAGAGGTTTACAAAGACCAATTACAAATGCAACAAAGGAGAGAAGCCGAAAAGCTCAAGGAAAAAGCAAGTATGGCACCAATGGCTTCACCATCTATTCAAGAAGGTAAGGTTGAGGTTTCTGACCAAGGTAAGGTTTCTAAGGTTCATATTGAGTGGAAAGACCAAGAAAAAGCCGAGAGAGAGGTGAGAAAAGAGAACAAACCCGAGAGCATACAAAATCCGGAAATTTCCGCCAATGAGAGCCAAACCGAGGGAAGAAAAAGAAAAGAAAGAAAAGAGAGGAAAAACCAGAATTTTTATTTGAGTTTAGGGGATATTAATAAGGTTATTGAGTGTAAGAAACCTTTGCGGTCATGCTTTACAAAGAAAATTATTTAAATGATCAAACTAACTTTGAAGAACTTGAATTGCCAAGTTCAATGATTTCTCTTTTGAAGGAATTTGGAGATGTCTTCCCAAATGAGATTCCAAGTGGTCTACCACCTATTCGAGGGATAGAACATCAAATTGACTTTGTTCCGGGGGCTGCCATACCAAATAGACCAGCTTATAGGAGCAATCCCAAAGAAACAAAGGAGCTGCAAAAACAGGTAAGTGATTTGCTTGATAAAGGATATATTCGTGAGAGTTTAAGTCCATGTGCTGTTCCTGTTTTGTTGGTACCTAAAAAGGATGGTTCTTGGAGAATGTGTGTTGATTGTAGAGCTATAAATAATATTACCATCAAATATAGACATCCCATTCCTAGATTAGATGATATGCTTGATGAATTGCATGGTGCTTGCATGTTTACAAAAATTGATCTTAGGAGTGGTTATCACCAAATTAGGATGAAAGAAGGTGATGAATGGAAAACCGCATTCAAAACTAAATATGGACTGTATGAATGGTTAGTTATGCCTTTTGGATTATCCAATGCACCTAGTACTTTCATGAGGCTTATGAATCATGTAATGCATCCATTTATTGGTAAATTTGTGGTTGTTTATTTTGATGACATTTTAATATATAGCCGAAATTTAGATGACCATGTGGATCAACTTAGGCAAGTTTTGCAAGTTCTTAGAAAGGAAAGATTATTTGCTAACATTAAAAAATGTGACTTTTGCAAAGAAGAGCTTGTGTTTCTAGGTTTTGTAGTAAGTGCTGCAGGAATCAAAGAGTGGCCGGTTCCTACTTCCATTACCCAAGTGAGGAGCTTTCATGGCTTGGCAAGCTTTTACCGAAGATTTGTCAAGGATTTTAGTACCATAGCAGCACCATTGAATGAAGTTGTCAAGAAGAATGTTGGCTTCAAATGGGGGGAAGTACAAGAAAAATCTTTTAATTTGTTGAAAGAAAAATTGTGTAATGCACCTTTCTTAGTTTTGCCAAATTTTTCTAAGACTTTTGAAATTGAGTGTGATGCTTCGGGTGTAGGTATTGGAGCTGTTTTAATGCAAGAAGGAAGGCCCATAGCCTACTTTAGTGAAAAATTGAATGGAGCTGCCCTAAACTACCCGACTTATGACAAGGAGATGTATGCTTTGGTGAAGGCTTTGGAGACGTGGCAGCATTATCTTATGCCAAAGGAGTTTGTGATTCATACGGATCATGAGTCTTTGAAGCATATCAAGGGACAAGGAAAGCTCAACCGAAGGCATGCTAAGTGGATTGAGTTTATTGAAACATTTCCATATGTGATCCGCTACAAAAAAGGTAAGGAAAATGTGGTTGCCGATGCATTATCCCGAAGGTATGTGCTCTTTTCTACTTTAGATGCTAGATTGCTTGGATTTGAACAATTGACAGAACTTTATGAGCATGATAGTGACTTTGGAGAAATTTTTAGAACCTGTTTGAAACATGGATTTAATAAATTTTACATATTTGAGGGATATTTGTTTAAGGAAAACAAACTTTGTGTGCCTAATTGTAGTATAAGGGAATTATTGGTTCGGGAAGGACATGGGGGTGGTTTAATGGGTCATTTTGGTATTTTAAAGACTTTATCCTTGCTGCAAGAACATTTTTATTGGCCTAACATGAGGAGAGATGTTGAGAGAATTTGTGAAAGATGTGTGAAATGCCGAAAAACAAAATCAACATTGAAACCGCATGGATTGTATAAGCCTTTGCCGATTCCTACCTATCCTTGGATAGATTTGTCTATGGATATTATTCTTGGGTTGCCTAGGTCAAGGACAGGTAAGGATTCAATATTTGTTGTAGTAGATAGGTTTTCTAAGATGGCACATTTTATTGCATGTAATAAAACTGATGATGCATCCAACATTGCTAATTTATTTTTCAAGGAAATTGTGAGATTGCATGGAATGCCAAAAACTATTGTGTCGGATAGGGATGCTAAGTTCTTAAGCTATTTTTGGAAAACATTGTGGGCTAAATTAGGTACTAAGCTTTTATTTTCAACTACTTGTCATCCACAAACTGATGGACAAACCGAAGTAGTAAATAGAACCTTGTCTGCATTGTTGAAAGCATTAATTAGTAGAAATTTAAGGACTTGGGAAGAATGTTTGCCACATGTTGAATTTTCATATAATAGGTCTTTACATTCAGCAACTAAATTTACTTCATTTGAAATTGTTTATGGTTTTAATCCTTTGACTCCATTAGATTTAACACCTTTGCCTTTAAGTGAGCGTGCTAATCTAGATGGAAAACAAAAAGCTGATTTTGTAAAGCAGATTCATGAGAAAACCCGAGCAAACATTGAGAGGAGGACCGAGCAATATGCAAGGGTGGCTAATCAAGGCCGAAAATCAATGGTGTTTGAACCTGGAGATTGGGTGTGGCTGCATTTAAGGAAAGAAAGATTCCCCGAACAAAGGAAATCAAAACTCATGCCGAGGGGTGATGGACCTTTTCAAGTTTTGGAGAGGATAAACGACAATGCTTACAAGCTTGATCTACCGGGTGAGTATAATGTTAGTGCTTCCTTTAATGTTGCTGATTTATCTCCTTTTGCTGCAGGTGATGATTACGATTTGAGGACAAATCCTTTTCAAGAGGAGGGGAATGATGCGAATCCACCCGAGACAGCTCGACCAACAACCCGCTGGGGTGCTGACCCATTACAAATGAAGGTGGGGCCGATCACTAGGGCCCAAGCCAAGAAGTTCAAGGACAATCTTGCTGTCTTCATACAAGGAATAAGTCATAGTCAAGAGGGGTTGGCCATATCTAAAGAACAAAGGCCTGTTTTACTCATACAAGCAATAGAAGCCAAAACGGGGTCGGGTGATTTTTTTGGTGACAATAAAGAGGCCGGGTTGTATGAATTGGAACCCCATCTTTATGGGTTTAATTTATATGGAGGATGAGTCATAGAAACCAGCCAAAGCAGCTTCAAAGCCGACCAACAAGGTGGTTTGCGCACAAAGGGAAGGAAAGGTCGGATTTGCTGTTTTTCTTCGCGGGTTTTACTGTATTTTACTGTATTAACCTTTTCTCATACTTCCAAGCAAGGGCAACGTGGGGAACTTCACAATAAGCTTATTTGGCATCCTACAAAGCATAGTGAAGCTGATTTGGAGATCAATTTGGTCAAAGAATAGTCAAAGTCAAATTAGTCAAAAAGCTAGTATTATAGTTTCCTAATTTTATTCTACTTTTTGTTTTAGGAAACTACCTTTACTTTTTAAGTTTTATTTATTTATTTTCTAGATAAATAATTTTAGGAAAGTTTTTATTTTATTATTTTCATTGTAAATTAATTAATTCCTAAATTCAAAATAAAGGAATTAATTAATCCAAATTAGTTTAGGAATAGGAAAGTTTCGGCCAAGGTAGGATTCTCCATTGTGTGGCCGGTTTTTCCTAGGGTTTTTAGGATTTATGTTGTTTCTTTCAAAGCCTATTTAAAGGCTTATTTTTCATTAATAATATAACTTTGAAACTTTGATTTGATTAAGAAAATACTTGTGAGATTAATTATCTCTTTATTCTTTGAGAACACCTAAAACACCATTAGAGAATTGGTTTTTTTAGCTTGACTTATCAATAGGTTTTCCATCCCCTATTGTGGCGTCTACATTATACCAAGGTTTCTAACCACAGGTTGGTTAGGGGTTGAGGTCATTCCATTAGAACTTGAACTTAATTAAAGATCCGGGCTAATATAATACAGGTTTAGGAGCAGGTCGTCCTAGGTTCGTATCAGTTGGGTCCTTGTTATATCGGGCCTTACGAGATTACGGAGAGGATTGGCCCCGTGGCTTATAGATTAGCATTACCGGAAGAGCTAGCCCGAGTGCACAACGTATTTCATGTTTTGATGCTAAGGAAATATATTGTAGACCCATCACATGTACTCGAGACTCCTGACATAGAATTAAGGGAAGATCTTTCGTATGTAGAGCAACCAGTGCAGATTTTGGATCACGAGGAGCAGGTGCTACGTAACAAGACTATTCCTTTAGTTAAAGTTTTATGGCGGAATCATTTAATCGAGGAAGCAACGTGGGAGCCCGAAGCACAGATGCGTGATCAGTATCCCTGCCTGTTTCAGTGACGTGCGGAATTTCGAGGACGAAATTCTTATAAGGGGGGAAGGTTGTAACACCCTGTCCCAAACCATGTCGGAATTTTTGCACATTGATTGAGGTTGACCGTTGACCGAGTGGGTCAAAAGTTGACTTTTTGTTCCAGTTGAAATTTCTAGTTGACCATGGTACCATGGCGAAGTGCATGATGCTCCGAGTTCATAGACTAGTAGCACGTCGAAAACGGAGCTACGTTATGGGCAAAACAAGTCGAGGTGCAAACTGTCCAAAAGGTGCCGGGAGTTGACTTTTTATAGTTGTATAATTTTGTTTTGACTTTTGTATAGTTGTAAAGTACTCGTCAATACGAGTTCATAGACTAGCGGCACGCTTAAATTGGACATCTGGTTAAAAAGTTATCGACACGTGAAGTTTTCCGGATACTATAATATTTTACTATATTTGACTTAAGTGCACAGTGACACCACATGTCGACACCTGACTGGTCCACGTGGGTGAACAGTATCACCCACGGTGGCTTTTATTTGGCAAAAACGACGGGGAAGGAGAGAGAAAAAGAGAGAGGAGAGAGAGAGGGAGAGAGAGAATCGCCGGCCACCAGAGTTGTCAAATTTTCCGGCCGATTCTTGCTACACACGCCGGCCAAACAGGAGCGCCTCCCCATTCCCGGCCGAACCCAAAATCTCACGGCCAACCGACCGGCAATGCGCCTGGATCGGGGCTTTTTTCGGCGGTGGTGCCGAATCCTTCAACCATCGAGATCTCCACATTCCGGCCTCCGTTCTTGTCACCGCCGGTACCGTTGGAACCCTCTCCCTTCAAGCTACAAAACCTCCAAAAATCTCGGCCATCAGCCACCGCACGCGCCGCCAGTGGCGACGGTTGCTGGTGACCGCGACGGCTCGCCGGAGAAATCCCTGTTCTGGCGAGTACCCAGTCCCGTCTCTGGTCCCTCTCCACTAATTCCAACCCCCTGAATCCAAATCCGGCGTCCTTTTCATCCAATTCGCGATGGTTTGAGAGAATCGAAGAGTTGAATCCCGAAAGCTTTCTGGCGAGATTTCAGCCACCTCAGGTCCGATCTCGGGGAAGTAAGACCGGATTCGTGATCCTCGTCACTCAAGCTTCGATTCGGTATATTACTCGTCAATTTTGGTGGTTGTTTATGTTCGCTCCCCGGGTACCCATTTGGGAGTTATCCGATTAAAATATTAATATAATTGGTTTGGTGTATTGTGGATGTTTTAGGTGCACGTGTGGGTAGTGGAGTGGATCCTGCGGAGGATCTTGATTGATATACATGCTTAAGGTGAGTGACCCACCTTGAAAAAATATTTTGGGGTAATTAATTATATTTAATTGATATCTGGAATTATGCTCATGTGGTGAAATTTAATTATAATTGTGGAAAATTATTATTTTATAAGTACGTATATGTTTGTTGGTGCTAAACGGAATTTGGGTTATTCAAAAATCCCAATTTTTATTATGGTGATTTAATTGTATTTATTACACATGAGCAAAGTATTTTCATTAATTAATTGTAATTGGATTTTAATATTATTTTTGGGCATAATTGGTTTAATTGGTGGTTTAAATTTTATAATTATGCCCGTAGAATATTATTTGTTGAACCTCGTGTTACGAGAAAAATTATTTTTATATTGTTATCGATGGTTTCGTACCGGAAAGGTTAAAGGAAAATGTGGGATGGTGAATTTGAAAACTGGTATATTTCTCACGGTGATTTTTGGAAAATCGGTACTGTAATAATAAGAAATTTAGTAATTATTTTAGACGCACTCATATAGGATTGGTGTTCTGGTTGTATATGTGGATTAGTGCGCAAGTTATTATGTCTCCCGTGAGTTGCCATTGGACCGAGGGCAGGCAAGTTTTATATAGTGCACATAGCCGCCCCCCTCCGTGGCCGAGATGACGGTTTCAGCAGCGGTACTGTCGGGACGCCGAAGTACCGTATGCAAGTTTCTCTCTTTAATCTCTCCGCCAGTCAGTGCTCGGGATGCTGGGTATCGGAGGGCATCACTGGTATATGGTGTGGTGCGCCAAGTATAAATTTTTGGATAGAAATTTCAAACCCTAAAGTGTTCAAAAATTATTTATTATATTTTATTACATTTTATTTATAATTGGGTTATTTAATTATTATTTATTAAATTAATTGATCCCTTGGTTTTCAGGAAACATGAATAATGGGTTTTGTGAAAATGTTTTAAAAATGAAACATTTCCAACGGAGTGAATAGTGAGGGTTTTGAGAGAAATTATTACTTTCAATTGTTTATTATTTATTTATCTATTTAATTGTTGGTATTAATTAAATTCCTTTATTTGTTATATTATTAATATTAAAAGTGTTCAGTAGATAGGGTCACTCACTGAGATGATTAACATCTCACGTTTTTAAATTCCATTCCCTTAGGTGCAAGGGGGTGGTAGACGTTCTTCCGGAGCGAAACGAATCTCCATCGCTGTTGTATTTTGAGAAGTACCTTTGTCTTCATTTATTTCAGTTGTAATATTTCTTTCATCATTGTTGTATTCTATGCTTAATAGTATTTTAGGAAGCTCTATATACTGTCTTGGACACTTTTGTATTAATTATGCATTGGATTACCGTTATTCTTTTGGAGTGCTGTAAATTTGTGGAATCAATTTTTAGTATTGTGGGAGGAATAAGGGGATGAATATAGAAGTGTGTTTTCAGTGCAGGAAATTGTGGTAAGTCCAACCCTTAGGGGAGGTTCTGCCGGATTTTCCATTAGAGGGTCCGATAGGGTTTCCCTGGGATCAAGGCTTGTCTAGGGTTCCGGTGAGGAATTTTGGACGGGTCCTGACAAAAATTGTGGTAAGTCCAATCCTTAGGGGAGGTTCTGCTGGATTTTCCATTAGAGGATCCTGTAGGGTTTTCCTGGAATCAAGGCTTGTCTAGGGTTCCGGTGAGGAATTTTGGACGGGTCCTAACAATATATATATATATATATTTATATTATGTACCTAAAACCATTGTAATTGTAACACCCCGTCCCGAACCATGTCGGAATTTTTGCACGTTGACTGTTGTTTACTGTTGACCGTTGACCAAAGGGGTCAAAAGTTGATTTTTTGACCCGGTTGGAATTCTAGGTTGACTGAGGTACCGTTACGGAGTACATGTTGGCACGAGTTGGTAGACTGGTAGCACGTTGAAAACGAAGCTACGGTTTGAAAGTTATGAGCAAAACAAGTTGGGGTCCAAACTGTCCAAGGGGTGCCGGAGTTGACTTTTTATTCATGCAAGGTGGAGCTTTGACTCATGCATGGTTGTGAAGTGCTCGTCGATACGAGTCCGTAGACTAGCTACACGTCCGATTTGGACATGTGGTTTGAAAGTTATGGACCTGTAGAGTTTTTCAAATACCGTATTATTTTAATATTATTTTTAAACACGTAACGATGTGCCACGTGTGACTTAATGAAGGTGACCATGTGTCACCATGGTGAAATGCCACATGTCAACCATGTTTAAAATAAAATTATTTTATTATTATTTTAAATAATAATATTGTTATTTAATTATTTTTATTTTTATTTTCCTTTTTCTTTTTCTTTTTCTTTTCCTTTTTCTTTTCTTTTTCTTTTTCTTTTTCTTTTTCCCCACGTGGGAAAACACCCCCTTTCTTTTCCCTTCCCTTCTTCTTCCCCGAGCCCGACAGAGGCAAGACAAAACGCACAGCCTTCTCTCTCTCTCTCTCTCCTTTGACTCTCTCACCCTCTCTCTGTTGACCGGCATTTTGATCGGATTTCAGTTGCCGGAATGCCACACGCGCTGGCCACCGGGGAAGCCCACCTTGCAGCGATCTCGACCCCCAAATTTCCCGGCTTGTCGCCGCCGGGCGCGCCCAGATCGGGCCGGTGAAGCCGGCGGCGGCCGGTTATGTTTTTCCGGCGATTCTCGCCGTTTCCGACCAAACCAGCCCGACCCAAGTTTTGTCCCACCATTTTCGACCCCTCTGAGTCCATTTCCGGGGTTAGATTGCCCAAAATTTCCACCGTTTGAAAGATCCCTCAAGTTTAAAACCGGCTGAAGCTTTCCGGCCAAATTCCGGCCACCTCCGGCGGAATTGGGGTCGATGGAGACCGGTAATGCGCTCCTCGTTCCACAAGCTTCGATTTGGTATATTATTCGCCTATTTTGGTTAACGTTTGTGTTTGACCCCCCGGGTACCGGATATTATTTACCCGATTAAAATATTAATTTATTTGACTGTGTGTGAATTGTGTTCTAGGAGCACCGGTGAGACGTGGAATTGATCCTATAGTGGATCGTGGGTTAATTGCGTGCTCCAGGTGAGTGGCCCACCTTTAAAAATATTTTTGGGGTAATTAATTGTATTTATGTGGTATTAAATTGATATCTGTAAATTGTGCTCATGTGGTGTATTTTAAATATAATCGGGAAAAATATTATTTTATATATATGTTTATCCATTGGTGCTGAATGAAATTTTGGGGTCATTAGAAAATTCCCGATTATTATTTTATTGTGATTAAATGGTATTTATTACACATGAGCAAATATTTTCAGTAATTGTTTGTGTCTGGATTTTACATCATTTTTGGGCAATTAATTATGTTTAATTGGTATTT
Organism: Ziziphus jujuba; assembly: GCF_031755915.1. Lineage (NCBI taxonomy): Eukaryota > Viridiplantae > Streptophyta > Magnoliopsida > Rosales > Rhamnaceae > Ziziphus > Ziziphus jujuba. The sequence continues at coordinate 6,569,469 of NC_083386.1, forward strand.
AAATTGATATTTAAATTATGCTCATGTGGTGTGATTTAATTATGGTTGTATTGTGGTTTAATTTATTTATTATGCATGAGCAAAGTATGTTTCGGTATTAATTGTACGTGGTTTTAAGTAATATTTTTTTTTTGGCATAATTGGGTTAAATATTTTACGAAAATATTTGTTTAACGTTTATAAATTATGCTCGCAGTATTTTTATGGTTGTATCTCGTACTTTGAGAAAATTGTGGTTTGTTGGTTATCAATGCTTCGTACCGGTTTATTAAATAAAAATATGTGGGATGGTAAGTGTGAGAATTTAATGTATTTCCCACGGTAATTTTGGAAAACGGTACGGTTGGTTAATAATGTTCATTTTTAGACGCACTCATACAGTATTGGTGTTTTGGTGTATGGACACGTGTTAGCGCGCAGGTATTATGTGGTTTAGCGCGCAGGTATTATGTGGTTTAGCGCGCGGTTATTATTTCTCCCGTTGTTGCCATTGGACCGTGGGCAGGCAAGTTTGTTATTGGCCACAGCCGCCCCCCTCCTTGGCCGGGAGATGGTTTCAGCAGCGGTATTGTCGGGACACCGAAGTGCTGTTGCAGGTTTCTCTTTTTAACCCCCCCGCCAGTCGGTGCTCGGGACGCTGGGTATCGGAGGGCATCACCGGTATATGGTGTGGTGCATCAGGTGTAATTTTCAAATAATGTTTCAAACCCCAAAGAGTACAAAATTATTTATTATAAATTATTACAGTTTATTTATATTTGGGGTATTTATTTATTTATTTGTTGTTTATTAAATTATTTGGTCCCTTGGTTTTCGGAAAGTACGAATATCGGGTTTTGTGAAAATGTTTTAAAAGGGGAACATTTCCAACGGAGTGAATAGTGAGGGTTTTGAGAGAAATTGTTACTTCAAATGTTTATTTAATTATTTATTTATTTAATTGTTCGGTATAGATTAATTAAATTCTTTTATTTTTTATATTATTAATATTAAAGGTGTACAGTAGATAGGGTCACTCACTGAGATGATTAGCATCTCACACTCTTAAATTCCGTTCCCCTAGGTCCAGGTTGGAGACGTTGATTGTCCGGGGCAAGCCCAACGTCTCAGTTCGTTGCCGAAGGTTCAAGAAGTTTTTCTTCCCTTTTTCCTCTCCATCCTGTATTGTTTCTTATCTGTCATTGTATAAATTTCACATGTTTTTTTATAATGATCTGTATACTGTATTGGACGTGTAGTTGTTTTATTTATGCACTGGGTTGCTGCTGTTGTTATTTGAAGTGCTGAAATTTGTGGAATCAATTTGTAGTTTGTGGGAGGAATAAGGGGATGTTTTTAGAAGTGTGTTTTCAGTGCAGGTAATTTTTGGTTAGTCCTACCCTTAGGGGAGGTGCTGCCGGATTTTCCGTTGGAAGGTTCGGTGGTATTTCCCTGGGATCAGGGCTTGTCTAGGGTTCCGGGGAAGGAATTCTGGACGGGTCCTGACAGTAATTCTCTCTGCATTTGTAAAGCAACTCCTAAAATACGATCAAGTTGCGGGTGAGGCAACAAGGAGCCAGCCATATGTAGTATGCTATTTTTATCATCATCTATATAATTTGTTGCCACTAATTTGGAGCCAAGTTCATGAATAAGGCTAAAAATTTTTGCTTGGCGACAATAAACTGCAACCATAAATATGTTCCTCCCATGGATATCGTAGGCCTCCCCTAGATCAGGAATCGATTTTAAAATACTTTGAACAAATTCAAAATTTCCCTCTTTCACAGCTTGAAGAAGTGCAATTATAATATCAGATCTTGATATTTGGGTTCCGTCTAATTTTTTTATTTCTTCGCACGTTCGCCATAGAAGTTCAGAGGTTTGAATGTGGATCAATTTCTTTTCATACATATTCTTGAATCTTGTGTAATTATCAATAATGAAAAAAATTATTTTAGCTATTATTGGATGTATAAAACATAAAAACAAATAAATAAATGGGAGGAAGAATTTAAACAGTAATTGTAATAATAAAAATTGAATACAACTAATTAATTACCTAAAATGTCGAAGTGCATTGCGACTCTTTGTAATGACCAAACTTCATCATGTAATGCCTTATCTGTTGATTGACTAATGGCTTTGAATTAATAGTATATTCAGAAGAAATATTGTTACAATTATAACAACAAACATTTATTGAGCAAATTTCTAACAAGCTTCAATAACAAATGGAGATCTGTAGGAGAATTATATATAAGCTATCGTGCAAGATTAACATATATGCCTAACCTTTCAATTTTATTTTTTATTTTTTATTTTTATTTTTTGATATTGTAACTGTAGGGAATTAATTCAAACTCTGGATTATTGTACAAGTGGAAACAATGGTTTTTGCCACTCTTTTGTATTCATAGACAAGTTCTTAATATCTTTGACTTAATTTAAATCTTCAATGTTATTTATAAGGCACTTAATCTCAGATGCTCATGGATATTAATTGAATATGTACTAAAACTAGAGCAGTTTGTAGAAGTTACCTGCAGGGAATTATGTCGAAGTTTCTCAAATATATAGTTTTGCACTAATTGTACACGTGCTTCAACCTAATTAATCTAAACTAAAATAACGTGGGAAATTTGGCATACCTGAGCTCATATTAGTAATGGTGGGGAATTTTGTATATATCTCTTTAATGATGCGGTCTCCATCTATAAATATAGCTATTGAAAACAAAGGAATGTATTAATATCAATGTCATACACATATATTTCTATAGATATAAATTATATTCTGTATTAATTAATATAATATGTACTAACATTCATATATCCATTTTTGCCAAAATTTGAATGGACGTCCACTTGGATATATTGCGATGCACAGGACTACGAAGTGTAGACGTATGAATAGTTGTGGCCAACTGTGGACAACGCTGCAGAAGATGCAAAGCAACATCTACATTGTACATATAAAATGAGAATTTTTTAGAATCACCATCCAAAAAAAAAAAAACAAAAAAAAAAAAAGAAACACTACAACAACAATAATCATTTGTACCACAATTGTCAAACACTATATATGTCACATATTAATAAATATAAGATATGATAATGTGAGTCTGACTATATATAATGTGTATATATGTATTATACTCTTACCATAACATTTTCCAATTATTGCTTGGTTTATGAGCCCAACAGCATGTGCACGATTGCCGTCCGATGCTAGTAAATCTTCTATTGGTGTAATTGAGTATAGATAACGACCCATTTCAATATGATTAACACGAAAGGCCATTACCAGCGGCATCACCTCCCCTTGATCAACCACGATTGGTGATTTCTTGTTCTTTTGAATCATGCATTCGGCTATTTTGATATTTGCATTGTAATAAATGGCCGCTGTAAGAGCTGTAATACCAATTGAGTCTTTCATTTCCAAGTCTTTTGGTGACATTTTCTCCACCAGTACTGTCTCCACAATTTCTGTATGTCCGGCCATGACCGCAACATAAAGGGCCGTCCTCCCTGTAAGTGTGATTATTGTTCTTACTGCTTTTGGGTGTTGCGTAATGAATTCCCTTGTAGCATTTCGGTCTCCATCTTGCAGAGCTTTGTGAAACCGTTCGTGTTGTTGGTATTGATCATTTGGAATATTCACTATAATACAAAAAATACTGTATTTATACAATGACAATTTAATTTAATATCAAAGCAAAAATCCATAATATTCAATTTTCAAAACTTAATAATTTCTGTTAAAAACATTTGGAATGGCTCAATTTAGCACAAAAGATAGTCATAGTGGCTTACATGAGAGAGAATGGTAGAAAAAATATACTTGTATAATGATAATAACTTGCCTTGCCTTTTAATATCGTAATCTTTTATATGAACGAGTTTAACTCAATATAATTATTTAAAATTATGATGAAAAGTTTCTTTTAAATACAAGTTAGTTAAAAAAAATATATCAAATATTATACGAGATTAAATGGTCTTTGTAATACATGTTAGTAAAAATGGAAAAAAAAAAAAAATAAAATATTGTACCTATGTCATGGAAGATTAAATGATCGATCTTTGGGTTCTACAGGCTTGTATTGTAGAACAAAGCTTAGAACAAAGCTTTTTTAAGTATAGTTGTTGAGTACATGAATTTATTGAAGTTCACTATTGTATTTTATTATATAATCTTTTATATGAACAATAGTTTATATAATAGTTTTCTTCACTGTTATATAATCTTTTATATGAACAGTAGTTTTCTTCACTATTGTATTTTATTCTAAGTTATTGAAGTTCTTTCTAGGCATTAAAAAAAAAAGCTTTTTAAAGTTGTTATTTTTGTTATTCTTAAATATAGTCGTCGAATTCAAAATTCGATTACCATGTATTATTTTATTTTATTTTATTTTTTGTTTTTACTATTCTTTCTCAAATTTAGAAATGGCTCGCTCGCAATAATTTTTTAGTTATCCAATCAGCGCCCACCTCTCAACTGTTTAATCTTTTATATGAATTTGTTTAATTCAATAGAATTATTCAAACTTATGATAAAAATTTGATACAAATATACAAGTTAGTAAAAATAAAAATAAAAAAATCAAATATTATACCTTTGTCGTCGTCTTCGGACTCTGATTGAGGCTTGAATTTTCCTTCCAAAATATCCCAAGCTTCTTTGGCAGAAGTTATATTTCTGATCTCAGAGAAAGCATCTGCGTTGCAAGATATTTGGATAACATGGAGGGCGGAGGCGTCCTTGGACCTCTAATACTTGAATTCATCACCATCTTCGGGTTTTGGAGGTTCATCCATGGATTCCACAATGTCCCAAAGATCTTCACCCATCAAGTAGGTTTTCACCCAAACGCTCCAATCCAGGTAGTTTTCATTGTCAAGAAGTTGATGAACAATTCCAGCTGGGACAACACCTTGACGACTCATAATTCTAAAAATCAAATTTTGCTAATAAAAAAAATTATGTACAATCCGTCGTCGTGAAACGCCATTAATTAGGAAAGCAACCTTCCCCAACATATATATATATATATATATATTTAATTATAAATTACGTGTATTCAAATAATACATCACTATATAACATATCATTATATATGAACATCCTTATTCAACATTCCATAACAGCATAAAAGACATATTTTTAACTTTCTCCTCAAATGTCATATGTTCATGTTACAATAACCCTTCATAGCAACTTCATCAATCTTCCAACGAAAATTAAATAAAAAAAGAAAAAAGAAAAGAAAAAGAAGATTATGTGCTAAACAGTTTTGAAACAAAAGTTTATCATAGCTAACAATTTTAATACATGAAAATTGATAAATAATAATAATAATAATACATAATTTGCATACACTTTCCATATATAATCAACTTTATGCCTTCCTATCAAAGATATTAGATCTATAAGTAGAAAGGTAAATCTCAATAAGAAGAGGAAATTGCATCAAAACACACAAAGTAACTGGAATACTAGACAGAGAAATGATTAAAAACGCAACCCAAGAATTGTTATCATCAAGCATCATGGAAACAGCAGCCCAGAAAGATATCATCATTGCAGCAATAGAGAGGAAAAGAGTGCCAAGACCAATCATGAGCTTCTTAGGCAAAGATTTGAGGAAATCATCGTCAGCATATGTTGAAGTGATGATTCCCAAAAACATCAAAACTGAAGTAGTGGAAGAGAAAAGTGAAACTGCATCTGATACAATGAAGAGCATGAATGTTTTGTCATCAAGAAACTTTGTAACCAGTTCTTTCATCATTCCCACCAGGAACAGTAAATGTTGAAGCAAACATGATTGTACCAATGAGTGCACCAACAACAGTACATGAAGTTGCTGTCTCTTTCATCCATTTTTCTTCATCAGATAATAATTGTTTGTGTTCTCTTATAAATAGTTGTCTTGGTGTCAAGGCCTCACGGTTTGTGTGTCCATATGTCCATGGAGATACAACTGACTCCACCTTTTATATATATATATATATATATATAGAGTAAGAATATTTGTTTGTTATTAATTTAATTGATAGAAAACAGATATATATGTATATAGATACATATATATATATATATATATATATCAAATGTTATAGCAAAAATATATAATTAAAAACTTTTATTTGAATCCTACATGATTTGGAGAAGTTATATTTCAGGGCCCTCAAGTTTCAGTTGTCATATATATATATATTTTAATCAAATCAAATTTTTTTTTTTTTAGGTTAAAGATGTAAATGGTTAGAGGGTACTAAAATATAAAAATTTTAAACTAGTAGAGGGTTTAAATTACAATGAAATTAAAACTAAAAGTCTAAAGGAACCAAATAACAACAAGTTGTTTATGTGGGATGAAGACGAATACTACGCAAAATATCTAGTTATCCCAAAATGCAACAAATTTTAATTTGAGAATTTAAATTAAAATGTTTTAAATTTAATGATACAAATTTAACTATTTCAAATTAAAGGATATTAAAATACAATTGATCCTTATGTGAATTGGTTAATTACTAATTAATGGTTGTTGTTTATATAAGAACAACTTAATAACAAAGTCATTATTTTATTAGATAATGATCTTAAAATTTAAATTTTTATTAGAGAAAATAATAATTTTCATATTAGATTGTGTGTTTAAAAATACATGGTTATATTAAATACATTTTAAAACATATAGCTAAAGAAATTAATATATCTATATATATACATGTCAGGACCCGTCCAAAATTCCTCATCGGAACCTGAGACAAGCCCTGATCCCAGGAAAACCCTACCGGACCCTCCAATGAAAAATCCGACAGAACCTCCTCTAAGGATTGGACTTACCACAAAATTCCCTGCATTGAAAACACACTTCTATATAAATACCACTTTATTCCTCCACTTTACTATAATTTAATTCCACAATACACAGCACTTCCATAAATTAAACAGGGAACTAATACAGTATTTAATAAAATGTGTCCAATACACTATACAGAGTATCCTAGAGTACAATTAAGTATGGAAGTTATACAACAAAGGATGAAAGAAATATTACAATAGAAATAAATGAAAATAAAGAGAACTCCTCGAAATACGACAGCAATGAAGATTAAGCTCGCTCCGGACGAACGTCTACCAATTCTTGTACCTAGAGGAAAAGAATTTAAAAATATAAGATGTTAATCATCTCAGTGAGTGACCTTATCTAATGAACAATTATAATAGTAATGATAATTATAATACACTTGATTAATTAAGAATAAATAAGTAAATAAATAATAATTAATTGAAAATAATATTTCCTCTCAAAACCCTCACCATTCACTCCGTTGGAAAAGTTCCCCTTTTAAATATTTTCGCAAAGCGCAATCTTTTATGCCCCAAAAAAAATCAAGGAATAATTAATTTGAAAAGAATTTAAATAATCCAAATACGAATAAAATATAATAAAATAAATTCAGAATACTTGCATTAAAGAAATATAACATAAAAGTGAAATTCAATATATAATTCATAAAATTTGATTTAATAAACTAAAATAAACAGTGTCAAAAATATAATTTAAATAATTACAACAATCATGTAAAATAAGTGGTAAAAATATTATAAAATTCATTTTGAAACATTCAACCAATCTATATAATAAAAATACGGCAAGATGCATTTTAAAAACATTGATTTAAAATAAGTGACATAAAATATGAATAATTATATTTTAGAAATTACAAATTGGAAATAAATGATAAAACAAATTAAATACATTTAATTTAAATACGATTTTAAAACTTTTAGAATTTGAAATTTATATCTGGAAAATAATACTTGACGCACCACACTATATACCAGTGATGCCCTACGATACCCAGCATCCTGAGCACCGTCCGGTGGGAGGTTAAAGAGAGAAACTTGCATACGGTCGCTTTGGCATTCCGACAGCGCCGCTGCTTAAACCGTCATTCCGGCCATGGAGGGGGGCGACTTATGGCCAATATCAAACTTACCTGCCCTCGGTTCGATGGCAACTCACAGGAAACATTATAACTTGCGTGCTCATCCACATATACATTATAGAACACCAATACTGTATGAGTGCGCCTAAAACAAATAACCAAATTTATTATTAAAATACATAATTTTTTTCCAAAATTCACCGTGGGAATTATACCATTTTTCAAACTCACATTCCCACATTTTTCTTTAATATCTCCAGCATAAATCCACCAATAATAATATACAAATAATTTTTCCCCAAATCATAAAATCAATCAAATAATATTTCAAGGGCATAATTATATAATTTGAAACCACCAAACTTAAACCAATATTTTTCTTGAAATATTTAAAATCAAATCATGCCCAAAAATAATATTAAGATTCAAGTACAATTAATTAAATGAAAACACCTTGTTCATGCATAATAAATACAATTAAATCACACTAATAATAATAATCAAGAATTCCTTAATAAACCAAACTTTTATTTAGCATCAATAGGCATATATATATATAAAATACAATTTTACCACAGTTACAATTGAATTACACCACATGAGCATATTTTCTAAATATTAAATTAACACAAAATGAATATAATTAATCACCCCAAAATAGTTTAAAAGGTGGGTCACTTACCTCGAGCACGCAATCCAACCAAGATCCTCCATAGGATCAATTTTACGGCTCACACGTGCTCCTAAAACAACAATATTATACAGGGTCAAATAAATTAACATTTTATTCGGATAAATAATACCCGGTACCCGGGGGGACTAACATAAATGACAACCAAAATTTATGAGTAATATACCGAATCGAAACTTGTGAAACGAGGATTACGAATCTGGTCTTACTTCCCGGAGATCGGACCCGAGGTGGCCAGAATCTCACCGGAAAGCTCTCGGATTTTAGGCCTTTGATTCTCACAATCCATTAAGAATTGAGGAAAGTGGACACCGGATTTGGGTTTAGAGGGTCGGAATTAGTGGGAAAGGATGGGTGGGGTGATCGGAAACTCACCGGAATTGGGTTTTCCGATGAGCCGCCGTGGTCACCGGAATCCGCCATCGCCAGTGGCGCATCCAGTGACCACTGGTCGTGATTTTTGGAGAAAATGTAGATCGGGGAATGGGTGAACAGATGGGACTGGCGGTGAGGTAAATGGATGTCGAAATAGGAAGAAATCTGGGTTTGAAGAAATCGGCACTACCGCCGAAAAAAGTCTCGATCCGGCCGCATCGGCGGTTGGTTGGCTGTGATTTTTGGCTGGCTAGTCGGTTTTCAAGTGGACTTCAAGGTAGGGTGGTGTGTGTACAGAAAGGGTGGCCGAAAAATGGCAAATCGGCAGTGGCCGGTTGGGTTTCTCTCTCTAGCTCTCTCCTCCCCTCTTTCTCCCTCTTCCCCCCGGCTCACGTGTTTTGGCCAAAATGAAAGCTACCCGTGGATGACACTGTTCACTCACGGAATTGGTTGAAAATACGACACGTGGCACACACTGTTCACTCAAGTAAAAATATATTAAAATATTACGATATTCGGAAAACTTTGCATGTCTATAACTTTCAAACCACATGTCCAAATCGGACGTACCACTAGTCTATGAACTCATATCGATGAGTACTTCACAACCATACATGAGTCAAAGCTCAAATTTGCATGAACAAAAAGTCAACTCCGACATCCCTTGGACAGTTTTGACCTTAACTTGTTTTGTTCATAACTTTCAAACCGTAGCTCTATTTTCGATGTGCTACTAGTCTATGGACTCGTGACAACATGTAATTTTTAACGGTACCTCGGTCAATATGAAATTCCATCAGGAGCAGAAAGACAACATTTGACCCCTTCTCAGTCAACGACGGTCAAACTCGGTCAACTTTGGTCAAATTTTAGAAATTCCAATGTACTTTGGGACGGGGTGTTACATACACATACATATATTGTGTACCTTAAACCATTGTAATTCTCTCTACATTTGTAAAGAAGCTCCTGAAATACGATCAAGTTGTGGGAGAGGCAAAAATAAGCCAGCCATATGTAGCATGTTATTTCTATCATCATCTGTAGCATTTGTTGCTGATAATTTAGAGCCAACTCCATGAAGAAGGCTAAAAATTTTTGCATGGTGATATTGAATTGCAACCATAAATATGTTCCTCGTAAAAATCATCGATGGACTTCGCTAGATCTAGATTCGATTTTAATATACTTTCAACAAATTCAAAATGTCCCTCTTGCGCAACTTGAAAAAGTGCATCTTCAATATCTGAGTCTGATATTTGGGTTTTATCCAATTTTTTTATTTCTTCGCACATTTGCGTTTGAAGTTCAAAGTATTGAATGTGGACCAACTTCATTTCATATATTTTCTTAAATCCTGTGTAATTATTAATAATGACAAAAATTATTTTAGCTATTATTGGATGTATGAAACATATAAACAAATACATAAATAAATAAATGGGAGGAAGAATTTAATCAACAATTGTAATAATAAAAAATGAATATAACTAATTTTTCTTAGCTTAAAGGAATGTTGTATTAACCAAAACAGGCAAGATACATCAAGAAAACCCAAATCAGGTAAAAGTATTCGAGCCTTTTCCCTAAATTGCAGTCTCATCAAACTGATCAAGATACAACAAAAGTGGAGTATGGCAGTTCAAAAGACTCCATCTAGAAACTAAATGAGCTGATCTATTGACATTTCTTGGAACCCAAGCAAACGAGATAGCATGAAAAGCAGAACGTAAATCTAAAATTTTCCTTATAAAATCGACAGTAAACAAATGACAAGATGCTCGTAAGGGATCATTGAGGCTTTGGATGATGATTTTAACATCACTTTCACAATAGATGCTGCGATAGGCTCCTTCAATGGCCAACTGAACCGCTTTAAGCATGCCAGTTGCTTCTGCTGCTTCAACAAAATCAAGGTTGAGTTTGAACATCTTAACCATAACAACATTACCCTCATGGTTTCGCATAACTACTCCTATCCCTGCAGTATCATCCTTGACAAAAGCGTCACAATTAATTTTTATGAATCCATAGAAGGAAGGACTCCACGAATTTGGTATGGTCTCCCTTGAAGAAGATTTGAGCCTGTGTATAGGATCATAAGAAAGAAGCTTCTTATGTTCCTCAAACCTTTTGAACAAAGCTTGTACTTCCTCTTCTAAAAATGGTCTTTTCCCTTCAAATAGAATGTTGTTCCATAACTTCTATAGAGAATAAAAAATAAGAACAGCCAACAAAAAGAAAAAGTTGTTATCGTCAATATGAACTGGTAAGACAACAGACGATTTGATCAAAAGATGAAGGTGGTTATCAAAGCCATTGACTTGGTAATTTTCCCACCTGATGCTCCGAGGCGACACCAACTAAAAGGCCCTAGCAACTGTTCAATGGAAAAACAAATGAACTTCGTCTTCTAGACCCTCACAGCCATGGCGACACCTGGTGTAATTGATCCCTCAGTTTCAGCTCCTTAAGGTCGCATGTAATGGAAGACCCTTAGAGGCTAATCTCCACGTGAAAAACTTCAATTTATCATGAATTTTTCTCTTCCACAGGAATTTCTACCAGTTCGGATAGTCCCCAGATGCAGGATTGATGAGCTTATTAGCTGATTTTACTTGAAACTCATCCCATCCACACTATCGTGTCTTCTTGATTGTTGTCTACCCAAAATAGTTTCAGGATTTTCTCTGAAGAGTCTCTATCAAATAACCTCTCTATTACGGATTGATTCCAGTGCCCATCAAGTAAGAAAAGGGAATTGACCTTCCCAATTTGAAAACTTGACAAGTTTGGATTTGGGGAAGGCTTAAAATTTGGGCAGTTGGGGATCCAAGTATCTTCCCAGAAAATGATATTATTTCCTTTGCCCACCTTAAATGTAACACCCCGTGCCGAAGTACACCAGAAATTTTCCAACTTTGACCGAGGTTGATAGTTGATCGTTGACTTTGACCGTTGATAGTTGACCGTTGACCAATGGATCAAATGTTGACTTTTTACTCCTGATGGAATTCTAGGTTGACTGAGGTACCATTATGAAGTACACATTGGCACGAGTTTGTAGACTAGTAACACATTGAAAACGGAGCTACGGTTTGAAAGTTATAAGCAAAACAAGTTGAAGTCTAAATTGTCCAAGGGGTGCCCAAGTTGACTTTTTATTCATGCAAAGTTGAGCTTTCACTCATGCATGGTTGTGAAGTACTCGTCGATACGAGTCTGTAGACTAGTGGCACGTCCGATTTGGACATGTGGTTTGAAAGTTACGGACATGCGAAGTTTTCCAATTATCACAATATTTTATTCTATTTTCGAATTATGCACAGTGCATGAACAGTGATACCAAATGTCAACATCTTAGAGGTCCACATGGGTGAATAGTGCCACCCACGGTGGCCTTAAACCGGTGTGAAAAGAGGGGGAGGAGAGAGAAAGAGAGAGAGGGGAGAGAGAGGAGAGAGAGAGTGAGAGAGAGAACCACCGGCCGCCAGAGTTGCAAACTTTTCCGGCCGAATCTTGCCACACATGTCGGCCAGGAAGGAGCGCCTATCCATTTCCGGCCAACCCCCAAAATTTACGGCCAACCAACCGGCAACGCGCCCAATCGGGGCTTTTTCCAGCGGCAATGCCGCCAACTTCAAACCCAGATTTCTCCCAATTCCGGCCACCGTTTGCCTCACCGCCAGTCCCATTGGAACACCCACCTCGAGACCTACCTCCCTGTCGAAAATCATGGTCAATGGCCATCGCACGCGCTGCCAGCGGCTACGGTTGCCGGTGACTGCGATGGCTTGCTGAAGAAATCACTATTCCGGTGAGTTCCAGGTTGCACCACCCACCTTTTCCAACTAATTTTGACCCCGTGAATCTAAATCCAGTGTCCTTTTCCTCCAATTCGTGATGGTTTGGGATAATCGAGGCTCTAAAGGCCAAGAGCTTTCCGGCGAGATTCCGGCCACTACCGGTCCGATCTCCGGGAAGTAAGACCAGATTTGTAATTCTCGTTACTCAAGTTTCGATTCAGTATATTACTCATCAATTTTGGTTAACGTTTGTGTTTAACCCCCGGGTACCGGGTATTATTTGCCAGAATAAAATATTATTTTATTTGACTGTGTGTGAATTGTTGTTCTAGGAGCACGTGTGCATCATGGAATTGATCCCATGGAGGATCTTAGGTTAATTGCGTGCTCTAGGTGAGTGACCCACCTTCAAAATTATTTTGGGATGTTAAAATATATATATTTTGTGTTAATTGGTTATTTGAAAATATGTTTGATGTGTTGAATATTTAGTAAATTTATATTTGGAATTTTGGTGCCAAAATTGAATGGAATTAAATATTTGTGCATTATAAAATATTTTGGTTTTAAGGAATTTGAGATTTTGGTAAATTTTATCAAATTTCATTGTTGGAATATTTCATAATTAAATCATTGATAAATATGTTTTATGTATTTGATATTAAGAGAATTTCCATATAAATTATATTGCTAATTTATAATGTTTTTAATATATGTTTTGGTGCCAAAAGAATATATTTGGAAATTTAAAGAAATTGTGGTTTTATTTATTTTAATTATTGCTATGGTTATTATTCAATTATTGTGCACAATTATATGAATTAATTATACATGAAATTTATGTGGTTTTAAGGATTTGTTGATTTAAATGGATTTTGAGGATTGGAGAAAAATATTGTTTTAAAGAATTATGTTTCAAAAATATTTATGCCATTGGAAAATTGTATATTTGAGTTGATGGAAATGAAAGTTGATGGATTTGAAAATTTTATAATTGTATCGATGGATTTTGTGATATGAGAAAAATTATATATATTATCGAAGTATTCATGCTGATGATACTAAAGAAAAAAATGTGGGATGTGTATTTTAAAAGTGGTATAATTCCCACGGTAAATTTTGGAAAATTGGTATTTTAATAATAAATTTAATAATTGGTTTTAGACGCACTCATACAGTACTGGTGTTCTGTATTGTATATGTAGATGAGCGCGCAAGTTATAATGTCTTCCGTGAGTTGCCATCAGACCGAGGGCAGGCAAGTTTGATATTGGCCATAAGCCGCCCCCCTCCATGGCCGAGATGGCGGTTTAAGCAGCGGCGCTGTCGGGATGCCGAAGCGACCATATGCAAGTTTCTCTCTTTAACCTCCCATTACACGGTGCTCGGGACGCTGGGTATCGTGGGACATCACTTGTATATAGTGTGGTGCATTAAGTGATTATTTTTCTGATATAAATTTCAAATCCTAAAGTTTTAAAGTCGTAATTGAATTAAATGTATTTAATGTTATTTCTATTATTTATTTCAATTGGAGATTTTAATACAAATTTTATGGAATTTTATTTTGTTTTTTTATTACCTATTTATATTAGTGTTTTAGCAATGCATTTCATCTTGATTTTACTATTTACATTGATTTGATGATTTTAAAGAGATCTTACTATGTTTTTACCATTTATTTTAAATTGAGGTTTTAATTTGGTTTAATTATTCCATTATTTAATTGTTCAATTAATTAATTCATTCTAATTATTTTAATTATTTTCTGAATTGTTTTAATGTAAGTTTCATTAATAATTTTATATTATTTGTTTATGACATTATCGATCGTTTAGTAATTGTTACAAAATTATTTTTATTCTATTCCTATTTTATTTTCATTATAAATTTTGGATCCTTGATCTATTATGCTTTAATTGATATTTAGTTGATTAATTGTTTTCCTTCGTTTTCGGGCATACAAATAGCGGGTTTTGGAAAATGTTTTAAAAAGGGAAACTTTTCCAACGGAGTGAATGGTGAGGGTTTTGAGGGAAAATATTATTTCCAATGAATTATTATTTATTTATTTATTTATTTACTCTTAATTAGTCAAGTGCAATATAATTATCGTTACTATTATATTTGTACAGTAGATAAGGTCACTCACTGAGATGATTAGCATCTCATATTTTTAAATTCCGTTCCCCTAGGTACAAGGTTTGGGAGACGTTGATCGTCCGGGGCGAGCCCGACGTCTCAATTCATTGTCGAAAGTCCAAGAAGCATTTCCTCCCTTTTTTCCGCTTCATCTTGTATTGCTTCTTTATCTAACATTGTATTAATTCCACATTTATTTGTATAATGCTCTGTATACTGTATTGGACATTTAGTTATTAATTATGCACTGATTCCTGTTATTCATTTGGAGTGCTGCAAATTTGTGGAATTAAATTATAGTAATGTGCGAGGAATAAGGGGATGTTTATAGAAGTGTGTTTTCAGTGCAGGAAATTTGTGGTAAATCCAACCCTTAGGGGAGGTTCTGCAGGATTTTCCATTGGAAGATCCGGTAGGGTTTCCCTGGGATCAGGACTTGTATAGGGTTCCGGTGAGGGATCTTGGACGGGTCCTGACATTAAAGCATATTCCTTTGGCTAGCACTGGTTTGATACTTAAAAAGCCTTTCCAATACCAAGGGGTCCGATTTTTTCCCCACCACCTTCATGAAAGTATTGTAAAGGAAATATTTAGCTTTCACCGCACGCACCCATGCAAATTTAACTTGGTCTCAAATGACCAGCCACTTTTACATAATAAGGCTACGTTTACATCTACCATCTTGCGAACACCCAACCCTCCAAATTTTTTGGGTCTACAAACATTAGACCAGGACATCGGACTAAAACCAGAACTCGAGGTAGAATTGCCCTTCCAAAGGAACCTGCTGGCTAATCTATCTATTTCTTTGCACCACCTCTTTAGGAGCTTGCGGTAGGACATGGTGTAAATAGGAATACTTGTGATCACTGACTTCGCAAGGACCAACCTCCCCGATTGAGAAAGAAGATTTTCTTTCCAACTTTGAAGTCTAGCCTCCACCTTATTCCTCAACTCTTGAAAGTCCTTTGTCTTGTTTGTGCTAGCGAGTAAGGGATTTCCCAAGTATTTTGATTCCTTAGGAAGCTCTTTAACGTTTAGAATGCCTTTAATTGCTGCTTTCAGATTCCCAGGAACATTCCTAGAATAGAAACATTTGAATTTAGTTCAGTTAACCTGCTGACTTGTCCAGTTGCAAAAATGGTTCATCCAATTTGTAATCTCCTGCACTTCGCTACAATTCACTTTACAGAACACCAGCAAGTCATCTGCATAGAAAAGATGCGAGATGGGGAGGCTTGACCTGCCTGATTTGATTCCATGTGTTTTACCTTCTTGTTCTATCTTATGTAGCATTCTGGATAAAAGTTCTTCTAACAGAATAAAGAGATACGGTGAAATTAGGTCGCCCTGCTGAAGCCATCTTTCCCATTTGACCGTTCCACAGATGCTGCCATTGAGGAGAATAGAGGTAGTATCTATTGAGTAGCACTAGCTTAGCAGAGTAACCAACTTAGCCAAGAATTTAAAATGGATAAAGATCTCATGAAGAACTCCCCAATTGACCCCGTGATTGGCTTTATGAAAATCGAACTTAATTCCAATGTACCTAGTAACTCCCTTTTTATTTTTCAAAGAGTGCACTATTTCATTGACGAGTAAGGAATTCTCTCCAATCCATTATCCTGGAGTGAAAGCTGCCTGATTGGGGGAGATGAGGTGTAACACCCGTCTCAAAGTACGTCAGAATTTTTGCACATTGACCGAGGTTGACCGTTGATCGAGACGATCAAAATTTTTACTTTTTGTTTTGGATGGAATTTTGCATTGATCAAGGCACCATTTCAAAGTACGTATCGTCCCGAGTTCATAGACTAGTAGCACGTCGAAATTGGAGCTACCGTTTGAAAGTTATGAGCAAAACAATTTGAGGTGCAAACTGTCCAAGGGGTGCCGGAGTTGATTTTTTGTTTGTGTAAAGTTGAGCTTTGACTCATGTATGGTTGTGAAGTACTCATAGATACGAGTTTATAGACTAACGGCACGCCCGATTTGGACATGTGGTTTGAAAGTTACGGACCTGTAAAGTTATTCTGAGATAGCATTTACTATTCATAGATCTGTATGTGAGTGACCAGTGATGCCACTTGTCACAAAAGTGGACCCACTCGTGAGTGCACAGTGGCACCCACGGGCATTTTGACTGGTTGAGAAGGGGAGGGAGGGGAGAGAAGGAGAAGGAGGAGAGAGAAAGAGGATAGAAAAAAAGGAAGGACCGGCCAACCGCCGTTCACCCATTTCTGGCCATCAGAATAGTACACGCGCCACCCTACCCTGATGCCCACCTAAAAACCGGTTGGCCAGCCAAAAATCACGGCCAACCGATCGTCGACGCGCCCGGATCGAGATTTTTTCTGGCGGGAGCGCCGATTGTTTCAAAACCCAGTTTTCTCCTCGATCTAGCCTCCATTTGCTTCACTGCCGGTCCCATCCATTCGCCCATTATCCGATCTGCATTTCTTCCAAAAACCATGACCAGTGGCCCCCGGACGCGCCGCCGGCGGTGACGGGTTCCGGTGACCATGGCAGCTCGTCGGGAAATCGACTTTCCGGTGAGTTTCTAATTGCACCGCCTATCCTTTCCCACTAGTTTCGACCCCCTGAACCCAGATCTAAGGTCACTTTCCTCCAACTCACGGTAGTTTGTGAGATTCGAGGATCCAAAACCCAACACCTTTCCGATGAGATTTCGGCCACCTCGGGTTCGATCTCGGGAAAGTGAGACCAGATTCGTAATCCTCATTTCACAAGCTTCGATTCGGTATATCACTTGTAAATTTTGGTTGTCGTTTGTGTTCGTTCCCTGGGTACCCATTTGGGAGTTACCCGATTAAAATATTAAAATAACTAGTTTTGTGTATTGTGGATATTTTAGGTGCACGTGTGGCTGTGGAGTTGATCTTACAGAGGATCTCGATTGATACACATGCTTGAGGTGAGTGACCCACCTTCAAAATTATTTTGGGATGTAAAAAATATATATATTTTGTGTTAATTGGTTATTTGAAGAATATGTTTTATGTGTTGAATATTTAGTAAACTTATATTTGGAATCTTGATGCCAAAATTGAATAAATTATAATTATTTATGCATAAAAAAATATGTTGATTTCAAGAATTTTATGGATATGAAATTTTATTAATAATTGTTAAATTTTATTGTTGGAATATTGTGTAATTAGAAATTTTTCATGTGAATTTAAATATATGTTTAATATTTGAAGGAATTTCCATTTAATTTTACAATGCCAATTTATAATGGTTTTAATATATGTGTTGCTGCGAAAAATGTATTTGGGATTTTAAAGGAATTATGGTTTAAGGTTTTTAATTAATTATTGATGAGTTTGATGTTGATTTTATGATGCATAATAAAGGCGTTTACATTATTTTAAGAATATATGAATTTCATGTGGTTTTAATATTATTTTTGGGCATGATTCGATTTTAAATATTTCAAGAAAAATATTAGTTTGAGTTTGGTGCTTTCAAATTACATAATTATGCCCTTAAACTATCATTTGATTGATTTTATGATCTGGAAAAAGTTATTTGTATATTATTATTGGTGGATTTATGCTGGAGATATTAAAGAAAAAATGTGGGATTGTGAAATTGAAAAATGGTATGATTCCCACAGTGAGTTTTGAAAAAATTATGATTATTTTTAAAATGATATGGTTATTTGTTTTAGACGCACTCATACAGTACTGGTGTTTTGTACTGTGTATGTGGATGAGCATGCAAATCATAATGTCTCCCGTGAGTTGCCATCGGATCGAGGGTAGGCAAGTTAGATATTGGCCATAAGCCACACCCTTCCATGGCCGAGTTGACGGTTTAAGCAGCGGCACTGTCGGGATGCTGAAACAACCGTATGCAAGTTTATCTCTTTAACCTCCCGCCGGATGATGCTCGGGACACTGGGTATCGTAGGGCATCACTGGTATATAATGTGGTGCGTCAAGTATTTTTTTCAGATATAAATTTCAAATTCTAAAGTTTTAAAGCCGTATTTATTAGTATTTTCTAAAATGTATTTATTTACATTTTATGTCAGTTATTTTAAATTAATATTTTTAAAATGCATCTTACCATAAAAATATTATAGAGATTGGTTGAATATTTCAAAATGAATATTGTAGTATTTTTTACCACTTATTTTACATGATTGTTTGTAATTATTTAAATTATATTTTTGAAACTGTTTATTTTGATTATTAAATCAAATTTTATGAATTATATATTGAATTTCACTTTTATGTTATATTTGTTTAATGCAAGTATTCTAAATTTATTTTTTTATATTTTATTATATTTTATTCGTATTTGGATTATTTAAATTTTTGTCAAATTAATTATTTCTTGATTTTTGGGGCATAAAAGATTGGGTTTTGAGAAAATGTTTAAAAAGGAAAACCTTTCCAACAGAGTGAATGATGAGGGTTTTGAGAGAAAATATTATTTCCAATTAATTATTATTTATTTATTTATTTATTTATTCTTAATTAATCAAGTGTACTATAATTATTATTACTATTATAATTGTATATTAGATAGGGTCACTCACTGATATGATTAGCATCTCATATTTTTTTTAATCCATTCCCCTAAGTACAAAGATTGGTAGACGTTCGTCCGGAGCGAGCTTGATCTTCGTTGCTGTCGTATTTCGAGGAGTTCTCTTTCTTTTCATTTATTTCTATTGTAATATTTCTTTTCATCCTTTGTTGTATAATTTTCATACTTAATTGTACCTTATGATGCTCTGTATACTATATTGTATATATTTTATTAAATACTGCATTAGTTCCCTATTTAATTTATGGAAGTGCAGATTATTATGGAATTAAATTGTAGTAAAGTGGAGGAATAAGGTGGTATATATATAGAAGTGTGTTTTTAATGTAGGGAATTTGTGGTAAGTCCAACCCTTAGGGGAGGTTCTGCCGGATTTTCCATTGGAAGGTCCGGTAGGGTTTCCCTGGGATTAAGGCTTATCTAGGGTTCTGGTGAGAGATCTTGGACGAATCCTGACATGAGGTTAGGAAGAAGCGGATGAATATGAGAGGCTAACAATTTAGCAAAATTTTTATAAACGGTGTTGCAAAGGCTAATGGGACACAGCTGGTTGAACAAAGACGCAGACTTGGTCTTGGGAATAAGAACTACGGTAGTTCTATTTAAAGTTGCTGGGATACAACCAGAAATAAAAATATCTTGGATCGTTTTCACCACGTTCACCCCTTACAATGTTCCAGAAATGTTGGAAGAAAAGGGTTGGCATCCCGTCTGGCCCTGGAGCTTTGTAGGGGTTCAAAATCTGTAAAATCTCTATGATTTCTTTCTTCGATGGCAGGGCTGAAATATAATAAAATAAATTTAGAATACTTGCATGAAAGAAATATAACATAAAGGAAAAATTCAATATATAATTCATAAAATTTGATTTAGTAAATCAAAATAAACAATATCAAAAATATAATTTAAATAATTACAAACAATCATGTAAAATAAGCGGTAGAAAAATATTATAATATTCATTTTGAAATATTCAACCAATCTATATAATATTTTTATGGCAAGATGCATTTTAAAAATATTAATTTAAAATAAGTGACATAAAATATGAATAAATACATTTTAAAAAATACTAATTGGAAATAGGTGAGAAAATAAATTAAATACATTTAATTTAAATACGGCTTTATAACTTTAGGATTTGAAATTTATATAAGAAAAATAATATTTGACGCACCACACTATATATCAATGATGCCCTACGGTACCCAGCGTGTAATACCCTGTCCCAAAGTACATCGAAAATTTCTCAAATTTGATCGAGGTTTACCAGGTTTGACCATCGTTGACCGAGAATTGGTCAAATGTTGACTTTTTGTTCCTGATGGAATTTCACATTGACCAAGGTACCGTTAAAAAGTATACATTAGCACGAGTTCATAGACTAGTAGCACGTTGAAAACGGAGCTACAGATTGAAAGTTATGAGCATAACAAATTGAGGTCCAAACTGTCCAAGAGGTGCTGGAGTTGACTTTTTGTTCATACAAAGTTGAGTTTTGACTCATGCATGATTGTGAAGTACTCGTCGATACGAGTTCATAGACTAGTGGTACGTTCGATTTGGACATGTGGTTTGAAAGTTATGGACCTGTAGAGTTTTTCAAATACAGTATTATTTTAATATTATTTTTAAGTATGTGAACAGTATGCCACGTGTGACTTAATAAAGGGTGTCATGTGTCACAATGAGGAGATGCCACATGTCAACAATATTAAGTACTATATTATCTTAATATTATTTATTTATTTTATTATTCTTATTAAAAAAAAATGTTCTTTTTTCCTCACGTGGGAAACACCCACGAAAAATGGCTTTCTTTTTCTTTTTCTTTTCTTCTTCTTCTTCTTTTTCTTCTTCTTCCTTCTTTCTTCTTCCTTCCTTCTCCCTCTCGGCTCCACTCCGTTTCTCTTTTTTTTCAACCATATGAAGCCACATGCACCTGATGGGGGGGAAGAGGGGGAAGATTCCGGCCAACAGCTGGAAAATGGTGGCCAACCGTCGCCGGATGCGGCCGGATTGGGCTTCGTTGCCGGCGATGGCAAGATTGGCTCCGTCGGCGATCTGGCCACCACCCAGCCTAATTGATACTCTTTTCCACCTATTTTGGACCTCCTGAGCTTGATTTTGAGGTCCGTTCAGTTCAATTCCTTGTCGTTTGAGAGATACGATAAGTTGAAGTTCGGCCAAAACTTCCCGTCCATTCTGCCCGTCCCTGCCGATCAAATTGGGTCCAATGAAGGTCGGTAATGTGATCCACATCTCCTTAGCTTTCCATAGGCACCTTATTTGTGAATTTTGGACAACGTTTGTGTTAAAACCCCCGGGTACCGGGTATATTTATCCGAATAAAATATTAATTTATTTGAGTTGTGTAATATTGTTGTTCTAGGAGCACGTGTGCATTGTGGAATTGATCCCATGGAGGATCTTGGGTTAATTGCGTGCTCGAGGTGAGTGACCCACCTTTAAAACTATTTTGGGGTGATTAATTATATTTATCCTGTGTTAATTTAATATTTAGAAATATGCTCATGTGGTAGAATTTAGTTATAATTGTGGTAAAATTTTATTTTATATATATATATATGCTTATTGATGCTAAATGAAAATTTGGTTTATTAAGGAATTCTTGATTATTATTATTGTGATTTAATTGTATTTATTACGCATGAGCAAGGTGTTTTCATTTAATTAATTGTATTTGGATTTTAAATATTTCAAAAAAAATATTGGTTTAAGTTTGGTGGTTTCAAATCATATAATTATACCCTTGGAATATTATTTGATTGATTTTATGATTTTGGGAGAATTATTTGTATATTATTATCGGTGGATTTATGCTGAAAATATTAAAGAAAAATGTGGGAATGTGAGTTTGAAAAATGGTTATTTGTTTTAGATGCACTCATACAGTGCTGGTGTTCTGTACTGTATATGTAGATGAGCGCGCAAGTTATAATGTCTCCCGTGAATTGCCATCAGACTGAGGGCAGGCAAGTTTTATATAGTGCACATAAGCTGCCCCCCTCCATGGCCGGGATGACGGTTTAAGCAGCGGTGCTGTCGGGACGCCGAAGCGACCGTATGCAAGTTTCTCTCTTTAACCTCCCGCCGGACGGTGCTCGGAATGCTGGGTATCATAGGGCATCACTGGTATATAGTGTGGTGCATCAAATATTATTTTTCATATATAAATTTCAAATCCTAAAGTTTTAAAGCAGCATTTAAATTAAATGTATTTAATTTGTTTTATCATCTATTTCCAATTAGTATTTTCTAAAATGTATTTATTCATATTTTATGTCACTTATTTTAAATTAATGTTTTTAAAATGCATCTTGCCATAAAAATATTATATAGATTGGTTGAATATTTCAAAATGAATATTATAGTATTTTTCTACCACTTATTTTACATGATTGTTTGTAATTATTTAAATTATATTTTTGATACTGTTTATTTTGATTTATTAAATCAAATTTTATGAATTATATATTGAATTTTTCCTTTATGTTATATTTCTTTCATACAAGTATTCTAAATTTATTTTATTATATTTCATTATATTTTATTCGTATTTGGATTATTTAATTATTTATTAGATTAATTATTCCTTGATTTTTGGGGTATAAAATATTGGGTTTTGCGAAAATGTTTTAAAAGGGGAACCTTTCCAACAGAGTGAATGGTAAGGGTTTTGAGAGAAAATATTATATTCAATTAATTAATATTTATTTACTTATTTATTCTTAATTAATCAAATGTGCTATAATTATCGTTACTATTATAATTGTACAGTAAATAGGATCACTCACTGAGATGATTAGCATCTCATATTTTTAAATTCCATTCCCCTAGGTACAAAGATTGGTAGACGTTCGTCCGGAGCAAACTTAATCTTCGTTGCTGTCGTATTTTGAGGAGTTCTCTTTATTTTCATTTATTTCTATTGTAATATTTTTTTCATTCTTGTTGTATAACTTCCATACTTAATTGTACTCTATGAAACTCTGTATACTGTCTTGGACATTTATTTATTAATTATGCACTGATTTCCTATTTTTCATTTGGAGTGCTGCAAATTTATGGAATTAAATTGTAGTAATGTGGGAGGAATAAGGTGGTGTATATAGAAGTGTGTTTTCAATGTAAGAAATTTATGGTAAGTCCAACCCTTAGGGGAGGTTCTGTCGGATTTTCCATTTGAAGGTCCGTTAGGGTTTCCCTGGGATTAGGGCTTGTCTAGGGCTCCAGTGAGGAATTTTAGACGGGTCCTGACACAGCGTCCCGAGCACCGTCCGGTGGGAGGTTAAAGAGAGAAACTTGCATACGGTGGCTTCAGCGTCCCAACAGCACCGCTGCTTAAACCGTCAACCCGGCCATGGAGGGGGGGTGGTTTATGTGCACTATATAAAACTTGCCTGCCCTCGGTCCGATGGCAACTCACGGGAGACATTATAACTTGCGCGCTCATCCACATATACAGTACAGAACACCAATACTGTATGAGTGCGTCTAAAACAAATAACCAAATTTATTATTAAAATATGCAATTTTTTCCAAAATTCACCATGAAAATTATACCATTTTTCAAACTCACATTCCCACATTTTTCTCTAATCCTCATCGTAAATCCATCACTTTAAAATCCATCGAGTTCAAATCCATCAATTTGAATATACAAATTTTTCATTGGCATAAGGTCAAGCCATTAATATTTCAATGCATAAATATTTTTAAACATAATAATTTAAATCCATATTTTATCAAATTCTCAAAAATTAATTTAAATCAGTAATGTGAAAACCATATAAATTCCATATATAATTAATTCATATAATTGTGCACAATAATTGAATAATAACCATAGCAATAATTAAAATAAATCAAAACCATAATTTCTTTAAATTCCCAAATATATTCTTTTGGCACCAAAACATATATTAAAAACATTATAAATTGGCAATACAATTCTAGGTAGAAATTCTCATAATATTGAACACATAAACATATTTTTGAAATATTCCATTATGAAATATTCCAACAATGAAATTTGATAATAATTACCAAAATCTCAAATTACTTAAAACCAAAATATTTTATAATGTACAAATAGTTAATTCCATTCAATTTTGGCATCAAAATTCCAAATATAAATTTACTAAATATTCAACACATCAAACATATTTTTCAAATAACCAATTAACACAAAATATATATATTTTAACATCCCAAAATAATTTTGAAGGTGGGTCACCCACCTCGAGCACGCAATCCAACCAAGATTCTCCATAGGATTAATTCTACGGCTCACATGTGCTCCTAAAACAACAATATTACACAGGATCAAATAAATTAATATTTTATTCGGGTAAATAATACCCCATACCCGGGGGGGGTGGTTTAACACAAACGTTAACCAAAATTTGTGAGTAATATATCGAAACGAAGCTTATGGAACGAGGATCGCGGATTGAGGCTTACCTCCCAAAGATCGGACCCGAGGTGGGTTCAGAGGGTTGATTCTCACAATCCGTTAAGAATTGAGGAAAGTGGATACCGGATTTGGATTCAGAGGATCGGAATTAGTGGGAAAGGATGGGCGGTGCAACTGAAAATTCACCGGAAAGTCGATTTGCCGATGAGCCGCCGTGGTCACCGGAACCCGTCACCGCCGGCGGCGCGTCCGGAGGCCATTGGTCGTGATTTTGGGTGGGAAGGTAGATCGAGGAATGAGTGACTCAATGGGACCAATGGTGACGCAAACGGAGCTCGGAATGGACAGAAATCTGGGTTTGAAGTAATCGGCGCCGCCGTAGGAAAAAGTCTCAATCCAGGCGCGTCGGCGGTCAGTTGGCTGTGATTTTTGGCTGGCCGGCCGGTTTTCAGGTGGGCATCAAGGTAGGGTGGCATGTGTACTGTTCTGGTGGCTAGAAATGGGTGAACAGCGGTTGGCCGGTTGGATTTCTCTCTCTAGCTCTCTCTCTCTCTCTCTCTCCTCCCCTCTTTCTCTCTCCTTCCCCAGCTCACGTGTTTTGGCCAAAATAAAAGCCACCCGTTGATGACACTATTCACTCATGGGATTGGCTGAAAATACGACACGTGGCACACACTGTCCACTCAAGTCAAAATATATTAAAATATTATGGTATTCGAAAAACTTTGCATGTCCATAACTTTTAAACCACATGTCCAAATCGGATGTACCGCTAGTCTATGAACTCGTATCGATGAGTACTTCACAACCATGCACGAGTCAAAGCTTAACTTTGCATGAACAAAAAGTCAACTCGGCACCCCTTGGACAGTTTGGACCTCAACTTGTTTTGCTCATAACTTTCAAACCGTAGCTCCGTTTTCAACGTGCTACTAGTCTATGGACTCGTGACAATGTGTACTTTTTAACGGTACCTCAGTCAATGTAAAATTCCATCAGAAGTAAAAAGTCAACATTTGACCCCTTCTCGGTCAACGAGGGTCAAACCCGGTCAACCTTGATCAAATTTTAGAAATTCTAATGTACTTCGGTGCGGGATGTTACATCGAAACTGTAGGTTGAATTAACTCGCTTAAGGACAGGCATTGAGCTACTTCCTCATCTTTATAAAGCTCAGAGAATTCAACTATTAGATAGTTTCCAATATCTTCTCTGTTCATCATCCACTCCCTTGAGTCATCCTTCAGTGCTGCTATGTGACGTTTTCTGCGATTGGCCATGGTAGTTGCATGATAGAATTTAGTATTCCGATCACCTACTGGAAGCCATATTTCTCGAGATTTCTATCGCCAGATAAGTTCCAAACGATAGAGCCATTCGTCATGCTACTCTGTAGGCTCAAGACCCTGTATCACAGATAACTGGTCCTCCAAAGACTTGATTTTGGCTTGACAGTACCCAAAACTTTATCTATTCCATGTTTTCAGAGCTTTTGTCTTAGCTTGAAGTTTTGCAGTCAAAGAGACCCTTCTTAAACCCTTGTCAGCTTGAAGCCATGCGTTGCGACTCTTTGTAATGGCCGAACTTCACCGTGTAATTTCTTATCTGTTGATTGACTAATGGCTTTGAATTGATAGTATATTCAGAAGAAATATTATTATAATTATTACTACAAACATTATTTAGAAAATTTCTAACAAGCTTCAATAACAGATAGAGATTTTTTAGGAAAATTATATATAAGATACCGTGCAAGATTAACATATATGCCAAACCCTTCAATTCTTTAAATTTTTTTTAAAATTTTTTTGATATTGTGAATGTAGGGAATTAATTCAAACTCTGGATCATTGTACAAGTGGAAACCAATGGTTTTTGTATTCATGAAACAAGTTCTTAATATCTTTGACTTAATTTAAATCTTCCACGTCACTTATAAGGTACTTTGTCAGGACCCGTCCAGAATTCCTCCTCCGGAATCTGCCTCGTGGGCTTAACCCATCACTGTCTGAGCCTGAGCTATGGCCTTTCTTAGCTGCCCCCTGTCGAGGTACTCCGCTATACGAACCTTCGAAAGATCTGCGCCTTGAGGGTCTGTGTATCTCCTCCTGTCTCTCTAGCTCGAGCGCTGCATCCCTGGCGGACTGATAGGTGGGATGTACTGATCCGGAAAGGGTGTAGCCGATGCTCTCTTTCAATCCGTCTATGAACCTCACCTTCTTCGTGTGATCGTCGGGAATTAGGTGCATGTAGAATTCTGATAGTTCTCGGAATCTCCTCTCGTACTCTGTCACTGTCATGTTCCCCTGTCGTAGTTCTTCGAACTCTCTCCTTCTTGCTTCACGGTAGGCAGGAGGACAAAACTCAGTAGAGAAGGCCATCTTGAACTGATCCCACGTATGCCTTGCACGAACAACTGGGCTAACTTCTCGGGTGAAAAACGTTCTCGTACCGGTAGGAAGTGTGCCGACTTGGTGAGACGATCAATGATTACCCAAATGTCGTCGTACCTTCTAGGTGTGGAAGGAAGCTTGAATACGAAGTCCATGTTGAGTTCTTCCCACTTCCACACAGGAATCGGTAAAGATTGGAGTAGTCCCAAAGGCTTCTGTCTTTCTGCTTTCACTTGTTGACAAATCAAACACTTTGATACAAAGTCTGCCACTTCTCTCTTCATACCAATCCACCAATAATACTTAACAAGCGTCCGGTACATCTTGGTACTCCCAGGATGCATCGCATACATCGAGCTGTGCGCCTCCTCTAAAATCTCCTTCTTGAGTCCTGGAATATCCGGAACACAAAGTCGTCCTTTATACACGAGGGCTCCATCCCTCCTTATGGAAAATTCCGGATCAAGACCTTCTTGTACCTTGCCCTTAATTGTCCTCAACTTAGGATCTTCCATTTGGGTCTCTACTATACGATCCACCAACACCGGTCGTACCCGGAAGCTAGCCATGAGAACTCCTGAAGGGTGCATATGCATTAACACCCCCATCTTCTTCAACTCCACCATGAGAGGTAGTTGGATGACTTGGATGTGAGCAAGGGATCCAGTAGCCTTCTTACTCAAGGCATCTGCCACTACATTCGCCTAATAGTGACTTTAACTTTCCTCTTGTGCAACTTTCCTTCTCATGCCCACTAATTAAGGATAGTCAAATTGGTCCACGAGAACACGATCTGCAAGTCTTGGTTATAGTCGAACGCTAACCATAAGGTGCTTCTAAAGCATGCATCCTTAAACCAACAACCAACTCTCGTGACTCGATCAGCACTTTAAAAGGTTAGATTAGAACTTAAGTCTAATTTCCTCAAATACTGGTATCACCAAGTTAAGGTTGAGATTAATTCACTTGTCTTCGATTACCCTCCTAGTACTTACAATTATAAAACCCTTGCTCCTCATTGATTAACCAATAGTCTTAACCTCGACAAACATCAATCTTTCTTTTAACTAAATTCATCAAGGTCATGAATAAAATTTCTCAACATCCAAATACCATTCTTGAAAACCCTAAGTTTCCCTTATTTCAAATAAATTCCATGAATCCACACCTCAAGCAATAAGAAATTTAAATCTTAATTCTAGCATCACCACCAATACTATGAACAAATCACTAGATCCTTAACCCAATAAAGTATTCCACACTTCTTAAATTCTAACTCCGTCCCAAAAATCATACTCCTTATCATTGTAAATTATCACCAACAATATCAACCACCTTGAATCGATGAAGCACCACCAATACGAACCTTAAATCTCCAAGGAAATAAGATATCAAGATCTTAGCTTCTAGAATGAAAATAACCATGCTTAATCATCTAACCATGCCTAAGGAATCATCCTCTTCTCATTAACCTCATCAACCACCAAGTAGAACTTTAGTCGCTATCCGGAGCTTGCTTGATTCTCTAAACGCTGTCGTACCTTCTCTTTGTGAATGATAGTTTAAGCACGAAATCCATATTTACATCTCCCTACTTTTACTTATCGGTGACCTAAGTACCTTTATTCGGATCTTGCAACTTCCTTTATCATGCCAAACCACCATGTCATCCAGTGAGCATTCCATACGTCTTGGTACCCTTGGGGTGTATCGCATACATTGAATCACGTGCTTCCTTTAGGATCTCCTTTTTGAACTCAACGATACCCTGCTTTGGATTCTTAATTGGCGATACTTAACCTTAAGTCGCTTTTGGAAAAACCATAACATAAAACAAATAATAAAATATATTTTTCAAATATACCTAACTTGCATAGGCAATTGTTAAAACTCCACATTGAAATTCATATCTTAAAATCCATAGCATAAAATAAAATATGCACGCTTGTAATGGAGGTACGTACAACACCTTCTACATGTTACGTAATCCATGATTCCAACTGTCGCCGACACTCTGCTACCAATACAAACCAGGGTGGTTGCCTATATTGGCCGTCCAATTCCCCGGGCTCGTAGGCAACATGATCATGGGGCTAGCTCTACATGGACCACATTGGTTCGCCGCCTCCATATGGTGCAGTATAATATCAAACAATATAACATACAGATACATGTATGAACACAAACCAAAAATACTTGAATAAAACACCTTGAAAAGCATTTAAATTTTGATAATCGATCGGGAAAATATTTTGACGCCTTGAAATCGATCGACACACATCCTTAGGCAATCATCATTCTTCTCCATGAACGAAACGGATACCATTCATGATGATAAGCTTGACCTTCAAAAAGAAAAGGCATCCTCGACCATCGACTAGGCCATAGGAATTTCCCGTTGGGCTAGATGATCCTAATTGACACCCTCGAAGATTAGAGTTATTCAAACTCGGGCAACGAATTTACTTCGAGACAAACAGAAAGAACGCTTCCACGCGGGTAAAACGAGAGATTAGACACGGATGGGACACACAACAATGCACAGTCCCTTAGGATTACAAGAACCTATTCTCTGATACCAACTGTCAGGATCCGTCCAGAATTCCTCCTCCGGAACCCTAGACAGCCCTGATCCCAGGGAAATACCACCGAACCTTCCAACGGAAAATCCGGCAGCACCTCCCCTAAGGGATTTACTTACCACAAATTTACCTGCACTGAAAACACACTTCAAAAATATCCCCTTATTCCTCCCACAAACTACAAATTGGTTCCACAAATTGCAGTACTTAAAAAAAATAAATACAGTAATCCAGTGCAAAATAAATACAACAAGAGTGAAAGAAATATTACAACTGCAATAAAAGAATAACAGGGTACTGCCGAACTAAAACAGCGAGGAAGATCAAGTCCGCTCCGAGTGAACACCGACAACCTGGTACCTAGAGGAACGGAATTTAAGAGTGTGAGATGCTAATCATCTCAGTGAGCGACCCTACTACTATACCATATATTATCACAGTAATAAGTATAAATAATAATTATTTGGAAATAATATTTTCTCTCAAAACCCTTACAATTCTCTCAGTTGGAAAGGTTCCCCTTTTAAAACAATTTCACAAAACCCTTTATCCATATTCCCCGAAACCAAGACATCAATTAAATACCAGAAGCGGTAACAATTATATTTTTCATTAACATTTTATTTTTAAAACACAGTTTTGAAAATCTTTTGATGCACCCACTATATACCAGTGGCGCCAACAGTACCCAGCGTCCCAAGGTACCGCCAGACAGGAGGTTATAGAAAGAAACCGGCATACGGTCGCGTGGCGTCCCACTGCGCCGCTGCTAACCTGGTGTCCCGGCCAAAGAGGGGTGGCCGCCCTCTCCGATGGCATCCACAGGACACCCTCATAATATCAACCGCGCGCTACTCACACCCACCTGCGCGCTAATCACATCACCTGCGCGCTAATCACACCCACCTGCGCGCTAATCACAACCGTGTGCACACTAACCATATCACATATACCATATCACATAATCAGAACACCAGTACGTGCACGGTGCATCTAAAAATCATAAAATCCACAATTTAAATTATAAAACAAATTTCACATTTTTCATAAACATAGCGGGCATAATCCATCCGCTTGAACCGGGAAATTCTCCACAATTTCCTTATAATCCATACCATAAATTCCATGATTTTCAAATCCACCAACTCCCAAAATCCATCAATTCAAATATCCACATTTTTCCAAGCATAATAATTTCTCGAAATATCATAATCAAATCTCATAATATTCCATGGGCATATTTTATAAAAATTGAAATCACCAATATAACCAAATATTTTCCTTGAAATATTTGAAAATCAAATCGTGCCCAATTTAATATTAAAACCACACCAATTTCAAAATCCTCAAAACCATAAATTAATTTCACATGGCATAAATTTGTAGAATTCGCATTTTCTTAAATCCAATAAATTCATAAATAATTCTACAATAATCCAATAAATATTTGGCACATAGAAATTAAATTCCAAATATTTAAATCACACATTATATATTCACCAATTAAATTCCCAAAATTAATTTGAAGGTGGGTCACTCACCTGGAGCACGCAATTAACCCATGATCCACTACGGGATCAATTCTACGACTCATCGGTGCTCCTAGAACAAAATTCACAGACAGTCAAATAAATTAATATTTTATTCGGGTAAATAATACCCGGTACCCGGGGGGTCAAAACACAAACGATATCTAGAATTTACGAGTTATATACCGAATCGAAGCTCGAGTGATGCTAATCACAGATCCGGTCTTAATTTTCGATGATCGTACCCGACGGGGTCGGAATTTTATCGGGAAGCTTTTCGGGTTTCGGCTCTGCAATTCTCCCAAACCGTCGCGAATTGGCGGAAACGGAAGTCGGATTTGGGTTCAGGAGGTCGAACACTGCGGACTGGAGCTGGCCGGAATTTTCGGGGTACTCGCCGGAACAGTAATTTCCGGCGGGCCGCCACGTCACCGGCAACCGTCGCCGGAACAGTAATTTCCGACGGTGGCCGTTTGCTGTGAAATTTTTCAGATTTGTAGATCGTGAGGAGAACAATCCAACGGGACCGACGGTGAGCAAAACGGAGGTCGGACGGCGGAGAAATCACCGTTTGAAGATTTTCGACCCCTCGCCGGAAAACGCTCCGATCCCGGCGCGTCGGTGGTCCGATGGCCGTGATTTTTGGTGGGTAGGCCGGACTTGAGGAGAGGATGCTGGGTGTATGGCGCGTGTACTGTATATCAGCCGGAATAGTGCCGATTCGCGGTGGCCGGCGGTGGAGGGGAAAAATCGCCGCCAAACTTCGGACGTCCGATCCGGGCGCGTCCGGCGGCCGTTCGCCGTGAAATTTGGAGGTTTTGCCGGAAATGAGGTGGGCAATCTGGCTGGCCGGCGCGTGTACAGTAACTAGGCCGGAAAAACATGAAAATGACCGGCGGCCGGCGGTCCTCTCTCTCTCTTTCTCTCTCCTCTCTCTCTTTCTCTCTCTTCTCTCTCTTTCTCTCTCTTCCCCGAGAGTTTTTCAAAATTAAAACCCTGCGTGACACTGTTCATGCCACGTGGACCACTCAGAAGCTGACACGTGGCATTTCACTGTTCACGACCCAAAAACATTAAAATAATACGGTATCCGATAAACTTCAAACGTCCATAACTTTTTAACCGGATGTCCGTTTTGAGCGTGCCGCTAGTCTGTGAACTCGTATCGACGAGCACTTCACAACCATGCATGAGTCAAAGCTCAATTCCCCATAAACAAAAAGTCAACTCCGACACCCCTTGGACAGTTTGGACCGCAACTTGTTTCGTCCATAACTTTCAAACCGTAGCTCCATTTTCGACGTGCTACCAGTCTACGAACTCGTGGCATCGTGCACTTCGCCACGGTACCCTAGTCAACTCAAAATTCTCGCCGAGTCAAAAAGTCAACTTTTGACCCCCTTCGGTCAACGGTCAACGGTCAACCTCGGTCAACGTGCACGGATTCCGGTGCGATTTGGGACGGGGTGTTACATACTTAATAAAAGTTTTTTTGGGGATGCTCATTGATATTAATTTTTATTAATTGAATATATAATAAAACTAAGTTTGTAGAAGTTACCTGCAGGAAATTATGACATAGTTTTTCAGATATTTTTGCACTAATTGAACACGTGCTTCAACCTAAATAATCTAAATTAAAATTTAACATATCTAAATTAAAATGTAACATACCTGAGAACACATTAGTATAGGTGAGGAATTTTGTAGATATCTCTTTAATGACGCGGTCTCCATCTATAACTATAGCTATTAAAGACAAAGGACTGTATTAATATCAATATCATATACATATACATACATATATATATATATATATATTTTGTATAGATATAAATTATATTTTGTATTAATTAATATAATACGTACTAACATTCATATATCCATTTTTGCCTAAATTTTAGCAGACATCCACTTGGATATCCTGCTAATGTATACACAGAAGTACTCCCAGGCAAATCAGAACTACATATATAATATATGTGTATATATGTGTTATACTCTTACCATAACATTTCACAATTATCGCTTGGCTTATGAGCTCAGCAGCATGTTTAAGATTGGCCCGCAATTTTAAATCTTCTATCAATGCAACTGAATATAGATAACGACCCATTTCAACATGACAATACTGAAAGGCCAATACCACAGGCATCGTCTCCTCTTGATCGACCATGGTTGGTAATTTCTTGTTCTTTTTAACCATGCATTCGGCTATTTTGATATTTGCATTGTAAATAATAGCTGCTGTAAGAGCTATATTACCACTTGTGTCTTTCATTTCCAAGTCTTCTGGTGACATTTTCTCCACCCGTATCTCCACAATTTCTGTATGTCCGGCCGTGGCCGCGACATGCAGGGCCGTCATCCTTGTTCGCGTCAGTGTTTTTTTTTTCTTATACTGCATCTGGCTACTGCGTAATCAATTCCTTTGTAGCATTTTGGTCCCATCTTGCAGAGCTTTGTAAAACCGTTCGTATTGTTGGTATTGATCGTTTGGAATATCTACTACAATAGAAAAAATATTTTATTTATATAATGACAATTTAACTTAATATCAAAGAAAAGATCCATAATAATTAATGTTCAAAACTTAATAATTTCTGTTAAAAACATATGGAATTGCTCAATTAAGCGCAAAAGATAGTCATTGTGGGTTTACATGAGAGAAAATGTTAAAAATATATATATATAATTGAATATAA
The DNA here is from genome assembly GCF_031755915.1 of Ziziphus jujuba. Classification (NCBI taxonomy): domain Eukaryota; kingdom Viridiplantae; phylum Streptophyta; class Magnoliopsida; order Rosales; family Rhamnaceae; genus Ziziphus; species Ziziphus jujuba. The sequence continues at coordinate 6,603,665 of NC_083386.1, forward strand.
TGATAATCTGCCTTTGAATAGTATAAATTTTTTATATGAATGTGTTTAGTTCAATGTAATTATTTAAAATTATAATAAAAAATTTGATTCAAATATAAGTTAGTGAAAAAAAAATTCAAATATTATACAAGATTAAATGGTCTTTGGAATACACGTTAGTAAAAACGAAAAAAAAAAAAAAAAATCAAATATTATACCTGTGTCGTGGAAGACTAAATGGTCTTTGGGTTCTACAGGCTTGAATCGTGGAACAAAGCTTTCTTAAATATAGTTGTTAAATTTATTGAAGTTCACTGTTGTATTTTATTATATAATCTTTAATATGAACAAGAGTTTTCTTCACTATTGTATTTTATTCTAAGTTATTGAAGTCCTTTCTTTTATGTATAAAAAAAAAACTTTTTAAAATTGTTATTTTTAAATATAGTTGTTGAATTCAAAATTAGATTACCGTGCATTATTATTTTTTCTTTTTACTATTCTTTCTCAAATTTAGAAATAGCTAGCTCGTATAATTTTTTTAGTTATCCAATCAGCACCCACCTCTCAACAGTTTAATCTTTTATATGAATTTGTTTAATTCAATATAGTTATTCAAAATTATGATAAAAATTTGATACAAATATACAAGTTAGTAAAAATAAAAATAAAAAAATCGAATATTATACCTTCGTCGTCGTCGTCTTTGGATTCTGATTCCGATTTAGGTTTGAATTTTCCTTCCAAAATATCCCAAGCTTTTTTAGCAGAAGTTATACTTCTGATCTTAGAGAAAGCATCAGCGTTACAAGAAATTTGGATAGCATGGAGGGCAGAGGCGTTCTTGGACCTCCAATACTTGAATGCATCACCATCTTTGGGTTTTGGAGGTTCAACCTTGGATTCCACAATGTGCAAAAGATCTTCACCCATCAAGTAGGCTTTCACCCAAACGCTGGGAGTTTTTTTTTTTTTTTTTTGTCAAGAAGTTCAGGAGCAATGAATCCAGCTGGGACGACACCTTGACGACCCATAATTCTAAATATCAAAAATAAATTAATATTATTAATTATTTCTTTTTTTATTAAAGACACAATGTAGTATGTGTGTACATATATATATATATATATATATATGCATGTATAATAAATAACTATTACAATATTGATTGATTTGTAATATAGCTAATAAAAAAAATTGTTTATGAACAAAATGCAGGAGCGTAATTTAGTTAAGATGAATTTCCATGTGAATGATAATGAAAAAGGAAATTACAACTAAGTGCCTCGCTAAAGTTAAAAATCTATTTAAAAAAAAAGAAAAAAAGAAAAGAAAGAAAACTGAAAACATCAATGTTACCAAATGGACACTAGTAGTGCAACGAAAGTTGAAAGCTTATATTGCGAGCAAGGACGATGTCCCAATAAATGAAATTTCAGGCCTACAAACTGTCTGTAGAAAGTTAAAAAAAGAAAAAGAAAGTGCAGTTTAGAGCTCTCTCAGTTGCGAAAAAGAAACCGAATTCTTTTTAGGGAAAAATGCACAAAACCACTTACAAATATTTATACAATTTTGTTTTTGTTTTTTTATCGTCTCTATATATATAAAAATATGTATATATCCTTGGCGTGGTACAAAAGGCAGCATCAGATGAAAAGACAATGCTTTTGTTAAAAAAAAAAAAAAAATATTGTAAAACTGAGGAAACCAAGAAAAGAACAAAGGACACATGCAACCTAGATCGAAGAATTTTTTTTTTATTCCAAAGGAATGGAAGAGTGGAAGAAAAGAACAAATAAAAATTTATGCTTATAGATATTATATATAGAGGAGCAATATTTCTCTGACCAATAAATTATCTGGTTCAACAAGTTTTCATTTTCACTTTTTTTTATAATATCAAGGATGAAAGAATTTGACCTCAATTGAGAAAACAGTAGATTTCATTGCACTAACAGTCCCCACAAGGACATCCATATGAATTGTCCTATAAGTTCATGCTTAACTTTATTTATCAGAAAAAAAAAGGGTTATAAAATGTAGATTTGTGGATAAAAAAAAAAAAAAAAATCCCCTGACTGTATCTCTATGGAGGCACATATACTCTGGTAGTAGTAGTAGTCCTCCACAGTCCGCAAGCTTTTTTTGGTGAACCAACAGTCCACAAGCTTTGCTCACTCTTTAGGCTATAGACTATATTAATTTGGCATTCACCAAAAAAAATAATAATAATAATAAATAAATTTCACATTGTCATGACAAGAATATCGTTTAGATTGGTTCTTATTCGGCCCACCAAAAAAAAAAAAAAAAAAAAAAAACTTGTTCATAAATACTAGCCAAATTAATCTTACTCGTATACTATACAAGAAGCATAGAATATGATCAATGTAAAACTTCGTAAACATAGAATATGACCAATGTAAAACAACTTATTGTGAGGCTTCAACATTTTGGTTTAAGTACCAATATCCTCATATTAGTTGCTTTAAATGCTAGTTCTTAATCATATATTGATGTGAAAATGTATGATACATTTGCGGAACATTAGGAATTCTAACATCTTATAAAATAAATAGTCATTTTTCGTTGATATTGTAATTAAATAGAGAAGATGTTAGAATGTAAATTAAATATAAAATAAATTTATATTGTTGTAAAAATAAATAAGTTATTTATTTATTTTTGGGAAATAAGTTAGTTACATATAAATACGGAGATTAAAAAAAATAAAAAATAAAATATGCATAATAATAATAATTATATAAATTTCCAACTAATTACGCCTGTTTCAGACTGGCCTTCATGCGAAGCCCATGGGGCTGGTCCACCCAAAAATTAATGATCTGACTTTAGGGTCGAGCTCACGCAGGCTTGACCCAATTCTTTTTTGTCTTCTCAATTGGGTTTTAGGACGTCTGTGTGTGTATGGTTTTATTTCTTTTTTATTTATTTATTTATTATTTCTATGTAATTTATTTTTTATTTTTTACGTTATTATTACTATTATTATATTTTGTGTGTGTGTGTGTGTGTGTGAGAGAGAGAGAGAGAGAGAGAGAGAGAGAGAGAGAGAGAATGTGTATAATTTTTGTAAATTTTTTCACACCCTTAATTATTTGTCCCTGGTATAAGAACTATAATAACTCAGCATCTCATTTTCCAAGAACGAAAACAAAATTACAAGTAAATAATATGCTTCAAAAGTCTCGATTCAGATTTAGGGACTTTGTCCTCTTGGGACATGTAGGTGCATATACCTTGCCCATAGCTAAATTTTTACTTTTCTCTCAAAAATACAAGATCCATAAATAGAAAAGTAAATTTCAACGAGAAAAGAAAATTGCATCAATACAAATAATATAACTGAAACGTATACTACCTGCTACCAAATTGACTCGTATAACAAGCCATGACTTTTGATGAAGCATAATGAAAAATGAAACACTAAAAGCTAAGCTATCAACATTGTTGCAACGGATACATATAGAAAAAAATGCTGAAATACCAATTATCATCTTCTTAGGCAAAGATCTTAAGAAATGTTGTTCAGCGTAACGGGATGTAATAAGGATACCAAGGAACATTGACACCGAATTAGTAGTGGAGTAAAAGGGTGATATGGCATCTGAAGTTATGAAGAGCATGGACATTTTCTTATATATCAAGAAATAATTGAGGGTAAACAAAAGTGCAAAGCTCTCGTACCAGAGGAAATAAAATTGAATTATATATAAACCTTAAAAAAATTGACTAAGATAAAGCCAACATGGAGCCACTTCAGACTTAGCCAACTATTCCGGCAAACAAAATGTCCAAAAGTTCACAACTTTCACCCTTTTGCTCCGTTCAAAATCTCTTCCTTTTTCCTGACTGCTTAGTAAATTTCTCCTTCCAAGAGTTCACAAATCAAAAGTGAATGATGTGGATGTATACATAACTCATGTAGCTTCACAATGTTTCAATGTCTTATATGTGTGTTAATGTACGAATCTCCCTCGTAAAAGCTTTGAGATATTCAGAAATGCCACCTTTATTTGCATGAAACTTCTTCACGGCAACAACCTGAACATATATGCATGTGCATTAAGTATAGAATGCTAATAATAACAATCATGGTCATGATGTAGTAGTGTAAGAACTGAATTATATTAGAGTTGTTAAATTAAAGTAAGCACAATTTAACTGAAGGTACTGATATAATATATGAACAAAAGCGTATCAGGGTCTCTGAAATCGAATATGCATGCACAAAGTATAGAATGGAAGAATTTGGGCCATAATTCCATAAAAGAATCAGTTAAATGAGATTTATTTGCACGAAGGTATCAAATGCAGAATTTAAGAGGGTTGAAAGACATTACTTTCATGTTGAAAGGCTGGAGTAGTTAGACATGGAAGGCTAGGCTCACAATCAGGTGCAGTGCAGGAAACTTAATCTCCATTGGTTCTTCTATTTCTACTGAAGACGCAATTTATATATGGGTATTGGTAAATTTAGTAGTTCTAGTTTCGGACCTGATTGCATGACGATTGTTAAATTTAAGGAGCATCAATTCAAAGCGAGTTAAAATTAAGAAATGTGTGTTGCACTTGAGCCTTAATTATTCATGGGGATTTCTAATCCAACTAGAAAGAAAGCTAGAAATTATTTCGGGAGTGAATGCGGTTGTTCATTTATGTATGATCTTTTGCACGCACAAATTGAAGAACTACTTTCTTCTTGACTCTCCCCAAGAGTTTTAATGAAAACTCTCTTCCCTTCAGTTGGAAGCTTCTCATTTTCCCAGATCTACGAAATGATTTGGCCTAATTATTCTTATGATATGATTCATTCAACCTTTGGATATATGTAGATGAAAAGGCAATCTGCTTAATCATTGTGCAATATTTTCTTGTCTTAACTAACGTATCCCAAGCAATTTTGGTAGAATTAAAGTCTCTGGCCTCACAGAAAGCATCTGAACCACAAGACACCTGGATGTCATGGAGAGCAGATAAGGCTTCTTCATCCCAAGCTTTGAATTCAGCTTCATCACCACTATCTACAACTGGTTTTGGAGGCTCTTCCATGAATTCCACTATGTCCAACAAATCTTCACCTATCAAGTAGGTTTGGACCTCGAACTCCCCAATCCCATAGTTTTCTTTGTTAATAAGTTGATGGACAATTCCATCCTTGACATAATACCTTTTTGCTTACTCATAGTTAACCTTCAGAACACACTACAAAAAATTTAAAAAGAAAATTTTGCTCAAAAGAATTTAAAAGAAAAAAACAGAAAATGGAGAAATAATAATTTGTGCTAGCAGATTTTGAGTTTATGAATCCAGTGTTGAAGCAAAAACGTAGGAAACTGCAGAAAAATGAACATTTGATTGTATCTGGCACAAGATAGATGGGAAGGAAAATAAGATGACTTCAATTACTGAATTATTTAATGTTGGTTGGGAATGCTATCTGCATCCCACTATACATTTTAGAACGAATATTTTTAAGTTCATTTCAAAGGCAATCATTGTACTGAAATAATTAATTAAAGTAGTTGACTAAATATTTAGCTGTAGTTTCAATTTTGTTTTTCCTTTTGTTACTATTTTTTCTTATTTATCTAATATATATATATATATATTATAATCACAGCGATAAAAAAACCATTACAAGGGTAATTTTATATAACTTCAGAAGGAATAAAGAATGAGTTCATTGAATAATTTACAGAAAATTACAATAGTTTATGTGATAAAAAGTATAAATTTGATCACAAAGCTATCGAATGTAATTCAGTTTCTTTTCTGTGGGAGACTGCTGGGTCAAGCCATTGCACTCTCCATCTTTTTGCTTGCCTAAACTAGTTTCAACTAGACATAGATTAAACCCTATATTGTTGGAAACTTTCGAGCCTTCACTTCCTGTGTGCTAAGTTATGACTTATGATAAGTTACAGAACTAGGGGTCAAAACTTTGATGAGAAGTTATTCACTGTTATAACCTTCTCATTGCTATGGCACAATAACGTAATCATAGTTGAACTTGTAAATATTATCTCATTTAAGGGAAGCTGTAAATCCATGCACCCAACCAAGGAAACTGAATGAGAATTTACTCGGTTAGAAAACTTCCCTGCACCCTTCAGCTGCCAAATTTTAGTACATGATGCATTCTGCAGGTCACCAATGCATAAATGCTAACCAAGGATGTTAGAGTAGGTGACCCGAATTCTTGTTGACCCGACTCAAAAAGCTCGCGGTGAGATCCATTATGTACCAATCTTGATTAATAAAATGCTTTGCCTCTCTTTGCCCGTGGTTTTTTCCTGTTAAAGGTTTTCCATGCAAATCTATGTGTGCTTTGTTTTATTTTATTGCTATTGTTTTTGTTCTATTTACGTAACAAAGGATGCCGAGAACTTATATGTCAGCCTCTTACCATTTTTCATCATCCATAATCAACCAGACTGAGATTTTGATCTTCTATGTTTCCCAAGAAGTTTAAGCATGTTGTCGGTCACATCAGGTGGGGACTTCTCATATTCATCTCGACTGTTGTCAGAAGTATGAGTTAACCATGCCAATGCCTCTACAGCAGCATGCCTTTCAGCAAGCTGCTTGTTTTTCTTAGGTTTTCCAACAAATTGCATACCCTTGAACTCTACCAGCACTTTAAACTCATTAGTCTTGAGGTGCTTTGTTTTGTATTTTGGAGTAGAGTGCCCTGCCCTCAGCTTCAAAGTTTGAAGAAGGCTCTTGGGATTCATTCCATCTCTTGTGAATCTGTCATCATTACCAAAATCATGTGGCTTCTTGCTATCCTTGCCAAATACAAATTTCCCTTCACATTGATCTCCAGATACCAACTCTTGAACCGCAAGCATAAAATATTTCCTTCCTTGTGAATGTCCAGACAAGGATCTTTAAGTTGCAAAATTGCAAGAGTATTATAGTTCAAAAGATCAACTAGATTACAATTTACCTACAACAATTGTTTTCTTTTAAAACTAGACCAGAAACAATCATCGGTGGAAGAAATATGATATGTAAGGCAGCAAATATGTTGTGAAATTAAAAAAAAAAAAGATTATATTACTTGTTAGTGAAAACAATGCAAGTTTTTCAAGAAAAAAGTCGGAAAGCAAAATCTTAAAAAAAAAAAAAAAAAAAAAAAAGATGAACAACAGGGTTTGGAATGGTTCATTAATGCCAGGATGCACCATAGGATGCATGCATGTATGGTCTCTAAAGCACTGATGCAGATATATTTTCTTTTATCCTATCTATTAACAAGTTATATCCATCTTTAAGAAAATAAGGTATCTCAGATGTAACATTTTAATAGAAACAAAAATGCATGTTATTTTACGTTTCCAACAATATTTTGTAGTGAACAAGGGGAAAGGTAAAAAATTATCTTAACATAAAGAAACAAAAGCATATTTGCCAAATCAAATTCTAGGAAACACTATGTTTCGCAATGAAACACTAACACGTTCCATCTTGACAGGAAAGAAAAAGCAAGAAAAAGAAAGAAAAATACCAGAGAAAATTCAAGGAAGAAGAAGCATAAGACTAGAAAGTTCCAGAGAGTTCTTTTCATACATCTGTAAAAGCTATATCTACAAGAAACTAATATATCGAGTATTTATAGGCTCAAAACTACAAAAACAGAAACTAACAAACTAATAACTAATTGTAAACACGTGGTAGGTCACATGACCCTTTCTAACTATTTTGATGATCTAGCAATAAGAGCTGTGCTGAGCTAGCATTATTCCATAATATGCCCCTTTCAAGTTAAAGGCACCTTTCAACCAACTGATGTGAAGATCCCTTCAGGCTGAAAAAAAAAAAAAACTTCAACCAACTGTGCTGAAGAGTTATAACATTGAAGACTTCTGTCAGGACCCGTCCAGAATTCCTTCCCCGGAACCCTAGACAGCCCTGATCCCAGGGAAACCCTACCGAACCCTCCAATGGAAAATCCGGCAGAGCCTCCCCTAAGGGATTTACTTACCACAAATTTACCTGCACTGAAAACACACTTCTAAAAACATCCCCTTATTCCTCCCACAGACTACAAATTGATTCCACAAATTGCAGCACTTCAAAAGAAAACAACAGCAGCAACCCAGTGCATAAAGAACAACTACACGTCCAATACAGTATACAGAGCATTATACAAATACATGTGGAATTTATAAAATGACGGATATGGGAACAATACAAGATAGAGAGGAAAAAGGGAAGAAAACTTCTTGAACCTTCGGCAACGAACTGAGACGTTGGGCTCGCCCCGGACAATCAACGTCTCCAACCTGGACCTAGGGGAACGGAATTTAAGAGTGTGAGATGCTAATCATCTCAGTGAGTGACCCTATCTACTATACAATATAATACCACGGTAATAAGTAGATAAATAATAATAAATTGGAAATAATAATTTCTCTCAAAACCCTTACAATTCTCTCAGTTGGAAAAGTTCCCCTTTTAAAATCTTTTCACAAAACTCTTTATTCATATTCCCCGAAAACCATGACATCAAATAAATATCAGAAACAGTAATAATTATATTTTTAATTCCAATACAGTTTCCAAACATTTTATTTTTAAAACACAGTTCTGAAAATCATTTGATGCACCCACTATATACCAGTGGCGCCAACAGTACCCAGCGTCCCAAGGTACCGCCAAACAGGAGGTTATAGAGAGAAACCGGCATACGGTCGCGTGGCGTCCCACTGCGCCGCTGCTAACCAGGTGTCCCGGCCAAAGGGGGTGGCCTACCCTCATCCGATGGCAACCACAGGACAACCTTATCATATCAACCGCGCGCTACTCACACCCACCTGCGCGCTAATCACATCACCTGCGCGCTAATCACACCCATCTGCGTGCTAATCACAACCGTGTGCACACTAACCATATCACATATAAACAGAACACCAGTACATGCACGGTGCATCCAAAAATCATAAAATCCACATGTTTAAATTATATAACAAATTTCATATTTTTCATAAACATAGCGGGCATAGTCCATCCGCTTGAACCCGGAAATTCTCCGTAATTTCTTTATAATCAACACCATAAATTCCATGATTTTCAAATCCACCAATTCAAATATCCACATTTTCTCAATAGCATAAATAATTCTCGAAATGTAATAATCAAATCTCATAATATTCCATGGGCATATTTTATAAAAATTGAAATCACCAACATAACCAAATATTTTCCTTGAAATATTTGAAAGTCAAATCGTGCCCAATTTACCATTAAAACCACACCAATTTCAAAATCCTCAAAACCATAAAATAATTTCACATCGCATAAATTTGTAGAATGCACATTTTCTTAAATCCAATAAATTCATAAATAATTCCACAATAAATCCAATAAATATTTGGCACATAGAAATTAAATTTCAAATATTTAAATCGCACATAATATATTCACCAAATAAATTCCCAAAATTAATTTGAAGGTGGGTCACTCACCTGGAGCACGCAATTAACCCATGATCCACTACGGGATCAATTCTACGACTCACCGGTGCTCCTAGAACAAAATTCACAGGCAGTCAAATAAATTAATATTTTATTCGGGTAAATAATACCCGGTACCCGGGGGGTCAAAACACAAACGATACCTAGAATTTACGAGTTATATACCGAATCGAAGCTCGAGTGATGCTGATCACAGATTCGGTCTCAATTTCCAAGGATCGTACCCGACGGGGTCAGAATTTCGCCGGGAAGCTTTTCGGGATTCGGCTCCGCAATTCTCCCAAACCGTCGCGAATTGGCGGAAACGGAAGTCGGATTTGGGTTCAGGAGGTCGAACACTGCGGACTGGAGCTGGCCGGAATTTCGGGTTCTCGCCGGAACAGTATTTTCCGGCCGGCCATCGCGGTCACCGGCAACCGTCGCCGGCGGCTGCGCGTGCGGTGGCCGTTGGCTGTGAAATTTTGCAGACTTGTAGATCGTGAGGAGAGCAATCCAACGGGACCGGCGGTGAGCAAAACGGAGGTCGGACGGCGGAGAAATCACCGTTTGAAGATTTCCAGCCCCTCGTCGGAAAACGCTCCGATCCCGGCGCATTGGTGGTCTGATATCCGTGATTTTTGGTGGGTAGGCCGGACTTGAGGAGAGGATGATGGGTGTACGGCGCGTGTACTGTAGATTTGGCCGGAACAGGGTCGATTCGCGGTGGCTGGCGGTGGAGGGGAAAAACTCGCCGCCGAACTTCGGACGTCCGATCCGGGCGCGTCCGGCGGCCGTTCGCCGTGAAATTTGGAGGTTTTGCCGGAAATGAAGTGGGCAATCTGGATGGCCAGCGCATGTACAGTAACTAGGCCAGAAAACGTGAAAATGACCGACGGCCGGTGACTCTCTCTCTCTCTCCTCTCTCTCTTTCTCTCTCCTCTCTCTCTTTCTCTCTCTTCCCCGAGTGTTTTAACAAATAAAACCCCTGCATGACACTGTTCATGCCACATGGACCAATCAGAAGCTGACACATGGTGTTACTGTGCACTTAAGTCAGATATATTAAAATAATACGGTACCCGGCGAATTTCAAACGTCCGTAACTTTTTAACCAAATGTCCGATTTAAGCGTGCCGCTAGTCTATGAACTCGTATCGACGAGTACTTTACGACCATACAAGAGTCAACTCAAAATTACATCACAAGATAAAGTCAACTCCCGGCACCTTTTAGACAGTTTACACTTCAACTTGTTTTGCCCATAACTTTCAAACCGTAGCTCCGTTTCTAACGTGCTACTAGTCTACGAACTCGTGGCATCGTGCACTTCGCCACGGTACCCTAGTCAACTCAAAATTCTCACCGAGTCAAAAAGTCAACTTTTGACCCCCTTCGGTCAACGGTCAACCTCGGTCAACGTGCACGGATTCCGGTGCGATTCGGGACGGGGTGCGATTCGTCCTCGAAATTTCCGCACGTCACTGGAACAGATACGGGTACTGCTCACGCATCTGTGCTTCGGGCTCCCACGTTGCTTCCTCGACTAAGTGGTTCCGCCATAAGACTTTAACTAGAGGAATAGTCTTGTTCCGTAGCGTCCGTTCCTCGCGATCCAAAATCTGTACTGGCTGCTCCACATACGAAAGATCTTCCCTCATCTCTATGTCCGGACTCTCGAGTACGTGCAAAGGGTCTGCAATATACTTCCGTAGCATCGACACATGAAATACGTTGTGAACTCGAGCTAGCTCTTCCGGTAACGCCAACTTGTACGCCACAGGGCCAATCCTCTCTGTAACCTCGTAAGGCCCAAAACGTACTACTCCTTTCCATGGAGATAACTTTAGGAATACCCAATCTCCTACCTCGAATTCCAAATCCTTTCTACGCACATCGGCGTAGCTCTTCTGTCGATCTTGGGCAACCTTCAATCGATCCCTAATGATCTTCACCTTGTCCAAGGTCATCCTTAAATACTCAGATCCGACCGCATTATTTGTTGCAAGGAGCCTCTCTTCTCCTACCTCACTCCAACACAAAGGTGCCCGACACTGCCTCCCATATAAAGCTTCATACGGGGACATCCTAATACTCGTCTGATAATTGTTGTTGTAGACAAACTCTATCAATAGCAGTTGTTCATCCCAGCTACCGCGAAATTGCATAATGCAAGACCTTAGCATGTCTTCTAATGTCTGGATTGTGCGCTCTGCTTGTCCATCAGATTGCGGGTGAAAAGCGGTGCTGTAGTTAAGTCTTGCTCCTAGTGCATCAGCCAACTTCCGCCATAGTCGTGAAGTAAAGCGCGGATCTCGATCAGAGACGATGGCTAACGGTACTCCATGAAGACTTACAATGTGTTGCACGAACAACTGAGCTAACTTCTCGGGTGAAAAATGTTCTCGTACCGGTAGGAAGTGTGCCGACTTGGTGAGACGATCAATGATTACCCAAATGCCGTCGTACCTTCTAGGTATGGAAGGAAGCTTGAATACGAAGTCCATGTTGAGTTCTTCCCACTTCCACACGGGAATCGGTAAAGGTTGGAGTAGTCCCGAAGGCTTTTGTCTTTTTGCTTTCACTTGTTGACAAATCAAACACTTTGATACGAAGTCTGCCACTTCTCTCTTCATACCAATCCACCAATAATACTTAACAAGCGTCCGGTACATCTTGGTACTCCCCAGATGCATCGCATACATCGAGCTGTGCGCCTCCTCTAAAATCTCCTTCTTGAGTCCTGGGATATCCGGAACACAAAGTCGTCCTTTATACACGAGGGCTCCATCCCTCCTTATGGAAAATTCCGGATCAAGACCTTCTTGTACCTTGCCTTTAATTGTCCTCAACTTAGGATCTTCCATTTGAGTCTCTACTATACGATCCACCAACACCGGTCGTACCTGGAAGCTAGCCATAAGAACTCCTGAAGGATGCATATGCATTAACACCCCCATCTTCTTCAACTCCACCATGAGAGGTAGTTGGATGACTCGGACGTGAGCAAGGGATCCAGTAGCCTTCCTACTCAAAGCATCTGCCACTACATTCGCCTTACCCGGGTGATAATCGATCACACAGTCATAATCCTTTAACAACTCCATCCATCGCCTTTGCCTCATATTTAACTCCTTCTGAGTAAAAATGTACTTGAGGCTTTTGTGGTCGGTGTAAATTTGGCATGTGGCCCCATACAAGTAGTGCCTCCACTTCTTTAGAGCAAAGACTACCGCCGCCAATTCTAAGTCGTGCGTAGGGTAATTCTGTTCGTGCTGCTTCAATTGCCGAGATGCATACGCTACCACCCTTTGATTCTGCATTAGCACGCAACCCAACCCTTGATGGGATGCATCACAATAAACTTCAAAACCTTCATTCCCATCAGGTAAAGTTAAAACAGGTGCGGATGTCAACTTTTGCTTCAACTCCTGAAAACTCTGTTCACACCTGTCCGTCCAACTAAATTCAACATTCTTTCGGGTCAATCTATGAAGCGGCCCGGCAATCCTTGAAAACCCTTCAATAAAACGACGGTAGTAACCCGCTAATCCGAGAAAACTTCGTACCTCCCTCACAGTGGTAGGGCGCTCCCAACTCAACACTGCCTTTACCTTATCAGGGTCCACATAGATACCTTCTACCGACACGATATGTCCGAGAAAACCCATTTGATTCAACCAGAATTCACACTTGTCGGTAGCGTAACTTAGCAAGTATAATAGAGGCCTCATCCACTATCACTATACTACCATCACGCCTAATAGTGACTTTAACTTTCCTCTTGTGCAACTTTCCTTCTCATGCCCACTAATTAAGGATATTCAAATTAGTCCACGAGAACACAATCTGCAAGTCTTGGTCATAGTCGAACGCTAACCATAAAGTGCTTCTGAAGCATGCATCCTTAAACCAACAACCAACTCTCATAACTCGATCAGCAATTCAAAAGGCAAGATTAGAACTTAAGTCTAATTTCCTCAAATACTGGTATTACCAAGTTAAGGTTGAGATTCATTCACTTGTCTTCGATTACCCTCTTAGTACTTACAATTATAAAACCCTTGCTCCTCATTGATTAACCAATAGTCTTAACCTCGACAAACATCAATCTTTCTTTTAACTAAATTCATCAAGGTCATGAATAAAATTTCTCAACATCCAAATACCATTCTTGAAAACCCTAAGTTTCCCTCATTTCAAATAAATTCCATGAATCCACACCTCAAGCAATAAGGAATTTAAATATTAATTCTAGCATCACCACCAATATTATGAACAATCACTAGATCCTTAACCCAATAAAGTATTCCACACTTCTTAAATTCTAACTACGTAACTACGTCCCAAAAATCATACTCCTTATCATTGTAAATTATCACCACCAGTATCAACCACCTTGAATCGATAAAGCACCACCAATACGAACCTTAAATCTCCAAGGAAATAAGATATCAAGATCTTAGCTTCTAGAATGAAAAATAACCATGCTTAAACATCCAACCATGCCTAAGGAATCATCCTCATCTCATTAACCTCATCAACCACCAAGTAGAACTTTAGTCGCTATCCGGAGCTTGCTTGATTCTCTAAACGCTGTCGTACCTTCTCTTTGTGAATGATAGTTTAAGCACGAAATCCATATTTACATCTCCCTACTTTTACTTATCGGTGACCTAAGTACCTTTATTCGGGTCTTGCAACTTCCTTTATCGTGCCAAACCACCATGTCATCCAGTGAGCATTCCGTACGTCTTGGTACCCTTGGGGTGTATCGCATACTTTGAATCGCGTGCTTCCTTTAGGATCTCCTTTTTGAACTCAACGATACCCTGCTTTGGATTCTCGACTGGCGATACTTAACCCTTAAGTTGCTCTTGGAAAAAGCATAACATAAAACAAATAATAAAATATATTTTTCAAATATACCTAACTTGCATAGGCAATTGTTAAAACTCCACATTGAAAATCATATCTTAAAATCCATAGCATAAAATAAAATATGCACGCTTGTAATGGAGGTACGTACGACACCTTCTACATGTTACGTAATCCATGATTCCAACTGTCGCCGACACTCTGCTACCAATACAAACCAGGGTGGTTGCCTATATTGGCCGTCCAATTCCCCGGGCTCGTAGGCAACATGATCATGGGGCTAGCTCTACATGGACCACATTGGTTCGCCGCCTCCATATGGTGCAGTATAATATAACATACAAATACATGTACGAACACAAACCAAAAATACTTGAATAAAACACCTTTAAATTTCAAATACCACTTTGAAAAGCATTTAAATTTTGATAATCAATCGGAAAAAATATTTTGACGCCTTGAAATCGATCGACACACATCCTTAGGCAATCATCCTTCTTCTCCATGAACGAAACGGATACCATTCACGATGATAAGCTTGACCTTCAAAAAGAAAAGGCATCCTCGACCATCGACTAGGCCATAGGAATTCCCCGTTAGGCTAGATGATCCTAATTGTCACCCTCGAAGATTAGAGTTATTCAAACTCGAGCAACGAATTACTTCGAGACAAACGGAAAGAACGCTTTCACGCGGGTAAAACAAGAGACTAGACATGGATGGGACACACAACAATGCACAGTCCCTTCGGAATACTAGAACCTAGAGCTCTGATACCAACTGTCAGGACCCGTCCAGAATTCCTTCCCCGGAACCTTAGACAGCCCTGATCCCAGGGAAACCCTACCGAACCCTCCAACAGAAAATCCGGCAGAGCCTCCCCTAAGGGATTTACTTACCACAAATTTACCTGCACTGAAAACACACTTCTAAAAACATCCCCTTATTCCTCCCACAGACTACAAATTGATTCCACAAATTGCAGCACTTCAAAAGAAAACAACAGCAGCAACCCAGTGCATAAAGAACAACTACACGTCCAATACAGTATACAGAGCATTATACAAATACATGTGGAATTTATAAAATGACGGATATGGGAACAATACAAGATAGAGAGGAAAAAGGGAAGAAAACTTCTTGAACCTTCGGCAACGAATTGAGACGTTGGGCTCGCCCCAGACAATCAACGTCTCCAACCTGGACCTAGGGGAACGGAATTTAAAAGTGTGAGATGCTAATCATCTCAGTGAGTGACCCTATCTACTATACAATATAATACCATGGTAATAAGTAGATAAATAATAATAAATTGGAAATAATAATTTCTCTCAAAACCCTTACAATTCTCTCAGTTGGAAAAGTTCCCCTTTTAAAATCTTTTCACAAAACTCTTTATTCATATTCCCCGAAAACCATGACATCAAATAAATACCAGAAACAGTAATAATTATATTTTTAATTCCAATACAGTTTCCAAACATTTTATTTTTAAAACACAGTTCTGAAAATCATTTGATGCACCCACTATATACCAGTGGCGCCAACAGTACCCAGCGTCCCAAGGTACCGCCAAACAGGAGGTTATAGAGAGAAACCGGCATACGGTCGCGTGGCGTCCCACTGCGCCGCTGCTAACCAGGTGTCCCGGCCAAAGGGGGTGGCCTACCCTCATCCGATGGCAACCACAGGACAACCTTATCATATCAACCGCGCGCTACTCACACCCACCTGCGCGCTAATCACATCACCTGCGCGCTAATCACACCCATCTGCGCGCTAATCACAAC
The DNA here is from genome assembly GCF_031755915.1 of Ziziphus jujuba. NCBI lineage: Eukaryota > Viridiplantae > Streptophyta > Magnoliopsida > Rosales > Rhamnaceae > Ziziphus > Ziziphus jujuba. The sequence goes on from NC_083386.1 coordinate 6,619,791, forward strand.
CGTGTGCACACTAACCATATCACATATAAACAGAACACCAGTACATGCACGGTGCATCCAAAAATCATAAAATCCACATGTTTAAATTATATAACAAATTTCACATTTTTCATAAACATAGCGGGCATAGTCCATCCGCTTGAACCCGGAAATTCTCCGTAATTTCTTTATAATCAACACCATAAATTCCATGATTTTCAAATCCACCAATTCAAATATCCACATTTTCTCAATAGCATAAATAATTCTCGAAATATAATAATCAAATCTCATAATATTTCATGGGCATATTTTATAAAAATTGAAATCACCAACATAACCAAATATTTTCCTTGAAATATTTGAAAGTCAAATCGTGCCCAATTTACCATTAAAACCACACCAATTTCAAAATCCTCAAAACCATAAAATAATTTCACATGGCATAAATTTGTAGAATGCACATTTTCTTAAATCCAATAAATTCATAAATAATTCCACAATAAATCCAATAAATATTTGGCACATAGAAATTAAATTCCAAATATTTAAATCGCACATAATATATTCACCAAATAAATTCCCAAAATTAATTTGAAGGTGGGTCACTCACCTGGAGCACGCAATTAACCCATGATCCACTACGGGATCAATTCTACGACTCACCGGTGCTCCTAGAACAAAATTCACATGCAGTCAAATAAATTAATATTTTATTCGGGTAAATAATACCCGGTACCCGGGGGGTCAAAACACAAACGATACCTAGAATTTACGAGTTATATACCGAATCGAAGCTCGAGTGATGCTGATCACAGATTCGGTCTCAATTTTCAAGGATCGTACCCGACGGGGTCAGAATTTCGCCGGGAAGCTTTTCGGGATTCGGCTCCGCAATTCTCCCAAACCGTCGCGAATTGGCAGAAACGGAAGTCGGATTTGGGTTCAGGAGGTCGAACACTGCGGACTGGAGCTGGCCGGAATTTCGGGTTCTCGCCGGAACAGTATTTTCCGGCCTGCCACCGCGGTCACCGGCAACCGTCGCCGGCGGCGGCGCGTGCGGTGGCCGTTGGCTGTGAAATTTTGCAGACTTGTAGATCGTGAGGAGAGCAATCCAACGGGACCGGCGGTGAGCAAAACGGAGGTCGGACGGCGGAGAAATCACCGTTTGAAGATTTCCGGCCCCTCGCCGGAAAACGCTCCGATCCTGGCGCGTCGGTGGTCCGATGGCCGTGATTTTTGGTGGGTAGGCCGGACTTGAGGAGAGGATGATGGGTGTACGGCGCGTGTACTATAGATTTGGCCGGAACAGGGTCGATTCACGGTGGCCGGCGGTGGAGGGGAAAAACTCGCCGCCGAACTTCGGACGTCCGATCCGGGCGCGTCCGGCGGCCGTTCGCCGTGAAATTTGGTGGTTTTGCCGGAAATGAGGTGGGCAATCTGGATGGCCGATGCGTGTACAGTAACTAGGCCGGAAAATGTGAAAATGACCGACGGCCGGTGACTCTCTCTCTCTCTCCTCTCTCTCTTTCTCTCTCTTCCCCGAGTGTTTTAACAAATAAAACCCCTGCATGACACTGTTCATACCACGTGGACCAATCAGAAGCTGACACGTGGTGTTACTGTGCACTTAAGTCAGATATATTAAAATAATACGGTACCCGGCGAATTTCAAACGTCCGTAACTTTTTAACCAAATGTCCGATTTAAGCGTGCCGCTAGTCTATGAACTCGTATCGACGAGTACTTTACAACCATACAAGAGTCAACTCAAAATTACATCACAAGAAAAGGTCAACTCCCGGCACCTTTTAGACAGTTTACACTTCAACTTGTTTTGCCCATAACTTTCAAACCGTAGCTCCGTTTCTAACGTGCTACTAGTCTACGAACTCGTGGCATCGTGCACTTCGCCACGGTACCCTAGTCAACTCAAAATTCTCACCGAGTCAAAAAGTCAACTTTTGATCCCCTTCAGTCAACGGTCAACGATCAACCTCGGTCAACGTGCACGGATTCCGGTGCGATTCGGGACGGGGTGTTACACTTCAGTATTGCAGGAACTTCACTTACTGTTAACTTGTTCCTCAAAAACTGAAAACGTGAAGTACCCAATGACTTAGTAAAAATGCTAGCAATCTGTTCCGTTGAAAGCACATAATGTATTTCAATTTCTTTATCTAACACCTTATCTCTAACAAAGTGCAAATCAATCTCAATATGCTTAACTCGAGCATGATGTGCTGGATTTGAGGCTAATGATGCTGCACCAATATTATCACTCCATATTATTGGTCTTTTAAACAAAAATTGCAGTTCTTCAATAAGATTTTTCAGCCAACATAATTCAGTTGTGACATGAGCCAATGGCCTGTACTCAGCTTCTGTACTTGACCTAGCAACTACATGTTGCTTTTTAGAACTACATGAAATTAAGCTAGCTCCTAGAAAGATGCAATATCCACTTGTAGATTTTCTATCATCAAGATTACTAGCCCAATCTGGATCTGCAAAAGCATGTAAAACTAGCTGATTTGAGGCTTGTAATTGAAGACCAACTTGTACAGTGCCTTTCAGATATCTCAGTAGCCACCTTTAAGATATCTCAGTAGCCTCTTGCAAGTCTCCTAGTGAGCTGTTATAGGAGCATGAAGAAACTGACTCAACGTGTTGACTGAAAAAGAAATTTCTGGTCTGGGTATTGTCAGGTACTAAAGTGCTCCAACAATGCTGCGAAATAGTTTAGGATTATCAAATATTTCACTGTCATATAATGTCAGGACCCATCTAAAATTCTTCACCGGAACCCTAGACAAGCCCTGATCCCAAGGAAACCCTACCGAACCTTCCAATGGAAAATTCGGCAGAACCTCCCCTGAGGGTTGGACTTACCACAAATTTCTTGCACTGAAAACACACTTCTATATACATCCCCTTATTCCTCCCACATTACTTCAATTTAATTTCACAAATGGCAGCATTTCGAAACAAATTAAATAAAAGGCATATAATGGAATTAATTTAGTAAATAACCAAAAAATATACCATCATAGATTCTTGTCCACCCACACCACCCACTTAGTGCTGCATATGTCAAATACACTTTAAATATCGTTTTACAAATATGCCAATGCGTAACATAGAAAGAAAGGTAAAGCAACATCACATTAACAATCAAGAAAAAAAAAGAAAAAAGAAAAAAAAAACTATAACAAACGTTTTAATGATGATGGTATTGATGTAACTTGCCTGAGGGCTGTTATATTCCCACACATATATTAATGTAACTTGTCTGAGGGGTGTCATATTCCCATACATATATTAATGCAACTTGCCTGAGGGCTATCTCACCTACCCAAAGACTACCACTTGTTCGAGGACTATTATACTTGCCCGTAGGCTGTGATACTTATCCGAAGGTACCATATGGTAGTAATAATAATAAAAATAATAACAATGTTAAAATTAAAGATCTCATAATAATGTTAATAAAAATAAAAATAAAAAGAAAAATAATAATCAATAATAACAACTATAACTATAATAATGATAATAATAGAAACTGGAATTACAATAAAAATAATTTTTATAATAATAATAACAGCGATAATAATGATTAGATAAATAGTTAAATATAATTAATAGTAATAAGAATATAATAATATCGATTAAGAATATTAGTCAGAAATTAAATCACAAATAGATAACATAACATAAATACATAAAATCATATCTTAAAATCCATAGCATAAAATGAAATATGCACGCTCACAATGGAGACACGTACGATACCTTCTAACATGCTACGTGATACATGATTCTAGCTGTCGCCGGCACTTTGCTACCAATACAAACCAGGGTGGTTGCCTATATGGACCGTCCGATCCCCTAGACTTGTAGGTAACATGGTTATGAGGCTAGCTCTACATGGACCACATTTGTTCCCTGCCTCCGTATGGTGCGGTATATACAGTATAATATCAAATAATATAACATACGAATATATGTACGAACACACACACACACATATATATATAAAAATATACTTGATGCACCATAGCCATACTATATACCAGTGGTGCCCGAAGGTACCCAGCGTCCCGAGCACCGACTGACAGGAGGTTAAAGAGAGAAACTTGCATACGGTCACTTCGGTGTCCCGACAGCGCCGCTGCTTAAACAGTCATCCCGGCCATGGAGGGGGGCGGCTTATAGCCAATATCAAACTTGCCTACCCTTGGTCCGATGGCAACTCACAGGAGACATTACAACTTACGCGCTTATCATAATCAAATATACAGTACAGAACACCGGTACGTGTATGGGTGTATCTTAAAAAAAAACTATAAACTTCATAACATTATAATATTAAATTTAGATAAAATATAATCCAATTCATATGCTTTTATCAAATACGTAAACAATGATAATAAATAATAAATAATCAAATATACGGATATTCTTGATCACAATAATTTAATATAATTATCTTTTTCTTCTCAATCCTTCAATTCAATTTATACCAAAATTTATCATCAAGGCCGCATACAATTTCACATACAAGTAAAGATACAGAAATACATTAAAGATATCGCAATACAGTTTATTATAAGTCATCCATAGATATCTACGCATATATTCGCATATATGTATATATATATATTTACATTTTCACACATTTAAATATATATATATATATACGGTAAAACCTTTAACAACCAATTTAACAAGCGCAATGTTCAGATACATATGTATAAATACATTTTGATATGCATAATCAAAGGCTTCAACAATACATTTTGATATGGAGAATGAAATTCTGACTTTCGATTGGCTTGAAACCGCCAGCGGTGGCCGGAATTTTCATCAAAAGCCACTGCCGACTTGCCCCTCTTTTGTACGCCATGAAGGAGCTCGAATTGGAGCAAACAAAGGTCACCATTAGCTTTAGAGGATCCAAATTAAGGGAAAGGGACCGAGAACACGGTCGGAAACGGTGGGAATCTGGTGACCGGAAGGGCTGCTGCCGCCGGCTTCCATGGTCGTTTCCCGGCGCGTCAACGTCTTCCCTAGTGACCAGAGCACACTTCGACAAAGCTCACATGATGGGCTGCCGGTTGGTGTGGTCGGTGCAGCTTGGGTGTGCCGGAACACGGCGGATTCGGCCGGAGAGAGAGAGAGAAAGACGGCTGCCGCCGCTTCCACCGCCGGATCTGGGCTCGCCGGCTGCTGGGCTATGTCTATGGCTGACGCGTATGAGCAATGGGTGACCGAAAATGGTGAAGGCTGATGGACCCGAGGGAGAGAAGAAAGAAAGAAGAAGAAAGAAGAAGAAGGATCGAAGAGGGGGGGGGGGGGCTCCCTTTTTTCCCACATGGGGGAGAAGAAAAAAAAGAAAAAGAAAAAGAAATTAAAAAATAATTAAATAATATTAATACTGTATTTGAAAGACTCTACAGGTCCTTAACTTTCAAACCACATGTCCAAATCGGACGTGCCACTAGTCTATGAACTTGTATAGACGAGTACTTCACAACCATGCATGAGTCAAAGCTCAACTTTGCATGAATAAAAAGTCAACTTGGGTACGCCTTGGACAGTTTGGACTTCAACTTGTTTTGTTCATAACTTTCAAACCGTAGTTCCGTTTTCAACGTGCTACTAGTCTATGAACTCATGATAACGTGTACTTTTTAACGGTACCTTGGTCAATGTAAAATTTCATCATGAGTAAAAAGTCAACATTTGACCCTTCCTCGGTCAACAACGGTCAAACCCAGTCAACCTTGGTCAAATTTGAGACATTTCCGGTGTACTTCGGGACGGGGTGTTACAATCTTCCCCCCTTACAAAAATTTTGTCCTTGAAATTTTATACGTCATAGAAACGCATAAGAATATTGATTGCGGATTTGTGCCTCGAGCTTCCACGTCGCTTTCTCGACTAGATTAATTCATCACAAGACTTTTGACTCAAGAAAATAGTCTGTATTCTTCATGATTCAAAATCTGCACTGGTCGCTCCTTACATGACAGGTCGTTGATATCCTTTTGTAGCTCCGATGCGCGAAGTACATTACATACCTGTGTTAACTCTTCCAAAAATGCTAACTCGTACGTTACAACACCAATTCTTTCGCTAACCTCATAGAAACCAAGAATATGAGAACTTAGCTCTCTCTGTCAACCAAAGCATACGACTCTCTTCTATGGAGATGATTTCAAAAAAACTCAATCTCGGACTTTGAATTCAAGATCTTTTCATTGTACGTCGGCTTAACTAATTGGTTGATCTTGAGTAGCTTTCAACTCTCTCGGATGGCCTTTTCCTTATTCATAGTCATCCGTAGGTGTTTGCATCCAATTCATGTTGGTCATCGTGTGGTGCTTCTCCCCACCTACTTCACTCCAATATAGTGGGGTTCAACACTGCCTTCCATATAGAATCTTATACGAAGACAGCTCGATGCTCGCTTGGTAGCTAATATTACAACGAACCTTATCAACAACAATTGCTTATTCCTACTTCATTCCGACATTACATAATGCACGGTCTCAGCATAACTTCCAATGTATGAACTTTTGCACTCTGCTTGTCCATTGGCATGGGGTGGAAGACAATGCAATAGTCAAGCCTCGCTCCAGTGTATTGTTAACTCTGGTGAGAACCACTCTCGCATAGATAGGAAGTACTCTGACTTAGTTGGTTGATTATTATCCAAATGTCATTATACCTTTTCGTTGTGGGGAAAGGCTTGTATACAGAATCCATATTGGGTCGCTCCCACTTCCACACACGGGGATAGATAAGGGTTGAAGCTACCCTGAATGTTTCTGCTTCTTATTTTCAATTGTTGGCAACTTAAACTTGAGCACCTTGATTCGAATTTTGCAACTTCCTTTATCGTGCCAAACCACCAATATTACTTAGTGAGCGCCCGATACATCCTCACACTTTCGGGGTGTACCGCATACATCGAATTACGTGCTTCCTTTAGGATCTCCCTTTCAAACTCAACGATATCCGACCCTTAAATTCTTGATTGACAAAACTTGGACCTTAAGTCGATCTTAAAAATACCTTAACACCTTGGGGTTGATCGACACACATCCCCACTCAGCAACAAATATCAATTACGGGTGCTCACCTTGTTAAGTCATCGGTAGCTGATACACAATTTAGATTATCATCCTTTTTCTCCATGAACGAAACAGGCTCCTGTAAAATGATATGCTTGGTCGAGCAAATCCCTTATTCACCAATTTTTTTTTGCAGTTGATCCTTTAACTCGCTTAACTTTGATAGATCCATATAATATGGCGATAAAGAATTAGGTCGATGTCCAAAGCCAGCTTGATGGCAAAATCGGAAACTTCTTTGGAAACATCTTCAAACGATTCCCACTATAAGCACGTCTTCCAACACTCACCATCCACTCGGACATCAACCACAGGGGCTAGATACCCTTGACAACCACTCTTCGAGAGCTCCTTGGCCCCGAGGGTAAAAAGTAACCTCGGTAAGGACCTCCTAATTCCTCCATGAAGCAACACTTCAAGTAGGTCGAATCGTGTAAACGTTACTTCCTCATGGTAGCCATCCACAATTATAAGATCCGCAGCTACCCAATTCGCAATGAGGATTACTTAAGAGCCCAAACGATCCAACTTAATCAGGTTTGCTTCCCTCACTTGATCTTCAAAGAGTATGGTTACTTAAATTCAGACAACTAATTTGTTTCGAGACACAAAAAATAACGTTCCAAGATGGTTAAAACAAGGGAATAGACGCGGATGGGACAAACAACAATGCACAATCCCTTAGGAATACTAGAACCTAGAGCTCTAATAACAACTGTCAGGACCCGTCTAAAATTCTTCACCGGAATCCTAGACAAGCCCTGATCCCAGGGAAACCCTACCGGACCTTCCAATGGAAAATCCGGCAGAACCTCCCCTAAGGGTTGGACTTACCACAAATTTTCTGCACTGAAAACACACTTCTATATATATCCCCTTCTTCCTCCCACATTACTTCAATTTAATTTCACAAATGGCGGCACTTCAAAACAAATTAAATAAAAGGCATATAATGGAATTAATTTAGTAAATAACCAATTAAAATATACCATCATAGATTCTCGTCCGCCCACAGCACCCACTTAGTGCTGCACATGTCAAATACACTTTAAATATCGTTTTACAAATATGCCAATGCGTAACATAGAAAGAAAGGTAAAGCAACATCACATTAACAATCAAGAAAAAAAAAACTATAACAAACGTTTTAATGATGATGGTATTGATGTAACTTGCCTGAGGGCTATTATATTCCCACACATATATTAATGTAACTTGCCTGAGGGCTGTCATATTCCCATACATATATTAATGCAACTTGCCTGAGGGCTATCTCACCTACCCAAAGGCTACCGGTTGTCCGAGGACTATTATACTTGCCCGATGGCTATCTTTCATGCCCGTAGGCTGTGATACTTATCCGAAGGTACCATATGGTAATAATAATAATAAAAATAATAACAATGTTAAAATTAAAGATCTCATAATAATGTTAATAAAAATAAAAATAAAAATAATAATAATAATCAATAATAACAACTATAACTATAATAATGATAATAATAGAAACTGGAATTACAATAAAAATAATTTTTATAATAATAATAACAGCGATAATAATGATTAAATAAATAGTTAAATACAATTAATAGTAATAAGAATATAATAATATCGATTAAGAATATTAGTCAGAAATTAAATCACAAATAGATAATATAACATAAATACATAAAATCATATCTTAAAATCCATAGCATAAAATGAAGTATGCACGCTCGCAATGGAGGTACGTACGATACCTTTTAACATGCTACGTGATCCATGATTCCAGCTGTCACCGACACTTTGCTACCAATACAAATCAGGGTGGTTGTCTATATGGACCGTCCGATCCCCTGGACTGTTAGGTAACATGGTTATGAGGCTAGCTATACATGGACCACATTTGTTCCCCGCCTCCGTATGGTGCGGTATATACAGTATAATATCAAATAATATAACATACGAATATATGTACGAACACACAGACATATATATATATATATATAAATATACTTGATGCACCATACTATATACCAGTGGTGCCCGAAGATACCCAGCGTCCCAAGCACCGACTGACAGGAGGTTAAAGAGAGAAACTTGCATATGGTCGCTTCAGTGCCCCGACAGTGCCGCTGCTTAAACCGTCATCCCGGCCATGGAGGGGGGCGGCTTATGGCCAATATCAACCTTACCTGCCCTCGGTCTGATGGCAACTCATGGGAGACATTACAACTTGCGGGCTAATCATAATGAAATATACAATACAGAACACTGGTACGTGTATAGGTGCATCTTAAAAAAAAAAAAAAACTATAAACTTGATAACATTATAATATTAAATTTAGATAAAATATAATCCAATTGATATGCTTTTATCAAATACATAAACAATGATAATAAATATTAAATAATCAAATATACGGATATTCTTGATCATAATAATTTAATATAATTATCTTTTTCTTCTCAATCCTTCAATTCAATTTATACCAAAATTTATCATCAAGGCCACATACAATTACACATACAAGTAAAGATATAGAAATACATTAAAGATATTGCAATACAGTTTATTATAAGTCATCCATAGATATCCATGTATATATTGGCATATATGTATATATATATTTACATTTTTACACATTTAAATATATATATATACACGGTAAAACCTTTAACAACCAATTTAACAAGCGCAATGTCCAGATACATATGTATAAATACATTTTGATATGCATAATCAAAGGCTTTAACAATACATATTTATACATATATATATATACACCCACTCACACATCTCAATATATATTCACATACCACCATGTATTTATATACATCACCGCACATGTATATATATATATATAATGCATGTATTTATCAATACGCCCATACACATGTATACAGAAAACACACACACACATATTAATGCGGAGCTAAGGATATGGAGAATGAAATTCTGACTTTCGATTGGCTTGAAACCGCCGGCGGTGGCCAGAATTTTCGTCGGAAGCCGCTGCTGACTTGCCCCTCTTTTGTACGCCATGAGGGAGCTCGAATTGGAGCAAACAAAGGTCACCATTAGCTTCAGAGGATCTAAATTAAGGGAAAGGGACCGAGAACACGGTCGGAAACGGCGGGAATCCGGTGACCGGACGGGCTGCTGCCGCCGGCTTCCATGGCGGTTTCTTGGCGCGTCATTGGCTTCCCCGGTGACCAGAGCACACTTCGACAAAGCTCACATGATGGGCTGCTGGTTGGTGTGGTCGGTGCAGCTTGGGTGTGCCGGAACACGGCGGATTCGGCCAGAGAGAGAGAGATGGCTGCTGCCGCTTCCACCACCCGATCTAGGCCCGTTGCCACCTGACCGACCACCAAATTTGGTAGCCAAGCTCACCGGCGGCTGGGCTATGTCTATGGCCGGTGCGTCTAAGCAATGGGTGGCCGGAAATGGTGAAGGTCGATGGACCCGAGGGAGAGAAGAAAGAAAGAAGAAGAAAGAAGAAGAAGGAAGAAGAAGGATCGGGGGGGGGGGGGGGGGAGGGGGCTCCCTTTTTTCCCACGTGGGGGAGAAGTAAAAAAAGAAAAAGAAAAAGAAATTAAAAAATAATTAAATAATATTAATACTGTATTTGAAAAACTCTACAGGTCCATAACTTTCAAACCACATGTCCAAATCGAACATGCCACTAGTTTATAAACTCGTATTGACGAGTGCTTCGCAACCATGCATGAGTCAAAGCTCAACTTTGCATGAATAAAAAATCAACTTGGGTATGCCTTGGAGTTTGGACCTCAACTTGTTTTGCTCATAACTTTCAAACCGTAGCTCCATTTTCAACGTGCTACTAGTCTATGAACTCGTGACAACGTGTACTTTTTAACGGTACCTTGGTCAATGTAAAATTTCATCAGGAGCAAAAAGTCAACATTTGATGCCTTCTCGGTCAACGACGGTCAAACCCAGTCAACCTTGGTCAAATTTAAGAAATTTCCGGTGTACTTCGGGACGGGGTGTTACATATAAGGACAACAGTCTGCCAGTTATAGGAGGAGAAACTTCTTTTGCACCATCCACTTAGTTTTCTGTTACAAGTCTTTAATATATTTACTTTGTGTTAGATACATGACACCTTCAGATCGATGAACCTCAATTCTAGGAAAGAAATGTAAGGCTCCAAGATCCTTAAGAGAAAAACTCTTTATTCAAATCTCCAATAAGCTGACTAACAAAAACATCATTGTTACTTGTGATTATTATATCATCTACATACACCAATATCATAGCACAGATTGTACTAGGCTCTGAATTCTTGAACCCTTTTTCAATCAAAGTCTTTTTAAGTTTGTCAAACCAAGCTCATGGAGCTTATCTCAAACCATATAAGGTCTTTTTAAGCTTGCAAACATATCCTGGATGAGTTGGAGCAACAAAACCATCAGGCTATGACATATACACTGTTTCACTGAGATCCCCATTCAGAAAAGCATTATTAAAATTCAACGGCCAAACCACCTAACTTTTTGAAACATCTACTGTTAAAGTCAACCTAATTTTAATAATTGGACTAAAGGTTTCAAAATAGTCCAACCCTGGTGTTTGTAGAAAACCCTTAGCAACTAATCTTGCTTTACACCTTTGAACAGCACCATCTGCATTGAACTTTACTCTAAATACCCACTTATTTCTAACAATATTCATATCAGAAGTATAAGGAACTAATTGCCAAGTGTTATTTTTCATCAAAGCAGAATACTCAAGTTCCATTGAGGATCAAAAAGAGCAGCTTTGACTATTTTTGGTTCAACAATTTGTCTAAGGGAAGTAGTAGGTAAAGGATGTTTAGTAGCTAAAAGAACTTTTGAAGTATTAGGTTTAAAAATACCATTCTTAGACCTAGTTATCATAGGATGAACAGATTGAGTCTGAGGTAACGATTTACACAAAGACGGATTTGTACTGGAACTAAACAAAACTAGTTGACCAATAATAGAAGTAGTATTTTGCCTAACAGGAAACTAAAACTAGAAGGTGATTTTGAAGTATCAAGAGCAAAAGTAGAAGAATCAGACTATGAGGAACAATTACTTGGAGACAAAGGAAGTGGAGAAACAAGGGAAGAAACATTAGGAAAAGAAGAATTATTTGCCATAGAAGAAATTGATTAGTAGAGGAAGTATTTTGAGGAAAGGAACATGGTAAATTTGTATTAGGAACAGAAGAGGTAACTTGAATGGAATCAGTCAAAGGAATAGAGGAAACATTTTTATGTAAAAAACAAAGAAGCATCAGAAGATGAACAAGAAGAACAAATGTCATCCTTCTTATCAGAACTTGAAGAAAAACCAATAAGAAAAGGAAACTCAGTTTCATGAAACACAACACTGTTGGTAATATAAACTCTCTGAGATGGATGTAAACAACGATAACCCTTATGATCAAGGCTATATCCCAAAAATACACACTTGGTCATATGAAAATTCAGCTTAACCTTGTTATAAGGTCTCAAATATGGAAAACAGGCACACCCAAAAACTTTAAGAAAAGTATAATAAGGTTTTTTTATGAAATAACATTTCTTAGGGAGAAAGTTGATTAAGATTTTGAGTTGGTAGCCGATTAATCATGAAAGAAGCACAGTGAAAGGCTTCCCACCGATAAACCAGTGACATGTGAGCTTGGGCTAAGAGACATAATCCCAATTCAACTAGGTGTCTATGCTTCCTTTCCACTTTTCCATTTTGTGTATGAATATATGGACAAGGATGCCTAAAGACAATACCAAATTTTGAAAGATAAGGGAGAAAAGATCTGAATTCTCCCCCTCAATTAGCTTGAAGGATTTAATTTTCCTATCAAACTGCCTTTCAACCATAACATGAAACCTTGAAAAACTTGCTAGAGCTTCTGACTTGGTTCTTAAAGGATAAATCCAAACATATCTTGAGTAATCATCCAAGAGCTGTATGTAATACTTGTATCCTTCCTTGGAACTAAAAGAAGTAGGCCCTCATAAATCTGTATAAATGATTTCCAAAGGTGCTGATGCTCTATAAGTAGAGACAGAAAAATTGATCAAATGATTTTTACCAAGTTGACATGTATCATAAAAGAACTCATCTTTATTAAGAAATTTCTTATTACAAGTTTTGAGGACTTCCAATGTAACTTTGTTATTTGGATGTCCAAGTCTATATTATGAAATAATGCAAATTCTGAAGCATTGATTCTATGACAACTATCAGTTTTTACATCTAGTAAACATTGAGAGGAAGGAGTACATGCTAAAGGAAAACAAACTGATTCACCAACAACACTAGAAACACCATTGGAAACACCAACAGCATATTTAATAGCACGATTTGACAAACAGTGACCCTTATCAGCAGCATAAAACTGGTAAACATCTTATTTACATGTAGTCTTTGTCTACTAAGAACATGGAGATCGTGTCATCAAAGAGATATACACAAAACTCCCCACCAATATCAAGGGCTCAGGTATGTTAGATTTAGGCTAACACAAATGTACGATTATTGCAATAACATTTGAGAAGCTTTGTCATAATTAATTTCCTGGTAATTTGTAGACACTGCTCTAGTTTAGTATTCAAGAAAAAATCCATGAATTCACCCCCCAAAAAAAAAAAAAAAAATCAATGGCAGCGAAACTTTGGATACCTTATAAATAACAATTGAAGATTAAATTAAGTCAAATATATTAAGATTGTTTCAAAAAAACTCTAATTAAGTTAAATATATTAAGATTGTTTCAAAGAAACAAAAGAGTGGCAAAAACCATTGTTTCCACTTGTATAATGATCCAAAGATTTTGAATCCCAACAATATCCACAATATAACAAAAGAAAGAAAACTAAAAAGAAGAAGAAGAAAATAGCTTTAAAGAATTGAAAAAAAAAAATTAGGCATATGTTAATCTTGCATGATAGCTCATAGAATTTTCCTACAAAATTCTACTATTCTTGAAACTTGTTGTAAATTTGCCCAAATGTTTGTAGTTTTTTGAGACAATATTTCCTATCAATACACTACTAATTCAAAGCCATTAGTCAATCAACAGATAAGAAATTACATGGCAAATTTGGATCATTACAGAGACAGGCAATGCGCTTTGACATTTTAGGTACCTAATTAGTTTTATTCAATAGTTTATTGTTATTTTTTTTTGGTTCAAATTCTTCCTTCCAATTTATTTATTCTATATGTTTCATATATCCCGCAATAGCTAAATTAATTTTTTATTTTTTTATTATTAACACAGGGTTCCAGAATATATATGAAATGAAATTAATCCACATTCAAACCTGTGAACTTCTACGCCGAATGTGTGAAGAAATAACAAAATTAGATGAAATCCAATTAATAAAATCAGATATATATGGAGCAGTTTTTTCTGCAGTTGAGGTGGGAAATCTTGACTTTGTTAAAAGCATATTAAAGTCAAGTCCGGATCTAGTGGAGGCTCACAATTCCACAAAAAGGAACATTTTTATGGTTGCAATTCTTTATCGCCATGCAAAAATTTTTAGCCTTATTCATGGAGTTAGCTCCAAATTAACAGCGGCAAATGATATAGATACTGGTGGAAAGAACATGCTACATATGGCTGGCTTGTTGTTGCCTTACCTACAACTTAATCGTATTTCAGGAGCAGCTTTACAAATGCAGAGAGAACTACAATGGTATAAGGTAATATCTAGATTTTTTAAAAAATTCCTTTAGCTATATGTTTTAAAATTTATATTTGGGTATCAAATAGCTAAAGCATGCTTTCTGTGGAGATAATTTAGCTAATTGCAAAACTACTATTTACTCAAAATTATTATACCATAAAACAATGGCTTTTTAACTATAATCGAGCTTTCTGTGGAGATAATTTAGCTAGTTTCAAAATTACTATTTTTCAAAATTATCATACCATAAAACGATGGCTTTTTAACTATAATCGAGCTAGTTGCCACTAGTGGCTTTTTTAGTCTTTGTAGGGACAATGACGGTTAACTAGTAGTTAGAAAATTTAATTCAATTCTAGTTCCCTCTAATTGAAAAATTGAACCTGCCGCTCCCAAGTTTAAAATTAACGTTTCCATCTAGGTTTTCAAATTTTAATTTCTTGCAATCGATTAAACAAATTGCATATATATTTTGAACAAAATTGGTTAACTTCTTCATTCCACATGATCAACATTAAAATTCAATTTGTTCTAATTTAGTTATAGTTTTTAATTTCCTTTTAGTTTAAATCCTCTAGCATTATAAATGTGTACATTTTTAATACGTCCTAACCATTACCATCCTTATCACATAGTAATAATATGATAATAATGTTAATTGAGGTTGAAACAACTAGTATTACCTCTTATATCTATATCTATTAGATGGTGGATTCAAAACACAATAAAAACAATTAGCAATAATAATTAAACTAAAACTCAATAAATTGAAACTTGAAGGTTTTATAAATGGCAAAATTTTAAATTTACAAGTTTAAAGTGCAACTTCTCTAAATTATAGAATAGGAAAGTGCAGTTAATTAATTATATTAATATATATATATATATATACATATATCTTTGTTATAACATTTGATATATTTTGTTATCCCCGTCAAATTACAAATATTTACAAACAGGAGGTGGAGTCAGTTGTACCTCAATGGACTTATGGACACACAAATTCAGAGTACATGACCCCAAGACAACTATTTACTAACGAACACAAAGAACTGATCCGATGGAGAAAAATGGATGAAAGAGACAGCAACTTCATGCACCGTTGTTGGTGCACTCATTATTACAATCATGTTTGCTGCAACATTTACTGTTCCTGGTGGGAATGATGAAACAACTGGTTTACCAAAGTTGCTTGATGACAAAATATTCATGCTCTTCTTCATATCAGATGCAATGTCACTTTTCTCTTCTACTACGTCAGTTTTGATGTTCTTGGGAATCCTTACTTCTAGATATGCCGAAGACGATTTCCTCAAGTCTTTGCCTAAGAAGCTCATAATTGGTCTTTGCACACTTTTCCTCTCCATTGCTGCCATGATGATAGCATTCTGCGCTGCTGCTTTCATAATGCTCGATAAGAAATCTTGGGTTGTGTTTCCAATTATTTCTCTAGCTAGTGTTCCAGTTACTTTGTTTGTTTTGATGCAATTCCCTCTTCTTGTTGAGATTTACCTTTCTACTTATGGACCTAGTATCTTTGATAGGAAGCCATAAAGTTGATTATGAATAGGAAATTTGTGGAAAATTGTGTATTATTATTATTATTAATATTATAAGCATACTTTTTTGCTTTATTCTTCTCTTCTACTCTTCCATTCCCTTTTTGGAATTTTAAAAAAAAAAAAAAAAATCCTCCGATCTAGTTTACAAATTTCCTTTGTTCTTTTCTTGGTTTTCTCAACTTTACTTTTTTTCTGTACAGAAATTTCTTTTCATCTGATGCCTCCTTCTGCACCACGCCATGGATATATATATATATATATATATAGAGAGAGAGAGAGAGAGAGGAAAAAAATAAAAAATAACTAAAAAGAAAAGAAAAAGTCTATCATCCGACGCCTATTTTTGGACCCACCATGGATATATATATATATATATATATAAGAGAGAGAGAGAGAGAGAGAGAGAGAGAGAGAGAGAGAGAGAGAGAGAGAGAGAGAGAGAGAGAGACGATTTAAAAAAAAAAAGTCTATAAATATGTGTAAGAGGTTTTGTGCATTTTGTCTAAAAAGACTTGGCTTCTCATGAGCTAATATTCCACTTGGACAGCTCCACACAGTCACCAAGCATGCGAATAAAACATCTGTCTGTGTAAATAATTTTGTCGAAGTCTTTTATTGCAGCCGATCAGAGTTCTACACTTCTTTTAGGATAAAAAACAAAACAAAAAAACAAAAAAACAAAATCTTTCTACAAACAGTTTTTTAGCCTAAAACTTCATTTGTTGGGACATCGACGTCATTGCTTGCAGTGTAAGATTTCAACTTTCATTACACTAGTGGTGTAACATCCCGTCCCAAAGTACAATGGAAATTTTCCAACTCTGATCGTTGACCGTTGACCCAAAGGGTCAAAAGTTAACTTTTTGACTCGGATGAAATTCTAGGTTGACTAAGGTACCATTACGAAGTACACGTTGGCACAAGTTCATAGACTAGTAGCACGTTGAAAACGGAGCTACGGTTTGAAAGTTATGAGCAAAACAAATTGAGGTCCAAACTGTGCAAAGGATGCCAGAGTTAACTTTTTATTCATGCAAAGTTGAGTTTTGACTCATGCATGATTGTGAAGTACATTCGTCGATACGGCAGCACCTCTCCTAAGGGTAGGATTAACCAAAAATTACCTGTACTGAAAACACACTTCTATAAGCATCCCCTTATTCCTCCCACAATACTACAAATTGATTCCACAAATTTCAGCACTTCAAAAGAAAATAGCGGCAACCCAGTGCATAAATAAAATGTGTCCAATACAGTATACAGAGCATTATACAATTAAATGTGGAATTTATAAAATGACAGATAAAGAAGCAATACAAGTTCGAGAGGAAAATGGGAAGAAAAACTTCTTGAACCTTCGGCAACGAACTGAGACGTTGGACTCGCCCCGGACAATCAACGTCTCCAACCTGGACCTAGGGGAACGGAATTTAAGAGTGTGAGATGCTAATCATCTTAGTGAGTGACCCTATCTACTGTACACCTTTAATATTAATAATATAAAGATAAAGGAATTTAATTAATCAATATCGAATAATTGAATAAATAAATAAATAAATAAACATTTGAAGTAACAATTTCTCTCAAAACTCTCACTATTCACTTAGTTGGAAATGTTCCCCTTTTAAAACATTTTCACAAAACCCAATATTCATACTTCCCAAAAATCAAGGGACCAAATAATTTAATAAACAACAAATAAATAAATAATACCCCAAATATAAATAAACTGCAATAAATTATAACAAATAATTTTGTACTCTTTGGGGTTTGAAACTTTATTTGAAAATTACACCTGACGCACCACACCATATACCGGTGATGCCCTCCGATACCCAGCGTCTTGAGCACCGACTGGCAGGGGGGTTAAAGAGAGAAACTTGCAAACGGCACTTCGGCGTCCCGACAGTACCACTGCTGAAACCATCTCCCTGCCAAGGAGGGGGGCGGCTGTGGCCAATAACAAACTTGCCTGCCCACGGTCCAATGGCAACAACGGGAGAAATAATACCTGCACGCTAAACCATATAATACTTGCGCCCTACCACGTGTCCATACACCAGAACACCAATACTGTATGAGTGCGTCTAAAACAATTATTATTAACCAACCGTACCGTTTTCCAAAATTACCGTGGGAAATACATTAAATTCTCACACTTACCATCCCACATATTTTTATTTAACCAAACCGGTACGAAACCTCGATAACAAATAAACCACAATTTTCTCGGAGTACGAGGTTCAACAATAAAAATACCGCGGGCATAATTTATAAGATTAAACCACCAACTTAACAAATATTTTCATAAAATATTTAACCCAATTATGCCCGAAAACAATATAAAATCCAAACACAATGAATTACTGAAAATACTTGCTCATGTATAATAAATACCATTTAACCACAATAATAAAAATCAGGGATTTCTTGATAACCCAAAAATTCCACTTAGCACCAATGGGTAAATATATATATAAAATAATATTTTTCCCGATTATATTTAAAATACGCCACATGAGCACAATTTACAGATATCAATTTAACGCCACATAAATATAATCAATTACCCCAAAAACATTTTCAAAGGTGGGTCACTCATCTGGAGCACGCAATTAAACCATGATCCACCATGGGATCAATTCCACGACTCACCGGTGCTCCTAGAACACAATTCACACACAGTCAAATAAATTAATATTTTATTCGGGTAAATAATACCCAGTACCCGGGGGGTCAAACACAAACTTTAACCAAAATGGTCGAATAATATACCGAATCGAAGCTCGTGGAACGAGGAGCACATTACCGGTCTCCATCGACCCCAATTCCGCCGGAGGTGGCCGGAATTTGGCCGGAAAGCTTCGGCCGGTTTTCAATTCCTCGTATCTCGCAAACCGCTTCGCATTTTTGAGATTGGAGGCCATATTTGGACTCAGAGGACCCGAAATAGGGGGAGAGGAGGTTTAATTCGGGTTGGGCTGGCCGGAAAACACAAAAAAAAGAGGAGAGAGAAATTTTTCAGGCCGGCGGCTTCTCCAGCCCGATCGGCACGCGTCCGGCGGCCGATGACCTTGAAAATTGGCTGCGGAGCTTGCCTCCTCCCTCCGCTCATCACTGGCTGGTGCATGAGTGGTTCCGGTGGCCGGAAAATGTGCAGCAGGGAGAGAGAGAGACGGGCGGGAGAGAAAGAAAGAAAGAAAGAAAGAAAGAAGAAGAGGAAGAAGAAGAATAGGACGGGGCTGGGTCCCCTTTTTTTCCCACGTGGGGGGAAAGAAAAAAAAGAAAAAAAAAAGAAAAGAAAAGAAAAAGAAAATGGAAAATAAAAAGAAATGATTTAAAATTAATTAAATAATATTAATAATAATATTATTATTTAAAATAATAATAAAATAATTTGATTTTTACATATGGTTGACATGTGGCTTCTCAACATGGTGACACATGGTCACCTTCATTAAGTCACATGTGGCACATCGTTACGCGTTTAAAAAAAATAATATTAAAATAATACGGTGTTTAAAAAACTCTACAGGTCCATAACTGTCAAACCACATGTTCAAATCGAACGTGCCGCTAGTCTACGGACTCGAATCAACGAGCAATCCACAACCATGCATGAGTCAATGCTCAACTTTGCATGAATAAAAAGTCAACTCCGGCACCCCTTGAACAGTTTGGACCTCAACTTGTTTTGCTCATAACTTTCAAACCGTAGCTCCGTTTTCAACGTGCTACTAGTCTACGAACTCGTACCAACGTGTACTTCGTAACGGTACCTCAGTCAACTTTTGACCCCTTCGGTCAACGGTCAACAGTCAACCTCGGTCAGCCAATCCCGTGAGTGAGCAGTGTCACCCACGGGTGGATTTTATTTTGGTAAAACGCATGAGCCGGTGGGGAAAGGAGAGAGAAAGAGAGGAGGAGAGAGAGAGAGTGTAACACCCCGTCCCAAATCGCACCGGAATCCGTGCACGTTGACCGAGGTTGACCGTTGACCAAGCAGGTCAAAAGTTGACTTTTTGTTCCAGTTGGAATTTCGAGTTGACCAGAGTCCCGTGGCGAAGTGCATAATGCCCCGAGTTCGTAAACTAGTAGCACGTCAAAAACGGAGCTACGGTTTGAATGTTATGGGCAAAACAAGTTAAGGTTCAAACTGTCCAAAAGGTGCCGGAGTTGACTTTTTCTTGAGATGTAATTTTGTGTTGACTCTTGTATGGTTGTAAAGTACTCGTCGATACGAGTTCATAGACTAGCGGCACGCTTAAATCGGATGTTTGGTTAAAACGTTATGGACGTTTGAAATTCGCCGGATACCGTATTATTTTAATATATCTGGCTTAAGTGCACAGTGATGCCACGTGTCAGCTTCTGATTGGTCCACGTGGCATGAACAGTGTCACACAGGGGTTTTTATTTGATAAAATTCTTGGAGAAGAGAGAGAAAGAGAGAGAGGAGAGAGAAAGAGAAAGAGAGTCCGCCGGCCACCGGAATTTTTCAAAATTTCCGGCCGAGTAACTGTACATGCACCGGCCAGCAAGGTTCCCCTCCCCATTTCCGGCAAAACCTCCAAGTTTCACGGCGATCGGCTGCCGGACGCGCCCGGATCGAACATCCGAAGATCGGCGGCGAGTTTTTCCCTCCACCCCCAGCCACCGCCGATTGACCCACTTCCGGCCATTTTTCGGCCACAAGGGCCTCAGGTCCGGCCGACTCACCAAATTTCACGGCCATCGGACCACCGACGGGCCAGGATCGGAGCGTTTTCCAGCGAGAGGCCGGAAATCTTCAAACCGTGATTCCTCCGCCGTCCGGCCTCCGTTTTGCTCACCGCCAGTCCCGTTGGATTGCTCTCCTCACGATCTACAAGTCTACAAAAAATCACGGCCAACGGCCACCGCACGCGCCGCTGCCGGTGACGGTTGCCGGTGACCGCGGCGGCTCACCGGAAAGTACTGTTCCGGCGAGTACTCAGTTTTCCGGCCGGCTCCAGTCCACTGTGTTCGACCTCCTGAACCCGAATCCGGCATCCGTTTCCGCCAATTTGTGACGGTTTGGGAGAATTGCGGAGCCGAAACCTGAAAAGCTTTCCGGCGAAATTTCGACCCTGTCGGACCCTGTCGGGTACGATCATCGGAAATTAAGACCGAATCTGTGATCAGCATCACTCGAGCTTCGATTCGGTATATAATACGTAAATTTTAGTTATCGTTTGGTGTTCGCTCCCGGGGTACCCATTTGGGAATTACCCGAATAAAATATTAATATTTGTGGTTTGGTGTACTGTGGATGTTTAGGTGCACGTGCGAGTAGCGGAGTCGATCCTGCGGAAGATCTTGATTGAGATACGTGCATAAGGTGAGTGACCCACCTTCAAATTAATTTTGGAAATTTAATTGGTGAATATATTATGTGTGATTTAAATATTTGGAATTTAATTTCTATGTGCGAAATATTTATTTGATTTATTGTGGATTTATTGGTGAATTTATTGGATTTAAGAAAATGTGCATTTTACAAATTTATGCATTGTGACATTATTTTATGGGTTTGAGGATTTTGAAATTCTTGTGGTTTTAATATTAAATTGGGCATGATTTGATTTTCAAATATTTCAAAGAAAATATTTGTTTATGTTGGTGGTTTCAATTTTTATAAAATATGCCCATGGAATATTATGAGATTTAATTATTATATTTCGAGAATTATTTATGCTGTTGGGAAAATGTGAATATTTGAATTGGTGGATTTGGGAGTTGGTGGATTTGAAAATCATGGAATTTCTGGTATTGATTATAAAAAAATTGTGGAGAATTTCCGGGTTCAAGCGGATGGACTATACTCGTTATGTTTGTGCAAAAATGTGAAATTTGTTATATAATTTAAATTTGTGAATTTTATGATTTTTTAGATGCACCGTGCACGTACTGGTGTTCTGATTATATGTGATATGGATATTGTGCACACGGATATGATTAGCGCGCAGGTGGGTGTGAGTAGCGCGCAGGTGATATTATGAGGGTGTCCTGTGGTTGCCATCGGATGAGGGTGGCCACCCCTCCATGGCCGGGACACCAGGTTAGCAGTGGCGCAGTGGGACACCACGCGACCGTATGCCGGTTTCTTTCTATAACCTCCTGTCTAGCGGTACCTTGGGACGCTGGGTACTGTTGGCGCCACTGGTATATAGTGGGTGCATCAACTTATTTTCATAACAGTGTTTTAAAAATAAATTGTTTGAAAGTTGTATTGGAATTAAAATTAATTATTACTGTTTCTGGTATTTATTTATTTGATGTCTTGGTTTTCGGGGAATACGAACAAAGGGTTTTGAGAAAAGGTTTTAAAAGGGGAACTTTTCCAACTGAGAGAATTGTAAGGGTTTTGAGAGAAATTATTATTTCCAATTAATTATTATTTATATACTTATTACCGTGGTATTATATTATATAGTATATAGGGTCGCTCACTGAGATGATTAGCATCTCACACTCTTAAATTCCGTTCCTCTAGGTACCAGGTTGTCGGTGTTCATTCGGAGCGGACTTGATCTTCCTCGCTGTTTTAGTTCGGCAGTACCCGTTTCTTCTTTTATTGCAGTTGTAATATTTCTTTCATTATTGCTGTATTCTATACTTTGTAGTACTTCATAAACCTCTGTATACTGTATGGGACACTTATGTATTTATATTGCACTGGATTACTGTATTTATTTTGAAGTGCTGAAATTTGTGGAACCAATTTGTAGTACTGTGGGAGGAATAAGGGGACAATTATAGAAGTGCGTTTTCAGTGCAGGGAATTTTATGGTAAGTCCATCCCTTAGGGGAGGTTCTGCCGGATTTTCCATAGGAGGGTCTGGTAGGGTTTATCTGGGATCAGGGCTTGTCTAGGGTTCCGGTGGGGAACTTTGGACGGGTCCTGACAGTTGGTATCGGAGCATAGGTTCTTGTAATCCTAAGGAACTGTGTATTGCTGTACAGCCCATCCATAAATTCTTCCTTTTGTAATCATGCTTAAGTCTCCCTGTTTCTAAACTCTTGTTTGTTTCCTCAGAATCTACTACGATGAGTCGGCGGGACACACATAGAACTCGGGAACGCTCGGCTGAGAGTTCCGGGAGTCGATCGAGCCTTAGAAATCTGGTCTCTTAGCTAACTAGAGCCTTAGGAGGTTCAAGCTCCAGTAATCGATCCGTGGATCAGGCCCGACGTTGAGGAGCCGTGGAGTTCGATGGAAGCCAAGGCCTAGCTGCAGCCTTGAAGTGGCTATCCAGCATGGAGAAAATCTTGGAAGAGGGGATGCAGTGCCCCGATGAAGATATGGTGAGGATTTCTGGGTTCATGTTAGAGGGAGACGCCCGGAAGTGGTGGCAAATAGAGAAGACTCGCAGAAGGCATACGTGGGATCAGTTCAAGATTGCCTTCTCTACTGAGTTTTGTCCTCCTGCCTACCGTGAGGCAAGAAGGAGAGAGTTCGAGGAACTGCGATAGGGGAACATGACAGTGACCGAGTATGAGAGGAGGTTCCGGGAACTATCAGAATTCTGCATGCACCTGATTCCCGACGATCACGCGAAGAAGGTGAGGTTCATAGACGGATTGAACGAGAGCATCGGCTACACCCTTTCTGGGTCAGTACATCCCACTTATCAGTCCGCCAGGGATGCAGCGCTCGAGCTAGAGAGACAGGCGGAGATACGCAGACCTTCGAGGCGTAGATCATTCGAAGGTTTGTATAGCGGGGTACCTCGACAGAGGGCAGCTAAGAAGAGCCATAGTTCAGGCTCAGACAGTGATGGGTTCAGCCCACGAGGCAGATTTCAGAGGAGAGGTGGTTATCGTATGCCCCAACCAGCGCGCCATTCCATTAGCGGCGGCACGAGTTCATATCAGCGCTCCGGGTTTAGCCCGAAGCCATTCTGCAGACGTTGCAATAGAGCACACCATGGGATTCGCCAGTATGAGGGTGTGTGCTTTCAGTGTGGACAGGCGGGACATATTAAGAGGAATTGCCCTTATGGAGAGACGGGAGTGTTAGGGGCGAGCCCACCATCACAACAGGCCAGTGGATCGCGGGGTCAGAGTTCCCGAGGGAGTTATGCAGTAGGAGGTTCATCGAGATCAGTCCCACAGCCTGTTGGGCTGAGCAGGGGTAGAGGACGGAGGCCCCAGCAGACAGGTCAGGGTTGGGTGTTTGCGATGACGCAGTAGGAGGCCCTAGCTACACCGGACGTAGTGATAGGTACATTGAATATATTCGGTAATGATGCACTGGTACTTATAGACCCAGGAGCAACACATTCATTCATCTCCAAGGAATTCGTCACTCGGGTCGGTATGACCCCTACTCCTTTAGGATGTCTAGTAGAGATAGCCACTCCTGCAGGAGAATCCTTGTGGCCTAGCCAGTTAATCAAAAAATGTTTCTTCTGCATCGAAGATCAAGTGATGGAGGCGGACTTGATCCTGTTGGATCTATCTGGACTTGATGTAATTTTGGGCTTGGATTGGTTGGCAAGGAACCATGCATCTGTAGATTGTTTCAGCAAGGAAGTTACATTCAAGAGGCCAGGGTTGCCAGAAGTAGTATTCCGTGGAGGAGTTGGAAGGCCTTTACCGAGGTTGAAATCTACCCTTACCGCCAAGAAGCTACTAAATAAAGGTTGCCAGGGGTATTTGGCTCATGTGATAGATACCCGAGTAAGTGGGGTCAAGTTGGAAGACATGCCCGTTGTGAGGGATTTCCTGGATGTGTTTCCTGAGGAGTTACCAGGATTGCCTCCGGAAAGAGAAGTTGATTTTCCCATTGAGTTAATTCCAGGCACCGTGCCTATTTCTCTACCACCGTATCGGATGGCTCCAGCGGAGTTAAGGGAGCTAAAGGTCCAATTGCAAGATTTGGTAGATAAGGGGTTTATTAGACCGAGTATATCGCCGTGGGGAGCTCCAGTTTTGTTTGTAAAGAAGAAGGATGGTAGTCTAAGGCTGTGTATAGACTACCGACAACTTAATAAGGTCACCATCCCTAATCGCTACCCGTTGCCAAGGATAGATGATCTATTTGACCAACTCCAAGGTGCCAAGGTGTTCTCCAAGATCGACTTGAGATCGGGATACCATCAGTTAAGGATCCGAGAGTCGGACATCCCTAAGACTGCCTTTAGGACGAGGTACGGACATTACAAATTTCTAGTGATGTCGTTCGGACTCACCAATGCCCTAGCAGCTTTTATGGATTTGATGAATAGGGTGTTTCGTCCGTACTTGGATCGTTTTGTCATTGTATTTATCGATGACATTTTGATCTATTCAAGGAGCCAAGAAGAGCACGTGAGACATTTGAAGAGAGTGCTCCAAACTCTAAGGCAGCATCAGCTATATGCTAAGTTTGACAAGTGTGAATTCTGGTTGAATCAAATGGGTTTTCTTAGACATATCGTGTCGGCATAAGGTATCTATGTGGACCCTGATAAGGTAAAGGCAGTGTTGAGTTGGGAGCGCCCTACCACTGTGAGGGAGGTACAAAGTTTCCTTGGATTAGCGGGTTACTACCGTCATTTTATAGAGGGGTTTTCAAACATCGCTGGACCGCTTCATAATTTAACCCGAAAGAATGTTGAATTTAGTTGGACGGACAGGTGTGAACAGAGTTTTCAGGAGTTGAAGCAAAAGTTGACATCCGCACCTGTTTTAACTTTACCTGATGGGAATGAAGGTTTTGAGGTCTATTGTGATGCGTCCCATCAAAAGTTGGGTTGCGTGCTAATACAGAATCAAAGGGTGGTAGCGTATGCATCTCGGCAATTGAAGCAGCACGAACAGAATTACCCTACGCATGACTTACAATTGGCGGCGGTAGTCTTTGCACTAAAGAAGTGGAGACACTACTTGTATAGGGCCACATGCCAAATCTATACCGACCACAAGAGCCTCAAGTATATTTTCACTCAGAAGGAGTTAAATATGAGGCAAAGGCGATGGATGGAGTTGTTAAAGGATTATGACTGTGTGATTGATTATCACCCAGGCAAGGCAAATGTAGTGGCAGATGCTTTGAGTAGGAAGGCTAGTGGATCCCTTGCTCACGTCCAAGTCATCCAACTACCTCTCATGGTGGAGTTGAAGAAGATGGGGGTGTTAATGCATATGCATCCTTTAGGAGTTCTTATGGCTAGTTTCCAGGTACGACCGGTGTTGGTGGATCGTATAGTAGAGACCCAAATGGAAGATCCTAAGTTGAGGACAATTAAGGGCAAGGTACAAGAAGGTCTTGATCCGGAATTTTCCATAAGGAGGGATGGAGCTCTCGTGTATAAAGGACGACTTTGCGTTCCGGATATCCCAGGACTCAAGAAGGAGATTTTGGAGGAGGCGCATAGCTCGATGTATGCGATGCATCCTGGGAGTACCAAGATGTACCGAACGCTTTTTAAGTATTATTGGTGGATTTGTATGAAGAGAGAAGTGGCAGACTTCGTATCAAAGTGTTTGATTTGTCAACAGGTGAAAGCAGAAAGACAAAAGCCTTCGGGACTACTCCAACCCTTACCGATTCCCGTGTGGAAGTGGGAAGAACTCAACATGGATTTCGTATTCAAGCTTCCTTCCACACCTAGAAGGTACGACGGCATTTTGGTAATCATCGATCATCTCACCAAGTCGGCACACTTCCTACCGGTACGAGAACGTTTTTCACCCGAGAAGTTAGCCCAGTTGTTCGTGCAACGCATTGTAAGTCTTCATGGAGTACCGTTAACCATCGTCTCCGATCGAGATCTGCGCTTTACTTCACGACTATGGCGGAAGTTGGCTGATGCACTGGGGGCAAGACTTAACTACAGCACCGCTTTTCACCCGCAATCTGATGGACAAGCTGAGCGCACAATTCAGACATTAGAAGACATGTTAAGGTCTTGCATTATGCAATTTCGCGGTAGCTGGGATGAACAATTGCCATTGATAGAATTTGTCTACAACAACAGTTATCAGGCGAGTATTGGGATGTCCCCGTATGAAGCTTTATATGGGAGGCAGTGCCGGACACCTTTGTGTTGGAGTGAGGTAGGAGAAGAGAGACTCCTTGCAACAAATAATGCGGTCGGATCTGAGTATTTAAGGATGACCTTGGACAAGGTGAAGATCATTAGGGATCGATTGAAGGTTGCCCAAGATCGATAGAAGAGTTACGCTGATGTACGTAGAAAGGATTTTGAATTCGAGGTAGGAGATTGGGTATTCCTAAAGTTATCTCCATGGAAAGGAGTAGTACGTTTTGGTCGACGAGGTAAGTTGGGTCCTCGTTATATTGGGCCTTACGAGATTACGGAGAGGATTGGCCCTGTGGCGTATAGGTTGGCGTTACCAGAAGAGCTAGCTCGAGTACACAACGTGTTTCATGTGTCGATGCTACGGAAGTATATTGCAGACCCTTCGCACGTACTCGAGAGTCCAGACATAAAGTTAAGGGAAGATCTTTCGTATGTGGAGCAGCCAGTACATATTTTGGATCGCGAGGAACGGACGCTACGCAACAAGACTATTCCTCTAGTTAAAGTCTTATGGCGGAACCACTTAGTCGAGGAAGCAACGTGGGAGCCCGAAGCGCAGATGCTTGAGCAGTACCCATATTTGTTCCAGTGACGTGCGGAAATTTCGAGGATGAAATTTTTGTAAGGGGGGAAGGTTGTAACACCCCGTCCTAAATCGCACCGGAATCTGTGCACGTTGACCGAGGTTAACCGTTGACCGAGCGGGTCAAAAGTTGACTTTTTGCTCCAGTTGGAATTTCGAGTTGACCAGGGTACCGTGGCGAAGTGCATGATGCCCCGAGTTCGTAGACTAGTAGCACGTCGAAAACGGAGCTATGGTTTGAAAGTTATGGGCAAAACAAGTTGAGGTTCAAACTGTCCAAAAGGTGTCGGAGTTGACTTTTTCTGGAGATGTAATTTTGTGTTGACTCTTGTATGGTTGTAAAGTACTCGTCGATACGAGTTCATAGACTAGCGGCACGCTTAAATCGGATTTTTTGTTAAAAAGTTATGGACGTTTGAAATTCGATACCGTATTATTTTAATATATCTGGCTTAAGTGCACAGTGATGCCACGTGTCAGCTTCTGATTGGTCCACGTGGCATGAACAGTGTCACACAGGGGTTTTTATTTGATAAAATTCTCGAGGAAGAGAGAGAAAGAGAGAGAGGAGAGAGAAAGAGAGAGAGAGTCCGCCGGCCACGGAAATTTTTCAAATTTTCCGGTTGAGTTACTGTACATGCACCGGCCAGCAAGGTTGCCCTCCCCATTTCCGGCAAAACCTCCAAGTTTCAAGGCGATCGGCTGCCGGACGCGCCCAGATCGGACGTCCGAAGATCGGCGGCGAGTTTTTCCCTCCACCGCTGGCCACCGCCGATTGACTTACTTCTGGCCATTCTCCGGCCACACGCGCCTGACATCCATCATCCTCTCCTCAGGTCCGGCCGACCCACCAAATTTCACGGCCATCGGACCACCGACGCGCCAGGATCAGAGCGTTTTCCGGCGAGGGATCGAAAATCTTCAAACCGTGATTCCTCCGCCGTCCGGCCTCCGTTTTGCTCACCGCCGGTCCCATTGGATTGCTCTCCTCACGATCTACAAGTCTGCAAAAAATCACGGCCACCGCACGCGCCGCCGCCGGCGACGGTTGCCGGTGACCGCGGCGGCTCGCCGGAAAGTACTGTTCCGGCGAGTACCCAGTTTTCCGACCGGCTCCAGTCCACTGTGTTCGACCTCCTGAACCCGAATCCGGCATCCGTTTCCGCCAATTCGCGACGGTTTGGGAGAATTGCGGAGCCAAAACCTAAAAAGCTTTCCGACGAAATTCCGACCCTGTCGGGTACGATCATCGGAAATTAAGACCGAATCTGTGATCAGCATCACTCGAGCTTCGATTCGGTATATAATTCGTAAATTTTAGTTATCGTTTGGTGTTCGCTCCCCGGGTACCCATTTGGGAATTATCCGAATAAAATATTAATATTTGTGGTTTGGTGTACTGTGGATGTTTAGGTGCACGTGCGAGTAACGGAGTCGATCCTGCGGAGGATCTTGATTGAGATACGTGCATAAGGTGAGTGATCCACCTTCAAATTAATTTTGGGAATTTAATTGGTGAATATATTATGTGTGATTTAAATATTTGGAATTTAATTTCTATGTGCGAAATATTTATTTGATTTATTGTGGGTTTATTGGTGAATTTATTGGATTTAAGAAAATGTGCATTTTACAAATTTATGCCTTGTGACATTATTTTATGGGTTTGAGGATTTTGAAATTCTTGTGGTTTTAATATTAAATTGGGCATGATTTGATTTTCAAATATTTCAAAGAAAATATTTGTTTATGTTGGTGGTTTCAATTTTTATAAAATATGCCCATGGAATATTATGAGATTTAATTATTATATTTCGAGAATTATTTATGCTATTGGGAAAATGTGAATATTTGAATTGGTAGATTTGGGAGTTGGTGGATTTGAAAATCATGGAATTTCTGGTATTGATTATAAAGAAATTGTGGAGAATTTTCAGGTTCAAGCGGATGGACTATACCCGCTATGTTTATGCAAAAATGTGAAATTTGTTATATAATTTAAATTTGTGAATTTTATGATTTTTTAGATGCACCGTGCACGTACTGGTATTCTGATTATATGTGATATGGATATTGTGCACACGGATATGATTAGCGTGCAGGTGGGTGTGAGTAGCGCGCAGGTGATATTATGAATGTGTCCTGTGGTTGCCATTGGATGAGGGTGGCCACCCCTCCATGGCCGGGACACCAGGTTAGCAGCGGCGCAGTGGGACGCCACGCGACCGTATGCCGGTTTCTTTCTATAACCTCCTGTCTGGCGGTACCTTGGGACGCTGGGTACTGTTGGCGCCACTGGTATATAGTGGGTGCATCAACTGATTTTCAGAACAGTGTTTTAAAAATAAAATGTTTGAAAGCTGGATTGGAATTAAAATTAATTATTACTGTTTCTGGTATTTATTTATTTGATGTCTTGGTTTTCGGGGAATACGAACAAAGGGTTTTGCGAAAAGGTTTTAAAAGGGGAACTTTTCCAACTGAGAGAATTGTAAGGGTTTTGAGAGAAATTATTATTTCCAATTAATTATTATTTATATACTTATTACCGTGGTATTATATTATATAGTAGATAGGGTCGCTCACTGAGATGATTAGCATCTCACACTCTTAAATTCCGTTCCTCTAGGTACCAGGTTGTCGGTGTTCATTCTGAGCGGACTTGATCTTCCTCGCCGTTTTAGTTCGGCAGTACCCGTTTCTTCTTTTATTGCAGTTGTAATATTTCTTTCATTATTGCTGTATTCTATACTTTGTAGTACTTCATAAACCTCTGTATACTGTATGGGACACTTATGTATTTATATTGCACTGGATTACTGTATTTATTTTGAAGTGCTGAAATTTGTGGAACCAATTTGTAGTACTGTGGGAGGAATAAGGGGACAATTATAGAAGTGCGTTTTCAGTGCAGGGAATTTTGTGGTAAGTCCATCCCTTAGGGGAGGTTCTGCCGGATTTTCCATAGGAGGGTCCGGTAGGGTTTCCCTGGGATCAGGGCTTGTCTAGGGTTCCGGTGGGAAACTTTGGACGGGTCCTGACAGAGAGAGAGAGAGAGCTAGAGAGAGAAACCAACCGGCCACCACCGTTCACCCATTTTCGGCCACCGAAACAGTACATGCGCCACCCCACCTTGAAGCCCACCTAAAAACCGGCTGGCCAGCTAAAAACCACAGCCAACCAACCGCCGATGCTCCCGGATCGAGGCTTTTTCCAGCCGTGGCGTCGATTCCTTCAAACCCCGATTTCTCCCTAGTCTGGCCACCGTTTGCCTCACCGCCGGTCCCATTGAGTTACCCATCACCAGATCTACCTTTCCACCAAACAATCACGGCCAGTGGCCACCGGACACGCCGCCGGCGGTGGTGGATTCCCGTGACCATGGCGGCTCGCTGGAAAATTAACTTTCCGGCAAGTTTCCGGCTGCACCACCCCTCCTTTCCTACTAATTCCAACCCTCGGGACCCAAATCCAGTGTCCCCTTTCCTCAAATCTCAACGGATTGAGAGAATCGAGGAGTTGAATCCCGAAAGCTTCCGGCGAGATTCCGGCTACCACGGGTCCGATCTCCAGGAGGAGCACGTGTACGTCGTGGAATTGATCCCATGGAGGACCTTGGATTAATTGCATGCTCGAGGTGAGTGACCCACCTTCAAAATTATTTTGGGATGTTAAAATATATATATATATATTTTGTGTTAATTGGTTATTTGAAAATATGTTTGATGTGTTGAATATTTAGTAAATTTATATTTGGAATTTTTGATGCCAAAATTGAATGGAATTAAATATTTGGGCATCATAAAATATGTTAGTTCTAAGGAATTTGAGATTTTGGTAAATTTTATCAAATTTCATTGTTGAAATATCTCATAATTAAATTTTTGATAAATATGTTTTATGTATTTGATATTAAGAGAATTTCCAGATAAATGGTATTGCTAATTTATAATGTTTTTAATATATGTTTTGGTGCCAAAAGAATATATTTGGAAATTTAAAGAAATTGTGGTTATACTATTTTTAAATGTTTTGGGTATATAGTATAATATATATGTGGTTTAAATATTTTACGTATATACCATTTGATTGAAACATTGTTTTATGCATATATAAATATTTGCTTTCACATATATGTGTTATCATTTTATATGATTTTTGATAATATTTTAAGTGATTTCCAATTTTAATGGGTCCATAAATGGACTTGTGGTATTTAAATATTTTGATAATTAAATCATTTTGGAAACTATTTGGTTTGAGAAACCAGATTGAAAATCATATAATTTTAAGCATGATCAAATATTTTATAATGTTATGTGCTTAAAATTGGTTTATGGTGAATATATTTCACTGTGGTATTTCTGGTTTTCGTATGAAATGATGTTTTGAGATTTTGAAATATTTGAACAAGCGATTGAACTTGACAATTAAATTATGATTATGATACAGTAGGGTACTGTATCGGTCATTTTAAATTGATGTACCATGTAATGCCAATACCTTGTATCAATATTATATTATATTATATTACCGCGCACTGGATTTACCATGGTGCCGTGAGGTTGGTTTCATCCAACGGTTATTACCACGGACTGTGAGGTTGGTTTCATCCAACAGTTATCTATTATTACCACGGACTGTGAGGTTGGTGTAACACCCCGTCCCAAATCGCACCGGAATCCGTGCACGTTGACCGAGGTTGACTGTTGACCGTTGACCGAAGGGGTCAAAAGTTGACTTTTTGACTCGGTGGGAATTTCGAGATGACTAGGGTACCGTGGCGAAGTGCACGATGCCACGAGTTCGTAGACTGGTAGCACGTCGAAAACGGAGCTACGGTTTGAAAGTTATGGACGAAACAAGTTGCGGTCCAAACTGTCCAAGGAGTGCTGAGGTTGACTTTTTGTTTATGGGGAATTGAGCTTTGACTCATGCATGGTTGTGAAGTGCTCGTCGATACGAGTTCACAGACTAGCGGCAAGCTCAAAACGGACATCCGGTTAAAAAGTTATGGACGTTTGAAGTTTACCGGATACCGTATTATTTTAATGTTTTTTTTGGGTCGGTGAACAGTGAAACGCCACGTGTCAGTTTCTGATTGGTCCACGTGGCATGAACAGTGTCACACAGGGGTTTTATTTGTTAAAACACTCGGGGAAGAGAGAGAAAGAGAGAGAGGAGAGAGAAAGAGAGAGAGGAGAGAGAAAGAGAGAGAGAGGACCCGCCGGCCACCGGAGTTTTCCACTGTTCCGACCGAGTTACTGTACACGCGCCGGACAGAAAGCTTGCCCACCTCATTTCCGGCAAAACCTCCAAATTTCACGGCGAACGGCCGCCGGACGCGCTCGGATCGGACGTCCGAAGTTTGGCGGCGATTTTTCCCCACCACCGCTGGCCACCGCGAATCGGCACTGTTCCGGCCATTTTCCGGCCACAC
This sequence comes from Ziziphus jujuba, assembly GCF_031755915.1. Taxonomy (NCBI): domain Eukaryota; kingdom Viridiplantae; phylum Streptophyta; class Magnoliopsida; order Rosales; family Rhamnaceae; genus Ziziphus; species Ziziphus jujuba. The sequence continues at coordinate 6,653,218 of NC_083386.1, forward strand.
GCGCCTGACAGTCTTGATCCTCTCCTCAAGTCTGGCCTACCCACCAAAAATCACGGCCATCGGACCACCGACGCGCCGGGATCGGAGCGTTTTCCGGCGAGGGGTCGAAAATCTTCAAACGGTGATTTCTCCGCCGTCCGACCTCCGTTTTGCTCACCGTCGGTCCCGTTGGATTGCTCTCCTCACGATCTACAAATCTGCAAAATTTCACAGCAAACGGCCACCGTCGGAAAATACTGTTCTGGTGATGGTTGCCGGTGACGTGGCGGCCCGCCGGAAAATACTGTTCCGGCGAGTACCCGAAAATTCCGGCCAGCTCCAGTCTGCAGTGTTCGACCTCCTGAACCCAAATCCGACTTCCGTTTCCGCCAATTCGCGACGGTTTGGGAGAATTGCGGAGCCGAAACTCGAAAAGCTTTCCGGCGAGATTCCGACCCCGTCGGGTTCGATCACCGGAAAGTAAGACCGAATCCGTGATCCTCATCACGCGAGCTTCGATTCGGTATATAACTCGTAACCCTTAGATGTCGCTTGGTGTTCGCTCCTCGGGTATCTATTTGGGAATTACCCGAATAAAATATTAATATTTTTGGTTTGTGCACTGTGGTTGTTTAGGTGCACGCGCGAGTAGTGGAGTGGATCCCGAGGAGGATCTTAGTTGATTTGCGCTCTCCAGGTGAGTGACCCACCTTCAAAAATTATTTTGGGCAATTAATTAAATTTAATTGGTATTTAATTTAGTATTTAATTACGCTCATGTGGTGTGGTTTAATTATGGTTTTAATGCGGTTTAATTTAATTTATTTGTTATGCATGAGCAAGGTATGTTTCGGTATTAATTTTACGTGGTTTCAAATGTGATTTCTCGGGCATAATTGGGTTAAATATTTTACGAAAATATTTGTTTAAATTTTATAAATTATGCCCGCGGTATTTTTATGGTTGCATTTTGTATTTCGAGAAAATTGTGGTTTGTTGTTATCGCTGTTTCGTACCGGGTGATTGGATAAAATATGTGGGATGGTGTTTTGTGAAATTTTGGTATACTTCCCACGGTGGTTTTTGGAAAAATGGTACGGTTGGTTGTTTATGTTTATTTTTAGACGCACTCATACAGTATTGGTGTTCTGGTGTATGGTGTATGGACACGTGGTTTAGCACGCGGTTATTATATGGTTTAGCGTGCGGTTATTACTTCACCCGTGAGTTGCCATTGGACCGTGGGCAGGCAAGGTTATTGTTGCGCACAGCCGCCCCCCTCCTTGGCCGGGTGATGGTTTTTAGCAGTCGGTACTGTCGGGACGCCGAAGTGACCACTGCAGGTTTCTCTCTTTAACCTCCCGCCAGTCGGTGCTCGGGACGCTGGGTATCGGAGGGCATCACCGGTATATGGTGTGGTGCGTCAGGTGTAATTGTCGGTGTAATTGCAAATAATGGTTTAAACCCCAAAGGTGTTCAAAATTTATTTATTATAATTTATTATATTTTTATTATATATTTGGGGTATGTATTTATTTAATTGTTGTTGTTAAATTATTTAATCCCTTGGTTTTTGGGAGGTATGCACATTGGGTTTTGCGAAAAGGTTTTAAAAAGGGAACATTTCAAACGGAGCGATTGGTGAGAGTTTTGAGGGAAATCATTATTTTCCAAAGGTTATTATTATTTATTATTAATTGTTGGTATTTGTTCCACTCCTTAATTGTTAAGGGTGTTCAGTAGTTCGGGTTACTCACGGAGATGATTAGCATCTCACACTCTTAAATTCCGTTCCCTTAGGTGCAAGTGGTGGTAGACGTTCTTCCGGAGCGAACCAAGTTTTCCGCTGCTGTTGTGTTTCGAGAAGTTTCTTTGTACTCTTTCATTTCAGTGTATTATTTCTTTTCAGCCTTGTTGTATTTCTGTTGTTTAGCACTTCTTAAGGCTCTGTATACTATTGGAATACTTCTGTTTTATTTATGCACTGGACTGTTGTTGCTTTGAGAAGTGCTGGAATTTGTGGAATCAGTTTGTAGTTTGTGGGAGGAATAAGGGGATGTTTTTAGAAGTGTGTTTTCAGTGCAGGTAATTTGTGGTAAGTAAATCCCTTAGGGGAGGCTCTGTCGGATTTTCCTTTGGAGGGTCCGGTAGGGTTTCCCTGGGATCAGGGCTGTCTAGGGTTCCGGGGAAGGAATTCTGGACGGGTCCTGACATTGGTTTCATCTAACGGTTATTTATTATTACCACGATGCGGTAAAATTGGTATCATCCAACGGTTTATTACTGCGGTGCGGTGAGGTTGGTATCATCCAACGGTTTATTATTGCCATGGACCGTGAGGTTGGGTACGTCCCGATGGTTATTTATTATTTTCACGACACTTTTCATATATTGAGAGTCGTGAGGTGGGTGTATCCCACGGTTTACAGATTGGTACATTGTATGGTACATTATATATGTTGTATAAATTGTTGTTTTTATTATTTTTTTAAATTTAAAGCTTTACACAAATTTTATGGAATTGTTATCATAATTTCATTACCTATTCTCATTAATGTTTAAGAGTTATTTGTCTTGATTTTATCATTTAAATCGATTGATGTTTTAAAATAAATTCTATTATATTTTTTTTATCAACTGTTTTATATGGATGTTTAAATTGATTTAAAATACTCCTTTGGTTATTTCCTTGATTTAAACAATAAATTTTATAAATTATATATTGGATTTATTTTTGTTCTTATGCCAAATTTCGTTAATATAATTTATAATTTTATTTATGGTATCCAATGATGTCTTATTCTTTATTTCCATTATAAATTTGGATCCTTAAATTCTTGTATTTTATTCTAAATTTATTGACTAATTGTTTTCCTTGATTTTTGGGGTATAAAAGGATTGGGTTTTGCGAAAATGTTTTAAAAGGGGAACCTTTCCAACGGAGTGAATGGTAAGGGTTTTGAGAGAAATTATTATTTTCCAATTAATTATTATTTATTTATTTATTTATTTTTAATTAATCAAGTGTCCTATAATTATCGTGGCTTTATAATTGTACAGTAGTTAGGGTCACTCACTGAGATGATTAGCATCTCATATTTTTAAATTTTGTTCCCCTAGGTCAAGGATTGGGAGACGTTGATCGTCCGGGACGAGCCCAACGTCTTAGTTCATTGCCGAAAGTCCAAGAAGCATTTTTTCCCTTTTTCCTCTCCATCTAATATTGCTTCTTTATCTGACATTGTATTAATTCCACATTTATTTGTATAATGCTATGTATACTGTATTGGACATTTAGTTATTAATTATGCATTGATTTCCTGTTATTCATTTGGAGTGCTGCAAATTTGTGGAATTAAATTGTAGTAATGTGGGAGGAATAAAGGGACGTATATAGAAGTGTGTTTTCAGTGCAGAAAATTTGTGGTAAGTCCAACCCTTAGGAGAGGTTCTGTCGGATTTTTTATTGGAAGATCCAATAGGATTTTCCTGGGATCAGGGTTTGTCTAAGGTTCCAGTGAAGAATTTTTGGATGGGTCCTAACAAGTGGTGGCCGTTTGGTAACATTTATGTTTTCAGTTTTCAATTTCTTTTTTCTTTTTTAATTTTTGAGATTTTAAACTTTAGCTAGGCACTTAGCTATAAATATTTTTCATTACCATTCACACGCAAATCCATCTTAGTTAAATCAGGCTCATGCATATATGATCATGAACAATTTTTTTTCATTATTAGCTATTACAAATTAATCAATAGAAAATACTATTTAATACTATTAGTGAATGATCACCAATAGAACTTATATGCCATATAGTAATTTAAAAGGTAAAGAATTTTCTTTTCAAATTTTTAGTATAAAAAATAATAAAATTATATTTTCAACTAAAATTTACTATAAAAGAAGATAGTCGTTATTAATGATAATAAATAGTAAGATTTTAATCAATATCATAGTAGTAATAAGTATGCTATAAATAACATTAAAGATTTAAATTAAATCAGATATTAAGAATTTGTTTCATGAATACAAAAGAGTGGCAAAAACCACTGTTTTCACTTGTACAATGATCTAGAGTTTGAATTAGTTCCCTAGATTCACAATATCAAAAAAATAAAAATAAAAATTAAAGAATTGAAAAGTTAGGCATATATGTTAATCTTGCACGATAGCTTATATACAATTTTCCTGAAAAATCTCCATTTGTTGTTGAAGCTTGTTAGAGATTTGCACAATAAACATTTGTAGTTGTAATTGTAACAATATATCTTCTGAATATACCATTAATTCAAAGCCATTAGTCAATCAACAGATAAGGAATTACACAGGGTTCAAGAAAATATATGAAATAAAATTGGTCCACATTCAAACCTCTGTACTTCTACGGCGAATGTGCGAAGAAATAAAAAAATTAGATGTAACCCAAATATCAAAATCAGATATTATAGCTGCACTTTTGCAAGCTGTGGAAAAGGGAAATTTTGACCTTGTTAAAAGTATATAAAAGTCGAGTCCAGATCTAGCGGAGACCCAGGATTCCCATGGAGGAACATATTTATGGTTACAATTTGTTGTCGCCAGGCAAAAATTTTTAGCCTTATTCATGGAGTTGGCTCCAAATTAACAGCAACAAATCGTCTAGATCTATATAGAGACAACATGCTACATATGGCTGGCTTTTTATTGCCTCACCCACAACTTCATCGTATTTCAGGAGCTGCTTCACAAATGCAGAGAATTACAATGGTTTAAGCTACCTAATATAAATATATATATATATATATATATTTCTTTAGCCAAATGCTTTAAAATGTATTTAATATAACCATGCATTTTCAAAGACACAATCTAGTTGGAAAACTGTTATTTTCTCTAGCAAAATTTTAGTTCTTAAAATCATTATTTAATAAAATAATAATTTTGTAATTAAATTGTCTTTATAGGAGCAACAATCATTAATTACTAGTTGGGTAATTCAAATAAAGATCATTTGTATTTTTGTATCCTTTAATTTGGGAAAGCTAAATTTGCATCCCTTCACTTTAAAACATTTAAATTTAAATTTTCAAATTAAAATTTGTTACATTTTGGGACAACTAGATATTTTGACTAGCAACAGTCTCCATCCCACATAAACAACAATTTGTTGTTATCTAGTTTCGTCATTGTGATTTAAACCCTCTATTAGTTTAAAATTTTTACATTTTAGTACCCACTAATTATTAACATCCTTAACCAAATAAATAAATAGCTAAATAAATGATTGGACTAAAATATATATAACAATTAAAATTGAAGGGGCTCTAAAATGTAACTTCTCCGACTCATATAGGGCTCAAATAAAGTTATTAATTATATATTTTGCTATAACATTTGATATATATATATATATATCTTTTTTCTGTCAATTAAATTAATTAAAGACAAATGTTCATACTGTATGTATATAGGAGTTGGTGTCAGTTGTACCTCCATGGACATGCGGACACACAAAACTCACAGTTCTTGACACCAAGACAACTATTTACAAGAGAACACGAACAATTGTTATCTGATGGAGAAAAATGGATGAAAGAGACAGCGACCTCATGTACTGTTGTTGGTGCACTCATTGTTGCAATCATGTTTGCTGCAACATTCACTGTTCCCGGTTGGAATGATGAAAGAACTGGTTACCCAAAGTTTCTTGACAAAATATTTATGCTCTTCATCATATCAGATGCAATCTCACTTTTCTCTTCTACTACTTCAGTTTTGATGTTCCTGGGAATCCTCACTTCAACATATGCTGAAGATGATTTCCTCAAATCTTTGCCTAAGAAGCTTGTGATTGGTCTTGGCATACTTTTCCTCTCCATTGCTGCGATGATGATATATTTTTGTGCTGCTGTTTCCGTGATGCTTGATGAGAAGAAATCTTGGATTGGGTTTTTTATAATTTCTCAAGCTAGTATTCCAGTTTTTCTTTTTCTTTTTTTTTTCCTTATTTTATTTAATTTTCCTTGAAGATTTATGAAGTTGCTATAAGGGGTTATTGTAACAAGGATATGTGACATTTGAGGGGAAAGTAGAAAGTATATATATATATATTTTTATACTGTTCTATTATGTTCAACGAAGATGTTCATATATAGTGATGTTATTCGAATACACGTAATTCATAAATATATATATATATATATATATATGTATTGAAAACAAATATAACTCATAAAAATATTATTTCTAATTATGTATGATCCAGCGTGAAAGAACCATTAATTTCCACCTGAGCAGCCTTCATTGTTTTTTGGCTAAAACATGGAATTCATTGAAGGGGAATTAGGCCCAATACCCTTTTTTAAAGGGCTGTAACGATATTTGCCCTTCTTATCTCAAATATTTTTGTTTTACCCTTTAATTTTTCAATATTTCTAGATTACCCTTTTCAAATATAAAAGAAAAGGAAAAAAAACTAATGAGACGTATTCCATTTTTTCTCTAACTTGGACGAAGCACGAAGTAAAGAGGAAGAGAAAGTGAGAGAGAATCAGGTCGTTGCTAGCGATCGGAGGCAGAGAGAGATTAGCACCATTTGAATCGAAGATGGAGAGAAGCCACCTTAAGTCGCCGATTGAGGATTCGAGAAGGTTTGCGCTTTTTGGAAATCGACAGTGGCTGTGTGGCGAAAACCTGATGGAGAACACCGTTGTGCTTTCGCTTACGGACCAAAGTGAGGGCACGATCGAAACTCCAACACAAAAGAAGCATTTTGGGTGAGTTTTCATTTCATAAGAAAAAAAAAATACACATTATAACTTTTTGTTTCCCTCCCCATTTTTTGTCTTTCCTGTTCTTCTTTTCTCTCTTGTTTCTGACATTTTTTCTGAACCATGGCAATTTCAAGCTACATTGTCCTCGGGTATCTCCTATAATTTCTCATCAATTTCTCACTTGAATCGGGTATTGCTTCAAAAAATTTTCAAAACCCATGCAATTTATTATTATTTTTTTTTTGTTAGGGCATGGAAATAGAAGAAACTATGATTTGAAGCTCAGTCCAATGGGGTTCCTTATAAAAGGAGGTTTGGTGAGCCTTCAAACGCTAACCTATAGTTCTGCTTCAAACAAATTTCATACTAGGAGCACTTTCGCTAGTTTTATATAAATCATTTGTATTTAAAAGCTAGACACAATGTGGTATGCATATTTCATCTTAAACGTAAATGCATATATCGCACTCAAGCATTACTATACATAGTTTGAAAAGGAAAATTGATGACATTATTATGGTATGTGCTACAGTGACAATAAAAAGGATAGCTTTATAAATTTTGGAGAGAGCAATAGGAGTTATTGTGAGAGAAAAGGAAGTTCATGCTTATTTTTATGATATTAAGACCAGTAATTATTTTCACATAAAGATGACTACCTCAGCCAAAATAGTGTAGAATATATAGCTGGCAATAGCTGAATTTAGGGTAATCCTCTATAAAAAGTAGCCCTGTAAGTACTAGATTGTGAGGGAGGAAAGGAGGAAGAACAAATGGTACCCAGGTTTAATCTATCTTGTATACTTCCTTTAACAGACTCTGGACATTCAAAACCTTGTGCATACATACTGAATATTCTTCATCTTTTTGGTGTCAGGTCAGTCATCATCGATTGATTGTTGCTTGCCACTGTGAGGGTAAAGGATGGAAATTTTGGCATGATAGCAATTTGAAGAGTAAATTTTAAGATCACTCAATTCAGCTTGATCATGTTGTTCTTTTAACGATGGAATTTGACGACAGAGAAATTTTTCAATGGAGTAAGGTAATGACTAATGATTCGACTAATATTCCCTTAACCAAAAAGAAATATTTTTTATATTATTTATTCTTTGTTGTGTTTGTGTTCTTTTTTCTGCCAGGTTACAACATCAATTAACAACCTTATATTGGAAAAGCTCTATTGTGACCACTGTAGTACAATGCGTATACAGGGGAATCATAACTATTCTTGCAAGCTGAAATTCAAGGAGCAATCTATCATTGACCAAAATCCTCACCAGGTATTCTTTCTTTATCTTTTAATTTTCAAATGCTTTACTTGCATATAGTTTTATATGGATATTTGGAGGTCTTCTTGGATGACTAAAAAAAAGCATGGCAATTTTTTTTCTCTAGGAACGTAATTTGGCATAACTTCTTCAATTGTTTGGTTTGTTTCTTTGTGGAATGAGATATAATTATGTTGTTTAATAACTTTAATTTAATTTGACTGAAATTATACTAGGTAGAGGCTATCAAATTATTGAAATCTCTCTCCATATTTGTTGACAAAGGATTTATTTTATTTCATTTTATTTTTTTGAAAGCCTAATATATAATAAAGTCTGGACAGCCTATAATCCCATTATATTGGATATATAATTCCTTTAGTTTCTGAATATGATGATACCAACTTCAAATCCTTCAAAGGGGTTGGAGTTGACGGCAACAAAAATTTTTATTAGTTAATCCTTTATGGGAGTTGAAGTTGTCTACAAGAACAATATGTATGGATTATGAGAGGCGGAGCATGAATCATTTTCTTACCCCTTTGGTTTTATTTTGCTTCTAGAAGAAAGCCTATTTTTTTATTTTTTTAAAATAAATACATCAAACCAAATGATTCTATTTTTGGGTGAACAGAATGGATTGAGGGTATAGATTCAGTTAATAAGTACTATAATATTGTTAACAAGCTTAAGGATTGTTCTTTTAAAATTATTGCTGTTTTCTTTTTCGATCAGGTACATGGTTTAGTTCAAGATAGAAACGGAAAAACGATAGCAATACTATTTGGAAAATGGGATGAGAGCATGCATTATGTGGATGGAAATTGTTCTGGGAAGGGAAAAGGATTGGAGTCTTGACCTGATGCCCAGTTGCTTTGGAAGCGGAGCAAGCCACCCCAGTTTCCTACAAGATATAACTTGCCACACTTTTCCATCACCATGAATGAACTCACCCTTGGATTAAAGGTAGTTTCGATGACTTCATTACTATTACTTAATGCCCTGGTTTGAAACACTGCACTGGAACATTTTTTCTTTCTTTTTTTCTTTTTCCCAATTGCATTTTTAGCATGGACATGAATTGATGACAAGAGATTTTAGAACATGCAAACAAAATAAAATCATTCAAGTGCTTTTAATTTTACTATTGTGTGAGTGGAGGAGGACTTCTTAATCTTGATTTTAGTTGCAGGAAAAGTTGTCCCCTATAGATTTAAAGCTCAGGCCTGATCAAAGGTATCTAGACATTGATTGCTACAACTTTTTATCCCTTGCCACAGGTAACATACATTTAAGTAACCGTTGTTGTTAAATTATTCATTTAAGTTATAATTTCCTGAAGCTTGTATCCCGAGGTACATAAAAACATGTTGATTATCATGTTTTCTTTGCAGCTTGAGAGTTAGTTGGCTTCTAGGAAACCAGAAATACTACTTCGGCTGGGGAAACTAGAAAAGCATATGTGGATGCAAAGAGGCTGGGGACTTTCTAGAAAGAGTTCTTATGGAGAAATACTACTTCGGCTGACATATAAAGCATATGTTGAGGATGAAGAGGATGACAAAGCTGAGGCAGAATCCACTAACATTGATGCTTTAGATTGTGAAAGAAAAAACAAAGTATTCTAAAGAAGCAGATAAAGAGTCATTCATGGATGTCTTAGCTACTTTAATTGTGAGTGAAGAATTTCGAGGAATAGTAGCGTCAGAAACCGGAACTACCAAAATATTGAATAATGCTTCAACGGTAGAATCAAGAATATCAAGATTGCTTGGTCTTAATGATGAATTCGCACCCCAAGATTCAAACAATAGTTCAGAACGTCCCAAGGTAATTCTTTGACATTACTTTTAGTTTAATGCTGGTTTGTAAGTTCATTTTTTGTTTTTTGTTTTTTTGTTTTTTTAGGTTGTTATGCAACATCTAACATTTGATTGAAATATTAGTTGTATTGTGGTCTAAATATTGCTTGAAAGAGGAATGTAAAAGGACATAAACCGTATCAGACAACTTGTCAGTACACAGCTTGTGTATATTTCTACGTGTCTGCATGCAATGCTCTGCTTGTGTAGTTTCAATACACACTAATCAAACAATGATGCAATGATTGTAGGCAAACACTTAAATTGACAGAGGAAACTGCAAGCGATAAGCTGGAGAGTTTTCGTGCAGTAAAAAAGGTACTGTGAACTTCAAATGAAAATTCTATATGATAATAAGTGGTAATGGTTGAAAACTCTATATGATATCTGTGAACTTCAAAAGAGGTATCTCTGACATTGTCATTTATGCACATGAATGGTAATGGTTCTTAAGTTGTATTGCATGGGCACAACCTGATCTTGAAGCAAGCATGGCAAATTTCACCATATAAAGATAAATAAAGTGTTTTCCAATTTCAAATGAACTTTGACATGGATATGCTAATTCCTAGTTTAGCAACCACTTTCAAAAGCTAGCATGACATTCTATGCATAACAAATTCCAATATATCAAGAGAAATAAAGGGTTTTCCACTTTTAAAATGAACTTTGACATGGATATGTTAATTCCTACTTTATTAACTACTTTCAAATGTTCTTGTTAAAAAGTGATATAGTTGAAAACGCTATACTGCAGTAAGTGCTAATCTATTTTATTTTTCCTTTTTATTATCATTATTATTATTATATTTTTTCAAGTCTTGCAAAGTAATTTTGTTTGCTTCATTTTGCAGGTCCTCAAGGGTTATATTGCACTTGGGAATGCTCAATTTCCTAATGGAACCAATGGTATTTTATTTTATTTTTTAAATTATGTATTTCATTTTAAGTGAACTGTATTGACTATATTCTTGTAAGATTGTGTGATAGGAAGGTACATGTTCATTTTCCTACAGGTAATGCCCTAGACATTCTTGCTTGAGTTCCACTATAGAAAAATGGTCTTGATTATCGGCACGGTACAGGCCACGGAATTGGGTCTTACCTTAATGTTCATGAAAGCAAGTATGTTTTACTACTTTCCTCTATTATTACTGGGTATGAGCTATTGCCTCAATTATTAGATTTGAACCTTTATACTTCTTTATGGATACTTTAGGTATTTAATTATTTTCTTTGAAACTTGTATGCTAAATATTGTAACTAACCGTAGATATTTCGTTTGATTTCATCCAGGTATCAAATTGGTCTCCATTATAGTGGAGGTGCCCCGTATGCTTTTAATGCTGTCACTAAAGTTTGGCATTATACCAATTGTGGTGCCAGTTGGTGTTCGAGATTTTGACATTGATGGGGAACTTTGGGTCAAATTAGGATTGATACCAACAGAGCCTTTTGTAGGAGTTGTAATATTATCTAGATTTTATTCATAAAACACTTGTACATTTTTCTCTTGCTAATTTAGGTTTAGTTTTTAGTTTTTCTACATGATTCTTATGTCAAGATGAAGTGTAAGGACCCAATTTCATTATTAAATTCTCCATATTGTTTGAGATGTGGAAAAGCAAGAAATAAAAAGGATGAGAATTTAAGTAGATGGATTTCCTTGTGTCCATGCAATTGCAGCTTGTAAGCATCGACATATTTCTCCATATTTCCTTTGCTCGGCGCATTACTCAGTTGACTCACTCCGTGATGCATATTCAGAAACCATATATCCACTTGGAGATAAATGTCAGTGGCATGCTCCAGATGATGTCATAAACCAGGTTGTACTTCCACCTCAAATTGGTAAACAGTCAGGAAGACCGAGAAAGAAGAGGATTCAATCTCAAGGAGAGGAACGTCATCAATATAGATGTTGGAGGTGCAAACAGGTTGGTCACAGCAGCCGATCATGCTCCGCCGCCGTACCTCTTGATAGAACTACCAACCAACAGCACCACTGAAACGAAGGCCCATCAATTGCGTGATGCTATATTCAGACAATGGGGCCATGTTATGCGGTATGCATGTGTATGCAATGTAGTTAGGAATGCAATTAGTTGCTCAACCACATAACATGTGTTTTGGCATAATAGACGTTGGCTTTATGTGTTCTTTTGTTGTCAAATTCATCTGTCGTATTGTTTTGATAACATATCATTCCGTGTTTAGTTTTTGGTTCAGTTGTTTGTATGTTTCTTACTATTGCATGGATGATATTACTGATCAATGGTAACGATCGATGCATCATCGATAATTGACATTTGTACACTGTCGTAAAAGAATCACCACAATTCCATCCGGCAACTTCAATCATGTGTGTTCCAACCAATAACATGCTAAATGTAGCATTATTAATGATAAATTTTGAAAAGTAAGCGATCAAACGGCATTAAAAAATGACAACGTTCAATTTGTTTTTGAATCAAAAATTACCGAAGGTTTCGTCGGTAATTACCGAGACCCCCATGGCAATCACATTTTACCAATTGTTTGGGCCCCACAAGTCCCATAATGTGTGTTGAATGCAAAAACATGCAGAATATTCTAAAATTATCCTAAGGAGAGAAAATCCCAAAATTGCTTAAAATTTTCTCAAATTTTCCAAAAAAATACGATGACTGGAGACCTTCGGTAATTCCTAACGAAACCTTTGGTAATTTTTCCGGAGGGTATATGTTGGCTACCGACGTTTTCATCGGGAATTACCGAAGGTCTACAAACATCTTATTTTTTTGGAAAATTTGATAAATTTTCAAGCAATTTTGGGATTTTTTCTCCTTAGGATAATTTTAGAATCCATATTCTGCATGTTTTTGCATTCAACATACATTATGGGACTTGTGGGGCCCAAAAAATTGGTAAAATGTGATTGCCATAGGGGTCTCGGTAATTACCGACGAAACCGTCGGTAATTTTTCCAGAGGGTATCTGTTGGTTACCGATGTTTTCATCGGGAATTACCGAAGGTTTACAGTCATCGTATTTTTTTGGAAAATTTGACAAATTTTCAAGCAATTTTGGGATTTTTTCTCCTTAGGATAATTTTAGAATCCATATTCTGCATGTTTTTGCATTCAACACACATTATGGGGCTTGTGGGGCCCAAAAAATTTGTAAAATGTGATTGCCATAGGGGTCTTGGTAATTACCGACGATACCTTCGGTAATTTTTCCAGAGGGTATATGTTGGTTACTGACGGTTTCATTGGGAATTATCGAAGGTCTATAGTCATCGTATTTATTGGGAAAATTTGAGAAATTTTTAAGCAATTTTGGGATTTTCTCTCCTTAGGATAATTTTAGAATCCATATTCTGCATGTTTTTGCATTGAACACACATTATGGGACTTGTGGGGCCCAAAAAATTGGTAAAATGTGATTGCCATAGGGGTCTTGGTAATTACCGATGAAACCTTCGGTAATTTTTCCAGAGGGTATATGTTGGTTACCGATGTTTTCATCGGGAATTACCGAAGGTCTACAGTCATCGTATTTTTTTGGAAAAGTTAAGAAATTTTTAAGCAATTTTGGGATTTTTTTCTCCTTAGGATAATTTTACAATCCATATTCTGCATGTTTTTGCATTTAACACACATTATGGGACTTGTGGGGCCCAAAAAATTGGTAAAATGTGATTACCATAGGGGGTCTCGATAATTACCGACGAAACCTTCGGTAATTAAATATTTTTGAAAATTGGAGAACATTTTCGGAACATTTGGGGGCATTGATGAATGTATAATTTGCATGTTATTGCAAGAAACACCCCATTAGCTGAGTATTTGGAGAAAAAAAAATGTTAATTCATATTACCAAAAGAGTTTCTGTAATTACCGATGGTGAATCGAGAATTATCGATGCACCATCGGTAATCATCTTTGCTTTAATTTTGACCACTACCGAGGGTCTTCTTTTCTCTTTTTTTTTTTTTTTTCAAAGGTTATCATTACTAGAGATAGGTTCAGCATATTAAGATAACATTAGTATAGAGTGTCATTGTAACACCCCGTCTCGAACCATGTCGGAATTTTTGCACGTTGACCGTTGACCGAAGGGGTCAAAAGTTGACTTTTTGACCCGGTTGGAATTTTAGGTTGACTGAGGTACCGTTACGAAGTACACTTTGGCACGAATTCGTAGACTGGTAGTACGTTGAAACGGAGCTACGGTTTGAAAATTATGGGCAAAACAAGTTGGGGTCCAAACTGTCCAAGGGGTGCTGGAGTTGACTTTTTATTCATGCAAGGTTGAGCTTTGACTCATGCATGGTTGTGAAGTGCTCGTCGATACAAGTCCGTAGACTAGCGGCACGTCCGATTTGGACATGTGGTTTGAAAGTTATGGACCTGTAGAGTTTTTCAAATACTGTATTATTTTAATATTATTTTTAAACGCGTAATGATGTGCCACATGTGACTTAATGAAGGTGACCATGTGTCACCATGTTGAGAAGCCACATGTCAACCATGTGTAAAAATCAAATTATTTTTATTATTATTTTAAATAATAATATTATTATGTAATTTTCTAATTATTTTTATTTTATTTTATTTTTCTTTTCCTTTTTCTTTTTCTTTTCTTTTTCTTTTTCTTTTCTTTTTCCCCATGTGGAAAACACCCTTCCCTTTCTTTTCCTTTCCTCCCTTCTTCTTCCCCGAGCCCGACAGAGACAAAACGCACAGCTTTCTCTCCCACACGCCGGCGAGCTCACCAGCCAAATTTGGCTGCCGACCGGCCGGCGACGCGCCCAGATCGGGCCGGTGAAGCCGGCGGCGGCCGGTTATGTTTTTCCGGTGATTTCGCCGTATTCCGGCTAGCCCAGTCCGAATTAAACCTCCTCTTCCCCTATTTTGGGTCCTCTGAGTTCAAATATGGCCTCTAATCTCAAAAATTCGAAGCGGTTTGCAAGATACGAGGAATTGAAAACCGACCGAAGCTTTCCGGCCAAATTTCGGCCACCTCCGGCGGAATTGGGGTCGATGGAGACCAGATTTGTAATCCTCGTCGCTCAAGCTTCGATTCAGTATATTATTCGACCATTTTGGTTAACGTTTGTGTTTGACCCTCCGGGTACCGGGTATTATTTACCTGATTAAAATATTAATTTATTTGACTGTGTGTGAATTGTGTTCTAGGAGCACCGATGAGTTGTGGAATTGATCCCATGGTGGATCATGGTTTAATTGCGTGCTCCAGGTGAGTGACCCACCTTCAAATTAATTTCGGGAATTAAATTGTGATTACTATGTGTGATTTGAATATTTGGAATTTAATTTTTATGTGCCAAATATTTATTTGATTTATTATGGAATTATTGGTGAATTTATTGGATTAAAGAAAATATGCATTATATAAATTTATGCCATGTGAAATTATTTTATGGTTTTGAGAATTTTGAAATTCTTGTGGTTTTAATACTAAATTGGGCATGATTTGATTTTCAAATATTTCAAGGAAAATATTTGTTTATGTTGGTGACTCCAATTTTTATAAAATATGCCCATGGAATATGATGAGATTTAATTATTATATTTCGAGAAATTATTTATGCTATTGGGAAAATGTGAATATTTGAATTGGTGGATTTGGGAGTTGGTGGATTTGAAAATCATGGAATTTATGGTATTGATTATAAAGAAATCGTGGAGAATTTTCCGAGTTCAAGCGGATGGAATATACCCGCTGTGTTTATGCAAAGGTGTGAGTTTTGTTATATAAATTCAATATGTGGATTTTATGATTTTTAGATGCACCGTGCACGTACTGGTGTTCTGTTTATATGTGATATGGTTAGTGTGCACACGGTTGTGATTAGCGCGCAGGTGGGTGTGAGGAGCGCGTAGGTGATATTATGAGGTTGTCCTGTGGTTGCCATCGGATGAGGGTAGGCCACCCCCCATGGCCGGGACACCAGGTTAGCAGCGGCGCAGTGGGATGCCACGCGACCGTATGCCGGTTTCTTTCTATAACCTCCTGTCTGGCGGTACCTTGGGACGCTGGGTACTGTTGCCGCCACTGGTATATAGTGGGTGCATCAAGTGATTTCAGAATTGGGATTTTAAAATAAATATTTTGAAACTGTATTGGGATTAAAAATATAATTATTACCGTTTCTGGTATTTATTTGATGTCTTGGTTTTCGGGGAATTCTAACAAAGGGTTTTGTGAAAAGGTTTTAAAAGGGAAACTTTTCCAACCGAGAGAATTGTAAGGGTTTTGAAAGAAATTATTATTTCCAATTTATTATTATTTATCTACTTATTACTGTGGTATTATATTGTATAGTAGATAGGGTCACTCACTGAGATGATTAGCATCTCACACTCTTAAATTCTGTTCCCCTACGCCTAGGTTGGAGACGTTGATTGTCCGGGGCGAGCCCAATGTCTCAGTTCGTTGCCGAAGGTTCAAGAAGTTTTTCTTCCCTTTTTCCTCTCTGTCTTGTATTGCTTCCTTATTTGTCATTTTATAAATTCCACATTTATTTGTATAATGCTTTGTATACTGTATTGGACGTGTTGTGATTATTTATGCATTGAGTTGCTGTTATATCTTGAAGTGCTGTAATTTGTGGAAACAAATTGTAGTAATGTGGGAGGAATAAGGGGATGAATTTTTGAAGTGTGTTTTCAGTGCAGGTAATTTGTGGTAAATCCATCCCTTAGGGGAGGCTCTGTCGGATTTTCCATTGGAGGGTCCGGTAGGGTTTTCCTGGGATCAGGGCTTGTCTAGGGTTCCGGGGAAGAATTCTGGACGGGTCCTGACAGTCATAACATTAAACATACGATCTACATTGAAAGTTTATTAAAGTACAAATCAACAGCATATTTTTTTCTAAAAAACATAATGTCTTGCGGGCCAAATGAAGGATTCTCCTCACTACTCTTGTATTCAATAAATTTCAAAGCGTAGACGCCACAATCACCCTTGCAGAATAGCATTAATGATTAGCATTAATGAAAACCAACCACATGTATTTTCACACGTAACCACAATAAAACAGCAGCAATAGAAGTTGTTTGAAATGATAACACATTCATACCCATTATCTTGGCGGGCTTCATCTTTGATCATGGTCATCGTGAATGGATCTAAAGTGGGAGGCACATCCGGATTCTTCTCGTAATGTCCCCCATCCCTCAATAGGTAAGGCAGCATATACGTAAGGCATTCCGCATTCTTCAACTCTTTATTCTGGACATATTTATTTCCCATATTTGGATCGTATAAATCAATATGTTGGCCTTTCAAGTCCACACATGCTGCCAACCAATGTGCGCCTCCATTGTTGACAGGGATGTACACCTGCAAATTAGAACATAACCTCATTATCCACAAAATGGGAAACTTAGTGAGAATTTTTTTAAATATATGTAGGAACTTACATAATCACATTTCCGCCACGGCACGCTAGGTTTGGGTGACTTCCCACACACATAGCTACAAAGGGTCGCATCACATGAATATGTGCTACGAGATGCCCTCCATATGGGATAACGCCCTTTGATGGATGACTGCCAAATAATGAAATATATACAATATAAGATATCATTAATATAACATTAAGCAATGCAGTAACATATCATCTTACCCAAAATAACATGTCTAATATGGCATAGGTGTTGGTGAACATCTTCTCATTCTCAAACCGCCTTTTTTGTATGAAATACAAAATAGTGTCAATATGCTGCAAAACCCCATTAAAGGAAATAAGTAACAAGTGCGAGGTGATACAGTCATCGTATTGTTTTTGGCCAATTTGAGAGCTTTTTAAGCAATTTTGGATTTTCTCTCATTACGATTATTTGATAATCCATATGTTGCATGGTTTTTCATTTAACACGTAAGAGGACTTGTGGGGCCCAAAAAATTGGTAAAAAGTGATTGCCATAGGGGTTTCGGTAATTATCGATGAAACCTTCGGTAATTTTTCCAGAGAATATATGTTGGTTACCGAGGGTTTCATCGGGAATTACTGAAGATCTACAGTCATCGTATTTTTTTCACTTTAAGCAACCAAGGCAGTCAAGTTGTTGATAATGGATCATTCATTGGTGCAGGTGACCTTTTAGACTTTTAACCTTCTAAGACCTGGGCATAAAAGATTTCTTTTCTGGTTTTCTATGAAGTTGAACTAGGTTTGTGTATGTTTTTATGCGATTGTGCAGGAGTCTTTTTGGCATTGTTTGCTAGGTCTATGCAGAGGGTGAAGAAACTTGATAAATTTGAGAAGATGATATGATCTTCCAATATTCAAGTGTACAAAAAAAATTATTTTTATTCCATTTCAAAAATGTAATTTTATCCAACAATATAGTATAATATTTTACTTATAGATCCATTGTAGATATACCCATAATCTTTTATCCAACAAATATAATGTTTTACTTATAGATCCATAGTAGATATACCCATAATCTTTTATCCAACAAATAAATGATTGAATTGAGAATGGCTTCATAACCAATTTTTTTTCTAGGAAAATAAATTATTTGAGTTGAGAATGGCTTCATAACCAATTTTTTAGTGGGAAATTGCTTTTCAGTGCAAGAGAAGGAAGATGGCATTTTCACATCACTATGTATATTGACCCACATCGACACTACAAACCATCCACTTATTTGACTTGTTCTTATTTTGTCTCTCTCTTTTTTCATCAGTTCCTTTCTCTTTTTTCTTTAACAGATTGATAATAGAAATTGCTCGTTAGATATAAAGACCTAGTTCTAGATGTATTACCAGTAAACGCTGAAGAATCAAATTGAAATTTAAGCAATAATTCAAGAGTAATCTAGTACGTAGAATGACTAGAGAAAGGATACAGAGCATGCAAGGCTTATGGTTTTTGATATAAAATGGCAAAATAAAAGAATGAAATACAAACTACATCTATATATTACTTTGCTTTGGGGCCTTCGCCACTTGGGCTCTTCGCCTCTATTTTCATTTTTGAATTAGAAAGAACGGGGCCTTACTTATTCTGTTCAGGGGGGATGAAAGACAAAGGAAGGGATCAGGGGACTTTATGATCAGAGAAAGAGTCCAATCATTCCAATTTTGGAAGGAAAGTTTTTGCATGGCCACGGGACATTCCACCACGCTTCTACATAAATCAAGGATCAACTCTTCATTCTTCATCGCCCATCCTTGTACCAAACACACAGAAAATGTGCCTTGAAAGCGATGGAAGTTGGAGGGGTGAAAGGGTTACCAACAATTGCCAAATATGCAACTTGAGGCATATGATTATCTGACAGTTACCCTCACAAAGCTTGCGACTGCATTCAGCTCTAATATGCTCAAACAAATTTTTGTTTTGTTTAAAATATAACAGGATATGTAAGTAATTTTTTTTTGTTTTAAGGTTAAAATAGATATTGAGGGGTAAAAAAAAAAAAGATATCAAATAAGGGGGCAAAAATCGTTAACCTCTCCCTCTGAGGGTATTGGGCCAAATTCCCCATTCATTGAAACCAAAAAAAAAAAAAAAAAAAAAAAAAAAAAAGACTAAACAGTTAAACAAATAGAGTCTATACACTCTTCTAACAGTCTAAAACAAAATCTACACTCAAAAAGCTTCTTCAAAATAGACTATTTGATAGTCCAAAATTGAGGTGGGCAACCATTCTAACATTATAGGATCACTTATCAATTGGGTTGCTCCCCAATAACTAACTAAATGGCCCAGTCTATTAGCAATTCTAGGGCCCAAACAATATTTTATTTTATTTTTTTAATCCTACATTCAAAGGTAAACGCACAAAACCTTCTTTATACACTCCTCTAACATTAAATTCCCAAAATGCGCTTATCATCATCGCCTTGTTACGTGAGAAAAATCGAAGGAATGAGATAAGGTTATTTTGGACTAAACGGATTTTAAATGTGGCAAGTAAGTACAGACACGTGTTTATCGGTGGGTGTCTGTGTGCGCTAAGGCTGTTGGTTGTAGGCTCTACAGTCTACCATGAAGCTTGAAGCTTTCAGCGCTTGCAACAATGGCGACGACTAGTGCTTCTCTCCTCCATCTTCTTTCCCCATCTTTCTTTCCTGTCTCTCTTCCAAAAACAGTCATTCCTTTCCCTCTCCTCCGTCTCAACAAAACCTATATTCTCATTCTTTCTACCATTGCACTTTTCCCACCGTTTCTCCGCGCCAAATTCCTCCTCACCGTCTGATGAGTATGTATGGCAAATGGGGTTTCAATTTTCTGACTGTAAGGTCCGAATCCAAACCCAGCATCAACAGAGAGCCTATGCTGCCTCCGTACAATTTACAGGTTCAACCAAAGGTCCGCAGTCCCTTTTTCATTTTTTGGCTCTCGGGATTGTTTTTTTCGTTGCTAATTGTGTTGCTACATGAAGTTCCAAATATTTTTGTATTAGTTTTTTGGCTTCTGCTGATTTTGTTACTGTGATTTGATATCTAATTCCAGTACAAATTGTTTTGTAGTTTTTCCATTTGCTATAAGAAGTTTGAGGAGAATTTAGCACAAACAATTTCACTACTCTGATTATTGTGTGTTTTTTAATTTCTCTCTGTTTTCTATAGGAATTCTCATGAATAAACAGATTGTGGTATAAATTATTATGTCAAAGTTCAGTTTTTTCATTGAGTATTCGGAGGGTTGAAAGACTTTAAAAACCTTTTTTCTATTGACCTTAGTAGAAGGGATGGTTCTGCTTCTCTATATAATCCAACAAGTCTTTTTGTTCCAAGGTGGATTTATTTTTCCAAAGTAAAGATGAGCAGAAGCGTTTCTAGCAGTCAAGAACCAGTTAAAAAGGACATTTCAAACATGGGATTTCAGACAACATCGATACCAGAGATTACATTTGCTCTAGTAGTGGTTACTCACATTATGGAAAATCATAACCAATTTCATTTCAATTCTTCCATATGCCTATGCGTAGATATCTCAATGAAATATTGGAAATGAGTATCTTTGTACATGGAAGGATCTAGTCTAGACGTAATAAGGTATGTTAGCCAAAACATTCATGCTCAATTTTCCAACTCGTACTGATAACATTTTAGAATTAAATAAGCAAATAAATAAATTGTTTCATTCTTGAACTGTATTATACATTCATAAATTTGCCTCATATAGATGGAATATTTGAGTGTTTCATTGCGAAACAAAGTGTTTCCTGGAATTTGCTTTTGCAGATATGCTTTGTTTCTTTGAGTTGAGTATAATTTTTGACCTTGGACTATGTTCACTACAAAATATTGTTGCAAACATAAATTAACTCGTATTTTTGTTTCTATTAAAATTTTGCCCCATCCTCGACACTGTTGTTCATCATTTTTATCTTTTACGTCTTTTTTTTTTTTTTTTTTTTTTTTTTTTGGTTATTAGATTTTGATTTCTTACGTTTTTCTTGAAGAACTGGCATTGTTTTCATTAACAAGTGGTATAGTATTTTATTTTATTTTTTTAATTTCACAATATATTTGCTGCCTTACATATCAAATTTCTTCCACTGATGATTGTTTCTGGTCTAGCTTTAAAAGAAAAGAATTGTTGCAGC
The DNA here is from genome assembly GCF_031755915.1 of Ziziphus jujuba. Taxonomy (NCBI): domain Eukaryota; kingdom Viridiplantae; phylum Streptophyta; class Magnoliopsida; order Rosales; family Rhamnaceae; genus Ziziphus; species Ziziphus jujuba. The sequence continues at coordinate 6,674,662 of NC_083386.1, forward strand.
TATCTAGTTAATCTTTTGGACTATAATACTCCTGCAGTTTTGCAGCTTGAAGATCTTAGGCTGGACATTCACAAGGAAGGGAAATGTCTTATTCATGCGGTTCAAAAGCTGGTATCTGGAGATCAATGTGAAGGGAGATTTGTATTTTGCAGGGATAACAAGAAGCCAAAGGAGTCTGGTAATGATGACTGATTCACAAGAGATGGAATGAATCCCAAGAGCTTGCTTCAAACTCTGATGATGAGGGCAGGGCACTCTCCTCCAAAATACAAAACCAAAAACCTCAAGACAAATGAGTTTAGAGCGCTGGTAGAGTTCAAGGGTATGCAATTTGTTGGAAAACCTAGTAAAAACAAGCAGGTTGCTGAAAGGGATGCTGCTGTAGAGGCATTGGCATGGTTAACTCATACTACTGACAACGGCCGAGATGAAGATGACAAATCCCCACCTGATGTGACTGACAACATGCTTAAACTTCTTGGGAAACATAGAAGTATTGCACAATAAGTAAGCAGATTGCCTCTTCATCTACATATATCCAAAGACTGAATGAATCATATCATAAGAATAATAAGGCCAAATCATTTGGAAGTCACATTCTGGGAAAATAAGAAGCTTCCAACTGAAGGGAAGAAAGTTTTCATTAAAACTCTTGGGAAGAATCAAGAATAAAGTAGTTCTTCAATTCGTACGTGTAATAGATCATACATAAATTAACAACCGCATTCAATCTCAAAATAATTTCAAACTCTCTCTCTAGTTGGAATAGAAATCCCCATGAATAATTAAGGCTCAAGGGTAACACTAATTTCTTAATTTTAACAATTGCCATGGAATCAGGTCCAAAACTAGAACTACTAAATTTACCAATTCCCATATATAAAATTGCATTTTCAGTAGAAAGAGAAGAAACACTTGAGATTGAGTTTCCTTCACTGCACCTCATTGCAAGCCTAGCCTACCATGTCTAACTACTCCAGTCTCTCAACATGAAAGAAATGTCTCTCATCCCTCATAAATTCTACATTTGATACCTTCGTGCAAATAAATATCATTTAACTGACTCTTTTATGGAATTATAGCCCAAATTCTTGCATTCTATACTTTGTGCATGCATATTCGATTTCAGAGACCTTGGTAGGCTTTTGTTCATATATTATATCAGTACTTTCAGTTGCATTGTGCTTACTTTAATTTAACAACTCTAAGATAATTCAGTTCTTACACTAAAAAATCATAACCATGATTGTTATTATTAGCATTCTATACTTAGTGCACATGCATATCCAGTCAGGTTGTTGCCGTGAAGAAGTTTCATGCAAATAAAGATGGCTGAATTTCTGAATATCTCAAAGCTTTTACGAGCGAGGGTCAGGTTGTTGCCGTGAAGAAGTTTCATGCAAATAAAGATGGCTGAATTTCTGAATACCTCAAAGCTTTTACGAGCGAGATTCGTGCATTAACACACATATAAGACATTGAAATATTGTGAAGCTACATGAGTTCTGTATACATCCACATCATTCACATTTGGTTTGTGAACTCTTGGAAGGAGGAAGTCTATGAAATTTACTAAGCAGTCAGGGAAAAGGAAGAGATTTTGACTGGACTAAAAAGGGTGAAAGTTGTGAACTTTTGGACTTTTTGTTTGCAGGAACATTTGGGCAACACTGAAGTGGCTCCAGTTTAGTTTTATCTTGGTCATTAATTTTTTTAAGGGTTATATATAATCCCATTTAATTTCCTCTAGTATAAGAGCTTTGCACTCTTGTTTATCAAATTTAAAATATATATTTATGAGTACCCTCGATTATTTCTTGATATATAAGAAAATGTACATGCTCTTCATAACTTCCATATCACTCTTTTCCTCTACAACTAGTTTGGTGTCGATGTTCCTCGGTATCCTTATTACATCATGTTACGCTGAACAACATTTCCTAAAATCGATCTTTGCCTAAGAAGATGATAGTAGGTCTTCCAACACTTTTTTCTATCCGTTGCAACAATGATGATAGCTTAGCTTTTAGTGCTTCATTTTTCATTATGCTTCATCAAAAGTCGTGGCTTGTTATACTAGTCATTTTGATAGTAGCTATTGTATATTGCGGTTAGCTTATTTGTATTTTCCTCTTCTCGTTGAAATTTACTTTTCTATTTATCGATCTCGTATTTTTGAGAGGAAAGTCAAAATTTGGCTGTAGGCAAGGTATATTGCACCTGCAAGTCCCAAGGGGACAAAGTCCCTAAATCTAAATGGAGACTTTTGAAGCGTATTATTTACTTGTAATTCTGTTTTTTTCTTGGAAAATGAGATGATGGGTTATTATAGCTATTATACTAGGGACAATAATTAAGGATGTGAAAGAACTTACAAGAACCATACACACATTCTCTCTGATCTCTCTCTCAAAAGATAATAATAATAATTATAATTATAATGAAAGAGAAAATAAAAAATCAGTTAAAAAAAATAAAAAAATAAAAAATAAAGAAACCATACACACACAGAGGTCCAATTACCCAAATGAGAACACTTAAAATAAATGGGCCTAGCCTGCGTGAGCTCGAGCCTAAAGCCCGATATAAGAATATAATAAAAATAAAAAAATAAAAAAAAATAAAAAAATAAAAATCTTATTAAATTAGCTTTCCAAGAAAAAAAAAAATAGTACCAATTTGTTAAAACACCGACTAAAAAAGTTAACAACATATTATTTTGTTGATTTTGACCGAGATTTATATATTTTAACAACAATATAAAATTTACTTTATATTTAATTTATATTAACAATATAAAATTTACTTTATATTTAATTTATATTCTAACAGCTTCTCCATTTAATTACAATATCAATGGAAAATAACTATGTAATATACCGTATACATACATATATATATATATATAATATGTAATATTATTATCTTTTAAAATTTTATAACTATTAATTTTTTTAAAAGAAAAAAAAAAGAGTTTTTATCTTAATAGGCTTGGTTTATAAGTATATTTCGATTTTATTAGAAAATTGGAAAAAAAAAAGTATTTACTCTATTTTTTGATTTTATAAAAAGAATAGAAAAGGCAGGTTTATTCTATTTTTAAATTTATTTTCAAGTTTGCAATGCTAGGGTATCGGTTAAGTCTTCCTCTTCTTTTTCTTACTTTTCTTCTAGCCTAAATACCATTAGGGTTAATATGAACGGCTTTTGATTTTTAATTTAGGATTTTGGTATCCATTTAAAATTGTTAGGGATCTAATATTTTTGAAAATTTTGAAATTTTGAACAAGTTTTGAAATATAAAAAAGAAGATTCTAAATTTTTAAAGTTGAACGATGTTAGTTCTTTTGATCTTTTTATGTTATACGGGTTTATTTGAGATGTTTTGAGGTTATAGAAGTAATGACTAAAGCTAAATTGAAGAATTCCCAATAAAATCCTAAGTTGGAAATTATATGGGAATCTATAAAGAGGGATTGTTCAAATTTATTTAAAATATTTAGAAGTTTCTTTTGGCACTAAATTTGTTATGGACAAAATAGATATGTTTATGAAGCAGTAAAAATTTATTTGGGCCGATTTGTGTCAAGACCCATTCAAGATCCCTCATCAGAATTCTGGACAAGTCTTGATGTAACACCCCGTCCCAAATTGCACCGGAATCCGTGCACGTTGACCGAGGTTGACCACATAAGGAGGGATTGCCCTTATGGTAGCAGCAGTGTGGGCAGCCAGGCCACATAAGGAGGGATTGCCCTTATGGTAGCAGCAGCGTGCTAGAAGCAGGTCGACGGACACAGCATACGGGGATATTTCCAGGACAGAGTTCCCAGCGGAGTCAGCCAGTAGGAGTTTCTTCGGGATCAGTCCAGCCGTCTGCATGATCGAGTCGAGGTAGAGGAAGGAGACCCCAGCAGACAAGTCAAGGCCGGGTGTTTGCTATGACGCAGCAGGGAGCCAGGACTACGCCCGACGATTTCACAGATCAAGTGATGGAAGCAGACCTGATCCTGTTGGATCTATCCGGACTTGAAGTAGTGTTGGGCATGGATTGGTTGGCAAGGAACTACTTAGTCGAGGAAGCGACATGGGAGCCCGAAGCGCAGGTGCGTGATCAGAACCCTTGTTTGTTCCAGTGACGCGCGGAAATTTCGAGGACGAAATTTTTGTAAGGGGGGAAGGCTGTAACACCCCGTCCCAAATCGCACCGGAATCCGTGCACGTTGACCGAGGTTGACCGTTGATCGTTGACCGAAGGGGGTCAAAAGTTGACTTTTTGACTCGGTGAGAATTTTGAGTTGACTAGGGTACCGTGGCGAAGTGCACGATGCCACGAGTTCGTAGACTGGTAGCACGTCGAAAACGGAGCTACGGTTTGAAAGTTATGGACGAAACAAGTTGCGGTCCAAACTGTCCAAGGGGTACCGGAGTTGACTTTTTGTTTATGGGGAATTGAGTTTTGACTCATGCATGGTTGTGAAGTGCTCGTCGATACGAGTTCACAGACTAGCGGCACGCTCAAAACGGACATCCGGTTAAAAAGTTATGGACGTTTGAAGTTTACCGGATACCGTATTATTTTAATGTTTTTTGGGTCGGTGAACAGTGAAACGCCACGTGTCAGTTTCTGATTGGTCCACGTGGCATGAACATTGTCACGCAGGGGTTTTATTTGTTAAAACACTCGGGGAAGAGAGAGAAAGAGAGAGAGGAGAGAGAGAGAGAGTCACCGGCCGCCGGTCATTTTCACGTTTTCCGGCCTAGTTACTGTACACGCGCCGGCCAGCCAGATTGCCCACCTCATTTCCGGCAAAACCTCCAAATTTCACGGCGAACGGCCGCCGGACGCGCCCGGATCGGACCTCCGAAGTTTGGCGGCGATTTTTCCCCTCCACCGCCGGCCACCGCGAATCGGCACTATTCCGGCCGATATACAGTACACGCGCCGTACACCCATCATCCTCTCCTCAAGTCCGGCCTACCCACCAAAAATCACGGCCATCGGACCACCGACGCGCCGGGATCGGAGCGTTTTCCGGCGAGGGGTCGGAAATCTTCAAACGGTGATTTCTCCGCCGTCCGACCTCCGTTTTGCTCACCGTCGGTCCCGTTGGATTGCTCTCCTCACGATCTACAAATCTGCAAAATTTCACAGCCAACGGCCACCGCACGCACGCGCCGCCGGCGACGGTTGCCGGTGACCGCGGCGGCCCGCCTGAAAATACTGTTCCGGCGAGTACCCGAAATTCCGGCCAGCTCCAGTCCGCAGTGTTCGACCTCCTGAACCTAAATCCGACTTCCGTTTCCGCCAATTCGCGACGGTTTGGGAGAATTGCGGAGCCGAAACTCGAAAAGCTTTCCGGTGAGATTCCGACCCCGTCGGGTCCGATCACCGGAAAGTAAGACCGAATCCGTGATCCTCATCACGCGAGCTTCGATTCGGTATATAACTCGTAAATTCTAGATAACGTTTGTGTTTTACCCCCGGGTACCGGGTATTATTTACCCGATTAAAATATTAATTTATTTGACTGTCTGTGAATTTTGTTCTAGGAGCACCGGTGAGTCGTAGAATTGATCCCGTAGTGGATCATGGGTTAATTGAGTGCTCCAGGTGAGTGACCCACCTTCAGATTAATTTTGGGAATTTAATTGGTGATTATATTATGTGTGATTTAAATATTTGGAAATTAATTTCTTGTGCCAAATATTTATTGGATTTATTGTGGAATTATTTATGAATTTATTGGATTTAAGAAAATGTGCATTTTGATGCCATGTGAAATTATTTTATGGTTTGAGGATTTTGAAATTGGTGTGGTTTTAATGGTAAATTGGGCACGATTTGATTTTCAAATATTTCAAGGAAAATATTTGGTTATGTTGGTGATTTCAATTTTTATAAGAATATGCCCATAAAATATTATGGGATTTGGTTATGATATTTCGAGAAATTATTTATGCTTGGAAAAAAAATGTGGATATTTGAATTGATGGATTTGGGAGTTGGTGGATTTGTAAATCATGGGATTTATGGCATTGATTACAAAGAAATTGTGGGAAAATTCCCAGTTCAAGCGGATGGATTATGCCCGCTATGTTTATGAAAAATGTGAAATTTGTTTTATAATTTAAATTGTGGATTTTATGATTTTTAGATGCACCGTGCACGTACTGGTGTTCTGATTATGTGATATGGTATATGTGATATGGATATTGTGCACACGGATATGATTAGCGCGCAGGTGGGTGTGAGTAGCGCGCAGGTGATATTATGAGGGTGTCCTGTGGATGCCATTGGAGAGGGTGGCCACCCCCCATTGGCCGGGACACCAGGTTAGCAGCGGCGCAGTGGGACGCCACGCGACCGTATGCCGGTTTCTTTCTATAACCTCCTGTCTGGCGGTACCTTGGGACGCTGGGTACTGTTGGCGCCACTGGTATATAGTGGGTGCATCAACTGATTTCGAAACTGTGTTTTAAGAATAAAATGTTTTAAAACTGTATTGGAATTAAAATTACTATTACTGTTCGGATATTTATTTGATGTCTTGGTTTTCGAGGAATATGAATAAAGGGTTTTGTGAAAAGGTTTTAAAAGGGGAACCTTTCCAACGGAGAGAATTGTAAGGGTTTTGAGAGAAAATATTATTTCCAAATAATTATTATTTATATACCTATTACCGTGGTATTATATTGTATAGTAGATAGGGTCGCTCACTGAGATGATTAGCATCTCACACTCTTAAATTCCGTTCCTCTAGGTACCAGGTTGTCGGTGTTCATCCAGAGCGGACTTGATCTTCATCGCTGTTTTAGTTCGGCAGTACCCGTTTATTCTTTTATTGCAGTTGTAATATTTCTTTCACTCTTGTTGTATTTATTTTGCACTGGATTACTGTATTTTTATTTTGAAGTGCTGAAATTTGTGGAACCAACTTGTAGTACTGTGGGAGGAATAAGGGGACAATTTTAGAAGTGTGTTTTCAGTGCAGGTAAATTTGTGGTAAGTAAATCCCTTAGGGGAGGCTCTGCCGGATTTTCCGTTGGCGAGTTCGGTAGGGTTTCCCTGGGATCAGGGCTGTCTAGGGTTCCGGGGAAGGAATTCTGGACGGGTCCTGACACTTGGTATCAGAGCTCTAGGTTCTAGTATTCCGAAGGGACTGTGCATTGTTGTGTGTCCCATCCATGTCTAGTCTCTCGTTTTACCCGTGTGAAAGCGTTCTTTCTGTTTGTCTCGAAGTAAATTCGTTGCCCGAGTTTGAATAACTCTAATCTTCGAGGGTGTCAATTAGGATCATCTAGCCTAACGGGGACTTCCTATGGCCTAGTCGATGGTCGAGGATGCCTTTTCTTTTTGAAGGTCAAGCTTATCATCGTGAATGGTATCCGTTTCGTTCATGGAGGAGAAGGATGATTGCCTAAGGATGTGTGTCGATTGATTTCAAGGCGTCAAAATATTTTTCCAATCGATTGTCAAAAGTAAATGCTTTTCAACGTGGTATTGGAGATTAAAGGTGTTTTATTCAAGTATTTTTGGTTTGTGCTCGTACATGTATCTGTATGTTATATTATTGATATTATACTGCACCATATGGAGGCGGCGAACCAATGTGGTCCATGTAGAGCTAGCCCCATGATCATGTTGCCTACGAGCCCGGGGAATTGGACGGCCAATATAGGCAACCACCCTGGTTTGTATTGGTAGCAGAGTGTCGGCGACAGTTGGAATCATGGATTACGTAACATGTAGAAGGTGTCGTACGTACCTCCATTACAAGCGTGCATATTTTATTTTATGCTATGGATTTTAAGATATGAATTTCAATGTGGAGTTTTAACAATTGCCTATGCAAGTTAGGTATATTTGAAAAATATATTTTATTATTTGTTTTATGTTATGGTTTTTCCAAAAGCGACTTAAGGTTAAGTATCGCCAATTAAGAATCCAAAGCAGGGTATCATTGAGTTCAAAAAGGAGATCCTAAAGGAAGCACGTGATTCAATGTATGCGATACACCCCAAGGGTATAAAGACGTATGGAATGCTCACTGGATGACATGGTGGTTTGGCACGATAAAGGAAGTTGCAAGATCCGAATAAAGGTACTTAAGTCACCGACAAGTAAAGTAGGGAGATGTAAATATGGATTTCGTGCTTAAACTATCGTTCACAAAGAGAAGGTACGACAGCGTTTAGAGAATCAAGCAAGCTCCGGATAGCGACTAAAGTTCTACTTGGTGGTTGATGAGGTTAATGAGATGAGGATGATTCCTTAGGCATGGTTGGATGTTTAAGCATGGTTATTTTCATTCTAGAAGCTAAGATCTTGATATCTTATTTCCTTGGAGATTTAAGGTTCGTATTGGTGGTGCTTTATCGATTCAAGGTGGTTGATATTGTTGGTGATAATTTACAATGATAAGGAGTATGATTTTTGGGACGGAGTTAGAATTTAAGAAGTGTGGAATACTTTATTGGGTTAAGGATCTAGTGATTTGTTCATAGTATTGGTGGTGATGCTAGAATTAAGATTTAAATTCCTTATTGCTTGAGGTGTGGATTCATGGAATTTATTTGAAATGAGGGAAACTTAGGGTTTTCAAGAATGGTATTTGGATGTTGAGAAATTTTATTCATGACCTTGATGAATTTAGTTAAAAGAAAGATTGATGTTTGTCGAGGTTAAGACTATTGGTTAATCAATGAGGAGCAAGGGTTTTCTAATTGTAAGTACTAGGAGGGTAATCGAAGACAAGTGAATTAATCTCAACCTTAACTTGGTGATACCAGTATTTGAGGCAATTAGACTTAAGTTCTAATCTTACCTTTTAAAGTGCTGATCGAGTCACGAGAGTTGGTTGTTGGTTTAAGGATGCATGCTTTAGATTCTCGTGGACCAGTTTGAATATCCTTAATTAGTGGGCATGAGAATGAAAGTTGCACAAGAGGAAAGTTAAAGTCACTATTAGGCGTGATGGTAGTGTAGTGATAGTGGATAAGGCCTCTAGTATACTTGCTAAGTTACGCTGCCGACAAGTGGAAGCGGGAAAGCAGACATCGGCATGCAGCGTAATTCATGTGTTGTTGCTACAAAAGAACATCGAATACCTGTCAGTCGAGGAAGCGATGTGGAAACTCGAGGCACTACTTGTATGGAGCCACGTGCCAAATCTATACCGACCACAAGAGCCTCAAGTATATTTTCACACAGAAGGAGTTAAATATGAGGCAAAGGTGATGGATGGAGTTGGATGGAGCCCTCGTGTATAAAGGACGACTTTGTGTTCCGGATATCCCAGGACTCAAGCAGGAGATTTTGGAGGAGGCGCACAGCTCGATGTATGCGATGCATCCGGGAAGTACCAAGATGTACCGGACGCTTGTTAAGTATTATTGGTGGATTGGTATGAAGAGAGAAGTGGCAGACTTCGTATCAAAGTGTTTGATTTGTCAACAAGTGAAAGCAGAAAGACAGAAGCCTTTGGGACTACTCCAATCTTTACCGATTCCCGTGCGGAAGTGGGAAGAACTCAACATGGACTTCGTATTCAAGCTTCCTTCCACACCTAGAAGGTACGACGGCATTTGGGTAATCATTGATCGTCTCACCAAGTCGGCACACTTCCTACCGGTACGAGAACATTTTTCACCCGAGAAGTTAGCTTAGTTGTTCGTGCAACGCATTGTAAGTCTTCATGGAGTACCGTTAGCCATCGTCTCCGATCGAGATCCGCGCTACTTCACGACTATGGCGGAAGTTGGCTGATGCACTAGGAGCAAGACTTAACTACAGCACCGCTTTTCACCCGCAATCTGATGGACAAGCAGAGTGCACAATTCAGACATTAGAAGACCTGCTAAGGTCTTGCATTATGCAGTTTCGTGGTAGCTGGGATGAACAACTGCCATTGATAGAGTTTTGTCCTCCTGCGTACCATGAGGCGAGAAGGAGAGAGTTCGAGGAAATGCGACAGGGGAACATGACAGTGACCGAGTACGAGAGGAGATTCCAAGAACTATCAGAATTCTGCATGCACCTAATTCCCGACGATCACACGAAGAAGGTGAGGTTCACAGACGGATTGAAAGAGAGCATCGGCTACACCCTTTCTGGATCAGTACATCCCACCTATCAGTCCGCCAGGGATGCAGCGCTCGAGCTAGAGAGACATGAGGAGATACACAGACCCTCGAGGCGCAGATCATTCGAAGGTTGGTATAGCGGAGTACCTCGACAGGGGGCAGCTAAGAAGAGCCATAGCTCAGGCTCAGACAGTGATGGGTTAAGCCCACGAGGCAGATTCCAGAGGAGAGATAGTTATCGCATGCCCCAGCCAGCTCGCCATTCGATCAGTGTGGATGCAAGCTCGTATCAGCAGTCACGCATTGGTTCTCCGCGGATTTGTCCACTTTGTAGGGGGAATCATTCTGGGCAGTGTCAGATGGATGGTTTATGCTTTCGGTGTGGGCAGCCAGGCCACATAAGGAGGGATTGCCCTTATGGTAGCAGGAGCGTGCTAGAAGCAGGTCGACGGACACAGCTTACGGGGATATTTCCAGGACAGAGTTCCCAGCGGAGTCAGCCAGTAGGAGTTTCTTCGGGATCAGTCCAGCCGTCTGCAGGATCGAGTCGAGGTAGAGGAAGGAGACCCCAGCAGACAAGTCAAGGCCGGGTGTTTGCTATGACGCAGCAGGGAGCCAGGACTACGCCCGACGATTTCACAGATCAAGTGATGGAAGCAGACCTAATCCTGTTGGATCTATCCGGACTTGAAGTCGTGTTGGGCATGGATTGGTTGGCAAGGAACTACTTAGTCGAGGAAGCGACATGGGAGCCCGAAGCGCAGGTGCGTGATCAGAACCCTTGTTTGTTCCAGTGACGCGCGGAAATTTCGAGGACGAAATTTTTGTAAGGGGGGAAGGCTGTAACACCCCGTCCCAAATCGCACCGGAATCCGTGCACGTTGACCGAGGTTGACCGTTGATCGTTGACCGAAGGGGGTCAAAAGTTGACTTTTTGACTCGGTGAGAATTTTGAGTTGACTAGGGTACCGTGGCGAAGTGCACGATGCCACGAGTTCGTAGACTGGTAGCACGTCGAAAACGGAGCTACGGTTTGAAAGTTATGGACGAAACAAGTTGCGGTCCAAACTGTCCAAGGGGTACCGGAGTTGACTTTTTGTTTATGGGGAATTGAGTTTTGACTCATGCATGGTTGTGAAGTGCTCGTCGATACGAGTTCACAGACTAGCGGCACGCTCAAAACGGACATCCGGTTAAAAAGTTATGGACGTTTGAAGTTTACCGGATACCGTATTATTTTAATGTTTTTTGGGTCGGTGAACAGTGAAACGCCACGTGTCAGTTTCTGATTGGTCCACGTGGCATGAACATTGTCACGCAGGGGTTTTATTTGTTAAAACACTCGGGGAAGAGAGAGAAAGAGAGAGAGGAGAGAGAGAGAGAGTCACCGGCCGCCGGTCATTTTCACGTTTTCCGGCCTAGTTACTGTACACGCGCCGGCCAGCCAGATTGCCCACCTCATTTCCGGCAAAACCTCCAAATTTCACGGCGAACGGCCGCCGGACGCGCCCGGATCGGACCTCCGAAGTTTGGCGGCGATTTTTCCCCCTCCACCGCCGGCCACCGTGAATCGGCACTATTCCGGCCGATATACAGTACACGCGCCGTACACCCATCATCCTCTCCTCAAGTCCGGCCTACCCACCAAAAATCACGGCCATCGGACCACCGACGCGCCGGGATCGGAGCGTTTTCCGGCGAGGGGTCGGAAATCTTCAAACGGTGATTTCTCCGCCGTCCGACCTCGGTTTTGCTCACCGTCGGTCCCGTTGGATTGCTCTCCTCACGATCTACAAATCTGCAAAATTTCACAGCCAACGGCCACCGCACGCACGCGCCGCCGGCGACGGTTGCCGGTGACCGCGGCGGCCCGCCGGAAAATACTGTTCCGGCGAGTACCCGAAATTCCGGCCAGCTCCAGTCCGCAGTGTTCGACCTCCTGAACCTAAATCCGACTTCCGTTTCCGCCAATTCGCGACGGTGTGGGAGAATTGCGGAGCCGAAACTCGAAAAGCTTTCCGGTGAGATTCCGACCCCGTCGGGTCCGATCACCGGAAAGTAAGACCGAATCCGTGATCCTCATCACGCGAGCTTCGATTCGGTATATAACTCGTAAATTCTAGATAACGTTTGTGTTTTACCCCCGGGTACCGGGTATTATTTACCCGATTAAAATATTAATTTATTTGACTGTCTGTGAATTTTGTTCTAGGAGCACCGGTGAGTCGTAGAATTGATCCCGTAGTGGATCATGGGTTAATTGAGTGCTCCAGGTGAGTGACCCACCTTCAGATTAATTTTGGGAATTTAATTGGTGATTATATTATGTGTGATTTAAATATTTGGAAATTAATTTCTTGTGCCAAATATTTATTGGATTTATTGTGGAATTATTTATGAATTTATTGGATTTAAGAAAATGTGCATTTTGATGCCATGTGAAATTATTTTATGGTTTGAGGATTTTGAAATTGGTGTGGTTTTAATGGTAAATTGGGCACGATTTGATTTTCAAATATTTCAAGGAAAATATTTGGTTATGTTGGTGATTTCAATTTTTATAAGAATATGCCCATAAAATATTATGGGATTTGGTTATGATATTTCGAGAAATTATTTATGCTTGGAAAAAAAATGTGGATATTTGAATTGATGGATTTGGGAGTTGGTGGATTTGTAAATCATGGGATTTATGGCATTGATTACAAAGAAATTGTGGGAAAATTCCCAGTTCAAGCGGATGGATTATGCCCGCTATGTTTATGAAAAATGTGAAATTTGTTTTATAATTTAAATTGTGGATTTTATGATTTTTAGATGCACCGTGCACGTACTGGTGTTCTGATTATGTGATATGGTATATGTGATATGGATATTGTGCACACGGATATGATTAGCGCGCAGGTGGGTGTGAGTAGCGCGCAGGTGATATTATGAGGGTGTCCTGTGGATGCCATTGGAGAGGGTGGCCACCCCCCATTGGCCGGGACACCAGGTTAGCAGCGGCGCAGTGGGACGCCACGCGACCGTATGCCGGTTTCTTTCTATAACCTCCTGTCTGGCGGTACCTTGGGACGCTGGGTACTGTTGGCGCCACTGGTATATAGTGGGTGCATCAACTGATTTCGAAACTGTGTTTTAAGAATAAAATGTTTTAAAACTGTATTGGAATTAAAATTACTATTACTGTTCGGATATTTATTTGATGTCTTGGTTTTCGAGGAATATGAATAAAGGGTTTTGTGAAAAGGTTTTAAAAGGGGAACCTTTCCAACGGAGAGAATTGTAAGGGTTTTGAGAGAAAATATTATTTCCAAATAATTATTATTTATATACCTATTACCGTGGTATTATATTGTATAGTAGATAGGGTCGCTCACTGAGATGATTAGCATCTCACACTCTTAAATTCCGTTCCTCTAGGTACCAGGTTGTCGGTGTTCATCCAGAGCGGACTTGATCTTCATCGCTGTTTTAGTTCGGCAGTACCCGTTTATTCTTTTATTGCAGTTGTAATATTTCTTTCACTCTTGTTGTATTTATTTTGCACTGGATTACTGTATTTTTATTTTGAAGTGCTGAAATTTGTGGAACCAACTTGTAGTACTGTGGGAGGAATAAGGGGACAATTTTAGAAGTGTGTTTTCAGTGCAGGTAAATTTGTGGTAAGTAAATCCCTTAGGGGAGGCTCTGCCGGATTTTCCGTTGGCGAGTTCGGTAGGGTTTCCCTGGGATCAGGGCTGTCTAGGGTTCCGGGGAAGGAATTCTGGACGGGTCCTGACACTTGGTATCAGAGCTCTAGGTTCTAGTATTCCGAAGGGACTGTGCATTGTTGTGTGTCCCATCCATGTCTAGTCTCTCGTTTTACCCGTGTGAAAGCGTTCTTTCTGTTTGTCTCGAAGTAAATTCGTTGCCCGAGTTTGAATAACTCTAATCTTCGAGGGTGTCAATTAGGATCATCTAGCCTAACGGGGACTTCCTATGGCCTAGTCGATGGTCGAGGATGCCTTTTCTTTTTGAAGGTCAAGCTTATCATCGTGAATGGTATCCGTTTCGTTCATGGAGGAGAAGGATGATTGCCTAAGGATGTGTGTCGATTGATTTCAAGGCGTCAAAATATTTTTCCAATCGATTGTCAAAAGTAAATGCTTTTCAACGTGGTATTGGAGATTAAAGGTGTTTTATTCAAGTATTTTTGGTTTGTGCTCGTACATGTATCTGTATGTTATATTATTGATATTATACTGCACCATATGGAGGCGGCGAACCAATGTGGTCCATGTAGAGCTAGCCCCATGATCATGTTGCCTACGAGCCCGGGGAATTGGACGGCCAATATAGGCAACCACCCTGGTTTGTATTGGTAGCAGAGTGTCGGCGACAGTTGGAATCATGGATTACGTAACATGTAGAAGGTGTCGTACGTACCTCCATTACAAGCGTGCATATTTTATTTTATGCTATGGATTTTAAGATATGAATTTCAATGTGGAGTTTTAACAATTGCCTATGCAAGTTAGGTATATTTGAAAAATATATTTTATTATTTGTTTTATGTTATGGTTTTTCCAAAAGCGACTTAAGGTTAAGTATCGCCAATTAAGAATCCAAAGCAGGGTATCATTGAGTTCAAAAAGGAGATCCTAAAGGAAGCACGTGATTCAATGTATGCGATACACCCCAAGGGTATAAAGACGTATGGAATGCTCACTGGATGACATGGTGGTTTGGCACGATAAAGGAAGTTGCAAGATCCGAATAAAGGTACTTAAGTCACCGACAAGTAAAGTAGGGAGATGTAAATATGGATTTCGTGCTTAAACTATCGTTCACAAAGAGAAGGTACGACAGCGTTTAGAGAATCAAGCAAGCTCCGGATAGCGACTAAAGTTCTACTTGGTGGTTGATGAGGTTAATGAGATGAGGATGATTCCTTAGGCATGGTTGGATGTTTAAGCATGGTTATTTTCATTCTAGAAGCTAAGATCTTGATATCTTATTTCCTTGGAGATTTAAGGTTCGTATTGGTGGTGCTTTATCGATTCAAGGTGGTTGATATTGTTGGTGATAATTTACAATGATAAGGAGTATGATTTTTGGGACGGAGTTAGAATTTAAGAAGTGTGGAATACTTTATTGGGTTAAGGATCTAGTGATTTGTTCATAGTATTGGTGGTGATGCTAGAATTAAGATTTAAATTCCTTATTGCTTGAGGTGTGGATTCATGGAATTTATTTGAAATGAGGGAAACTTAGGGTTTTCAAGAATGGTATTTGGATGTTGAGAAATTTTATTCATGACCTTGATGAATTTAGTTAAAAGAAAGATTGATGTTTGTCGAGGTTAAGACTATTGGTTAATCAATGAGGAGCAAGGGTTTTCTAATTGTAAGTACTAGGAGGGTAATCGAAGACAAGTGAATTAATCTCAACCTTAACTTGGTGATACCAGTATTTGAGGCAATTAGACTTAAGTTCTAATCTTACCTTTTAAAGTGCTGATCGAGTCACGAGAGTTGGTTGTTGGTTTAAGGATGCATGCTTTAGATTCTCGTGGACCAGTTTGAATATCCTTAATTAGTGGGCATGAGAATGAAAGTTGCACAAGAGGAAAGTTAAAGTCACTATTAGGCGTGATGGTAGTGTAGTGATAGTGGATAAGGCCTCTAGTATACTTGCTAAGTTACGCTGCCGACAAGTGGAAGCGGGAAAGCAGACATCGGCATGCAGCGTAATTCATGTGTTGTTGCTACAAAAGAACATCGAATACCTGTCAGTCGAGGAAGCGATGTGGAAACTCGAGGCACTACTTGTATGGAGCCACGTGCCAAATCTATACCGACCACAAGAGCCTCAAGTATATTTTCACACAGAAGGAGTTAAATATGAGGCAAAGGTGATGGATGGAGTTGGATGGAGCCCTCGTGTATAAAGGACGACTTTGTGTTCCGGATATCCCAGGACTCAAGCAGGAGATTTTGGAGGAGGCGCACAGCTCGATGTATGCGATGCATCCGGGAAGTACCAAGATGTACCGGACGCTTGTTAAGTATTATTGGTGGATTGGTATGAAGAGAGAAGTGGCAGACTTCGTATCAAAGTGTTTGATTTGTCAACAAGTGAAAGCAGAAAGACAGAAGCCTTTGGGACTACTCCAATCTTTACCGATTCCCGTGCGGAAGTGGGAAGAACTCAACATGGACTTCGTATTCAAGCTTCCTTCCACACCTAGAAGGTACGACGGCATTTGGGTAATCATTGATCGTCTCACCAAGTCGGCACACTTCCTACCGGTACGAGAACATTTTTCACCCGAGAAGTTAGCTTAGTTGTTCGTGCAACGCATTGTAAGTCTTCATGGAGTACCGTTAGCCATCGTCTCCGATCGAGATCCGCGCTACTTCACGACTATGGCGGAAGTTGGCTGATGCACTAGGAGCAAGACTTAACTACAGCACCGCTTTTCACCCGCAATCTGATGGACAAGCAGAGTGCACAATTCAGACATTAGAAGACCTGCTAAGGTCTTGCATTATGCAGTTTCGTGGTAGCTGGGATGAACAACTGCCATTGATAGAGTTTTGTCCTCCTGCGTACCATGAGGCGAGAAGGAGAGAGTTCGAGGAAATGCGACAGGGGAACATGACAGTGACCGAGTACGAGAGGAGATTCCAAGAACTATCAGAATTCTGCATGCACCTAATTCCCGACGATCACACGAAGAAGGTGAGGTTCACAGACGGATTGAAAGAGAGCATCGGCTACACCCTTTCTGGATCAGTACATCCCACCTATCAGTCCGCCAGGGATGCAGCGCTCGAGCTAGAGAGACATGAGGAGATACACAGACCCTCGAGGCGCAGATCATTCGAAGGTTGGTATAGCGGAGTACCTCGACAGGGGGCAGCTAAGAAGAGCCATAGCTCAGGCTCAGACAGTGATGGGTTAAGCCCACGAGGCAGATTCCAGAGGAGAGATAGTTATCGCATGCCCCAGCCAGCTTGCCATTCGATCAGTGTGGATGCAAGCTCGTATCAGCAGTCACGCATTGGTTCTCCGCGGATTTGTCCACTTTGTAGGGGGAATCATTCTGGGCAGTGTCAGATGGATGGTTTATGCTTTCGGTGTGGGCAGCCAGGCCACATAAGGAGGGATTGCCCTTATGGTAGCAGCAGCGTGCTAGAAGCAGGTCGACGGACACAGCATACGGGGATATTTCCAGGACAGAGTTCCCAGCGGAGTCAGCCAGTAGGAGTTTCTTCGGGATCAGTCCAGCCATCTGCAGGATCGAGTCGAGGTAGAGGAAGGAGACCCCAGCAGACAAGTCAAGGCCGGGTGTTTGCTATGACGCAGCAGGGAGCCAGGACTACGCCCGACGATTTCACAGATCAAGTGATGGAAGCAGACCTGATCCTGTTGGATCTATCCGGACTTGAAGTAATGTTGGGCATGGATTGGTTGGCAAGGAACTACTTAGTCGAGGAAGCGACATGGGAGCTCGAAGCGCAGGTGCGTGATCAGAACCCTTGTTTGTTCCAGTGACGCGCGGAAATTTCGAGGACGAAATTTTTGTAAGGGGGGAAGGCTATAACACCCCGTCCCAAATCGCACCGGAATCCATGCACGTTGACCGTTGACCGTTGACCGAAGGGGGTCAAAAGTTGACTTTTTGACTCGGTGAGAATTTTGAGTTGACTAGGGTACCGTGGCGAAGTGCACGATGCCACGAGTTCGTAGACTGGTAGCACGTCGAAAACGGAGCTACGGTTTGAAAGTTATGGACGAAACAAGTTGCGGTCCAAACTGTCCAAGGGGTACCGGAGTTGACTTTTTGTTTATGGGGAATTGAGTTTTGACTCATGCATGGTTGTGAAGTGCTCGTCGATACGAGTTCACAGACTAGCGGCACGCTCAAAACGGACATCCGGTTAAAAAGTTATGGACGTTTGAAGTTTACCGGATACCGTATTATTTTAATGTTTTTTGGGTCGGTGAACAGTGAAACGCCACGTGTCAGTTTCTGATTGGTCCACGTGGCATGAACATTGTCACGCAGGGGTTTTATTTGTTAAAACACTCGGGGAAGAGAGAGAAAGAGAGAGAGGAGAGAGAGAGAGAGTCACCGGCCGCCGGTCATTTTCACGTTTTCCGGCCTAGTTACTGTACACGCGCCGGCCAGCCAGATTGCCCACCTCATTTCCGGCAAAACCTCCAAATTTCACGGCGAACGGCCGCCGGACGCGCCCGGATCGGACCTCCGAAGTTTGGCGGCGATTTTTCCCCCTCCACCGCCGGCCACCGTGAATCGGCACTATTCCGGCCGATATACAGTACACGCGCCGTACACCCATCATCCTCTCCTCAAGTCCGGCCTACCCACCAAAAATCACGGCCATCGGACCACCGACGCGCCGGGATCGGAGCGTTTTCCGGCGAGGGGTCGGAAATCTTCAAACGGTGATTTCTCCGCCGTCCGACCTCGGTTTTGCTCACCGTCGGTCCCGTTGGATTGCTCTCCTCACGATCTACAAATCTGCAAAATTTCACAGCCAACGGCCACCGCACGCACGCGCCGCCGGCGACGGTTGCCGGTGACCGCGGCGGCCCGCCGGAAAATACTGTTCCGGCGAGTACCCGAAATTCCGGCCAGCTCCAGTCCGCAGTGTTCGACCTCCTGAACCTAAATCCGACTTCCGTTTCCGCCAATTCGCGACGGTGTGGGAGAATTGCGGAGCCGAAACTCGAAAAGCTTTCCGGTGAGATTCCGACCCCGTCGGGTCCGATCACCGGAAAGTAAGACCGAATCCGTGATCCTCATCACGCGAGCTTCGATTCGGTATATAACTCGTAAATTCTAGATAACGTTTGTGTTTTACCCCCGGGTACCGGGTATTATTTACCCGATTAAAATATTAATTTATTTGACTGTCTGTGAATTTTGTTCTAGGAGCACCGGTGAGTCGTAGAATTGATCCCGTAGTGGATCATGGGTTAATTGAGTGCTCCAGGTGAGTGACCCACCTTCAGATTAATTTTGGGAATTTAATTGGTGATTATATTATGTGTGATTTAAATATTTGGAAATTAATTTCTTGTGCCAAATATTTATTGGATTTATTGTGGAATTATTTATGAATTTATTGGATTTAAGAAAATGTGCATTTTGATGCCATGTGAAATTATTTTATGGTTTGAGGATTTTGAAATTGGTGTGGTTTTAATGGTAAATTGGGCACGATTTGATTTTCAAATATTTCAAGGAAAATATTTGGTTATGTTGGTGATTTCAATTTTTATAAGAATATGCCCATAAAATATTATGGGATTTGGTTATGATATTTCGAGAAATTATTTATGCTTGGAAAAAAAATGTGGATATTTGAATTGATGGATTTGGGAGTTGGTGGATTTGTAAATCATGGGATTTATGGCATTGATTACAAAGAAATTGTGGGAAAATTCCCAGTTCAAGCGGATGGATTATGCCCGCTATGTTTATGAAAAATGTGAAATTTGTTTTATAATTTAAATTGTGGATTTTATGATTTTTAGATGCACCGTGCACGTACTGGTGTTCTGATTATGTGATATGGTATATGTGATATGGATATTGTGCACACGGATATGATTAGCGCGCAGGTGGGTGTGAGTAGCGCGCAGGTGATATTATGAGGGTGTCCTGTGGATGCCATTGGAGAGGGTGGCCACCCCCCATTGGCCGGGACACCAGGTTAGCAGCGGCGCAGTGGGACGCCACGCGACCGTATGCCGGTTTCTTTCTATAACCTCCTGTCTGGCGGTACCTTGGGACGCTGGGTACTGTTGGCGCCACTGGTATATAGTGGGTGCATCAACTGATTTCGAAACTGTGTTTTAAGAATAAAATGTTTTAAAACTGTATTGGAATTAAAATTACTATTACTGTTCGGATATTTATTTGATGTCTTGGTTTTCGAGGAATATGAATAAAGGGTTTTGTGAAAAGGTTTTAAAAGGGGAACCTTTCCAACGGAGAGAATTGTAAGGGTTTTGAGAGAAAATATTATTTCCAAATAATTATTATTTATATACCTATTACCGTGGTATTATATTGTATAGTAGATAGGGTCGCTCACTGAGATGATTAGCATCTCACACTCTTAAATTCCGTTCCTCTAGGTACCAGGTTGTCGGTGTTCATCCAGAGCGGACTTGATCTTCATCGCTGTTTTAGTTCGGCAGTACCCGTTTATTCTTTTATTGCAGTTGTAATATTTCTTTCACTCTTGTTGTATTTATTTTGCACTGGATTACTGTATTTTTATTTTGAAGTGCTGAAATTTGTGGAACCAACTTGTAGTACTGTGGGAGGAATAAGGGGACAATTTTAGAAGTGTGTTTTCAGTGCAGGTAAATTTGTGGTAAGTAAATCCCTTAGGGGAGGCTCTGCCGGATTTTCCGTTGGCGAGTTCGGTAGGGTTTCCCTGGGATCAGGGCTGTCTAGGGTTCCGGGGAAGGAATTCTGGACGGGTCCTGACACTTGATCCCAAAGAAACACCACCAAACCCTCCAATGGAAAATCCGGCAGCATCTTCCCTAAGGGAAAGACTTACTATAAAATTTACCTGTACAAAAATGCACTCCTATATGATAGCACCTTATCCCTCCCACCTTACTACAATAATTTCCACAATGACAGCACTTTGATAACAATTTGTATAAAACACACATATATATGCAATAGGAATAATAAACTACACAAAGAACCAAATATACCTTTAATCATTCACGTCCGCCCACACTACCTACTTATTGCCGTACATTTCAAATATCATGTTACAAAATATAACGATGCGTAATATAAGAAAAAAAGTAAAACAATCATCACATCAACAACAATAATAATAATATTAGTCGTTTTCATGATAAAAATAGTATTAATATCATTTGTCATATTTATCCGAAGGTAATCACTTGTCCAACGGCAATCACATAATCACAGTTGTCCCAAGAACTATCTCACCTGTCCAAAGACTACCACTTGTCCAATGACTATTATACTTATCCAATGGCTATCTTTCGTGCCCGTAGGCTGTGATACTTGTCTGGATATACCATATGATAATAATAATAATAATAAAAACAAAAATAAATAATGGCAATAATAAAAATAATATTAATAATCATAATGATGATGATAATATTAGTAATAATGAAAATAATTGTAAACATAATTCTGACAAATAATAATTGTAATATTAATAACAAGAATAATATTAGTAATAGTAATGACGATAAAAGCAATTAAGTATAATGTTAGAAAATCAGGTTATGAGTAGATAGAATAGTACGAGATCAAATAATATTTTAAAATTCAAAATATATTATGAAATATACACTCATATCATGGATACAAACGATACCCTCCAACATGCTGCGTAATCCATAATTCCAGCTGTCGCCGATACCCTGCTACCAATATAGTCCGGGGTGGTTGTCTAGATTGACCATCCAATCTCCTGAACTCGTAAGTAACATAGTTACGAGGGTAGCTTCTCATGGATCACATCAGATCGCTGTCCCCGTACGGTATGATACGTACAAATATAATATATATATATATATATATATATATATATATATAGATTTACAAAATATACTTGATGCACATACTATATACCAGTGGCGTCCTAGGTGTCCAGTGTCCTAAAGCACCGTCTGACGGGGAGGTTAAAGAAAGAAACCAACATACGGTGGCGTGGCATCCCATTGCGCCGCTGCTAACAAGCGTCCTGGCCATGGAGGGGGGTGGTTGATGCTCATTGTGCATTATACCCTACCTACCCTCGATCCAATGGCAACCACAGGACAACCCTATAAACCAACTTACGCGCTAATCACATCCACATCCACCTGCATGCTAATCACATCCACAACTACAAAACACTGGTACGTATATGGTGCATTGAAAACCGATAAAAATATTTTATAATATTATAAAATTTGAATTTTTATAAGATACACTTAAATTTGTGCACTTTTATCAAATTCACAAAATTCCAAAAAAATATAATTTTGATCACAACAAGTCAATATAATTAATTCCTCAAACCTTCAATTCAATTTATACCGAAAATGTTATCAGTGAAGCCATATGAAAAGTTATATATAAAATTAAATACTATCCAATAAATTATATATTTTCAAATATCAAAATCTCATAAACACCACTGGATTAAATACTTCCTTTCAAATTTATATAATCCACATATATATAATTATATATTTTCATACAAAGTCACAAACCTCCATATATATATATATATATATATATATATATATATATATGTATATACGGAAATTCTATGGTGAGGACGGTCCGCATGAGGACCGCAGTATTAGTAATTGTTTTTCATAGTATTAACAATGGTTTTTTTGAAAATCGTCACCAATACTATGAAAAATTGTCACCAATACTGTGGTCCGCATGAGGACCGTGCGCACCATAGATGAACTGTATGTATATATATTTATATATATACCCAAAGCTTTAACAATATATATATATATATATGAATATAAATACATATACGCATCACATGTTCACAGTACATGTATATATATATATATCAATCTATACATTGCTAACTATAATTTTCGTATAATAATTCCAATCAACATACAAGTAAACTCACAAAAATCTATAACAATCTTTTACACCTTCTGCTTATTATTATCAACAATGTCCATCCTAATTTGATAAAATACAGGATGAAACCGTATGGCCTAAACTGCAAATTTAGAATTTTTCAGTATTTTGACAATTAATTCAAATTGATCATTTCTTTAACTCCCAACATTCATCAATAACTTAATTGTAGTAACAATTAGTAAAAACTTGCTCAATTTCTGTCCAAATTCAACATAAACATAAATCCTACCTCCATCAATGGCAACTTTCTAAATATTCAACTAAAATTCACATTCTAAGTGTAACAGCCAAGACTACCCGCGTCCGATATTGTCCATTTTGGGCCTGGGGAATCCTCTTACAACCCAGCCCTCAAGGTTTTGTCAAAACAGGTCGTATGGAAAAGGTCTCCACACCACCTTATAAGGCGTGCTTTGTTCCCCTTTCCAACCGATGTGGGATTTCACAATCCTCCCCCCTTGCGGTCCAGAGTCCTCGCTGACACACCTATCCAGGTACTGGCTCTGATACCATCTGTAATAGCCTAGACCACCCATGTCTGATATTGTCCTCTTTGGGCCTGGAAAATTCTCTTACAACCCAGGCCTCAAGATTTTGTCAAAACGCGTCGTACGGGAAAGGTCTCCACACCACCTTATAAGGCGTGCTTCGTTCCTCTTTCCAACCGATGTGGGACTTCACACTAAGTACCAAATTGAAGCTTATCGTGAGAACATCAAGAATATACCTTCAATTAGTCCAACCATCTCCGAAGGTCGCTGGAATCCTACCGTGAAGTTGCTGCCGATATGGGCTCTCGTCATACCTCTTGAATGAGCAAGATTTGAGCCAATCCAAGCTTGGAAACGGACTCAGGGAGCCAAAATTTATGGAAAAGGACCCGTCACATGGCCGGTATCTGCCGAAAAACTGGCCAACAGGGAGGACGCCGATCGCCGGTGTTTGACGCCGATCCCAGCACATCCGTTGACCAACTGGCCGGAGATTCGATGGCCAGGCTGGCCTAGCTGTGGGCCATCCTGTCGCCTGGCGCATGTGGCCTCCTGATGGCCGAAAAAGATGCAGACAGAGAGAGAAGGACCAACGGGAGGGAGAGAGGAAGAGAGAAGAAGAAGAAGAAGAAGAAAGGAAGAAGAAACTCCCATGGGTATTTTTCCACGTGGGGAAGAAGAAAAGAAAAAGAAAATAATTATATAAATATATAAAATAATAATATAGTATAAAATAATAAAATAATAATAATAAAATAATGTAATAGTTGATTGTCTGAAATGGGACTTTTTTTGTCGTGACACATGGCACCCTTTATAATATTACATGTGGCGTCACTATTCATGCACACACACATATCGATGAATAGTAACAGCAATCTTGGAAAAACTTCACAAGTCCATTACTTTCCAACCACATGTCAAAATCAAGCGTGCCGCTAGTTTACAAACTCGTGTCGATGAGTATTTCATAACCATACATAAATCAAAGCTCAATTCTACAAAAATAAAAAGTCAACTCTCGGACAGTTCGAACCTCAACTTGTTTTTGTCATAACTTTCAAACCGTAGCTCTGTTTTCGACATGCTACTAGTCTACGAACTCGGGTTGATGCATACTTCACAATGGTGTCTTGGTCAACCTAGAATTCTTACTGGATCAAAAAGTCAACATTTGACCATTTTCGATCAACTTCGATCAACTTGAGAAATTTTCAGTGTACTTCGGGACGGGGTGTTTCAATTTGGATCTGTTTTTAATTTATTATGAAATTTTGAATTTATACTTCCTATCCCCTTTTTTTGTACAACTGCAATATGATTCATTTGTAAAATTTTTAAAAAAGATCCAAATGAAATTATTTTAATCTGAAATTTTTTATATGTCTAATATGAGTATAAAAAATTTTAGCTTCAAATTCCGTATATTTTGGCCATGGTGATTTTCTAGATTATCTATACTCAGTTGTATGAATTTATTTTCTGGTTTGTTTAGCAAAGAATAAACTTCAATTTAAAATATTTTCGAGTCTTTATTTGACCTAATATTTTTTATATAGCATTCTTACTCTGTGTGTAGTGAAACTCTATAAAATTGTAAAAGTTTATTACTTTTTTACTTGTATCTTATTTTTAATTCATTTTTATGTAGGCCACACTTCCTATGAAATACTGATTTTCAGTTTCTATCAATTAGTTACAAAATTTAATTTGACCATGTTTTTGAATTTTGTTTGGCTTTTAAGATTTTATAAAAATGTATATAAGTATCTATTATAAATCTGTAAAATTTCAAATGAATACAAAATTTCATGAAAAAAAAAACAAATTGAATATTAAACGAAGGTTTCTAAAAATTTAATAGTTTCAATTTTTCGTGATTAATTTTTAAATGGGTTTTGAATAGTTTTTCATTATATTTTTATAAAAAAAATTTTAATCACAGTTAGTTATGCATATTTATGGTACCCTTATAATTTTTCAGACTTAAATGATATTGTTTGAATAAGAAATTGAATTCTTGTTTAGAGGCATTTTATGGATTAATATGTTTTTATTTGGCTTCTGGTGATTTGATTTTGTTCTAGGCTTATGATTTTAAGATTTGAGAGTTAGGCTAAGATGAACTTATGGTATTAACTCTTATTCATTTAGTTTGAATTTAAAAGCTTGCTTTTAGGATTTATACGTAAGATAATTGTGGTATATGATGGTTTTGTTTTATACTTATGAGGGACCGTTGGTGTTATCCATAGGTTGTTTATCTTTTATGGACTTTGTTGGTCAAGATAAGTTACTAGACTTTTTACTGAAACCATAACAAATATGTACTTATGTTATTGATTTATATTTTTTTGTAAATTTATGTTTTATGAAATATATATATTGCATAAATAAATTGTTGGATTATTGATATATGTGTTTATGCTCTAGTTGTTGATACTTAGTAGATATTTATGTGATATGTTTTTTGGATGTTGAGATTAATTATATTAGGGTATTTTCCTAGTGATTTGTGGTTCTTTACCTTCAGGTTTAGATGTATTGTTTCACATAAGAGGACTTACTGATGATTATAGTAGGGATATCACTCATACCTTCGAGTATGAATATTTGTTTGTATTAAAATTTATATTTTTCCACTTGTTACATGCCTCACATGCGAGTTGATACAGATTACCAATGGATGAAATTATGTTATACAAAATCCTACTAAGTAGTTAACAATTAGAGTTTATATGAAAATTATTTTTATATTGTTAAAGATTATTTTTGGATATTTATTTGTTATCATTTTAAGTATTTTATTATTTTTTGTATTTATAAAAAACTCAGTAACTTGCTGAATTTTATACTCATTATTTATTGTTATAGTTTCAGGTACATCATAGTTTCAAGGTAGCTGGATTTTGTATAAAATAATGGTGTTTCAATTGTTTTTTTATTTACTTTTTTTTTATATATTTGTTAGCTTGGAAAACTTTTTAGGTGTTGGTGAATTTTTTTTTCTTTTTTTTGAGATATTTTAGATATTATTTTATTAATGATATTTGAAAAGTTCTTATGTTCTATATTATAAATTCTATTAAGTATTATAAGCATGACTTTTATCACTTTTAAATATATAGACTTGGAGTATGACAGACTATCTTCTAATTTTCCCAAACCTAATTTTCCCAAATGAATCATACATTGTCACATAAATAATATATGATTAAAAACTAGCACGTAAAGCAACTAATATGACGATATTGGTAATTAAACCAAAATGTTGAGTCACTTCAATCTGTAATAATTTCATGAGGTGTTTGAGATTGTGTGTGTGTAAAAAGAGAAACACTTACTAGAAATGAATAGAAACATAATAAATCTTTTATATATATATATATATATATAATGAAAATTTGGGCACTATAGAATTATCGATAAGATTTATCCTATATATATATATATATAATGAAAATTTGGGCACTATAGAATTATCGATAAGATTTATCCTATATATATATATATATATATTCTTGCTGCAAAAGTATTCTCTTCATGTAATAAATCTTTAGCTAAGTATCTTTACAATATTAACCATGATTTGTCCTTCTCTTAATTAATTATTTTTTTCCGTTAGATTTCTCTTTTATATATGCTTTCTCTTTTCAAAACTATCATTTCTATTAAAGAATGATAAAAAATAAAAACCTTTGATACCATAACAAAATATAAAGTAAAAAATATTTTATGTATAGATTCTAATGCACTGGGGCATGATTATATATAATATTACATTCTGTCTCTGGTTCTAAGTAAGGTGGCAAATACGACTTTTTAATTATTTTTTGATATGGCGTGAGGGGAACAAATAATATAATATTAAGAAAGAAAAAAGAAAAAATAAAAAAAAATAAAAAAATAAAAAATAATGTATCCATACTTTTTTTTAAAGAGAAATCTCAACCAAACAATGTTAAAGAGACTCACAATAAGTTGTTTTATGTTTACAAAGTTTTATATTGGTCATACACTATGCTTGTCATATATTATATGAGTGAGATTAATTTGGTTAGTATTAATATGAACGAGGCTTTTTTTTTTTTTTTTTTGGGATTTGTTTTTGTTTATGTTTTGTTCTTCTTTTTTTTTTTTTTTTTTTTTTTTGTTTTTGTCATGGCAATGTCAAATTATTATTATTATTATTATTATTATTATTTTTTGGTGAATGCCAAATTAATATAGTCTATAGCCTAAAGAGTGAGCAAAGCTTGTGGACTGTTGATTGACCAAAAAAATCTTGCGGACAGTGGAGGACTACTACTAGAGTATATGTGCCTCCATAGAGATACAGTCAAGGAAATTTATTTTATTTTATTTTATTTTATTAACTAATCTACGTTTTATAGCTTTTTTTTTTTTTTTTTGTTTTTAATTCTGGCAAATAAAGTTAAGCATGAACTTATAGGATAACTCATATGGATGTCCTTGTGGGGACTGCTAATGCAATAAAATCTACGGTTTTCTCAATCGAGTTCAAATTCTTTCATCCTTGATATTAGAAAAAAATGAAAAAGAAAACTTGTTGAACCATATAGTTTATTGGTCAGAGAAATATTGCTCCTTTATATATAATATTTATAAGCATAGAGTTTTGTTTGTTCTCTTCTTTTACTCTTCCATTCCCTTTTTGGAATTAAAAAATCCTTCAATCTAGTTTGCATATTTCTTTTGTTCTTTTTGGTTTTAGAGAACTGTCTTTCCATCTGATGCCGCCTTTTGTACCACGCCAAGGATATATATATGTATATATATAGTTGATTAAAAAAAATTGTATAGATATGTTATTTGTTCTTATTTGTTCTTTTCTTCTATTCATCCATTCCCTTTTTGGAATAAAAAAATCCTTCAATCCGGTTTGCGTATTTGCTTTGTTCTTTTCTTGGTTTTAGAGAATTGTCTTTTCATCTGATGCCGCCTTTTGTACCACGCCAAGGATATATATATATATATATATGATAAAAAAAAAAAATTGT
Organism: Ziziphus jujuba; assembly: GCF_031755915.1. Classification (NCBI taxonomy): domain Eukaryota; kingdom Viridiplantae; phylum Streptophyta; class Magnoliopsida; order Rosales; family Rhamnaceae; genus Ziziphus; species Ziziphus jujuba. Next base: position 6,702,951 of record NC_083386.1, read on the forward strand.
ATAAATATGTGTAAATGGTTTTGTGCATTTTTCCCTGAAAAGAATTCGGTTTCTTTTTTGCAGCTGAAAGAGCTCTAAATTACTTTTTTTTTTTTTTTTTTATCATCTATATATATAGAGATAAGAGAGCTCTCTCAGCTCTATTTTTAAAAAAAAAAAAAAAAAAAGCTTTCTCGGCTCTTTAAAAACCAAAAGAATTTTCTATATAATTTTATTTTAGAGAGCTCTTCCAGCTCTTTAAAAAACAAAAAAATTCTCTAAACTGAAAATATATATATATATATATACACAATTTTTTTTTAGAGAGCTCTCTATGAGAAATGAACAAATAAAAATATAGAGCAGCTGGGAGCTCTAAATTCTTATACGTTCTTTTTCTTCTACTCTTCCATTTCCTTTCTGGAATAAAAAAAATCCTTCAATCTAGTTTGCATATTTCCTTTGTTCTTTTCTTGGTTTTAAATTTCTTCTACTCCTCCATTTCCTTTCTGGAATAAAAAAGTCCTTCAATCTAGTTTGCATATTTCCTTTGTTCTTTTCTTAGTTTTAATTTCTTCTACTCTTCCATTTCCTTTCTGGAATAAAAAAATCCTTCAATCTAGTTTGCATATTTCCTTTGTTCTTTTCTTGGTTTTAAATTTCTTCTACGCTTCCATTTCCTTTCTGGAATAAAAAAATCCTTCAATCTATGCATATTTCCTTTGTTCTTTGTTCTCTTGTGCAACGCCAAGGATATATATATATATATATATATACATACCTATAGATGAAAAAAAAAAAAAAAAAAAAAGGTATAAATATGTGTAAGTGGTATTGTGCATTTTCCCTAAAAAGAATTCGGTTTCTTTTTTGCACCTGAGAGAGCTCTAAATTGCATTTTTTTTTTAAATCATATATATATATATATATATAGATAAGAGAGATTTCTATAAAAATTTCGAGCTCTCCCAGTTCTTATTTTTTATTTTTCTTTTTTAGAGAAAGCTCTCTCAGCTCTTTAAAAAACAAAAAATAAAAAAAATAAAAAAAATAAAAAAAATTCTATATAACTTTAAAAAAAAAAAAAAAATCTCTAAACTAAAATCATATATATACAATTTTTTTTAGAGAGCTCTCTATGAGAAATAAACGAATAAGAATTTAGAGCAGCTGAGAGGTGTCAATTCTTATTTGTTCTTTTCTTCTATTCATCCATTCCCTTTTTGGAATAAAAAAAATCCTTCAATCCAGTTTGCGTATTTGCTTTGTTCTTTTCTTGGTTTTAGAGAATTGTCTTTTCATCTGATGCCGCCTTTTGTACCACGCCAAGGCTCTATATAGATCATAGATGATGATAAAAAATAAAAATAAAAATAAAAATAAAAAAGGATAGAAAAATTGTATAAATATGTGTAAGTGGGATTGTGCATTTTTCCCCAAAAAGAATTCGGTTTCTTTTTAGTAGCTGAGAGAGCTTTGAGCTTTGAACTTCATTTATTGGGACATCGTCATTGCTCGCAATGTAAGATATCAACTTTCGTTGCACTAGTAGTGGCCATTTGGTAAATTGATGTTTTCGGTTTTTTTTTTTTTTTTTTTTTTTTTTTTTTTTTTTTTAAATAGATTTTTAACTTTAGCTAGGCACTTAGTCATAATTTTTTTTTTGTTTTCATTATCATTCACATGGAAATCCATCTTAATTAAATTAAGTTCGGGCATTTGGATCATAAATTTTCTTTATTAGCTATATTACAAATTAATCAATATTGTAATAGTTATTTATTATTCATATATATATATACACACACACACACACATACTGCATTGTGTCTTTAATAAAAAAAAGAAATAATTAATAATATTAATTTGTTTTTTATATTTAGAATTATGGGTCGCCAACTTGGATTCATTGTTCGTGAACTTCTTGACAAAAAAAACTACCTGGACTGGAGCGTTGGGGTGAAAACCTACTTGATGGGTGAAGATCTCTGGGACATTGTGGAATCCATGGATGAACCTCCAAAACCCAAAGATCGTCATGCATTCAAGTATTGGAGGTCCAAGAACGCCTCTGCCCTCCATGCTATCCAAATTTCTTGTAACACTGATGCTTTCTCTAAGATCAGAGATATGACTTCTGCCAAAAAAGCTTGGGATACTTTGGAAAAAGAATTCAATTCTGAATCAGAATCAGAATCCGAAGACGACGACGAAGGTATAATATTTGATTTTTTTTTTTCCTTACTAACTTGTATATTTGTATCAAATTTTTATCATAATTTTGAATAATTATATTGGATTAAACAAATTCATGTAGAAGATTAAACTGTTGAGAGGTGGGTGCTGATTGGATAACTAAAAATTTATTGCGAGCGAGCTATTTCTAAATTTATATAAAAAAGATTATGTTATTGAAAAGCAGGTTATCATTATATTCAATTATATATTTTATTAACATTTTCTCTCATGTAAACCCACTCTGACTATCTTTTTGCTTAATTGACCAATTCCATATGTTTTTAACAGAAATTATTAAGTTTTGAACATTGATTATTATGGATCTTTGCTTTGATATTAAGTTAAATTGTCATTATATAAATAAAGTATTTTTTCTATTGTAGTGAAAATTCCAAACGATCAATACCAACAATACGAACGGTTTCACAAAGCTCTGCAAGATGGAGACCGAAATGCTACAAAGGAATTCATTACGCAATACCCAGATGCAGTAAGAAAAAAAATCACGACACGTACAAGGATGACGGCCCTTCATGTCGCGGCCACGGCCGGACATACAGAAATTGTGGAGACACTGGTGGAAAAGATGTCACCAGAAGACTTGGAAATGGAAGACTCAAGTGGTAATATAGCTCTTACAGCAGCTATTATTTACAATGCAGATTTCAAAATAGCCGAATGCATGGTTAAAAAGAACAAGAAATTACCAACCATGCTTGATCAAGAGGGGACGATGCCGGTGGTATTGGCCTTTCAGTATTGTCATACTGAAATGGGTCGTTATCTATATTCAGTTGCATCGATGGAAGATTTAATATTGCCGGACAATCTTAAACATGCTGCTGAGCTCATAGACCAAGCAATAATTACGAAATGTCATGGTAAGAGTATAATACATATATACACATATATTATATATGTAGTTAGACTCACATCATCATACCTTATATTTATTAATATGTAACATATATAGTGTTTCGTAATTGTGGTGCAAATTTGTTGTGGTTTTTATATATATATATATTTTTTGGATGGTGATTCTAAAAATTCTTATTTCATATGTACAATGTAGATGTTGCTTTGCATCTTCTTCAGCTTTGTCCACTGTTGGCCACAACTTTTGATTTGTCTGAAAATACTCCTGTGTATACATTAGCAGTATGTCCAAGAGGACGCCCGCTCAAATTTTGGCAAAAATGGATATATGAATGTGAGTACATATTATATGAATTAATACAGAACATAATTTATATCTATATAAATATATATATGTATATGATCTTGATATTAATACAATCCTTTGTTTTCAATAGCTATAGTTATAGATGGAGACCGCGTCATTAAAGAGATATATACAAAGCTCTCCACCAATACTAAAATGAACTCAGGTATGTTAAATTTCCCTCGTTATTTTAATTTAAATTATTTAAATTAGTGCAAAAATATCTGAGAAACTTTGTCATAATTTCCTGCAGGTAACTTCTACAAACTGCTCTAGTTTTAGTATATATTCAATTAATAAAATTAATATCAATGAGCATCCGAAAAAAAACTTTTATTCAGTACCTTATAAATGACACAGTGGTTGAAGATTTAATAAATTAAGTCAAAGATATTAAGAACTTGTTTCATGAATACAAAAGAATAGCAAAAATCATTGTTTCCACTTGTACAATAATCCAGAGTTTGAATTAATTCCCTATTTCACAATATCAAAAATAAATAAAATAAATAAAAAGAAATTAAGGAATTGAAGGGTTAGGCATATATGTTAATCATGCACGCTAGCTTATATATAATTTTCCTAAAATATCTCCATTTGTTATTGAAGCTTGTTAGAAATTTGCTCAATAAATGTTTGTAGTTATAATTGTAAATCAACAGATACGGAATTACACGGTGAAGTTTGGTCATTACAAAGTGTCGCAATGCACTTCGACATTTTAGGTAATTAATTAGTTATATTCAATTTTTATTATTACAATTATTGTTTAAATTCTTCCTCCCATGTATTTACTTATTTATTTGTTTATATGTTTCATACATCCAATAATAGCTAAAATAATTTTTTTCATTTTTAATAATTACATAGGGTTCAAGAAAATATATAAAATGAAATTGGTCCACATTCAATACTCTGCACTTCTACGGCAAATGTGCGAAGAAACAAAAAAATTAAATAAAACCCAAATATCAAGATCAGATATTATCGATGCACTTTTTGATGCTGCAGAAGAGGGACATTTTGAATTTGTTGAAAGTATATTAAAATCGAATCCAGATCTAGCGGAGTCCTACGATGAATCTTCGAGGAACGTATTTATGGTTGCAGTTCAATATCGCCAGGCAAAAATTTTTAGCCTTATTCATGGAGTTGGCTCCAAATTATCAGCAACAAATCATGTAGATGATGATAGAAATAACATGCTACATATGGCTGGCTTATTTTTGCCTCCCCCACAACTTGATCGTATTTCAGGAGCTGCTTTACAAATGCAGAGTGAATTACAATGGTTTAAGGTACGTAATATATATATATATATGTATATATTAATTTCTTTAGCTATATGTTTTTAAATGTATTTAATATAACCATGTATTTTTAAACACACAATCTAATAGGAAAACTATTATTTTCTCTAGTAAAAATTTAAATCTTAAGATCATTATCTAATAAAATAATAACTTTGTCTAATAAAATAATAATTTTGTTATTAAGTTGTTCTTAGAAACAACAACCATTAATTAGTAATTAACCAATTCAAATAATGATATTGTATTTTAATATCCATTAATTTGAAAAAGTTAAATTTACATCTTTTAAATTCAAAATACATTTTAATTTAAATTCTCAAATTAAAATTTTTTGCATGTTGGGACAATTAGATATTTTGCCTTGTATTCGTCTCCGTCCCACATAAACAACTTGTTGTTATTTGGTTCCTTTAGACTCTAGTTTTAATTTCATTGTAATTTAAACCCTTTACTATTTTAAAATTTTTATATTTTAGTACCCTCTAACCATTAACATCCTAATAAAAAATAACTAAATAAATAAAAATAAAAATGGTTGGACTAAAATAGATATAACAATTAAAACTTAAGGAATCTAAAATGTAACTTTCCGAAATCATGTAGGGTTCAAATAAAGTTTTTAATTATATATTTTTGTTATAACATTTGATATATATATATATATATATATATGTTTTCTATCAATTAAATTAATTATAGACTTTAAGCCAAAAAAAGATTAATTATAGACAAATATTCATACTATAAATATAGGAGGTGGAGTCAGTTGTACCTCCATGGACACATGGACACACAAACAATGAGGCCTTGACACCAAGACAACTATTTACAAGAGAACACAAACAATTGTTATCTGCTGGAGAAAAATGGATGAAAGAGACAGCAACTTCATGTACTGTTGTTGGTGCACTCATTGTTACAATCATGTTTGCTGCAACATTCACTCTTCCTGGTGGGAATGATGAAAAAACTGGTTACCCAAAGTTCCTTGATGACAAAACATTCATTCTCTTCATCATATCAGATGCGATCTCACTTTTCTCTTCCACTACTTCAGTTTTGATGTTTTTGGGAATCCTCACTTCAACATATGCTCAAGATGATTTCCTCAAATCTTTGCCTAGGAAGCTCATGATTGGTCTTGGCACACTTTTCCTCTCCATTGCAGCAATGATGATATCTTTCTGTGCTGCTGTTTCCATGATGCTTGGTGATAACAATTCTTGGGTTGCGTTTTTAATCATTTCTCTGTCTAGTATTCCAGTTACTTTGTTTGTTTTGATGCAATTTCCTCTTCTTATTGAGATTTACCTTTCGACTTATCGGCCTAGTATCTTTGGTAGAAAGCCATGAAGTTTATTATACAAGGAAAGTGTATGCAAATTGGGCAATAATATTATTATTATTTACCAACTTTCATGTATCAATATTGTTAGCTATAATAAACTTTTGTTTCAAGACTGTTCATCATTTGTTTCAAGATCCTAGTCTGGACATTCACATGGAAGGGAAATATCTTATGCTTGCGGTTCAAGAGCTGGTATATGGAGATCAACGTGAAGGGAGATTTGTATTTTGCAGGGATAGCAAGAAGCCAAAGCAGTCTGGTAACGATGACAGATTCACAAGAGATGGAATGAATCCCAAAAGCTTGCTTCAAACTCTGATGATGAGGGCAGGGCACTCTCCTCCGAAATACAAAACAAAGCACCTCAAGACAAATGAGTTTAGAGCGCTGGTAGAGTTCAAGGGTATGGAATTTGTTGGAAAACCTAAGAAAAACAAGCAGCTTGCTGAAAGGGATGCTGCTGTAGAGGCATTGGCATGGTTAACTCATACTACTGACAACAGCCGAGATGAAGATGACAAGTCCCCACCTGATGTGACCGACAACATGCTTAAACTTCTTAGGAAACACAGAAGATCAAAACGTCAGTCTGGTTGATGATGGATGATGGAAAATCGTAAGAGATTGACATATAAATTCTCGGCATCCTTGGTTAGGATTTCTGCACTGGTGACCTGCAGAATGCATCATGTAGTAAAATTTGGCGGCTGGAGGGTGCAAGGAAGTTTTCTAACCGAGTAGATCAGTTACCCTGGTTGGGTGCTTGGAATAACAGCTCCCCTCAAATGAGATAATCTTTAAAAGTTCAACTATGATTGCATTATTTTGCCGTAGCATTGAGAAGGTTATTAACCCCTAGTTCTGTAACTTATCATAACTTAGCACACAGGAAGTGAAGGTTCGAAAGTTTCCAACAATACTGGGTTTCATCTATCTCTAGTTGAAACTAGTTCAGGCAAGCAAAAAGATGGAGAGTGCAATGGCTTGACCAAGCAGTCTCCCTCAGAAAAGAAACCGAATTACATTCGATAGCTTTGCAAACAAATTTATACTTTTTATCACACAACATATTGTAACTTTCTGTAAATTATTCAATGAACTCATCCTTTTCCTTCTGAAGTTACATAAAATCACCCTTGTAATGGTTGTTTTATCACTGTGATTAGAAAATATGTATATATATATATATATATATATGTAGTTCAATAATTAAAAAATAGTAACAAAAGAGAAAGAGAAATTGAAATTACAGCTAAATATTTACTCAACTACTTTAATTAATTATTTCAGTACAATGATTGCCTTTGAAATGAACTACAATGTTCGTTCTCAAATGTATATTGGGATGGAGATAGCATTTCCCAACCAACATTAAATAATTCAATAATTGAAGTCATCCTATATCCCTTCCCATCTATCTTATGCCAGATACAATCAAATATTCATATTTCTATAGTTTCCTACATTTTTGCTTCAACAATGGATTCATAAACTCAAAATCTGCTACCAAGATTATTGTTTCTCTATTTTCTGTTTTTTCTTTTAAATTCTTTTGAGCAATTTTCTTTTTAAATTTTTTGTTGTGTGTTCTGAAGGTTGACTATGAGCAAGAAAAAAGGTATTGTGTCAAGGATGTCAGGACCCGTCCAAAATTCATCATCGGAATCCTAGACAAGTCTTGATCCCAGGAAAACACCACCAAATCTCCTAACGGAAAATCCAACAGTATCTCCCCTAAGGGTAGGACTTACCACAATTTTCTTGCACAGAAAACACACTTCTATATACACCACTTTATTCCTCCCATTTTACGACAAGTATTACCACAATTTGCAGGACTTCAAATAAATGACAGGGAACCAGTGCAGAATTAAATAAATAATCGTCCAAATAGTATACAGAGCGTTATCAGTACAATTGAATATAAAATTTAATACAATATAAGATAAAAAGAAATAACACAAGATAGAAATGAAAGGAAAAGCCTTTTGGTCTTCGACAACGAACCAAGACATCGAGCTTGCCCCCGGACGATTAACGTCGATTAACCTGGCCTAAGGGAATGGAATTTAAAAATATGAGATGCTAATCATCTCAGTGAGTAACCCAATCTACTATACAATAATAATAATAATAATAAAAGGGTAAATAACTTAGTTAATTGATTAATAAGAAATAAGTAAATAAATAATAGGTAGTTAAAAATAATATTTTCTCTCAAAACTCTCACAATTCACTCAGTTGGAAAAGTTTCTTTTTTAAAACATTTTCGCAAAACCCAACATTTTATGTCCCAAAAATCCAGAAAATATTTAATTAATAATTTGCAAATAAAAGACAATAAATTAATAATCCAAAAATTTTAGTGAGAAATAATTATAAAAAAAATAAGACTAATGACAAATATTAAATTGGGAATAAAGTATTGTAAACAATTAATATGAAAACATAATAAAATTTACATTAACAAAAATGATCCAAGAAATATTTAAATAAATAAAATAAAACAAAATCGTTAACAATAGAACTCAATTTAAAATACTAAAACAATTTAATTCATAAAACACTATTAAAAACATTTTAATTTAAATAAATTTCTAAAATATTTTATGATCAAAATCACGTCGTGAAAACCATTTGATGCACCCATTATATACCAGTGGCGCCAACGGTACCCAGCGTCTTAAGCACCACCAGACAGGAGGTTAAAGAGAGAAACCGGCATACGGTTATGTGGCGTCCCACCGCGCCGCTACAAATAGGCATCCCGGTCATGGAGGGGCGGCCTATCCTCATCCTATGGCAACCACAGGACAACCCCATAATCACTTGTGCGCTACTTACACCCATCTGCGCACTCACCACATCCACTTGTACGCTAATCATATCCATGTATAAAGAACACCAGTATGTGTATGGTGCATCTAAAAATCATAAAATCAATATTTTTTTTTTTAAATCTCAAAATTGCATAAATACCACCAGATTTATTCCATCCAATTAAACCCATAATGTCAGGACCCGTCCAGAATTCCTCCCCGGAACCCTAGACAAGCCCTGATCCCAGGGAAATACCACCGAACCTTCCAACGGAAAATCCGGCAGCACCTCCCCTAAGGGATTTACTTACCATAAATTTACCTGCACTGAAAACACACTTCAAAAATATCCCCTTATTCCTCCCACAATACTACAAATTGGTTCCACAAATTTCAGCACTTCAAAATAAATACAATAATCCAGTGCATAATAAATACAACAAGAATGAAAGAAATAATACAACTGCAATAAAGAAGAACAGGGTACTTCACGAAGTAAAACAGCGATGAAGATCAAGTCCACTCTGGATGAACACCGACAACCTGGTACCTAGAGGAACGGAATTTAAGAGTGTGAGATGCTAATCATCTCAGTGAGCGACCCTACTACTATACCATATAATATCACAGTAATAAGTATAAATAATAATTATTTGGAAATAATAATTTCTCTCAAAACCCTTACAATTCTCTCAGTTGGAAAGGTTCCCTTTTTAAAACATTTTCACAAAACCCTTTATTCATATTCCCCGAAAACCAAGACATCAAATGAGTATCCGAACAGTAATAAATAAATTTTAATTCCAATACAGCTTTAAAACATTTTATTTTTTTAAAACACAGTTCTAAAAATCAGTTGATGCACCCACTATATACCAGTGGCGCCAACAGTACCCAGCGTCCCAAGGTACCGCCAGACAGGAGGTTATAGAAAGAAACCGGTATACGGTCGCGTGGCGTCCCACAGCGCCGCTGCTAACCTGGTGTCCCGGCCAATGGGGGGTGGCCACCCTCTCCGATGGCATCCACAGGACACCCTCATAATATCACCTGCGCGCTACTCACACCCACCTGCGCGCTAATCATATCCGTGTGCACAATATCCATATCACATATATCAGAACACCAGTACGTGCACGGTGCATCTAAAAATCATAAAATCCATAAATTTAAATCATAAAACAAATTTCACATTTTTCATAAGCATAGCGGGCATAATCCATCCGCTTGAACCGGGAAATTCTCCACAATTTCTTTATAATCAATACCATAAATTCCATGATTTTCAAATCCACCAACTCCCAAATCCATCAATTCAAATATCCACATTTTCCCAAGCATAAATAATTCTCGAAATATAATAATTAAATCTCATAATATTCCATGGGCATATTTTATAAAAATTGAAATCACCAACATAACCCAATATTTTCCTTGAAATATTTGAAAATCAAATCGTGCCCAATTTACCATTAAAACCACACCAATTTCAAAATCCTCAAAACCATAAAATAATTTCACATGGCATAAATTGGTGAAATACACATTTTCTTAAATCCGATAAATTCACAAATAATTCCACAATAATTCAAATAAATATTTGGCACATAGAAATTAAATTCCAAATATTTAAATCACACATTATATATTCACCAATTAAATTCCCAAAATTAATTTGAAGGTGGGTCACTCACCTGGAGCACGCAATTAACCCATGATCCACTACGGGATCAATTCTACGACTCACCGGTGCTCCTAGAACAAAATTCACAGACAGTCAAATAAATTAATATTTTAATCGGGTAAATAATATCCGGTACCCGGGGGTAAAACACAAACGTTATCTAGAATTTACGAGTTATATACCGAATCGAAGCTCGCGTGATGAGGATCACGGATTTGGTCTTACTTTCCGGTGATCGGACCCGACGGGGTCGGAATCTCGCCGGAAAGCTTTCCGAGTTTCGGCTCCGCAATTCTCCCAAACCGTCGCGAATTGGCGGAAACGGAAGTCGGATTTGGGTTCAGGAGGTCGAACACTGCGGACTGGAGCTGGCCGGAATCCAGACTATGTAAGCATATTATTTATCTATAATTTTGTTTTTTCTCTTGGAATAAAATTAATGATGGGTTATTATAGTTATTATACTAGGGACAAATAATTAAGGGTGTGAAAGAACTTACAATGTCCGAACCCGTCCAAGACCCTTCACCGGAACCCTGAACAAGCCTTGATCCCAGAGAAACATAGCCGAACTTTCCAATGGAAAATCCGACGGCATCTCCCCTAAGGGAAGGGCTTACCACAAAATTTACCTGCATAAAAATGTACTTTTATATGGTACCACCTTATCCCTCCCACCTTATTACAATAATTTCCACAATGGCAACACTTCGATAACAATTTGTATAAAACACACACATACATATGTAATAGGAATAATCAACTAAATAAACAACCAAATATACCTTTAATCATTCATGTCCGTCCACATCGCGCACTTATTGCTGTACATTTCAAATATCATGTTACAAAATATACCGATGCCTAATATAGGAAGAAAAGTAAAACAATCATCACACCAACAACAATAATAATAATAGCAGTCGTTTTCATGATAAAAATAGTATTAATATCATTTGTCATATTTACCCAAAGGTAATCACTTGTTCAGGGGCTATCACTTAATCACAGCTGTCCCAAGGACTATCTCACCTGCCCAAAGGCTACCACTTGTCCAAGGACTATTATACTTGCCCAATAGCTATCTTTCTTATCCGTACGCTGTGATGCTTGTCCGGATATACCATACAATAATAATAATAATAAAAAATAATGCTAATAATAAGAATAAAAATAAATAATGGCAATAATAAAAATAAAAATAATAATCATAATGATGATGATAATATTAACAATAATAAAAATAATTGGAAACATAATTCTAATAAATAATAATTATAATATTAATAACAAGAATAATATTAATAATAGTAATGACAATAAAAGCAATTAAGTATAATGTTAGAAAATCAGGTTATGAATAGATAGAATAGTACAAGATCAAATAATATTTTAAAATTAAAAATATATTATGAAATATACACTCGTATCAAGGGTATAAATGATACACTCCAACATGCTGCGCAATCCGTGATTTCAGCTATCACCGACACCCTGTTACCAATACAGTCCGGGGTAGTCGCATAGATTGGCCGTCCAATCCCCTGGACTTGTAGGCAACATAGTTACGAGGCTAGCTTTTCATGGACCACATCGGATCGCTGTTCTTGTACGGTGTGATACATACAAATATAATATATATATATATATATACACAAAAGATATTTGATGCACTACCAGATACCAGTAGTGTCTTATGGTGCTCAGCGTTCCAAAGCACCATCTGACGGGGAGATTAAAGAGGAAAACCGACATACGGTAACGTGGCATCCCACCACGCTGCTGCTAATAGGTGTCCTGGCCATGGAGGGGGGTGGTTGATGCTCACTGTGCATTATACCTTGCCTACTCTCAGTCCAATGGCAACCACAAGACAATCCTATGAATCAACCTGTGCGCTAATCACATCCACAACTACAGAACATCGGTACGTGTATGGTGCATCTAAAATTCTAAATTTTTATAGTATTATTAAAATAAGCAGTTTCAATAAAATCAAGTTTATGAATAAATAAATAAATAGATAAATTCATTAATTAATGTATAAATATATTTTTTTGGAAATACTAAATTTTAAATAAATATTTTTATTCAAATCCATGAAATTAATTTTCACCAAAACAATATAAAAATTCTTACATAATTAAAATCACATAAATGCATTATTTATGCATCAAAATTTTGACATTTAAATCAACAATAATTTTAATAAAAAAAAAATTAAACCATAATTTCATAAAATTAATCTCTTCCACAATAATTCAATTCCATAAATAAATTTCTTTATCACAATACTTTAATAAAATCAATTCATACCAAATATCATTAGAACCAAATAAAATGTTATATATAAGTAAATAAATGAGAATACTTTTGTTATTCATCATAACCTCAACAACAAAATTAAATGTAATTTTGCAACAATTGAAAACTACAATTTCCTAAATTTCAAAGATATAAATTAAATGCTACACATAACTTTGGCATCATAATTTTAAATAACAATTTTATTTAGGCATTAAACACATAAATTCCCATAACACAATATTTATATATATTTATATACACATACATATGTATACACAAGCATATATATATATATATATGCACATATAAATGTAACACCCCATCCCAAACTACATCGGAATTCTTGCACGTTGATCGAGATTGACCATTGACCGAGTGGGTCAAAAAGTTGACATTTTGTTACGGGTGAAATTTCTAGTTGACTGTGGTACCGCAGCGAAGTACATGATGCTCCGAGTTCGTAGACTAGTAGCACGTCGAAAACGGAGCTACGGTTTAAAAGTTATGGGCAAAACAATTCGAGATTCAAACTGTCCAAAAGATGCCGGGAGTTGACTTTTTATGGTTGCAGAATTTTGTTTTGATTTTTGTATGGTTGTAAAATACTCGTCAATACAAGTTCATAGACTAGCGGCACGCTTAAATTGGACATCTGGTTAAAACGTTGTGGACATGCGAAATTTTCCGAATACAGTAATATTTTCATATATTTGGCTTGAGTGAACAGTGTGTGTCACGTGTCGCAATTTTATCCAATCTCGTGAGTGAACAGTGTTACCCGCAGGTGGCTTTTATTCAGGCAAAAATGCATGAGCCGGTGGAAGGAGAGAGAAAGAGGGGAGGGGAGAGAGAGAGAAACCGACCGGCCATTGCCACTTAGCCATTTTCCGGCCACCTTTTCCTCACACGTGCCACCCCACCTTGAAGACCACCTGAAAACCGGCCGGTCAGCCAAAAACCACGGCCAACCGACCGCCGACGCGCCCGGATGGAGGCTTTTTCGACGGCGGGGCTGATTCCTTCAAACCTCGATTTCTCCCTATTCCGGCCACCGTTTGCCTCACCGCCAGTCCCATTGAGTTACCCATCACCAGATCTATCTTTCCACCAAAAAACACAGTCAGTGGCCACCGGACGCGCTGCCGGCGGTGACGGGTTCCGTCGACCACGGCGGGTCGCCTGGAAAATTGACTTTCTGGCAAGTTTCTGGATGCACCGCCCCTCCTTTCCCACTAATTCTGACCCTCTGAACCCAAATCCAATGTCCCCTTTCCTCAAATCTCAACGGATTGTGAGAATCGAAGGTCTAAAATCCATGAGCTTTCCGACGAGATTCCGGCCACCTCGGGTCCGATCTCCGGGAAGTAAGACCAGATTTGTAATCCTCGTCACTCAAGCTTTGATTCGGTATATTACTCATCAATTTTAGTTGTCGTTTGTGTTCCCTCCCTGGGTACCCATTTGGGAGTGACCCGATTAAAATATTAAAATAATTAGTTTGGTGCATTGTGGATATTTTAGGTGCACGTGTGGGTAGTGGAGTTGATCCTGTGGAGGATCATGATTGATACATGTGCTTGAGGTGAGTGACCCACCTTCAAAACTATTTTGGGGTGTTTAATTATATTCATTTTATGTTAATTTGATATTTAGAATTATGCTCATGTGGTGGAATTTAAATATAATTGTGGAACAGATATTATTTTATATATATATATACCCATTGATGCTAAATGAAAGTTTGGGTTATTAAGAAATTCTCAATTATTATTATTGTGATTTAATTGTATTTATTACGCATGAGCAAGGTGTTTTCATTTAATTAATCGTATTTGGATTTTAATATTACTTTTGGGCATGATTTGATTTTTAAATATTTCAAAGAAAATATTGGTTTAAGTTGGTGGTTTCAAATTTTATAATTATACCCATGGAACATTATTTGATTGATTTTATGATTTGGGAAGAAAATTAGTTGTATATTATTATCGGTGCATTTATGCTGGAAATGTTAAAGAAAAATGTGGGAGGTTGAGTTCGAAAAATGGTATAATTCCCACGGTGAATTTTGGAAAAATTACGTACCTTTTTGTAACAAAATTTGGTTATTTATTTTAGACGCACTCATACAGTATTGGTGTTTTGTACTGTATATGTGGATGAGCGCGCAAGTTATAATGTCTTCCGTGAGTTGCCATTGGACCGAAGGCAGGCAAGTTTTATATAGTGCACATAAGCCGTCCCCCTTCATGGCCGGGATGACGATTTAAGCAGTGGCACTATCGGGACGCCGAAGTGACCATATGCAGGTTTCTCTCTTTAACCTCCCACTGAACAGTGCTCGGGACGCTAGGTATCAGAGGGCATCACTGGTATATAGTGTGGTGCGTCAAGTTTAAATTTTCAGATAGAAATTTCAAACCCTAAAGGTTTTAAAATCATACTTAAATTAAATGTCTTTAATTTGTTTTATCATCTATTTATAATTATTTAAATTATATTTTTTTGATACTGTTTATCTTAATTTATTTAATCAAATTATATATTGAATTCTTCCTTTATGTTGTATTTCTTTCATGCAAGTATTCTAAATTTATTTTATTATATTTCATTACTTTTTATTTGTATTTGGATTATTTAAATGTTTTTATTAAATTAATGATTCCTTGATTTTTAGGGCATAAAATATTGGGTTTTGCGAAAATATTTTAAAAGGGGAACCTTTCCAACGAAGTGAATAGTGAAGGTTTTGAGAGAAATATTATTTTCAAATAATTATTATTTAATTACTTATTTATTCCTAATTAATCAAATATGCCATAATCATTGTTGCTTTATAATTGTACAGTAGATATGGTCACTCACTGAGATGATTAGCATCTTATATTTTTAAATTCCGCTCCCCTAGGTGCAAGGATTGGTAGACATTCTTCTGGAGTGAACCTAATCTTCGTCGCTGTCGTAATTCGAGAAGTTATCTTTGTCTTCATTTATTTCAATTGTAATATTTCTTTCATCCTTGTTATATAATTTCGATACTTAATAGTACTTTATGAAGCTCTGTATACTGTCTTGAACATTTATGTATTAATTATGCACTAATTTCTTATTATTCATTTGAGTGCTGCAAATATGTGGAATTAAATTGTAGTAATGTGGGAGGAATAAGGGGATGTATATAGAAGTGTATTTTCAGTGTAGGAAATTTGTGGTAAGTCTAACCCTTAGGGGAGGTTCTGCCGGATTTTCCATTGGAAGGCCCGGTAGGGTTTCCCTGGGATCAGGGCTTGTCTAGGGTTCCGGTGAGGAATTTTGGATGGGTCCTGACAGTTGGTATCAGAGCATAGGTTCTTATAATCCTAAGGGACTGTGCGTTGCTGTGCATCCCATCCGTAAATTTCTCCTTTTTGTAATCATGCTTAAGTGTTTTTATCTCTAAACTCTTGTTTGTTTCTTCAGAATTTATGACGTTGCGTAGGCAGGACGCACGTAGTACTCGAGAAGGCTCGGCTGAGAGTTCCGGAAGTAGATCGAGCCTTAAAAATCTTGTCTCTCAACTAACTCGAGCCTTAGGGAGTTCAAGCTCTAGTAATCATTCCGTGGACCATGCTCGACGATTGGGAGCCGTGAGTTTTAATGGGACCCAAGGTCCAGCTGCAGCTATGAATTGGCTATCTAACATAGAGAAAATCCTAGAAGATGGGATGCAGTGCCCCGACGAAGATATGGTTAGGATCTCTGGTTTTATGTTAGAAGGAGACGCCAGAAAGTGGTGGAAGGTGGAAAAAACTCGTAGGAGGCATACATGGGATCAGTTTAAGGTTGCCTTCACTATCAAATATTGCCCTCCTGCCTACCGTGAAGCCAGAAGGAGAGAGTTTGAGGAACTGCGGCAGGGGAACATGACTGTTTCTAAGTATGAGAGAAAGTTTTGGGAGCTATCCGAATTCTGTATGCATATGATTCCCAATGACCATACGAAGAAGGTAAGGTTTATAGATGGCTTGAACGAGAACATAGCCCTCACCCTTGCTGGATCAGTGCATCCTACTTATCAGTCCGCTAGGGATGCAGCGCTGGAGTTAGAGAGGCAGGTGGAGATGCGTAAGCCCTCAAGGCGTAGATCATTTGAAGGTTCATATAGTGGGGCACCTAGTTAGGGAGCTTCCTAGAAGAGCCATAGTTCAGGCTCATTGGGTAGTGGTTGACCAAGCCTACGTGGTAGATTTCAGTGGAGAGGCAGTTATCGTATGCCCCAGATAGCTCGCCATTCAATCAGCGGGGATACAAGCTCGTATCAGCAGTCACACCTTCGTCCTATGCGGACTTGTCCAATTTGTAAGAAGAAGCATCTCAGGCAATGCCAGATGGATGGTATATGTTTTCAGTGTGGGCAGCCAGGCCACATAAGGAAGGATTGCCCTTATGGTAGTGGCAGTATGCTAGGCGCAGGTCGGCGAGCACAGCATACTAGTGGATTTCAGGGTCAGAGTTCCCAGGGGAGTCAAGCAGCAGGAGGTTCATTGGGATCGGCTCAACCATCTACAAGATCGAGTCGAGGTAGAGGAAGAAAGCCCCAGCAGACGGGTCAAGGTCGAGTGTTCGCTATGACGCAGCAGGAAGCCCTGGCTACACCTGACGTTGCTACAGGTACTTTGAATATTTTTGGTAATGATGCACTTATGCTTATAGACCCCGGAGTAACACATTCATTCATCTCAATAGAATTTGTCACTCAAGAGGTATGACCCCTACTCCTTTAGGATGTCTACTAGAAATAGCCACTCCTGCAGGAGAATCCTTGTGGCCTAGCCAGTTAATCAAGGGGTGCTTCTTCTGTATCGAAGATCAAGTGATGGAGGCAGATTTGATCCTGTTGGGTCTATCCGGACTTAACATAATCTTGGGCATGGATTGTTTAGCAAGGAACCATGCTTCCGTAGATTGTTATAATAAAGAGGTTACATTTAGGAGGCCAGGTTTGCCTGAAGTGGTATTTCGTGGGGAAGTTGGGAGGCCTTTGCCAAGATGAATATCTACCATCACTGCCAAGAAGCTACTGAATAAGGGTTGCCAAGGGTACCTAGCTCATGTGATAGATACCCAAGTAAGTGGGGTCAGATTGGAAGATGTGCCCGTTGTGAGGGACTTTTCGGATGTGTTTCCTGAGGAGTTACCGGGATTGCCTCCGGAAAGGGAAGTCAACTTTTCTATTGAATTGATTCCGGGTATCGTGCCCATTTCTCTACCACCGTATCGAATGGCTCCAGCGGAGTTAAGGGAGCTAAAGATCCAATTACAAGATTTAGTGGATAAGGGATTTATTAGACCAAGCATATCACCATGGGGAGCTCCAGTATTGTTTGTGAAGAAGAAGGATGGTAGTCTAAGATTGTGCATTGACTACCGACAACTTAACAAGGTGACCATCCCTACTCGTTATCCGTTGCCAAGGATAAATGACCTATTTGATCAACTCCAAGGTGCCAAAGTGTTTTCTAAGATCGACTTAAGATCTGGATATCATCAGTTAAGGATTTGAGAGTCGGATATTCCTAAGACTGCCTTTAGGACAAGGTACGGACATTATGAGTTCCTAGTGATGTCATTTGGACTTACCATTGCCCTAGCAGCTTTTATGGATTTGATGAACCGGGTGTGTCGTCCGTACTTGGATCATTTCGTCATTGTATTTATAGATGACATCCTGATCTATTCGAGGATCCAAGAGGAGCACGTCAGGCATTTGAAGAGAGTGCTCCAAACTCTAAGACAGCATCAGCTTTATGCTAAATTCGACAAGTGCGAGTTTTGGTTAAATCAAGTGGGTTTTCTCGGACACATTGTGTTAGCCGAAGGTATCTATGTGGACCCTGATAAGGTGAAGGCAGTGTTGAATTGGGAGCGCCCTACTACTGTGAGGGAAGTACAAAGTTTTCTTGGATTAGCGGGATACTACCGTCGTTTTATAGAAGGGTTTTTGAGAATTGCCGGACCACTTCACAACTTAACCCGAAAGAATGTTGAATTTAGCTGGACAGACAGGTGTGAGCAGAGTTTTCAGGAATTGAAGCAAAGGTTAACATCCTCACCTGTCTTAACTTTACCTAATGGGAATGAGGGCTTTGAAGTCTATTGTGATGCATCCCATCAAGGGTTGGGTTGCGTGCTAATGCAGAATCAAAGGGTGGTAGCGTATGCCTTACGACAATTGAAGCAGCACGAGTAAAACTACCCTACGCATGACTTAGAATTGGCGGCGGTAGTCTTTGCTCTAAAGAAGTGGAGACACTACTTGTATGGGGCCACATGTCAAATTTATACCAACCACAAAATCCTTAAGTACATTTTCACTCCAAAGGAATTAAATATGAGGCAAAGGAGATGGATGGAGTTATTGAAGGATTATGACTGTGTGATTGATTATCACCTCGGCAAGGCGAATGTAGTAGCAGATGCTTTGAGTAGGAAGGATATCGGATCTTTTGCTCACATTCAAGCCATCCAACTACCTCTTATGGTAGAGTTGAAGAAAATGGGGGTGTTAATGCATATGCATCCTTCTGGAGTCCTTATGGCTAGTTTTCAGGTGCTACCAGTGTTAGTGGATCGTATATTGGAGACTCAAATGGAAGACCATAAATTGAGAACAATTAAGAGCAAGGTACAAAAAGGTCTTGATCCGGAGTTTTCCATAAGGAGGGATGGGGCCCTCGTGTATAAAGGACGACTTTGCATTCCTGATATTCCAAAACTCAAGAAGGAGATCTTAGAGGAGGTGCATAGCTCGATATATGCGACGCATCCTGGAAGTACCAAAATGTACCGAACGCTTGTTAAGTATTATTGGTGGATTGGCATGAAAAGGGAAATGGCAGATTTTGTATCAAAATGCCTATTTGTCAACAAGTAAAGGCAGAAAGACAAAAGCCTTCAGGGCTACTCCAATTCTTACCTATTCCCGTATGGAAGTGGGAAGAACTCAATATGGATTTTGTGTTCAAGCTTCCCCCTACACCTAGGAGATACGATGGTATTTGGGTAATCATTGATCGTCTTACCAAGTCGGCACACTTCTTACCGGTACGAGAGCGTTTCTCACCCGAGAAATTAGCCCGGTTGTTTATACAACGTATTGTAAGTCTTCATGGAGTACCGCTCGCCATCGTATCCGATCGAGATCCACACTTTACTTCACGACTATGGTGGAAGTTAGCTGATGCATTAGGAGTAAGACTTAACTACAGCACCGCCTTTCACCCGCAATCTGATGGACAAGCTGAGTGCACAATTCAAACATTAGAAGATATGCTAAGGTCTTGTGTGATGCAATTTCGGGGTAACTGGGACGAACAATCACCATTGATAGAATGTGTTTATAACAATAGTTATCAGGCGAGTATTGGGATGTCCCCGTATGAGGCCTTATATGGGAGGCAATGTCGGACACCTTTATGCTGGAGTGAAGTAGGAGAAGAGAGACTCCTTGCAATGAATAATGTGGTTGGATCTGAGTATTTATGGATGACCTTGGACAAGGTGAAGATCATCCGGGATCGGTTGAAGATTGTCCAAGATCGACAAAAGAGTTACGCAGATGTGCGTAGGAAGGATTTGGAATTTGAAGTAGGAGATTGGGTATTCCTAAAGTTATCTCCATGGAAATGAGTAGTACGCTTTGGTCGACGAGGTAAGTTGAGTCCTCGTTATATTAGGCCTTACGAGATTACGGAGAGGATTGGCCCCTTGGCTTATAGATTAGCATTACCGGAAGAGCTAGCCCGAGTGCACAACGTATTTCATGTTTCGATGCTACGGAAATATATTGCAGACCCATCACACGTACTCGAGACTCCTAATATCGAGTTGAGGGAAGATCTTTCGTATGTAGAGCAACCAGTGCAGATTTTGGATCGCGAGCAGCGGGTGCTACGTAACAAGACTATCCCTTTAGTTAAAGTTTTATGGCGGAATCATTTAATCGAGGAAGTAACGTGGGAGCCCGAGGCGCAAATGCGTGATCAGTATCCCTATTTGTTCCAGTGATGTGCAGAATTTTGAGAATGAAATTCTTATTAGGGGGGAAGGTTGTAACACCCTGTCCCAAACTACATCGGAATTCTTGCACGTTAACCGAGGTTGACCGTTGACCAAGTGGGTCAAAAAGTTGACTTTTTGTTACGGGTGAAATTTATAGTTGACCGTGGTACCACAGCGAAGTACATGATGCCCCGAGTTCGTAAACTAGTAGCACGTCGAAAACAGAGCTACGGTTTGAAAGTTATAGGCAAAACAAGTCAAGATTCAAACTGTCCAAAAGGTGATGGGAGTTGACTTTTTATGGTTGTAGAATTTTGTTTTGACTTTTATATGGTTGTAAAATACTCGTCGATACGAGTTCATAGACTAGCGGCACGCTTAAATTGGACATCTGGTTAAAAAGTTATGGACATGCGAAATTTTCCGAATACCATAATATTTTAATATATTTGGCTTGAGTGAACAGTGTATACCACGTGTCACAATTTTAGCCAATACCGTGAGTGAACAATGTCACTCACGAGTGGCTTTTATTCAGGCAAAAATGCATGAGCCGGTAGAAGGAGAGAGAAAGAAAAGGAGAGAGAGAGAGAGAGAGAAACTGACCGGCCACTGCCACTTAGCCGTTTTCCGGCCACCTTTTCCTAAAACGCACCACCCCACCTTGAAGACCACCTAAAAACCGGTCGGCCAGCCAAAAACCACAGCCAACCGACCGTCGACGTGCTCGAATCGAGGCTTTTTCCGACCGCACCGTTGATTCCTTCAAACCCCGATTCTCCCTATTCCGACCACCGTTTGCCTCACTGCCAGTTCCATTGAGTTATCCATCACCAGATCTACCTTCCCACCAAAAATCACAGCCAGTGGCCATCGGACACGCCGCCGGCGATGACGGGGTCCGGTGACCACGGCAGGTCGACGGAAAAATTGACTTTACGGCGAGTTTTCGGCTACATCGCCCTTCCTTTCCCACTAATTCTGACCCTCTGAACCCAAATCCGGTGTCCCCTTTCTTCAAATCTAAACAAATTGCGAGAATCGAGGGTCTAAAATCCATGAGCTTTTCGGCAAAATTCCAGCCACCTCGGGTCCGATCTCTGGGAAGTAAGACCAAATTCGTAATCCTCGTCACTCAAGCTTTGATTTGGTATATTACTCGTCAATTTTGGTTGTCATTTGTGTTTGCTCCCCGAGTATCCATTTGGGAGTTAACCGATTAAAATATTAAAATAATTAGTTTTGTGTATTGTAGATATTTTAGGTGCACGTGTGGGTAGTGGAGTTGATCTTGCAGAGGATCTTGATTGATACATGTGCTTGAGGTGAGTGACCTACCTTCAAAACTATTTTGGGGTGTTTAATTATATTTATTTTGTGGTAATTTGATATTTAGAATTAGGCTCATGTGGTGGAATTTAAATATAATTGTGGAAAAAATATTATTATTATATATATATATACCCATTGATGCTAAAGGAAAGTTTGGGTTATTAAGAAATTCTCGATTATTATTATTGTGATTTAATTGTATTTATTACGCATGAGCAAGGTGTTTTCATTTAATTAATCGTATTTGGATTTTAGTGTTATTTTTGGGCATGATTTGATTTTTAAATATTTCAAGGAAAATATTGGTTTAAGTTGGTGGTTTCAAATTTTATAATTATGCCCATGAAACATTATTTGATTGATTTTATGATTTGGGAAGAAAATTAGTTGTATATTATTATCGGTGCATTTATGCTGGAAATGTTAAAGAAAAATGTGGGAGATTGAGTTCGAAAAATGGTATAATTCCCACGGTGAATTTTGGAAAAATTACGTACCTTTTTATAATAAAATTTGGTTATTTATTTTAGACGCACTCATACAATACTGGTGTTTTGTACTGTATATGTGGATGAGCGTGCAAGTTATAATGTCTCCCGTGAGTTGCCATTGGACCGAGGGCAGGCAAGTTTTATATAGTGCACATAAGCCGCCCCCCTCCATGGCCGGGATGACGGTTTAAGCAGCGGCGCTGTCAGGACGCCGAAGCGACCGTATGCAAGTTTCTCTCTTTAACCTCCCGCCGGACGATGCTCGGGACGCTGGGTATCGGAGGGCATCACTGGTATATAGTGTGGTGCGTCAAGTTTAAATTTTCAGATAGAAATTTCAAACCCTAAAGGTTTTAAAATCGTATTTAAATTAAATGCATTTAATTTGTTTTATCATCTATTTATAATTATTTAAATTATATTTTTTTGATACTGTTTATCTTAATTTATTTAATCAAATTATATGAATTATATATTGAATTCTTCCTTTATGTTGTATTTCTTTCATGCAAGTATTCTAAATTTATTTTATTATATTTCATTACTTTTTATTTGTATTTGGATTATTTAAATGTTTTTATTAAATTAATGATTCCTTGATTTTTGGGGCATAAAATATTGCATTTTGCGAAAATGTTTTAAAAGGGGAACCTTTCCAACGGAGTGAATAGTGAGGGTTTTGAGAGAAATATTATTTTCAAATAATTATTATTTAATTACTTATTTATTCCTAATTAATCAAATGTGACATAATTATTAGTGCTTTATTATTGTACAGTAGATAGGGTCACTCACTGAGATAATTAGCATCTTATATTTTAAAATTCCATTCCCCTAGGTGCAAGGATTGGTAGACATTCTTCCGGAGCGAACCTAATCTTCGTCGCTGTCGTAATTCGAGAAGTTATCTTTGTGCTCATTTATTTCAATTGTAATATTTGTTTGATCCTTATTGTATAATTTCGATACTTAATAGTACTTTATGAAGCTCTGTATACTGTCTTGGACATTTACGTATTAATTATGCATTGATTTCTTATTATTCATTTGGAGTGTTGCAAATATGTGGAATTAAATTGTAGTAATGTGGGAGGAATAAGGGGATGTATATAGAAGTGTATTTTCAGTGCAGGAAACTTGTGGTAAGTCCAACCCTTAGGAGAGGTTCTGCCGGATTTTCCATTGGAAGGTTCGGTAGGGTTTCCCTGGGATCAGGGCTTGTCTAGGGTTCCGGTGAGGAATTTTGGACGGGTCCTGACATAAATATCTTCAATGTATATATATATATATATATATTCATTCATACTTGCTCATATACACATACACATTCTTTCAGCAATTAAATAAACGTATACACATGCTCATATACCCACAAAATATTTGTGCATATATATATATATATATATATCAAACTAGCACATACCATGGAATGCACCAACACTTATACATCTGCATATGTATACACGAATGAAACACATATATTTACAAACATACGTATACATAAACATATATGTACAAAACTCGATTGGCCTTAACTCAAAAGCTGGGGATTTTCAACATCTTGAGGATTAATTTAATCTAATCATTTCTTTGGCCTCTAACAATCATTAGGAATTTAGCTGTAATGACAATTGACTGAAGACTTGTCTAATTTGTATCCAATTTCATCATAAACATAACTAAGCTTCATCAATGGCAACTTCCTAAATACTAAACTATAATTCACATTCTAACTACCAATTTGAAGCTTATGGTAAAAGCACAAGGAATATACCTTCAATTGGTTCAACCGACGCCTGAGGTGGCTAGAATCCAGCCAGGACCTTTTTGCCGAAATGGGTTTGGTCATATCTCCTAAACGAACGAGTTTTGAGCCAATCCAAGCTTGGAAATGGACTTAGGGGGTCTGAATTTGTAGGGAAGGACCACTCATTCGACCTCATGCTCATCGGAAGACGGCGATTGGAAAATGCATCTCTCATTGGTTTTCATGGCTTCCCAGGGAGTCTAGACCATTTCGTGGCGTGATAAACATGGCTATGGTTTCCTGGGAATGTGGGTTTCAAGTTGGTATAAACATTTCTTGGTGGGTGTCCAAAATTGAGAGGAAATTGGTGATGGAAAATGGTTGCCGTGAATGAGCAAGGAGGGGAAGAGAGAAGAAGAAAGAAGAAGGAGAAGAAAGGAAGAAGAAAGAGTCCCGTGGGTATTTTTCCACGTGGGGAAGAAGAAATTTTTCCACGTGGGCATAAGTTAAGGCTCAATTTCACAAGAATAAAATGTAACACCCCGTCCTGAAGTACAACGGAAATTTTTCCAACTTTGACCGAGGTTGACCGTTGACCGTTGACTTTGATCGTTGACCGAAGGGGTCAAAAGTTGACTTTTGGACTCGGATGGAATTCTAGATTGACTAAGATACCGTTACGAAGTGCATGTTGGCACGAGTTCATAGACTAGTAGCACGTCGAAAATGGAGCTACGGTTTGAAAGTTATGGGCAAAACAAGTCGAGATTCAAACTGTCCAAAAGGTGCCGAGAGTTGACTTTTTATGGTTGTAGAATTTTTCTTTGACTTTTATATGGTTGTAAAGGGCTTGTCGATACGAGTCCACAAACTAGCGGCACGCTTAAATTGGACATCTGGTTAAAAAATTATGGATGTGTGAAGTTTTCCGACTACCGTAATATTTTAATGTTTTTGAATTGGTGAACAGTGAAATGCCACATGTCGACATCTGAGAGGTCCACTTGGGTGAACAGTGTCACCCATGGTGGTTTTTATTTTGGCAAAACAGGGGGAAGGAGAGAGAAGGAGAGAGAGGAGAGAGAGAGCTAGAGAGAAACGACCGGCCACCACCGGTTGGCCACTGTCCGGCCACCGGAGGCCACACGCGCCGGCCAGGCAAGAATGCCTCTCCATTTCTGACCGACCACCCAAATCTCACGGCCAACCGACCGGCGATGCGCCCGGATCGGAGCGTTTTCCGGCGACGGTGATTTTTCCCCTCCACCACAGGTCACCGCCGATTTGCCCAGTTTTCGACAACCCCAAGCCACACGCGCCTGACCAGTCTCTCACCCGTGGGAATTCCGGCCTACCCACCCAATTTCACAGCCACCGGACCTCCGACGCGCCGGGATCAGAGTATTTTCCGGCGAAGGGCTGAAAATCTTCAAACCCAGATCTCTTTTCCGTCCGGCCTCCGTTTGCCTCGCCACCGGTCCCGTTGGAACCCTCTTCCCTCGATCTACAAAACCCCCAAAAATCTCAGCCATGGGCCACCGGACTCACCGCCGCCATCGACAGTTACCGGTGACCGCGGCGACTCACCGGAAATCATTGTTCCAGCAAGTACCCAGTTGCACCGCCGGTCCCTCTCTACTAATTATGATCCCCTGAATCCAAATCCAATGTCCTTTTCCTCCAATTCATGACGGTTTGGGAGAATTGAGGCTCTAAAGGCCGAGAGCTTTCCGGCGAGATTTCGGCCACCTCGGGTCCGATCTCCGGGAAGTAAGACCGGATTCGTGATCCTCGTCACTCAAGCTTCGATTTGGTATATTTCGCATCAATTTTGGTTAACGTTTGTGTTTAACCCCCCGGGTATGGGGTATTATTTATCTGAATAAAATATTAATTTATTTGACTGTGTGTGAATCGTTGTTCTAGGAGCACGTGTGCATTATGGAATGGATCCTATGGTGGATCGTGGTTTAATTGCATGTTTCAGGTGAGTGACCCACCTTTAAAAATATTTTGGGGTAATTAATTATATTTATTTGGTGTTAATTTAATATCTGGAATTATGCTCATGTGGTGGAATTTAAATATAATCGGAAAAAAAAATATTATTTTATAAGTACGTATATGTTTATTGATGCTAAACGGAATTTTGGGTTATTAAGAAATTCCCAATTTTTATTATTGTGATTTAATTGTATTGATTACACATGAGCAAGGTATTTTCTTAAATTAATTGTATCTGGATTTTTAATATTATTTTTGGGCATAATTGATTTAAATATTTTAAGAAAAATATTTGTTTAATTGGTGGTTTAAATTTTATAATTATGCCCGTGGAAATATTATTTGTTGGACCTCGTGTTACGAGAAAAATTATTTTTATATGGTTATCGATGATTTCGTACCGGGTATGTTAAAGGAAAATATGTGGGATGGTGAAATTGAAAACTGGTATATTTCCCACGGTGATTTTGGAAAATCGGTACGGTAATAATTAATTTAGTAATTATTGTATACGCACTCATACAGTATTGGTGTTCCGGTGTATATATGGTTAGCACGCAAGTTATTATGTCTCCCGTGAGTTGCCATTGGACTGAGGGCAGGCAAGTTTTATAGTGCACATAGCCGCCCCCTCCTTGGTCGGGATGACGGTTTTAGCAGTGGTACTGTCGAGACGCCGAAGTGCCGTATGCAAGTTTCTCTCTTTAACCTCCCCGCCAGTCGGTGCTCGGGACGCTGGGTATCGAAGGGCATCACTGATATATGGTGTGGTGTGTCAAGTATAAATTTTCAGATAGAAATTTCAAATCCCAAAGTGTTCAAAAATTATTTATTATAATTTATTACATTTTATTTATATTTGGGGTATTTATCTATTGTTTACTAAATTAACTGATCGCTTGGTTTTCGGGAAATACGAATATTGGGTTTTGTGAAAATGTTTTAAAAGGGGAACATTTCCAACGGAGTGAATAGTGAGGGTTTTGAGAGAAAGTATTACCTTCAAATGTTTATTTATTTATTTATTATTTAATTGTTTGGTACTGATTAAGTAAATTCCTTTATTTGTTATATTATTAATATTAAAGGTGTGCAGTAGATAGGATCACTCACTGAGATGATTAGCATCTCACGTTTTTAAATTCTATTCCCTTAGGTCCAGGTTGGGAGACGTTGATCGTCCGAGACGAGCCCGATGTCTCAGTTCATTGCCGAAAGTCCAAGAAGTATTTCTTCCCTTTTTCCTCTTCATCTTGTATTACTTCCTTATCTGTCATTTTATTAATTCCACATTTATTTGTATAATGCTCTGTATACTGTATTGGACATTTAGTATTAATTATGCACTGATTTCTTGTTATTCATTTGGAGTGCTGTAAATTTGTGGAATCAATTTGTAGTTGTAACACCCCGTCCCAAATCGCACCGGAATCCGTGCACGTTGACCGAGGTTGACCGTTGACCGAAGGGGGTCAAAAGTTGACTTTTTGACTCGGTGAGAATTTTGAGTTGACTAGGGTACCGTGGCGAAGTGCACGATGCCACGAGTTCGTAGACTGGTAGCACGTCGAAAATGGAGCTACGGTTTGAAAGTTATGGACGAAACAAGTTGCGGTCCAAACTGTCCAAGGGGTGCCGGAGTTGACTTTTTGTTTATGGGGAATTGAGCTTTGACTCATGCATGGTTGTGAAGTGCTCGTCGATACGAGTTCATAGACTAGCGGCACGCTTAAATCGGACATCCGGTTAAAAAGTTATGGACGTTTGAAGTTTACCGGATACCGTATTATTTTAATGTTTTTGGGTCGTGAACAGTGAAATGCCACGTGTCAGCTTCTGAGTGGTCCACGTGGCATGAACAGTGTCACGCAGGGTTTTAATTTTGAAAAACTCTCGGGGAAGAGAGAGAAAGAGAGAGAAGAGAGAGAAAGAGAGAGAGGAGAGAGAAAGAGAGAAAGAGGACCCGCCGGCCGCCGGTCATTTTCACGTTTTTCCGGCCTAGTTACTGTACACGCGCCGGCCAGCCAGATTGCCCACCTCATTTCCGGCAAAACCTCCAAATTTCACGGCGAACGGCCGCCGGACGCGCCCGGATCGGACGTCCGAAGTTTGGCGGCGATTTTTCCCCTCCACCGCCGGCCACCGCGAATCGGCACTGTTCCGGCCATTTTCCGGCCACACGCGCCTGACAGCCTTGATCCTCTCCTCAAGTCCGGCCTACCCACCAAAAATCACGGCCATCGGACCACCGACGCGCCGGGATCGGAGCGTTTTCCGGCGAGGGGTCGAAAATCTTCAAACGGTGATTTCTCCGCCGTCCGACCTCCGTTTTGCTCACCGTCGGTCCCGTTGGATTGCTCTCCTCACGATCTACAAATCTGCAAAATTTCACAGCAAACGGCCACCGTCGGAAATTACTGTTCCGGAGACGGTTGCCGGTGACGTGGCGGCCCGCCGGAAATTACTGTTCCGGCGAGTACCCCGAAAATTCCGGCCAGCTCCAGTCCGCAGTGTTCGACCTCCTGAACCCAAATCCGACTTCCGTTTCCACCAATTCGCGACGGTTTGGGAGAATTGCGGAGCCGAAACCCGAAAAGCTTCCCGATAAAATTCCGACCCCGTCGGGTACGATCATCGGAAATTAAGACCGGATCTGTGATTAGCATCACTCGAGCTTCGATTCGGTATATGATTCGTAAATTTTAGTTATCGTTTGTGTTTTGACCCCCCGGGTACCGGGTATTATTTACCCGAATAAAATATTAATTTATTTGACTGTCTGTGAATTTTGTTCTAGGAGCACCGGTGAGTCGTAGAATTGATCCCGTAGTGGATCATGGGTTAATTGCGTGCTCCAGGTGAGTGACCCACCTTCAAATTAATTTTGGGGAATTTAATTGATGAATATATTATGTGTGAATTAAATATTTGGAATTTAATTTCTATGTGCCAAATATTTATTGGATTTATTGTAGAAGTATTTATGAACTTATTGGATTTAAGAAAATGCGAATTCTACAAATTTATGCCGTGTGGAATTATTTTATGGTTTTGAGGATTTTGAAATTGGTGTGGTTTTAATGGTAAATTGGGCACGATTCGATTTTCAAATATTTCAAGGAAAATATTTGGTTATGTTGGTGATTTCAATTTTTATGAAATATGCCCATAAAATATTATGGGATTTGATTATGATATTTCGAGAAATTATTTATGCTTGGAAAAAATGTGGATATTTGAATTGATGGATTTGGGAGTTGGTGGATTTGAAAATCATGGAATTTACGGTATGGATTATAAGGAAATTGTGGAGAATTTCCCGGTTCAAGCGGATGGATTATGCCCGCTATGCTTATGAAAAATGTGAAATTTGTTTTATGATTTAAATTTATGGATTTTATAATTTTTAGATGCACCGTGCACGTACTGGTGTTCTGATTATGTGATATGGTATATGTGATATGGTTAGTGTGCACACGGTTGTGATTAGCGCGCAGGTGGGTGTGATTAGCGCGCAGGTGATGTGATTAGCGCGCAGGTGGGTGTGAGTAGCGCGCGGTTGATATTATGAGGGTGTCCTGTGGATGCCATCGGAGAGGGCGGCCACCCCCCTTTGGCCGGGACACCAGGTTAGCAGCGGCGCTGTGGGACGCCACGCGACCGTATGCCGGTTTCTCTCTATAACCTCCTGTCTGGCGGTACCTTGGGACGCTGGGTACTGTTGGCGCCACTGGTATATAGTGGGTGCATCAAATGATTTTCAGAACTGTGTTTTAAAAATAAAATGTTTGGAAACTGAATTGGAATTAAAGATATAATTGTTACCGCTTCTGGTATTTAATTGATGTCTTGGTTTCGGGGAATATGGATAAAGGGTTTTGTGAAATTGTTTTAAAAGGGGAACCTTTCCAACTGAGAGAATTGTAAGGGTTTTGAGAGAAAATATTATTTCCAAATAATTATTATTTATACTTATTACTGTGATAATATATGGTATAGTAGTAGGGTCGCTCACTGAGATGATTAGCATCTCACACTCTTAAATTTCGTTCCTCTAGGTACCAGGTTGTCGGTGTTCACTCGGAGCGGACTTGATCTTCATCGCTGTTTTACTTCGTGAAGTACCCTGTTCTTCTTTATTGCAGTTGTACTATTTCTTTCATTCTTGTTGTATTTATTATGCACTGGATTACTGTATTTATTTTTGAAGTGTGTTTTCAGTGCAGGGAATTTTGTGGTAAGTAAATCCCTTAGGGGAGGCTCTGCCGGATTTTCCGTTGGAATGTTCGGTAGGGTTTCCCTGGGATCAGGGCTGTCTAGGGTTCCGGGGAAGGAATTCTGGACGGGTCCTGACAGTAGTAATGTGGGAGGAATAAGGGGATGAATATAGAAATGTGTTTTCAGTGCAGGAAATTTATGGTAAGTCCAACCCTTAGGGGAGGTTCTACCGGATTTTCCGTTGGAGGGTCCGGTAGGATTTCCCTAGGATCAGGGCTTGTTTAGGGTTCCGGTGAGGAATTTTGAACGGGTCCTGACATAAAAAGTCAACTCTGGCATTCTTGGACAATTCGGACCTCAACTTGTTTTATCCATAACTTTCAAACCGCAGCTCCGTTTTCAACGTGCTACTAGTCTATGGACTCGGGTCGATGTGTACTTTGTAATGATGCCTTGGTCAACCTAGAATTCTTACAGAGTCAAAAAATCAAAATTTAACCCTTCTCGGTCAACGACGATCAACTTCGATCAACTTGAGAAATTTCTAATGTACTTTGGGACGGGGTGTTACATACAAAAACCATACACACACACACACACATTCTCTCTCTCTCTCTCTCTCTCTCTCTCTCTCTCTCTCTCTCTCTCTCTCTCTCTCTCTCTCTCTCTCTCTCTCTCTCTCTCAAAAGATGATAATAACAATAATAATAATAATAATAATGAAATAGAAAATAAAAAATAAATTAAAGAGGGAAAAAAAAAAAGAAAAGGAAGAAAGAAACCTTATACACACACAGAGGTCCTAATACCCAATTAAGAACACTTAAAAGATATGGGCGAGCCTAAAG
The DNA here is from genome assembly GCF_031755915.1 of Ziziphus jujuba. Classification (NCBI taxonomy): domain Eukaryota; kingdom Viridiplantae; phylum Streptophyta; class Magnoliopsida; order Rosales; family Rhamnaceae; genus Ziziphus; species Ziziphus jujuba. The sequence continues at coordinate 6,734,541 of NC_083386.1, forward strand.
TCCGATATCATGAATTTAACAAAAATAAAAAAAATAAAAATAAAAATCTTATTTAAATTAGCTTTCCCAAGGGAAAAGAAATAGTACCAATTTGTTAAAACACCGACTAAAGAAGTTAACAACATATTATTTTTTTGATTTTGACCGGGATTTATATATTTTTACAACATAGAAATTTATTTTATATTTAGTTTATATTCTAATATCTTCTTATTTAATTACAATATCAATGAAAAATGACTATCTATGTCGTAAGATGCTAGAAATTTTCGCCAAATGAATCATGCGTTGTCATCAATATATGATTAAAAACTAGCACGTAAAGCAACTAATATGAGGATATTGGTAATTAAACCAAAATGTTGAGTCACTTCAATCTGTAATAATTTCATGAGGTGTTGAGATTTTGTGTATGTATGTGTGTCTGATAAGAGAAAGACTTACTAGAAACGAATATATATTTGCTGCAAAAGTATTCTCTTTGTGTAATAAATATTTAGCTAAGTTTCTTAACAGTATTAATCATGATTTGTTCTTCTCCTAATTAATTAATTTCTTCTGTTAGATTTCTCTTTTGTATATGCCTTCTCATTTCAAAAGTTATCATTTCCATTAAAAAAAAGATGAAAAGTAAAAAGTTTTGATACCATAAAAAAATATATGGAGAAAAAAATATTTTATGCATAGATTCTAATGCACTGGGACATGATTATATATAATATTACATTCTGTCTCTAGCTTTAAGTAAGATAGCAATACTACTTTAGTATTTATTTTGGGACATGGGATGGGGGAACAAATAATGTATCAATACTTAACAAAGAAGAAATAAAAAAATTAAAAATAAATAAAAATTTAAAAATAATGTATCAATATTCTTCTTTTAATAAGAAATCTCGACCAAACAATTTTAAAGAGCCTCACAATAAGTTGTTTTATGTTTACGAAGTTTTATGTTGGTCATACACTATGCTTCTCGCATAATATACAGTATACAAGTGAGATTAATTTTTATTGGTATTTATGAGCGAGGCTTTTTTTTTTTTTTTTTTGGGGTGAATGCCAAATTAATATAGCCTATAGCCTAAAGAGTGAGCAAAGCTTATGGACTGTTGATTCACCCACAAAAGCTTGCGGACAATGGAGGACTACTACTACTAGAGTATATGTGCCTCCATCGAGATACAGTCAAGGAAGTTTTTTTTATTTTTTTATTTTATCAACTACTCTACGTTTTATAATTTTTTTTTTTTCTGGTAAATAAAGTTAAGCATGAACTTATAGGATAACTCATATGGATGTCCTTGTGGGGACAGCTAGTGCAACAAAATCTACGGTTTTCTCAATCGAGTTCAAATTCTTTCATCCTTGATATTAGAAAAAAATGAAAAAGAAAACTTGTTGAACGATATGGTTTATTGGTCAGAGAAATATTGCTCCTCTATATATAATATTTATAAGCATAGAGTTTTGTTTGTTCTCTTCTTCTAGTCTTCCATTCCCTTTTTGGAATTTAAAAATCCTTCAATCTAGTTTGCATATTTCTTTTGTTCTTTTCTTGGTTTTAGAGAACTGTCTTTCCATCTGATGCCGCCTTTTGTACCATGCCAAGGATATATATACGTATATATATAGTTGATTAAAAACAATTGTATAGATATGTGTAAGTGGTTTTGTGCTTTGTCCTAAAAAGAATTCGGTTTCTTTTTTGCAGCCGAGAGAGCTTTAAACTGCAATTTTTTTTTTTTATCATCTCTGTATATATATTTATACATATAGATGAGCACTACGCGAAAATAGCGATTTAGCGACACTAAGTTTGCAACATAATAAAAAAATACGCGATAAAACATCGTTTAATGAGACAATAAGCGACGTACTTTTCACGGCGTCGCTAGATACAAGAAAATTGAGATCTGGCGACATAAAATTAGCAACGCTAAGAAACAAAATGAATTGAAGGTCGCTAAAACAAAAATAAGCGATTCTAATTTTCAGCGTTGTTGAATATATGACTCAACAGCTTCGGCTTTTGTTGTTTTATTTATTATTTTTTTATTTTATTAGTTATTTGATTATGTTTCAATGATAGTTTATTTGATATTGCAAGTTGCAATCCTAATAAAGTACTTTTTTCCCTTTATTTTGAGGGAACAGGTGACGCATTAATAGCATAAAGAGTCGCCAGATATTTCAGGTGACGCATTTACTGAAAAAGAGTTGCCATATCCTTACTTTAAATTGCCAATCTCATAAGCATTTTTTGTTAATGGCGATACATTTAATCAAAACAGTGTCGCCTGTTACATCATTTCCATTTGTCGTTTAATTATTTTATATATTTAATTTATCTACAAATAAATACTGAAAATATTTCTTAATATGTGAAGGAATATTATTTTTTCTTAAATAATTTGCAAGTCTTTAAATTGTATTTTTGCTTTTTCAAAAAAAGGGAACAAATTAAAAAAAACAAAAAAAAAAGGGAATCGGCGATGCAATTCCCCCAAATTGCGTCGTCGGTTGACTTTTATGATTATTTTTATTGTTGTTCTCTAATTATTTTGTTTTTCAAGTACAGTTTTTTTTCTGTTTAAATTTGCAAGTTTTTAAATTGTATTTTTGTTTTTAAAAAAAAAGGGGGAACAAATAAAAAAAATGGAACAGGCGACGCAATTACCCCTGATTGCGTCGCCTGTTCCCTTTTATAATTATTTTTATTATCGCTCTCTAATTTTTTTGTTTCCCAAGTAAAGTTTATTTTCTGCGTAAATTTGCAAGTGTTTAAATTGTATTTTTGTTTTTTAAAAAAAGGGGAACAAATTAAAAAAAAATGGAACAGGCCACTCAATTCCCCCTGATTGCGTCGCCGGTTGACTTTTATGATTATTTTTATTATTGTTCTCTAATTATTTTGTTTCTCAAGTACAGTTTATTTTCTGTTTAAATTTGTAAGTCTTTATATTGTATTTTTGTTTCTTAAAAAAAGGAAACAAATTAAAAAAAATTTGGAACAGGCCACGCAATTCCCATTGATTGCATCGCCTATTGCGTTTTATGATTATTTTTATTGTTGCTCTCTAATTATTTTGTTTCTCAAGTACAGTTTATTTTCTGTTTAAATTTGCAAGTGTTTAAATTGTATTTTTGTTTTTTTAAAAAAAGAGGAACAAATTAAAAAAAAATGGAAAAGGCAATGCAATTCCCCCTTATTGCGTCGCCTGTTGCCTGATGTGATTATTTTTATTGTTGTTTTTTAATTATTTTGTTTCTCAAGTACAGTTTATTTTTTGTTTAAATTTGCAAGTCTTTAAATTGTATTTTTTTTTAAAAAAAAAAGGGGGAACAAATTAAAAAAAAAATGGAACAGGCAACGCAATTCCCCATGATTGCATCGCCTGTTCCCTTTTATAATTATTTTTATTGTTGCTGTCTAACTTTTTTATTTCCCAAGTACAGTTTATTTTCTATTTAAATTTGCAAGTCTTTAAATTGTATTTTTGTTTTAAAAAAAACGGGGAACAACTTACAAAAAAAAAAATGGAAATAGGCGACGCAATTCCCCCTGATTGCGTCACCTGTTGCCTGATATGATTATTTGTATTGTTGTTCTCTAATTATTTTGTTTCTCATGTACAGTTTATTTTCTGTTCAAATTTGCAAGTCTTTAAATTGTATTTTTGTTTTTAAACAAAAGGAGAACAAATTAAAAAAAAATGGAACAGGCGACGCAATTCCCCATGATTGCGTCACCTGTTCCTTTTTACAATTATTTTTATTGTCACTCTCTAATTTTTTTATTTCCCAAGTACAGTTTATTTTCTGTGTAAATTTACAAGTGTTTAAATTGTATTTTTGTTTTTTTTGAAAAAGGAAATAAATTTAAAAAATTGGAACAGACGATGCAATTCCCATTGATTGCATCACTTATTGCATTTTATGATTATTTTTATTGTTGTTCTCTAGTTATTTTGTTTCTCAAGTATAGTTTATTATCTATTTAAAGTTGCAAGTCTTTAAATTATATTTTTGCTTTTTAAAAAAAAAAGGGAACAAATTAAAAAAAAAAAAAATTGGAATAGGACACGCAATTCCCCCTGATTGTGTTGCCTGTTGCCTGATATAATTATTTTTATTGTTGTTCTTTAATTATTTTATTTCTCAAGTACAGCTTATTTTCTGTTTAAATTTGCAAGTATTTAAATTGCATTTTTGTTTTTTTAAAAAAAAAGGGAAACAAATTAAAAAAAAATGGAACAGGCGATGCAATTCCCCATGATTACGTCGCATGTTCCTTTTTATAATTATTTTTATTGTCACTCTCTAATTTTTTTGTTTCCCAAGTAAAGTTTATTTTCTATGTAAATTTGTAAGCCTTTAAATTGTATTTTTGTTTTTTTAAAAATGAAACAAATTTTAAAAAAAATTAGAACAGGCAACGTAATTCCCATTGATTGTGTCGCCTATTGACTTTTATGATTATTTTTATTGTTGTTCTCTAATTATTTTGTTTCTCAAGTACATTTTATTTTTTGTTTAAATTTTTATTTTTTAGATTTTATTTTTTTATAAAAAAAAGGGAAACAAATTAAAAAAAAAAATTTGGAATAGGTGACACAATTCCCCCTAATTGCATCACCTATTGTCTGATATGATTATTTTTATTAATTTTCTCTAATTATTTTGTTTCTGAAATGCAGTTTATTTTCTATTTAAATTTTCAATTCTTTAAATTGTATTTTTTTTTTAAAAAAAAAGGGAACAAATTAAAAACAAAAAATTGGAACAGACGATGCAATTCCCTTTGATTGCATCTCCTGTTTCCTCATATAATAATTTTATTATTTTAAAATTAATGATTTCATAAATAGTTAATACATATTTAATAGATGGGAAATAAAAATATAATAAATTTAATTATTTTGGAAATTTTAATAGATAAAAATATGAGGCAAAATTATTAAGCAATTCCTTTAATTTATTTGTGTTTTTATGATAAGTTACTTGTTATACTTCTATAAAATAATGTATAAATTAATAATACATCAATTATTTATGCTTATAAAAATAATTTTATAAATGAAAATTATTTAAAAAGCTTTTTTATGTTAAAAAGGTAATGAAAAATTATTTAAAAAATTCTTTTTATGTTTGAAAACTAAGAAAAGACTTTTTTTTAACAATGCGTCGTCTTTTATCGCATTTAGCAATTTTTTTTTTTCAAAATGCGTCGTCTATTCTTACATTTAGTGACGAATCTGGAAATTATAACCTTAGAAAAGCGTCTCCAATTCCAGCCTTTAGCAACTTTGTTTTTTTTCAATTTGAAAGTTACTTTTTAGTTTTGTCAAATTATGATTATTTGATAGATAAATTCATACAAAATAATTTATAGACAATAACATTCAAATAAATATTGGCATAAGAATCTAATATTTCAAATAAATGAAATATTAACTCATATAATAATTTTATTATTTTAAAATTAATAATTTCATAAATAGTTAATACATATTTAATAGATAGGAAATAAAAATATTGTGATAAATTTAATTATTTTGAAAATTTTAATAGAGAGTCAATAAAAATATGAATCAAATATAATAAAATATTAATTAAATATATTAATCATTTTTGTTTAATTTTTTTGTTTTTCAAGTATAGATTATTTTCTTATTAAATTTCTAAGTATTTTAAATAGTATTTTTGTTATTTAAAAAAAAGAACAGCAGACGCAATGTTTTATGAGTACGTCGCCCGTTCCATTTTTTTTCTGACTTTTATTCTTTAACTATTTTTGTTTTCCTTTTATTCTTTACCTATTTTCAATGTTTATTTGTAGATGAAAAATAAAAAAATAACCAAAGAAAAAAAAATGAAATTGAGAAAAAAGACGTCACTTTTAATTGTAAATGCGTCGCTTGTTCTCTTAATTTAAAAAAAAAAATATTTTTCTACTTGCAACTTTTAAAAGCAAATAAACTATACTTCAAAAGTAAATTAATAACTATTAAAAAATAAAAAAAAATAAAAAGTATCTGGTGATTCTTTTTGTTTTTTATGCATCGACTGTTCCATCAAATTTAGGAACAACAAATAAAACTTAGAACAGGATTTTAAAGTAAATAACTATACTTGGAAAACAAAATAATTAAACTACCACTTTGGTAATTTTGTTTCACATATATAAGAAATATTTTTAGTATTTATTTTTAGATGAAGAATAAAAAACTAATTAAAAAACAAAAAAAAAAATAATGACATTGATGGAACAAGCGACGCTTTAAGATGTAAATGCATCGTCTGTTCTCTTAATTTTAAAAAGAAAAAAAGAATCTTAAAAAGGGTTTTAAAATTTTACACGCCTGTTCTAAAAATTTTTGGCTCATTTTAAAATTTTTATGCGCTTCTTTGAATCCCTTTTCTTTTCTAAAACTACATCAAATACACTACCTAATAGATGTTATATTTGGAAGCATTCTAAGAGAGACATGAAGAGTGGGATATTTCGGGTTTCATTTTTCATTTGCCTACGTTTCCATCGGGAAGCTGGGTTTCTCTGTTTCGCCCTCGTGGTTAGCTGGTTTTCTTGTTTCTTCGTCTCCATCATTTAGGTGAGTTTCTTTTTTCTTTGTGGTTGGTGATGACATGTGGTGGATTGTGTTTTTTTTTTTTCTTTTTTCCTTCATTTTAACAGTAGCTTAGGTTTGTTGGGTTTTTTTAATCTTGCTTTTGTAGATATTTTATTTGTGATATTGCTTGACATTGTTTTATTAAGTTCAACAAGTATTTTATATTGGAGATATTCGATATGGTCTGTTATTTCAACTCTACCACAATATCGTACTTTTGTTGAAGAAGATGTTCTTGACGATACTACAATGGCCCACAATCCATTTGTCATACAGTTGCCTAGTGTTGATGAAAATGATAATGAGGATGAATGTGAGAGTGGCTATGTTCATAACGATTGTAGGGGGATATGGATAACAAATAGGTTCTAAATAAATTAGTATGTAGATTTATTTATATGTTTTAAATAATATTTATGACATTTATTATTATCCATTTAATTAATTTTTTTATTCGCTTTCATAAGAACAACGATAATATTCTTTAAATTTTCATCTACTAAATTATTGCTTTTCAATAATTAATATATATTTATTTTGCATAAGAGTTTATAAATTTATTAATTTTTTCATATGCAGTATGAGGGTGTGTAATATCATCAACAAGGGGATGACAACTTCTATCTCAATGAATATGCAATTCATGGAGATTTAGTTAATATTGTTTTTGCTTTTGCATATACAATAGTTTACCGAATTGTACAAATATTTCATGAGATACTATTTAATTTATTTGATAATTATTTTGTTATGAAAATTTTTATTTTCAATTTTTGTATTCTAATTATTTTGAATGAAGCTAATTTTAATTTTTTTTGTATTTATTATTTTTTAATAAATTTTAACAATTAAAAAAAAGCAACAACGACGTACAAGAAGAAAATTGACTCTAAAAAGACTTGTAACGACGCATAATAACAACATGGTCACCATTTTCGACCTTTAGCGACGCATAATAACAACACTGTCGCCATTTACGACCTTTAGCACTGCATAATAACAACATGGTCTCCATTTTTGACCTTTAGCGACGCTCTAGACTTGCATCTCTGTTTTTAGTGATGCTTTTTGTCAGGACCCATTCAAGATCCCTCACCGAAACCCTAGACAAGTTCTAATCCCAGGAAAACCCTACCAGACCCTTCAATGGAAAATCCGGCAGAACTTCCCCTAAGGATTGAACTTACCATAAAATTATGTTGCATAAAAAACACTTCTAGATACATCCCCTTATTCCTCCCACCGTACTACAATATATTTCCACAGATTTGCAGTACTCCAAGTAAATGACAGGAAATCAATATATGATTCAATAAATATGTGTCCAATCAGTATACAGAGCATTATACAATACAATTAAGTACGAAATTTCATACAATAAATGATAAAAGGAAATAATACAAGATAGAAAGGAAAGGAAAAGCCTCTTGATCTTCGACAACGAACCAAGACTTCGAGCTTGCCCCCGGACGATCAATGTCAACTAACCTGGGCCTAAGGGAACGAAATTTAAAAATATGAGATGCTAATCATTTTAATGAGTAACCCAATCTACTATACAATAATAATAATAATAATAATAATAAAGGGTAAATAATTTAGTTAATTGATTAATAAGAAATAAGTAAATAAATAATAGGTAGTTAAAAATAATATTTTCCCTCAACACTCTCACGATTCACTGAGTTGGAAAATTTTCCTTTTTAAAATATTTTCGCAAAACCCAATCTTTTATGCCCCAAAAATCAAGAAATAATTAATTTGATAAAGTTTAAATAATCCAAATACGAATAAAATATAATAAAATAAATTTAGAATACTTGTATTAAAGAAATATAACATAAAAGTGAAATTCAATATATAATTCATAAAATTTGATTTAATAAATCAAAATAAATAGTGTCAAAAATATAATTTAAATAATTACAAACAATCATGTAAAATAAGTGGTAGAAAAATACTATAATATTCATTTTGAAATATTCAACCAATCTATATAATATTTTTATGGCAAGATGCATTTTAAAAACATTAATTTAAAATAAGTGATATAAAATATGAATAAATACATTTTAAAAAAACTAATTGGAAATAGGTGATAAAACAAATTAAATACATTTAATTTAAATGCTGCTTTAAAACTTTAAGATTTGAAATTTATATCTGAAAAATAATACTTAACGCACCACACTATATACCAGTGATGCCCTACGATATCCAGCGTCCTGAGCACTGTCCGGTGGGAGATTAAAGAGAGAAACTTGCATACGGTCGCTTCGGCGTCTCGACAGTGCCGCTACTTAAACCGTCATTCCGGCCATGGAAGGGGGTGGCTTATGGCCAATATCAAACTTGCCTGCTCTCGGTCTGATGGCAACTCACGGGAAACATTATAACTTGCACGCTCATCTACATACACAATACAGAACACCAATACTGTATGAGTGCGTCTAAATAAATAACCATATTATTTTAAAGATAACAATAATAATAATTTTTTTTCAAAACTCACCGTGGGAATCATATCATTTTTCAAATTCACAATCCCATATTTTTTCTTTAATCCTCATCATAAATCCATCACTTTAAAATCCATCAATTTCACCATAAATAAATCAAATCCATAATATTTAAATGCATAAAAATATTTTTGAAGCATAATATTTTAAAAACAAATATTTTTCTTCAAATCCTTAAAATCAAGCTGTACCAAAAATGATATTAAAAACTATATCAAATCCGAATGCAATTAAATTCATATAAATCACCATCATAATGCCAACATTAAACTTAACAATAATTTAAATTAAACTTTAACCCATGAATCTTAAGTCCCAAAATATATTTTTGCACCAAAACACATATTAAAAAAATTGCCATAAATTGGCAATATAATTCTATATAGAAATTCTCTTAATATCAAATACATAAAACCTATTTCTCAAATATTTAATTATGAAATACTCCAACAATAGAATTTAATAATAATTAACAAAATCCCAAATTCATATAATCCTTAAAACCAAAATATTTTATAATGCACAAATATTCAATTTCAGTCAATTTTGGCACCAAAATTCCAAATATAAATTTACTAAATATTTAACATATGAAATATAATTTCCAAATATATAATCAACACAAAATATATACAATTTACCAACCCAAAATAATTTTGAAGGTGGGTTACTCACCTCGAGCACGCAATCCAACCAAGATCCTCCACGTGCTCCTAGAACAACAATATTAGACAACTCCAATAAATTAATATTTTATTCTGGTAAATAATATCCGATACCCGGGCTAACACAAACAGTATCCAAAATTTACAAATAAGGCGTCTATAGAAAGCTAGTGAGATAAGGATCACATTACCGACCTCCATTGACTTCAATTTCGTCGGTGGTGGCCGAAAAATGAACGGAAAGTTCCAGCCAAACACTCCCCTCCACGTATCTCACAAACGGCTTAGAATTTGGACAAATGGAAGTCATTTTTGTAACCAGGGGGTCGTAAAATAGTGGAGAGGACCGGTTTCACGGTCGGAAACCTCCAAAAAAGGGGTCAGCCGGAGGACCACCGGTCGCGGGTTTTGGATGGCCAATCCCAGCATGTCTGTAACACCCCGTCCCAAATCGCACCGGAATCCGTGCACGTTGACCGAGGTTGACCGTTGACCGCTGACCGAAGGGGTCAAAAGTTGACTTTTTGACTCGGTGAGAATTTTGAGTTGACTAGGTACCGTGGCGAAGTGCACGATGCCACGAGTTCGTAGACTGGTAGCACGCCGAAAACGGAGCTACGGTTTGAAAGTTATGGACGAAACAAGTTGCGGTCCAAACTGTCCAAGGGGTGCCGGAGTTGACTTTTTGTTTATGGGGAATTGAGCTTTGACTCATGCATGGTTGTGAAGTGCTCGTCGATACGAGTTCACAGACTAGCGGCACGCTCAAAACGGACATCCGGTTAAAAAGTTATGGACGTTTGAAGTTTACCGGATACCGTATTATTTTAATGTTTTTGGGTCGGTGAACAGTGAAATGCCATGTGTCAGCTTCTGAGTGGTCCACGTGGCATGAACAGTGTCATACAGGGGTTTTATTTGTTAAAACACTCGGGGAAGAGAGAGAAAGAGAGAGAGGAGAGAGAGAGAGAGTCACCGGCCGCCGGTCATTTTCACGTTTTCCGGCCTATTTACTGTACACGTGCCGGCCAGCCAGATTGCCCACCTCATTTCCGGCAAAACCTCCAAATTTCACGGCGAACGGCCGCCGGACGCGCCCGGATCGGACCTCCGAAGTTTGGCGGCGATTTTTCCCCCTCCACCGCCGGCCACCGCGAATCGGCACTATTCTGGCCGATATACAGTACACGCGCCGTACACCCATCATCCTCTCCTCAATTCCGGCCTACCCACCAAAAATCACGGCCATCGGACCACCGACGCGCCGGGATCGGAGCGTTTTCGGGTGAGGGGTCGGAAATCTTCAAACGGTGATTTCTCCGCCGTCCGACCTCCGTTTTGCTCACCGTTGGTCCCGTTGGATTGCTCTCCTCACGATCTACAAGTCTACAAAATTTCACAGCCAACGGCCACCGCACGCACGCGCCGCCGGCGACGGTTGCCGGTGACCGCGGCGGCCCGCCTGAAAATACTGTTCCGGCGAGTACCCGAAATTTTCGGCCGGCTCCAGTCCGCTGTGTTCGACCTCCTGAATCCGAATCCGGCTTCCGTTTCTGCCAATTCGCGACGGTTTGGGAGAATTGCAGAGCCGAAACTCGAAAAGCTTTCCGTCGGGTCCGATCACCGGGAAGTAAGACCGAATCTGTGATCAGCATCACTCGAGCTTCGATTCGGTATATAACTCGTAAATTCTAGATATCGTTTGTGTTTTGACCCCCCGGGTACCGGGTATTATTTACCCGAATAAAATATTAATTTATTTGACTGTCTGTGAATTTTGTTCTAGGAGCACCGGTGAGTCGTAGAATTGATCCCGTAGTGGATCATGGGTTAATTGCGTGCTCCAGGTGAGTGACCCACCTTCAAATTAATTTTGGGGAATTTAATTGATGAATATATTATGTGTGAATTAAATATTTGGAATTTAATTTCTATGTGTCAAATATTTATTGGATTTATTGTAGAATTATTTATGAATTTATTGGATTTAAGAAAATGCGAATTCTACAAATTTATGCCGTGTGGAATTATTTTATGGTTTTGAGGATTTTGAAATTGGTGTGGTTTTAATGGTAAATTGGGCACGATTTGATTTTCAAATATTTCAAAGAAAATATTTGGTTATGTTGCTGATTTCAATTTTTATAAAATATGCCCATGGAATATTATGAGATTTGACTATGATATTTCGAGAATTATTTATGCTTGGAAAAATGTGGATATTTAAATTGATGGATTTGGAAGTTGGTGGATTTGAAAATCATGGAATTTATGGCATTGATTATAAAGAAATTGTGGAGAATTTCCCGGTTCAAGCGGATGGATTATGCCCGCTATGCTTATGAAAAATGTGAAAATTGTTTTATGATTTAAATTTATGGATTTTATGATTTTTAGATACACCGTGCACGTACTGGTGTTCTGATTATGTGATATGGTATATGTGATATGGATATTGTGCACACGGATATGATTAGCGCGCAGGTGGTTGTGAGTAGCGCGCAGGTGATATTATGAGGGTGTCCTGTGGATGCCATCGGAGAGGGTGGCCACCCCCCATTGGCCGGGACACCAGGTTAGCAGCGGCGCAGTGGGACGCCACGCGACCGTATGCCGGTTTCTTTCTATAACCTCCTGTCTGGCGGTACCTTGGGACGCTGGGTACTGTTGGCGCCACTGGTATATAGTGGGTGCATCAACTGATTTCGGAACTATGTTTTAAGAATAAAATGTTTTAAAACTGTATTGGAATTAAAATTACTATTACTGTTCGGATATTTATTTGATGTCTTGGTTTTCGAGGAATATGAATAAAGGATTTTGTGAAAAGGTTTTAAAAGGGGAACCTTTCCAACTGAGAGAATTGTAAGGGTTTTGAGAGAAAATATTATTTCCAAATAATTATTATTTATATACCTATTACCGTGGTATTATATTGTATAGTAGATAGGGTCGCTCACTGAGATGATTAGCATCTCACACTCTTAAATTCCGTTCCTCTAGGTACCAGGTTGTTGGTGTTCATTCGGAGCGGACTTGATCTTCATCGCTGTTTTACTTCGTGAAGTATCCTGTTCTTCTTTTATTGCAGTTGTACTATTTCTTTCACTCTTGTTCTATTTATTATGCACTGGATTACTGTATTTATTTTGAAGTGCTGAAATTTGTGGAATCAACTTGTAGTACTGTGGGAGGAATAAGGGGACAATTATAGAAGTGTGTTTTCAGTGCAGGAAATTTTTGGTTAGTTCTACCCTTAGGGGAGGTGCTGCCGGATTTTCCGTTGGAAGGTTCGGTGGTATTTCCCTGGGATCAGGGCTTGTCTAAGGTTCCGGGGAAGGAATTCTGGACGGGTCCTGACAGCGTCCGCCAGCCAAATGGCCTGAAAATTGGCCGCCGACATCGCCTGACCATGCGCTCTCAAGCCCACCGGCACGTGTTGCCTTCCAGCGATTGAAACCCGACCAAAATGACCGATCAAAGAGAGAGGGGGAGAGAGTCAAAGGAGAGAGAGAGAAAGAGAGAGAAAGAAGTCACTGTGTGTGTTTTGCTGGTGTTTTCGAGCTCGAGGAAGAAGAAGGAGAAGGGAAAGAAAGGAAAAAGAAAAGAAAAGAAAAGTGTTTTTTCCACGTGGGGAAAGGGAAGGAAAGGAAGGAAAAAGACAAAAAGAAAAAGAATAAATAAATAAATATTAAAATAATAAAATAATAGTATATAAAATAAAGACAAAATAATATAATATAGTATATCCTTATTGCTAACATGTGTTACTTCTAAAATATTACACATGGTGCATCCCACTTGGTGGCATGTGGCACAATTATTCACGCTTTTAAAAATAATATTAAAATAATACTATATTTGAAAAACTTCGTAGGTCCATAACTTTTTAACGAAATGTCCAAACCAGGTGTGCTGCTAATCTATAGACTCGTATCAACGAGTACTTCACATCTGTACATGATTCAAAGCTCATATCCCCACAAATAAAAAGTCAACTCTAACACCCTTGGACAATTTAGACCTCAACTTGTTTTGCTCATAACTTTCAAACCGTAGCTTCGTTTTCGACGTGCTATTAGTCTATGAACTCGTGACAATGCGTACTTCGCAGCAGTACTTCAGTCAACTGAAATTCCACCGGGAGAAAAAAGTCAACATTTGACCCTTTATCGGTCAACAACGATCAAACCCGGTCAACCTCGATCAAATTTGAGAAATTTCCTGTGTACTTCGAGATGGGATGTTACACTTTTATTTAAATATATAGCGATGCAAAACAACGAGTCGCTAAAGGTTAAACATATATGAAATTAGCGACATATAGTTGTAAGTAAACAGCAACGTATTACTACACAAGTTGCTAAAAATTCTACAATTTAGCGACGCATATGTTTACATAAAATAGCAACAAATTATAATAAGTTGCTAAAATTCCTAACAATTAGCGACGCATAAAATGTAGAGTCGCTGTTTCTTCCATATTAGCGACATATGAATTTACATAAAACAGCGATGCAGTATAGATGTAAAAATTAGCGACGTAGAGAGTTAGAGTCACAAATTCCTCTATGTTTAGTGTTGCAAGTCTCTTTACATTACCGACTTGTTGTACTGTGTCGCTGTTTAGTCCACATTAGGCGACTTTTATTTCTGCGTTGTTGTTGGTATAATGTTTTTAGGGACTCGACATTTGGCGACTTTGTGAAATGCGTCTCTGTTTATTGCATTTATCGCATTTAATTGCGTTGCTAATCAGCGAGTTTCGAGTAGTGAAGGGAGCTCTCTATAAGAATTTAAGAATTTAGAGCTCTCTCAACTCTAATTTTTTTTTTTTTTTTTTAAAAAAAAAGCTCTCTCAGCTCTTTAAAAAACAAAAGAATTCTGTATACAATTTTTTTTAGAGAGCTCTCTCAGCTCTTTAAAAAACAAAAAAAATTCTCTAAACTTAAAACATATATATATATATACAAATTTCTTTTTCTTTGAGAGCTCTCTATGAGAAAAGAACAAATAAGAATTAAAGCAGCTGTCTACTCTTCCATTCCCTTTTTGGAATAAAAAAAATCCTTCAATCTAGTTTACATATTTACTTTGTTCTTTTCTTTGTTTTATAGAATTGTCTCTTCATCTGATGCCGCCTTTTGTACCACGCCAAGGATATATATATACATATATATATATATATATATAGATGAAAGAAAAATTGTATAAATATGTGTGAGTGGTTTTGTACATTTTTCCCTAAATAGAATTCCGTTTCTTTTTAGTAGCTGAGAGAGCACTGAACTGCATTTTTTTGTTTTTTTTTTTTAAAAAAAAAACTTTCTACAGACAGTTTGTAGGCCTGCAACTTCATTTATTGGGACATCGTCATTGCTCGCAATGTAAGATTTCAACTTCCGTTGCACTAGTAGTGGCCATTTGGTAAATTGATGTTTTCGTTTTTTTTTTTTTTTTTTAAATAGATTTTTAACTTTAGCTTGGCACTTAGTTATAATTTTTTTTTTTTTTCATTATAATTCACATGGAAATCCATCTTAATTAAATTAGGCTCGGCATTTTGATCATAAACAATTTTCTTTATTAGTTATATTTCAAATTAATCAATATTGTAATAGTTATTTATTATTCATGCATATATATATATATATACACATGTACCACATTGTGTCTTTAATAAAATAAAATAAAAGAAATAATTAATAATATTAATTTATTTTTGATATTTAGAATTATGAGTCGTCAAGGTGTCGTCCCAGCTGGATTAATTGACAATGAAAACTACCTGGATTAGAGCGTCTGGGTGAAAACCTACTTGATGGGTGAAGATCTTTGGGACATTGTGGAATCCATGGATGAACCTCCAAAACCCGAAGATGGTGATGGATTCAAGTATTGGAGGTCCAAGAACGCCTCCGCCCTCCATGTTATCCAAATTTCTTGCAACGCAGATGCTTTCTCTGAGATCAGAAATATAACTTCTGCCAAAGAAGCTTGGGATATGTTGGAAGGAAAATTCAAGCCTCAACCAGAATCCGAAGACGACGACGAAGGTATAAATATTTGATTTTTTTTAATCATAATTTTGAATAATTATATTGAATTTAACAAATTCATATAAAATATTAAACAGTTGAGAGATGGGTGCTGATTGGATAACCAAAAAATTATTGCGAGCGGGCCATTTCTAAATTTGAGAAAGAATAGGAAAAAGAAAATAATAGTAATAATAATACACGGTAATGTAATTTTGAATTCAACGACTATATATAAGAATAACAAAAATAACAACTTTAAAAAGCTTTTTTTTTTAATGCCTAAAAGAAAGAACTTCAATAACTTAGAATAAAATATAATAGTGAAGAAAACTATTGTTCATATAAAAGATTATATAATAAAATACAATAATGAAGTTCAATAAATTCAACGACTATATTTAAAAAAGCTTTATTCTACGATCCAAGCCTGTAGAATCCAAAGACCATTTAATCTTCCATGACATAGGCATAATATTTGATTTTTTTTTTCCCGTTTTTACTAACATGTATTACAAAGACCATTTAATCTCTTATAATATTTGATTTTTTTTTTTTTTTGTTTTTACTAATTTGTATTTAAATAAAACTTTTCATCATAATTTTAAATAATTACATTGAATTAAACATATTCATATAAAAGATTACGCTATTAAAAGACAAGTTATCGTTATATTCAATTATATTTTTCTAACATTTTCTCTTATGTAAACCACTATGACTATCTTTTGTGCTCAATTGAGCCATTCCAAATGTTTTTAGCAGAAATTATTAAGTTTTGAATATTGAATATTATGGACTTTTGCTTTGATAGTAAGTTAAATTGTCATTGCATAAATACAGTATTTTTTGTATTATAGTGAATATTCCAAACGATCAATACCAACAATACGAACGGTTTCACAAAGCTCTGCAAGATGGAGATCGAAATGCTACAAAGGAATTCATTACGCAGCACCCAAATGCAATAAGAACAATAATCACACTTACGGGGAGGACGGCCCTTCATGTTGCGGCCATGGCCGGACATACAGAAATTGTTGAGACACAGGTGGAGAAAATGTCACCAGAAGACTTGGAAATGAAAGACTCAGTTGGTAATACAGCTCTTACAGCAGCTATTTTTACAATGCAAATATCGAAATAGCCGAATGCATGGTTAAAAAGAACAAGAAATTACAGATGCCGCTGGTAATGGCCTTTCGTGTTAATCATATTTAAATGGGTCGTACTCAGTTACACCGATAGAAGATTTAATACCGTCGGACGGCAATCGTGCACATGCTGTTGGGCTCATAAACGAAGCAATAATTGGAAAATATTATGGTAAGAGTATAATACATATATACACATATTACATATATAGTCAGATTCAGATTGTCATATCTTATATTTATTAATATGTGACATATACAGTGTTTTGACAATTGTGGTACAAATGATTATTGCGTTGTGTTTTTTTTTTTTTTTTTGGGGGGGGGATGGTGATTCTATAAAATTCTCATTTTATATGTACAGTGTAGACGTTGCTTTGCATGTTCTACAGCGTTGTCCACAGTTGGCCACAACTATTCATACGCTACACTTCGTAGTCGTGTCCATACATTCGCAATATATCCAAGTGGACGTCCGCTCAAATTTTGGCAAAAATGGATATATGAATGTTAGTACATATTATATTGATTAATACAGAATATAATTTATACCTATATAAATATACATATATGACATTGATAGTAATACATTCCTTTATTTTCAATAGCTATATTTATAGATGGAGACAGCATCATTAAAGAGATATATACCAAATTCCCCACCAATACTAATATGAGCTCAGGTATACCAAATTTCCCACGTAATTTGAATTTAAATTATTTAGGTTGAAGCAAGTGTACAATTAGTGCAAAAATATTTATTTGAGAAACTATGACATAATTTCCTGCAAGGTAACTTCTACAAACTGCCCTAGTTTTAGCATATATTCAATTAATAAAAATTAATATCCGAAAAAAAAAACTTTTATTAAGTACCTTATAAATAACATTGAAGATTTAAATTAAGTCAAAGATATTAAGAACTTGTTTATGAATACAAAAGGTGGCAAAAACCATTGTTTCCACTTGTACAATAATCCATAGTTTGAATTAATTCCCTACATTTACAATATCAAAAAATAAAAAGAAAAATTAAAGAATTGAAAGGTTAGGCATACATATATGTTAATATTGCACGATATATAGCTTATATATATTCTCCTACAAATCTCCATTTGTTATTGAAGCTTGTTAGAAATTTGCTCAATAAATGTTTGTTGTTATAATTGTAACAATATTTCTTCTGTATATACTATTAATTCAAAGCCATTAGTCAATCAATAGATAAGGATTTACATGGTGAAGTTTGGTCATTACAAAGAGTTGCAATGCACTTCGACATTTTAGGTAATTAATTTGTTGTATTCAGTTTTTATTATTACAATTACTGTTTAAATTCTTCCTCCCATTTATTTATTTATTTATTTATTTGTTTTTATGTTTCATACATCCAATAATAGCTAAAATAATTTTTTTCATTATTAATAATTACGCAGGGCTCAAGAATATATATGAAATGAAATTGATCCACATTCAAACCTCTAAACTTCTACGGCGAATGTGTGAAGAAATAAAAAAATTAGATAGAACCCAAATATCAAGATCAGATATTATAATTGCACTTCTTCTAGCTGTGGAAAAGGGAAATTTGAATTTGCTCAAAGAATGTTTGTAACACCCCGTCCCAAATCGCACCGGAATCCGTGCACGTTGACCGAGGTTGACCGTTGACCGTTGACCAAAGGGGTCAAAAGTTGACTTTTTGACTCGGTGGGAATTTCGAGATGACTAGGGCACCGTGGCGAAGTGCACGATGCCACGAGTTCGTAGACTGGTAGCACGTCGAAAACGGAGCTACGGTTTGAAAGTTATGGACGAAACAAGTTGCGGTCCAAACTGTCCAAGGGGTGCCGGAGTTGACTTTTTGTTTATGGGGAATTGAGCTTTGACTCATGCATGGTTGTGAAGTGCTCGTCGATACGAGTTCACAGACTAGCGGCACGCTCAAAACGGACATCCGGTTAAAAAGTTATGGACGTTTGAAGTTTACCGGATACTGTATTATTTTAATGTTTTTGGGTCGTGAACAGTGAAATGCCACATGTCAGCTTCTGAGTGGTCCACGTGGCATGAACAGTGTCACGCAGGGTTTTAATTTTGAAAAACTCTCGGGGAAGAGAGAGAAAGAGAAAGAAGAGAGAGAAAGAGAGAGAGGAGAGAGAAAGAGAGAGAGAGAGAGCCACCGCCGGCCACCGGATTTTGCCACTGTTCCGGCCGAGTTACTGTACACGCGCCGGACAGAAAGCTTGCCCACCTCATTTCCGGCAAAACCTCCAAATTTCACGGCGAACGGCCGCCGGACGCGCCCGGATCGGACGTCCGCAGTTTGGCGGCGATTTTTCCCCCTCCACCGCCGGCCACCGCGAATCGGCACTATTCCGGCTGATATACAATACACGCGCCATACACCCAGCATCCTCTCCTCAAGTCCGGCCTACCCACCAAAAATCACGGCCATCGGACCACCGACGCGCCGGGATCGGAGCGTTTTCCGGCGAGGGGTCGAAAATCTTCAAACGGTGATTTCTCCGCCGTCCGACCTCCGTTTTGCTCACCGTCGGTCCCGTTGGATTGCTCTCCTCACGATCTACAAATCTGCAAAATTTCACAGCAAACAGCCACCGTCGGAAATTACTGTTCCGGCGACGGTTGCCGGTGACGTGGCGGCCCGCCGGAAATTACTGTTCCGGCGAGTACCCCGAAAATTCCGGCCAGCTCCAGTCCGCAGTGTTCGACCTCCTGAACCCAAATCCGACTTCCGTTTCCACCAATTCGCGACGGTTTGGGAGAATTGCGGAGCCGAAACCCGAAAAGCTTCCCGATAAAATTCCGACCCCGTCGGGTACGATCATCGAAAATTAAGACCGGATCTGTGATTAGCACCACTCGAGCTTCGATTCGGTATATCATTCGTAAATTTTAGTTATCGTTTGGTGTTCGCTCCTCGGGTACCCATTTGGGGATTACCCGAATAAAATATTAATATTTGTGGTTTTGGTACTGTGGATGTTTTAGGTGCACGTGCAAGTAGCGGAGTCGATCCTGCGGAGGATCTTGATTGAGATACGTGCACAAGGTGAGTGACCCACCTTCAAATTAATTTTGGGGAATTTAATTGATGAATATATTATGTGTGAATTAAATATTTGGAATTTAATTTCTATGTGCCAAATATTTATTGGATTTATTGTAGAATTATTTATGAATTTATTGGATTTAAGAAAATGCGAATTCTACAAATTTATGCCGTGTGGAATTATTTTATGGTTTTGAGGATTTTGAAATTGGTGTGGTTTTAATGGTAAATTGGGCACGATTTGATTTTCAAATATTTCAAGGAAAATATTTGGTTATGTTGGTGATTTCAATTTTTATGAAATATGCCCATAAAATATTATGGGATTTGATTATGATATTTCGAGAAATTATTTATGCTTGGAAAAAAGGTGGATATTTGAATTGATGGATTTGGGAGTTGGTGGATTTGAAAATCATGGAATTTATGGTATGGATTATAAGGAAATTGTGGAGAATTTCCCGGTTCAAGCGGATGGATTATGCCCGCTATGCTTATGAAAAATGTGAAATTTGTTTTATGATTTAAATTTATGGATTTTATAATTTTTAGATGCACCGTGCACGTACTGGTGTTCTGATTATGTGATATGGTATATGTGATATGGTTAGTGTGCACACGGTTGTGATTAGCGCGCAGGTGGGTGTGAGTAGCGCGCGGTTGATATTATGAGGGTGTCCTGTGGATGCCATCGGAGAGGGCGGCCACCCCCCTTTGGCCGGGACACCAGGTTAGCAGCGGCGCAGTGGGACGCCACGCGACCGTATGCCGGTTTCTTTCTATAACCTCCTGTCTGGCGGTACCTTGGGACGCTGGGTACTGTTGGCGCCACTGGTATATAGTGGGTGCATCAAATGATTTTCAGAACTGTGTTTTAAAAATAAAATGTTTGGAAACTGAATTGGAATTAAAAATATAATTGTTACCGCTTCTGGTATTTAATTGATGTCTTGGTTTTCGGGAAATATGAATAAAGGGTTTTGTGAAAATGTTTTAAAAGGGGAACCTTTCCAACTGAGAGAATTGTAAGGGTTTTGAGAGAAAATATTATTTCCAAATAATTATTATTTATACTTATTACTGTGATATTATATGGTATAGTAGTAGGGTCGCTCACTGAGATGATTAGCATCTCACACTCTTAAATTCCGTTCCTCTAGGTACCAGGTTGTCGGTGTTCACTCGGAGCGGACTTGATCTTCCTTGCTGTTTTAGTTCGGCAGTACCCTGTTATTCTTTTATTGCAGTTGTAATATTTCTTTCACTCTTGTTGTATTTATTTTGCATTGGATTACTGTATTTATTTTTTTAAGTGCTGCAATTTGTGGAATCGATTTGTAGTACTGTGGGAGGAATAAGGGGATAATTTTAGAAGTGTGTTTTCAGTGCAGGGAATTTTGTGGTAAGTAAATCCCTTAGGGGAGGCTCTGCCGGATTTTCCGTTGGAAGGTTCGGTAGGGTTTCCCTGGGATCAGGGCTGTCTAGGGTTCCGGGGAAGGAATTCTGGACGGGTCCTGACAATGTTAAAGTCGATTCCCAATCTGGCGGAGGCCTACGAAATCCATGGGAGGAACATATTTATGGTTGCAGTTAATTGTCGCCAAGCAAAAGCAAAAATTTTTAGCCTTATACATGAAGTTGGCTGCAAATTAATGGCAACAAATTATATAGATGCAGATAAAAATAGCATGCTACATATGGCTGGCTCCTTATTGCCTCACCCGCAACTTGATTGTATTTCAGGAGCTGCTTTACAAATGCAGAGAGAATTACAATGGTTTAAGGTACGTAATATATATATATATATATATATATATATATATGTATTAATTTATTTAGCTGTATGTTTTAAAATATATTTAATATAACCATGCATTTCTTACACAATCTAGTGGGAAGACTATTATTTCCTCTAACAAAAATCTAAAATTTAAGGTCATCGTCTAATAAAATAATAATTTTGTTATTAGCTTGTCCTTATAAAAACAACCATTAATTAGTAGTTGGCTAACTCAAGTAAAAATCAACTATATTTTAATGTCCTTTATTTTGAAAAAATTAAATTTGCGCATCTTTTAAATTTAGATTCTCAAGTTAAAATTTATTGCATTTTGGAACAACTAGATATTGTAACTAGCATTAGTCGTGTCGTTATCACACAAAAATAACAATATCTCGTTATTTAGTCCCTCAAGACTCTAGCTTTAATTTCATTGTAATTTAAATTCTCTATTAGTTTAAATTTTGTTATTTTAGTACCCTTTTGACCATTAACATCCTTAACCAAAAAAGAATTATTAGACTAAATTATGTATATAACAACTGAAACTCAAACGTCCCCGAATCATGTAGGGTTAAAATAAAGTTTCTAATTATATTTTTTTGCTCTAACATTTGATATATATATGTATATATATAATACAAGAAACTCACCTTTTACTGACATAACAATATTGTTGGCAAAAACATAAAATTCATCAGTAAATGTTTTACCAACGAAAAATAAATTCGTTGCAGTTTCATTGCCTTTGCCTCTTCTGCAATTGTAATTACCCGAAATTTTTAGTTTTTCCCGACTGGAACTTTTGCCAACAAAAATTCAATTGTCTCGCCAAAAACTATTTCCATCAAGTTTCAAATTATTGGTAAAAGATTTTGGCGACAAAATGTAGTACATGGAAAACTATTTTTTATTGGTGAAAATATAATTACTGCAAAAATATTTTGTCCGCAATAACTAATCTGCCATCAAAAGTCAATTTGTCGGCAAAGGTTATTTTAGCGATGAAATAATTTTAGTCGGCAATAATTAATTTGCCATCAAAAGAGGAATTTTCGTTCGCAAAAGTTATTTTAGCGATGAAATAATTTTAGTCGGCAATAATTAATTTTCCATCAAAAATGAAATTCGTTCGCAAATGTTATTTTAGCGGCAAAAGTATTTTGGTCCTAAATGTCTTTTAGAGGTTAAATTTTTTACAGTAATATTGTTTTTACCAACAAAAGTATGCTTCCGTCGGCAAAGGTCTTTCCAAATTTTTTTTTATATTTTTTTGAAAAATATTACAAATAATTCATTTTTGTAAATTTTATTTTAATTTTATTTCCTTGTAATTTTTTAGGTTGTTTTTACCAATGTAAATATTATAAAAATATTCATATTGTATAAAAATAATTAAACAAAAAAAATAGTTCTTACCATCTAGATATGAACATATTTATATGTTACTAAAATTTATAAATCTGCTACAATAAAAATATATATATATATATATCAACAGGTAGCTGATGGAGGAGGTGGAGGAAAACAAAACCTACTTAATGATGTACCATCACCAGAGTAAGAGTTCTGTGCCATAAATTGTTGTACAAACTTTCTCATGTGATTCATATTTTCTTCATAATTTGACGTCTTTTCTTCAGTTTGTTGACTGTGTAAGTCATATTCTTCTTTCAAATTTGATATCCACTATTCATTTTATTGTCTGTATGAGTCATATTCATCTTTCAAACTTGATATTCGCTCCTGCAAAGCAACTGTATCTGGTATATATGTGTGTGTGTGTGTGTGCATATATCTGTTTTCTATCAATTAAATTAATTATAAACAAATATATATAGGCGGTGGAGTCAGTTGTCCATGGACATATGGATACACAAACTCAGAGTTCTTGACACCAAGACAACTATTTACAAAAGAACACAAACAATTGTTATCTGATGGAGAAAAATGGATGAAAGAGACAGCAACTTCATGTACTCTTGTTGGTGCACTCATTGTTACAATCATGCTTGCTGCAACGTTCACTGTTCCGGGTGGGAACTATGAAAGAACTGCTTACCCAAAGTTTCTTGATGGCAAAACATTCATGCTCTTCATCATATCAGATGCAATCTCACTTTTCTCTTCCACTACTTCAGTTTTGATGTTATTGGGAATCCTCACTTCCACATATGCTGAAGATGATTTCCTCAAATCTTTGGCTAAGAAGCTCATGATTGGTCTTGGCAAACTTTTCCTCTCCATTGCTACAATGATGATATCTTTCTGTGCTGCTGTTTCCATGATGCTTGATGATAAGAAATCTTGGGTTGCGTTTTTAATCATTTCTCTGGGCGGTATTCCAGTCACTTTGTTTGTTTTAATTCAATTCCCTCTTCTTATTGAGATTTACCTTTCTACTTATGGACCTAATATTCTCAATAGGAAGCCATCAAGTTGATTATATATGGAAAGTGTTTGCAAATTGTGTAATATTATTATTATTACTATTATTTACCACTTTTTATGTATCAAGATTGTTAGCTATAATAAACTCTCTTTTTTTTTTTCAAGACTGTAGCATATTATATACCTGTGTTTTTTTTTTTTTTTTTTTTTTAATTTTCATTGGAAGATTGATGAAGTTGATATGGAGGGTTATTGTAACATGGACACATGACACTTGACGAGAAAGCAAAAAATTATGTGTACTTTTATACTGTTAAAAATGTTCATATCACTAATATAGTGATATGCTATTTGAATACATGTAATTTATAAACATATATTTGAGAACAAATGCAACTCATAAAAACATTATTTCAAATTATGTGTAATCCAGGTGAAATGCCCATTAATTTTGAAGTAAGCAACCTTCTCTATCAAGCAAAATTTTAAGTTTTATATCCTACAATCGAAGGTAAACAATTAAAACCTGCTTTATCATTTAAATTCCCAAAATGGCCTTACGATCGTTACCTTGTTACGTGCAAAAAATCGAAGGGATGAGATGAGGTAACTTTGGACTAAACAGATTAGCAAGTACGTGCAAGAAATGTGGAGTCATTCCTTACCCTCTCCTCTGTTCCAACAAAACCCATATTCTCATTCACTCTACCATTGCACTTTTCCCACGGTTTCTTTCCCCCAAGCTCCTCCTCATAGTCTCATGAGCATGTATGGCAAATGGGTTTTCAATTCTCTGACTGTAAGGTCCAAATCCAAACCCAGCATCAACAGAGAGCTTATGCTGCCCCCGTACAATGTTCTTATTACCGGTTCAACCAAAGGTCCGCAGTGCCTTTTTCATTTTTTGGCTTTTGGGATTGTTTTTCCATTGCTAATTGTGTTGCTGCATGAAGTTCCAAATTTTTTTTGTATTAGTTTTTTGGTTTCTGCTGGTTTTGTTACTGTGATTTGATATCTAAATTCCAGTACTAATTGTTTTGTAGGCTTTCAAATTGCTAGAAGAAGCTTGAGGAGAATTTAGCACAAACGATTTCACTACTCTGATTATTATGTGTTTTTTAATTTCTCTCTGTTTTCTATAGGAATTCTCATGAATAAACAGATTTTGTTATAAATAGTTATGTCAAAGTTCAATTTTTTCATTGAGTATTTGGAGTGTTGAAAGACTTTAAAAAACTTTTTTCTTTTCCTTTTTTTTAGAAGGGATGGTTCTGCTTCTTTATTGAATCCAACAAGTCTTTTTGTTCCAAGCAAGATTTATTTTTCCAAAGTAAAGATGAGCAGAAGAGTTTCTAGCAGTCAAGAACCAGTTAAAAATGACATTTCAAACATGGGATTTCAGACAACATCGATACCAGACATTACATTTGCTCTAGTAGTGGTTAGTCAGATTATGAAAAATCATTAGCAATTTCATTTCAATTCCATATGCCTGTACTTAGATATCTCAATGAAACACTGGAAATGAGTATCTTTGTACACGAAATGAAAGGATCTAGTTTAGATGTAATAAGCTACAGAGATACAAACCAGGATTGGCTGAACATCACCGGAAAAATTTTACAAGTCAAGTTTAGAACTAATATGAAAGTCCTGTACGTTTTTGTATTTTCGTTTAGAAAAAGATAATGCCTTTTTTCTCTCTTTTTTCTTATTGTTTAATACTTGCATATATGGCTTGTTGTGTAATGTAGCTCCTCTCATTGCCTTTTTTTTTTTTTTCCTTTTATTCTTCAGTTCAAATAAATCTTTGTAAGCAATGGAAAATTGACATTTTATTTATGATTTGGAAAAGTTTAGCTACAGAATTATCCACTCAACTAGCATTGAGATTGTTTGTTCAAAAAGCTCTGTTCTAAGCTTTATTTTTATTCCTCATATTTGAATCAGGTATAGGATATGCTCTGGCCAAAGAGTTTCTAAAAGCAGGTGACAATGTTGTAATCTACCCAAGATCAGGTAAGAACTGACCTTGTGTCCATATTATTTGAAATCTCACTGTCATATAAATTGATCACTATATTTGCAAATATACTTGTCGGAAAGGAGAAATTGTGGTTTGAGAAGTAAAGCATGAGTTTTCCAAACGGTTGGTCTCTGTAATTGTTTAAAATTTTTTGTTGTATCATATCACAGCAGATGGTGTGGAATCAGCTGTCCAACAACT
Organism: Ziziphus jujuba; assembly: GCF_031755915.1. Taxonomy (NCBI): domain Eukaryota; kingdom Viridiplantae; phylum Streptophyta; class Magnoliopsida; order Rosales; family Rhamnaceae; genus Ziziphus; species Ziziphus jujuba. The sequence goes on from NC_083386.1 coordinate 6,761,023, forward strand.
TTGACAAGAATTTGGGGAGCAGCATGTGTAACACCCCGTCCCGAACCATGTCGGAATTTTTGCACGTTGACCGAGGTTGACCATTGACCGTTGACCGAGCGGGTCAAAAGTTGACTTTTTGTTCCAGTTGAAATTTTGAGTTGACCAGGGTACCGTGGTGAAGTGCATGATTCCCCGAGTTCATAGACTAGTAGCACGTCGAAAACGGAGCTACGGTTTGAAAGTTATGAGCAAATCAAGTTGAGGTCCAAACTGTCCAAGGGGTGTCGGAGTTGACTTTTTATTTATGGGGAAATGAGCTTTGACTCATGCATGGTTGTGAAGTGCTCGTCGATACGAGTTCACAGACTAGCGGCACGCTTAAAACGGACATCCGGTTAAAAAGTTATGGACGCGTGAAGTTTGCTGGATACCGTAATATTTTAATGTTTTTGAGTTGATGAACAGTGAAATGCCACGTGTCGTCACCTGATTGGTCCACGTGGATGAACAGTGTCACCACTGTGGCTTTTATTTGACAAAAATCTCGGGGAAGAGAGAGAAAGAGAGAGAGGAGAGAGAAAGAGAGAGAGAGTCCTAACGGCCACCGGAGTTTTTCAAATTTTCCGGCCGATCTACCGTACACGCGCTGGCCAGCAAGAATCCTCTCCCCATTTCCGGCAAAACCCCAAAGTTTCACGGCCATTGGCCGCCGGACGCGCCCGGATCGAGCATTCGAAGATCGGCGGGGATTTTTCCCTCCACCGCCGATAGACCGCTTTCCGGCCATTTTCCGGCCACACGCGCCAGCTAGCCATCACCACCTCCTCAAGTCCAGCCAACCCACCAGGTTTCACTGCCACCGGACCACTGACGCGCCGGGATCGGAGCTTTTTCCGGCGAGGGGCCGGAATTCTTCAAACCGTGATTTCTCCGCCGTCCGGCCTCCGTTTGCCTCACCGCCTGTCCCATTGGATTGCTCTCCCCTCGATCTACAAATCTGCAAAAAATCTCAGCCAACGGCCACTGCACGCGCTGCCGGTGACCGCGGCGGCTCGCCAGAAGTTACTGTTCCGGCGAGTACCCAGTCTCCCGGCCGGCTCCTGTCCACTGTGTTCGATCTCCTGAACCCGAATCCGGCATCCGTTTTCGCCAATTCGAGATGGTTTGGGAGAATTGTGGAGCCGAAACCCGAAAAGCTTTCCGGCGAGATTCCGACCCCATTGGGTCCGATCACCGGAAAGTAAGACCGAATCCGTGATCCTCATCACTCGAGCTTCGATTCGGTATATAACTCGTAACTTTTAGATATTGTTTGGTGTTCGCTCCCCGGGTACCCATTTGGGAATTACCCCAATAAAATATTAATATTTTTGGTTGGTACATTGTGGTTGTTTAGGTGCACAAGCGAGTAGTGGCGTTGATCCTGCGGAGGATCTTAGCTGATTTACGCTCTTAAGGTGAGTGACCCACCTTCAAAAAATTATTTTGGGCAATTAATTATGTTTAATTGGTATTTAAATTATGCTCATGTGGTGCGATTTAATTATGAATTTTATTGTGGTTTAATTTATTTATCATGCATGAGCAAAGTGTATTTCGGTAGTATTTGTACGTGGTTTTAAGTATTATTTTTTCGGGCATAATTGGGTTAATTATTTTACGAAAATATTTGTTTAAATTTATAAATTATGCCCGCGGTATTTTTATGGTTGCATCTCGTATTTCGAGAAAGTTGTGGTTTGTTTGTTATCGATGGTTCGTACCAATGTATTAAATAAAAATATGTGGGATGGTAAGTGTGAGAATTTAATGTATTTCCCACGGTAGTTTTGGAAAACGGTACAATTGGTTTAATAATTATTTTAGATGCATTCACACAGTATTGGTGTTCTGGTATATGTATATGTGGTTCAGCGCGCAAGTATTATTATTTCACCCGTGAGTTGCCATTGGACCGTGGGCAGGCAAGTTTGTTATTGCGCACAGCCGCCCCCCTCCTTGGCCGGGATGATGGTTTCAGCAGCGGTACTGTCGGGACGCCGAAGTGCCGTTTGCAAGTTTCTCTCTTTAACCCCCCCGCCAGTCGGTGCTCAGGACGCTGGGTATCAGAGGGCATCACTGGTATATGGTGTGGTGCATCAAGTCAAATGTAATCGTCAGGTGTAATTTTCAAATAACGTTTCAAACCCCAAAGGTGTTCAAAAAATTATTTAATATAATTTATTACATTTTAATTATATTGGGGTATTTATTTATTTATTTATTGTTTATCAAATGGTTTAATCCTTTGGTTTTCGGGAAGTACGTACATCGGGTTTTGTGAAATTGTTTTAAAAGGGGAACATTTCAAACGGAGTGATTGGTGAGAGTTTTGAGGGAAAATTATTATTTCCAACAGTTGTTATTATTTATTTATTAATTGTTGGTATTTGTTCAATTCCCTTAATTGTTATTATTATTATTTTATTATCATTAAAAGTGTTCAGTAGTTAGGGTCACTCATTGAGATAATTAGCATCTCACGTTTTTAAGTTCCATTCCCTTAGGTGCAAGAGGTGGTAGACGTTCTTCCGGAGCGAACCAATTTTCCGCTGCTATCGTGTTTCGAGAAGTACCTTTATACTCATTCATTTCAGTGTATTATTTCTTTCATCTTGTTGTATTTCTGTTGATTAGCACTTCATAAAGCTCTGTATACTATTGGGACACTTATGTTTTATTTATACACTGGACTGTTGCTATTGTTGCGAAGTGCGGTAATTTGTGGAACAATTTGTAGTTTGCGGGAGGAATAAGGGGATGAGTATAGAAGTGTGTTTTCAGTGCAGGTAATTTTTGGTAAGTCCTACCCTTAGGGGAGGTGCTGCCGGATTTTCCGTTGGAAGGTTCGGTAGTATTTCCCTGGGATCAGGGTTTGTCTAGGGTTCCGGGAAAGAATTCTGGACGGGTCCTGACAGCATGTGTGGGTACCTCCTTAAGTATCTATTTTCATTTTTGTTAAATGTTTCTTTCTAGCATGTGTGGGTACCTCCTTAAGTACCTATTTTCATATTTAAATATTTCTTTCTATTTTATCTTCTTCATAATTTTCCTTCATAATTCTCTGCTGGATTAGCTTGTTGCTTCGTTATATAAACTGTTGTTTCTCAGTAATTACCTTTTTTACAGGGTACTCAATGTGATGTTAGAGAAGGACAGGATGTGAAAGATTTAGTTGCATTTGCACAAAGAAACCTCGGATACATTGATATATGGGTATTAATGTCACATATTTTGTCTTTAGATAATTTTATGTATTCCAAAATCTAAATGTCCAAATGCTTTCTTGTAGATAATGATATTCAATGTGGTTATCCTTCACATGAAACGCGCGCGCGCGCGCACACACATGCAATTTACATGAAAAAAACATAATTGGAATTTGATTTGCAGTATGTTCGATCAAATGCATATAGTTATAAACCACTGGCAGAGGCTTCAGATGAAGACCTCATGTGAGTCTCATTTTCTTTTCTTTTTTTTTTCTTTTTTTTTTTTCTCCCATGTTTTACTTTATTTTGTCCCTACATGATTTCTTTCCTATTTCAGTTTCATTTACATGTTTCCCTCATTTATACTCATACATGTGATCACTGTGGGGTTCCATTACATACAGTGAAGTTGTCGCTACAAATTTTCTTGGATTGATGATCTGTTGCCGAGAGGTAGTGAGAAGTTTTCTTTTTACTTGGCAATTCTTTTACGCTGATATATATATATATATATATATGTGTGTGTATATATATATATATATATATATCCATGACTTTCGGCTTCTCGTAGGCAATAAAGATGATGTTGAACCAGCCTCGGGGGGGGCGGGGGGGGGGGGGGGGGGTGGTGGGGTGTGGTGTGGGGTCGGCGCATATTTTGAACATTGATGGAGCTGGTTCAGATGGAAGACCAACCACAAGGTGCCGTTTTAGTTTGCAGTTACTGTAATACATTATTAAGAAAGATTTGGTTTATGATATCCTTTGCCTTCAGCATCTCATGTGTACCATAAATCCTTGCATCGAATGGCAGTGTCCTTTCATTTTAATTTCCATCCTGCTGCAATCTTTCACTCCAAACACCTCATCAATGGCCATTCAGATAAACTAGCTTTGTGTCTATCATAACCACCCAGACACTTCGTATTTGGCCTAAAATAGCTCTTCTTTGAATCTTTGATGACTTAGGTCTTAGATGATTCACACAGTTGAATGCTAGTGTGGAAACTAATTGTCAAGAATTATGCAATTATGATTCACTTGTATTTTGTGGTATAGTGTATATTATTACCGTACACTTAATGAGCAAGACTTGTGGTGATTGTCACAATGGTTTTTCCTCTCTGTTTATCTGATTTTTTAATATTTCCTTACTTATTTTTTTCTTTTCTCATAGATTTGCTGCATATGGGGCAACAAAACGCAGTGTGGTACATTTAACCAAATCATTACAGGTACATGCTCTACTGGTTTTTCTCTTACGTAAGCAAAGTTAGTTTCTTTCTGAAAATATTACTTTTTAACTCCACAATGAAGAGCTCCCTGATTTTTTGCAGGCGGGATTGCGGATGCAAGATGTCAAAAATGTTGTTGTGCATAACCTTTCGGTATGTTCTTGCATAATTTGTGTAGTTATACTTCTTTTTACCTCAAAGAAAAATACTAATTGGACAGTATTTTCAAGAATAACAATAAACTATAATTTTTTTTTTATTCTATTTTTGTGTTTGTTGTAAATTAATACACCAGGAACAGAAGCAAAAGAAGAATCTACTATGTGATTTAACCGTTTATCGCCCACTGTACACATGTGTTACTGTTTTAGTTTCTTTTTAATATTTTGTTGTGTTTGCAGCCAGGAATGGTCACAACTGATCTTCTCATGTCTGGTGCAACTACAAAGCAAGCCAAATAAGAATTATACTTTTGTATGTTAATTCTCATACATGCTTCTGATGGAAATCAAATTATTTTGCTTCTTGCAGGCGAAGTTTTTTATCAATGTTTTGGCAGAACCAGCTGAAGTGGTAAGATGTTGCTTTTCGTGCGGGGATTTGCCATTGAGTATAAGATTATTAATGTCTTATGAAACAATACAGAAGCCTTTTGATCATTCATGGTTATTTGATTACCATGTTGATCCTCCGACAAGACTAAGACTACTTCCTATAACTTTTTGAATTATGGTGCCATCTCAGCTACTCATGATTCATGAGTTATATGTCAATATGTTATGAACCATTGCTACCTCATATATTTTGGCTTAATAAAATCTATGTTAATCATTCTTGTTCGAGATTATTGGTGGATGTCATGGGAAGGAAAATGAGCTTATATTTGCTGTTTTTGTAAACATGGGTTGCATGACTTGCATGTACATGGAATGGAAGATCAATTTTGTATATTTGGTTTAATTTTCTGCATCTTTTGTTTTATTCTTTTATTTATATTATTCATCTAGTTGTCGCTGTTATCAGGTTGCGAATCCATCCTTGCCAATGGATCATGAAGCCAACTTACATCCGTTTTCTTACTGGCTTGAAAGCCTACACTCAAATTTTCTCAGTTAAGTGAAAGAAAAAGGCCATGTGTTTAGTTGCAATTATGGATTTTGATCTCAAATGCAGTTTCAAAACATTCTAAAATGTTTTTTATGTGAAAAACTTATTTGACCAATTTTTCTCTGTTTGCTCCTTTGTACAGAGAATTGCTTTTGGTTCTAGAAGAAGCAGATATGTGCTTGAAAATTGATTGGGATGAGAGATAAATGTATTCATTTCTTTTTCTTTCTTTTCACTAAAGAGTTTAAAATTTAACATTATTTATCTGATCTTTTGAGTGGCATTTTTTGAGTTAACAGATCTATTATGCAAAAAGTCTTTTTTTTGTTTTTTTTTTTTTTTTTTGTTTTTGGGTGCTTGGAGTTATTTTCATTTTAAGCGATCATCACATTATCAGAGGATTAAGACATGTAAATTGGATGAGTTTATTTCCATGTGATTTGGAGCTTGGATTCACTTGATTATATGGAAAAATAAAATCTCTAATATTTGCCTTTCATCCTGACTTTTAACTAAAGTATTTTCTTTCTCTATATTTTCCGCCTAACCAAACAAGAGAAATTAATATCTCTTTCTTTTTTCACTATTTTTTTTCTCTAATTAGTGATTTGCAAGTACAAATTATAATCATAGGCTTTTAACTTGTTGAGCTAGCAGAGTTTTGCTTCTAACTTGCTATGGTTCAATGGCAACATCTGAACAGGTTGGTTTAATAAGTTTATCCTAACTTATTAATCCTTACTGTTTGGATACTTCATCAGATTTGGTGTAGAAGTAAATTCTTGGAGATATGCATGCTTTTTCAAGATCTTTCATATCATTTGTTGTTTTATACGGTTAAAGTTGCACCTGTAAGTGTGTGTCTTTCAATTGAATGCTTTCTGTTTGGATATTGTGCATTAGGTTTGTACTTAAGACATATATTTGTTAAGTTATTGCAGAAAATGAGACATTTCATTAAGTGGGTGCTCATTTCAGATCATATTTCTTATTATTTTTGGATGTCATTTTCTGCAGGAACTCATATTTGAGAGACCACCTCATAATGTGCATAAAGTAGTTCTTGCTACAAATATGGCGGAAGCAAGTATTACAATCAATGATATAGTTTTTGTTATTGACTGTGGAAAAGCAAAAGAGACAACTTATGATGCTTTAAATAATACACCTTGTCTACTACCATCTTGGATATCACAAGCATCTGCACGACAAGTAAGAGAGTTAATTAGGCCCACTTTGCCTATATTTTGCCATATATTTGTAGTGCGTAATGGTTAATTTCATCTAGAAATCATCAGCGAAACTGGCTTAGTTTTCAAACTTATTACCTAACCTTTTCAGTTCTATATCCATAAAAGTATTTGAATGGACATGCTATGAGTAGGTGGAACCTTGCTTGTGTTAATTGTGTGTTTATCTTAGTTTGATTTACATAAGTGGGTCCATTTCCTAATACCTTAATGCTTTTGGATGGATAATAGCAGAACATGGTACTAGAGCTCCCGTTTGTTTTTTATAATCAGATATGGATGATCCTTATTTTTGGCAATCTGTTGTTCTGCATGTTTAAGACCCTTTTTGTTCCAGTTAATAGGCTGATCTACATGTGAATATGGGGTTGATAAGTGTGTGTTTGTGTTTGCTTTTTATTTATAGTTAGCTCACTCACTAATAACTTAAACTTTATGACCAATTGCAACTAAACAGCTTGGATTATATGTAGCTATGCCTAGTAGACCTATGTCCTGTTAGGAAGTGTTTGACTGGTTCATAGATATAGCATCATAGTAGCACAACCTATATGAAGCATTTTGAATCTCATTCCCCCTTCAATTGTCTTTCCTACTTCATCTTCATTTATTATATTTTCTTGTCGAGATCTGTTATTCTAATATGCACAAATTCTACTTGGCTTGTGAAGTTTTACTGCAAGGAAACAATGTTAACTGCCTTCTTTGTGTGGTTCAGTTAGCAGGGACAGCAAAGTCTAGATTTTCTGCAAAGGATTACAGTGATTATATGGCTCTTGTTCGTGCATATGAAGGATGGAAAGATGCAGAAAGAGAAGGATCTGCATATGAGTATTGCTAGAGACATTTCCTCTCAGCTCAAACTCTTCAGGCTATCATTCTCTTCGGAAGCAGTTTAGCTTCATTTTAATAGATGCTGGCTTGGTAATGAAGATGCAAGCATCAACAACAGATTAAGTCACAACCAATCATTAGTCCGTGCAATTATTTGTTCTGGCCTTTTTCCTGGCATAGCATCTGTAGTGGTAAGGACTCTCTATTTGGAGTTGTACTCTAATGTTGAATCCTAGATATCGAGATTTTTGTTGATACTTTATCTTTCATACTTGCAGCACCGAGAGACATCCATGTCTTTCAAAACAATGGATGATGGCCGGTTTTACTATATGCAGTGAGTAACAATGCTTAATCCATTCCCCCTCACTTATCTCTTTTTTTTTTCTTTTTTTTTCTTTTTTTTGGTTTTGATTTTGTGTTTCTTTTTTAATTATTATTATTATTATTTTCTGCCTATTTGCTCTTTCACAGAGGATGTGGTGCGCCTCTGAACCCCTTTTCATGTATGATAATTAAGGTCCAGTTATGTATGTCAAGCCAGCATCATATACTCCTGTACTCTCTCTTTTGCCCACCAAATAATATTTGGAAACCAAATGTGGTTCTTATGCGTAAACAACCAAACAACCATGGGTTGTGAATACCAAGAGTCAAGGGCAAACAGCATAAATATGATGTGAAGTTACTATTTTATCTCCAAGTTCAAGCTGCTAGGAAGAGTCCAATTATTTATCATTCGTTAGCAATTCCACCTATCTACATGGGAATGGGAGGTGGCAGATTCTCACCTTTCCACTAATGACCTTTCATGCTTTACAGCTATGATCGTGTACTTTAATGCGTATCAGAAGTCTACAATCTAGTTTAATGCCTCAAAAGTATAGGTGAATTCTTATCTCAATTCAGCATTTGTGAATTTTGAAATCATTTAAATTTAAGTCATCCAAATCAAGTTTATTAATACATTACTATTTCTTGTTATTAACCATCCCAGAAGTCTACAGTCTAGTTTAGCTTCCTATTCGAGCAACAAATTTGAAGTTATTTTTCAGTTTATATATGTGGTCTTGCTAATTTGTCCATGGTTTTACAAGCATTTAATGGATACTAGCAACTATTTTGCTCCAGAATTTTGTGAATGCACGTTACCAAACTATTCCTTATCCATGGCTGGTATTTGGTGAAAAAGTTAAGGACAATACTGTTTTCATGTGTGATTCCACTGGTGTCTCTGATTCAATACTCATTCTTTTTGGTGTTGCGCTGAACCAAGGAGTGCAGGTATCGTTTCTACTGGCATATATCCCCATGTTTTTATGTTAATTAAATTTACCGCTTGGATTTGGTAATTTACAGTTTGCATCATATTATAACTCTTTTCAGCCTGGACATTTGAAAATGTTAGAAGGGTTTGTCAACTTCTTTATGGATCCTAGTTTGTCAGAATGCTATTTGAAGCTAAAGGAAGAACTTAACAAGCTCATCCAAAAGAAGGTATGTCAGCCAAAACATTCATGCTCAATTTTCCAACCCACACCGACAGCCTTTTAGAATTAAATAGGCAAATAAATAAATATGTCTCATATAAATGGAGCATTTGAGTGTTTCATTGCGAAACATAATGTTTCCTGGAATTCGATTTTGCGGATATGCTTTTGTTTCTTTGTCTTAAGCGTGATTTTTTTACCTTTGACTATGTCCACTACAAAATATTGTTGGAAACATAAAATAACATGTATTTTCGTTTCTATTAAAATGTTGCACTATGATTGAGACCTTTATCTGAGAAAAGTTATTTTCTTAACGATGGGTATAGCTATTTCATAGGTAGGATACAAGAAAATATATCAGCATCAGTGCTTTAAAGACCATACCTGCATGCATCCTATATATGGTGCAGCCTAGCATTAATGAACTACTCCAAACACTGTTGTTCATCATTTTTTTCTTTTTTGCTATTAGATATTGATTTCCTACTTTTTTCTTGAAAAATTTGCATTGTTTTCATTAACAAGTGATATAGTATTCTCTTTTTTTTTTTTTTTTTTTTTCCACAACATATTTGCTGCCTTACATATCAGATTTCTTCCACTGATGACTCTTTCTGGTCTTGCTTTAAAAGAAAATAATTGCTGTAGCTAATCTAGTTGATCTTTTGAACTATAATACTCCTGCAATTTTGCAGCTTGACGATCCTAGCCTGGACATTCACAAGGAAGGGAAATATCTTATGCTTGCGGTTCAAGAGCTGGTATATCTGGAGATCAATGTGAAGGGAGATTTGTATTTGGCAGGGATAGCAAGAAGCCAAATGAGTCTGGTAACGATGACAGATTCACAAGAGATGGAACGAATCCCAAGAGCTTGCTTCAAACTCTGATAATGAGGGCAGGGCACTCTCCTCCAAAATACAAACCAAAGCACCTCAAGACAAATGAGTATAGTGCGCTGGTAGAGTTCAAGGGTTTGCAATTTGTTGGAAAACCTAAGAAAAACAAGCAGCTTGCTGGAAGGGATGCTGCTGTAGAGGCATTGGCATGGTTAACTCATACTTCTGACAACAGTCGAGATGAAGATGACAAGCCCCCACCTGATTTGACTCACAACATTCGTAAACTTCTTGGGAAATGTAGAAGATCAAAGCGTTGGTCTGGTTGATGATGGATGATGGAAAATGGTAAGAGATTTGACATATAATGTAACACCCCGTCCCAAATCGCACCGGAATCCGTGCACGTTGACCGAGGTTGACCGTTGACCGAAGGGGGTCAAAAGTTGACTTTTTGACTCAGTGAGAATTTTGAGTTGACTAGGGTACCGTGGCGAAGTGCACGATGCCACGAGTTCGTAGACTGGTAGCACGTCGAAAACGGAGCTACGGTTTGAAAGTTATGAGCAAAACAAGTTGAGGTCCAAACTGTCCAAGGGGTGCCGGAGTTGACTTTTTATTCATACAAGGTTGAGCTTTGACTCATGCATGGTTGTGAAGTGCTCGTCGATACGAGTCCGTAGACTAGCGGCACGTCCGATTTGGACATGTGGTTTGAAAGTTATGGACCTGTAAAGTTTTTCAAATACTGTATTATTTTAATATTATTTTTACACGCATAACGAGGTGCCACGTGTGATTCAATGAAGGTGGCCATGTGTCACCATGGTGAAATACCACATGTCAACCATGTGAAAAAAAAAAAAATCAAATTATTTTATTATTTTGGAATAATAATATTATTATTAATATTATTTAATTATTTCTTTTTTATTTCTTTTTCTTTTCCTTTTTCTTTTTCTTTTTCTTTTTCTTTTTCTTTCCCCACGTGGGAAAACACCATTCTTTCTTTTTCTTTTTCTTTTTCTTTTTCTTTTCTTTTTTCCCTTCTTCTTCCCCGAAACACACACACACACGCAGCTTTTCTTTCTTCTCTCCCGACCGTCCCTCTCTCTCCTGTGTTTCAAATTCCGGCCACCCATAGCCCTCACGCGCCAGCCACCAAGGAAGCCCGCCACCTCACGAGCTCGGCCGCCAAGTTTCACGGCCAGCCGCCGCCGGACGCGCGCTTCTCCGGCCGGCCAAGTTTCTCTCTCCTCTTTTCTTGTGTTTTCCGGCCAGCCCACTCCCAATTGAGCCTCCTATCCCCCTATTTTGGGTCCTCTGAATCCAAAAATGGCCTCCAATCTCAAAAATTCGAAGCGGTTTGCGAGATATGGAGAAGTGAACACCGGCCGAACCTTTCCGGCCACCTCCGGCGGAATTGGGGTCGACGGAGACCGGATTGGTGATCCTCGTTCCACGAGCTTCGATTCGGTATATCATTCGACTATTTTGGTTAACGTTTGCGTTTAAGCCCCCGGGTACCGGGTATTATTTACCCGAATAAAATATTAATTTATTTGACTGTCTGTGAATTTTGTTCTAGGAGCACCGGTGAGTCGTAGAATTGATCCCGTAGTGGATCATGGGTTAATTGCATGCTCCAGGTGAGTGACCCACCTTCAAATTAATTTTGGGAATTTAATTGGTGAATATATAATGTGTGATTTAAATATTTGGAATTTAATTTCTATGTGCCAAATATTTATTGGATTATTGTAGAATTATTTATGAATTTATTGGATTTAAGAAAATGCGAATTCTACAAATTTATGCCATGTGAAATTAATTTATGGTTTTGAGGATTTTGAAATTGGTGTGGTTTTAATATTAAATTGGGCACGATTTGAATTTCAAATATTTCAAGGAAAATATTTGGTTATGTTGGTGATTTCAATTTTTATAAAATATGCCCATGGAATATTTTGAGATTTGATTATTATATTCGAGAATTATTTATGCTTGGAAAAAAAATGTGGATATTTGAATTGATGGATTTGGGAGTTGGTGGATTTGGAAATCATGGGATTTATGGCATTGATTATAAAGAAATTGTGGAGAATTTCCCGGTTCAAGCGGATGGATTATGCCCGCTATGTTTATGAAAAATGTGAAATTTGTTTTATGATTTAAATTTATGGATTTTATGATTTTTAGATGCACCGTGCACGTACTGGTGTTCTGATTATGTGATATGGTATATGTGAGATGGTTAGTGTGCACACGGTTGTGATTAGCGCGCAGGTGGGTGTGAGTAGCGCGCGGTTGATATTATGAGGGTGTCCTGTGGATGCCATCGGAGAGGGCGGCCACCCCCCTTTGGCCGGGACACCAGGTTAGCAGCGGCGCAGTGGGACGCCACGCGACCGTATGCCGGTTTCTCTCTATAACCTCCTGTCTGGCGGTACCTTGGGACGCTGGGTACTGTTGGCGCCACTGGTATATAGTGGGTGCATCAACTGATTTTTGGAACTGTGTTTTAAAAATAAAATAAAATAAAATAAAATGTTTTAAAGCTGTATTGGAATTAAAATTTATTTATTACTGTTCGGATACTCATTTGATGTCTTGGTTTTTGGGGAATATGAATAAGGGTTTTGTGAAAATGTTTTAAAAAGGGGAACCTTTCCAACTGAGAGAATTGTAAGGGTTTTGAGAGAAAATATTATTTCCAAATAATTATTATTTATATACCTATTACCGTGGTATTATATTGTATAGTAGTAGGGTCGCTCACTGAGATGATTAGCATCTCACACTCTTAAATTCCGTTCCTCTAGGTACCAGGTTGTCGGCGTTCACTCGGAGCGGACTTGATCTTCCTCGCTGTTTTAGTTCGTACTGTACCCTGTTTTTCTTTTATTGCAGTTGTAATATTTCTTTCATTCTTGTTGTATTTATTATGCACTGGATTACTGTATTTATTTTGAAGTGCTGCAATTTGTGGAATCAATTTGTAGTATTATGGGAGGAATAAGGGGATATTTTTAGAAGTGTGTTTTCAGTGCAGGTAGTTTGTGGTAAGTAAATCCCTTAGGGGAGGCTCTGCCGGATTTTCCGTTGGAGAGTTCGGTAGGGTTTCCCTGGGATCAGGGCTGTCTAGGGTTCCGGGGAAGGAATTCTGGACGGGTCCTGACAGTTGGTATCAGAGCATAGGTTCTTGTAATCCTAAGGGACTGTGCATTGTTGTGTGTCCCATCCGTGTCTAATCTCTCGTTTTACCCGCATGGAAGCGTTCTTTCTGTTTGTCTCGAAGTAAATTCGTTGCCCGAGTTTGAATAACTCTAATCTTCGAGGGTGTCAATTAGGATCATCTAGCCCAACGGGAAATTCCTATGGCCTAGTCGATGGTCGAGGATGCCTTTTCTTTTTGAAGGTCAAGCTTATCATCGTGAATGGTATCCGTTTCGTTCATGGAGAAGAAGGATGATTGCCTAAGGATGTGTGTCGATCGATTTCAAGGCGTCAAAATATTTTCCCGATCGATTATCAAAATTTAAATGCTTTTCAAAGTGGTATTTGAAATTTAAGGTGTTTTATTCAAGTATTTTTGGTTTGTGCTCGTACATGTATCTGTATGTTATATTGTTGATATTATACTGCACCATATGGAGGCGGCGAACCAATGTGGTCCATGTAGAGCTAGCCCCATGATCATGTTGCCTACGAGTCCAGGGGATTGGACGGCCAATATAGGCAACCACCCTGGTTTGTATTGGTAGCTGAGTGTCGGCGACAGTTGGAATCATGGATCACGTAGTATGTAGACGGTGTCGTACGTACCTCCATTACAAGCGTGCATATTTTATTTTATGCTATGAATTTTAAGATATGATTTTGTGCACTTATTCATGTGCTTATTATTGTTTCAATGTGGAGTTTTAACAATTGCCTATGCAAGTTAGGTATATTTGAAAAATATATTTTATTATTTGTTTTATGTTATGGTTTTTCCAAGAGCGACTTAAGGTTAAGTATCGCCAATTGAGAATCCAAAGTAGGATATCGTTGAGTTCAAAAAGGAGATCCTAAAGGAAGCACGCGATTCAAGGTATGCGATACACCCCAAGGGTACCAAGACGTATGGAATGCTCACTAGGTAACATTGTGGTTTGGCACGATAAAGGAAGTTGCAAGATCCGAATAAAGGTACTTAGGTCACCGATAAGTAAGAGTAGGGAGATGTAAACATGGATTTCATGCTTAAACTATCGTTCACAAAGAGAAGGTACGACAGCGTTTAGAGAATCAAGCAAGATCCGGATAGCGACTAAAGTTCTACTTGGTGGTTGATGAGGTTAATGAGATGAGGATGATTCCTTAGGCATGGTTAGATGATTAAGCATGGTTATTTTCATTCTAGAAGCTAAGATCTTGATATCTTATTTCCTTGGAGATTTAAGGTTCATATTGGTGGTGTTTTATCTATTTAAGGTGGTTGATATTGTTGGTGATAATTTACAATGATAAGGAGTATGATTTTTGGGACGTAGTTAGAAATTAAGAAGTGTGGAATACTTTGTTGGGTTAAGGATCTAGTGATTTGTTCATAGTATTGGTGGTGATGCTAGAATTAAGATTTAAATTCCTTATTGCTTGAGGTGTGGATTCATGGAATTTATTTGAAATGAGGGAAACTTAGGGTTTTCAAGAATGGTATTTGGATGTTGAGAATTTTATTCATGACCTTGATGAATTTAGTTAAAAGAAAGATTGATGTTTGTCGAGGTTAAGACTATTGGTTAATCAATGAGGAGCAAGGGTTTTATAATTGTAAGTACTAGGAGGGTAATCAAGGACAAGTGAATTAATCTCAACCTTAACTTGGTGATACCAGTATTTGAGGAAATTAGACTTAAGTTCTAATCTTACCTTTTGAATTGCTGATCGAGTTACGAGAGTTGGTTGTTGGTTTAAGGATGCATGCTTCAGAAGCACTTTATGGTTAGCGTTCGATTATGACCAAGATGACATTATTGGTGGATTGGTATGAAGAGAGAAGTGGCAGACTTCGTATCAAAGTGTTTGCTTTGTCAACAAGTGAAAGCAGAAAGACAGAAGCCTTCGGGATTACTCCAACCTTTACCGATTCCCGTGTGGAAGTGGGAAGAACTCAACATGGACTTCGTATTCAAGCTTCCTTCCACACCTAGAAGGTACGACGGCATTTGGGTAATCATTGATCGTCTCACCAAGTCGGCACACTTCCTACCGGTACGAGAACGTTTTTCACCCGAGAAGTTAGCCCAGTTGTTCGTGCAAGGCATACGTGGGATCAGTTCAAGATGGCCTTCTCTACTGAGTTTTGTCCTCCTACCTACCGTGAAGCAAGAAGGAGAGAGTTCGAGGAACTACGACAGGGGAACATGACAGTGATCGAGTACGAGAGGAGATTCCGAGAACTAACAGAATTCTGCATGCACCTGATTCCCGACGATCACACGAAGAAGGTGAGGTTCATAGACGGATTGAAAGAGAGCATCGGCTACACCCTTTCTGGATCAGTACATCCCACCTATCAGTCCGCCAGGGATGCAGCGCTCGAGCTAGAGAGACAGGAGGAGATACACAGACCCTCGAGGCGCAGATCATTCGAAGGTTCGTATAGCGGAGTACCTCGACAGGGGGCAGCTAAGAAGAGCCATAGCTCAGGCTCAGACAGTGATGGGTTAAGCCCACGAGGCAGATTCCAGAGGAGAGATAGTTATCGCATGCCCCAGCCAGCTCGCCATTCGATCAGTGTGGATGCAAGCTCGTATCAGCAGTCACGCATTAGTTCTCCGCGGATTTGTCCACTTTGTAGGGGGAATCATTCTGGGCAATGTCAGATGGATGGGTTCTGCTTTCGGTGTGGGCAGCCAGGTCACATAAGGAGGGATTGCCCTTATGGTAGTGGCAGTGTGCTAGAAGCAGGTCGACGGACACAGCATACAGGGGTATTTCCAGGACAGAGTTCCCAGGGGAGTCAGCCAGTAGGAGTTTCTTCGGGATCAGTTCAGCCATCTACAGGATCGAGTCGAGGTAGAGGAAGGAGACCCTAGCAGACAAGTCAAGGCCGGGTGTTTGCTATGACGCAGCAGGGAGCCAGGACTACGCCCGATGATTTTACAGGAGAATCCTTGTGGCCTAGCCAGTTAATCAAGGAATGTTTCTTCTGCATCGAAGATCAAGTGATGGAAGCGGACCTGATCCTGTTGGATCTATCCGGACTTGAAGTAAGTTTTGGGCATGGATTGGTTGGCAAGGAACCACTAAGTCGAGGAAGCTACGTGGGAGCCCGAAGCGCACGTGCGTGATCAGAATCCTCATTTGTTCCAGTGACGTGCGGAAATTTCGAGGACGAAATTTTTGTAAGGGGGGAAGGTTGTAACACCCCGTCCCAAATCGCACCGGAATCCGTGCACGTTGACCGAGGTTGACCGTTGACCGAAGGGGGTCAAAAGTTGACTTTTTGACTCGGTGAGAATTTTGAGTTGACTAGGGTACCGTGGCGAAGTGCACGATGCCACGAGTTCGTAGACTGGTAGCACGTCGAAAACGGAGCTACGGTTTGAAAGTTATGAGCAAAACAAGTTGAGGTCCAAACTGTCCAAGGGGTGCCGGAGTTGACTTTTTATTCATACAAGGTTGAGCTTTGACTCATGCATGGTTGTGAAGTGCTCGTCGATACGAGTCCGTAGACTAGCGGCACGTCCGATTTGGACATGTGGTTTGAAAGTTATGGACCTGTAAAGTTTTTCAAATACTGTATTATTTTAATATTATTTTTACACGCATAACGAGGTGCCACGTGTGATTCAATGAAGGTGGCCATGTGTCACCATGGTGAAATACCACATGTCAACCATGTGAAAAAAAAAAAATCAAATTATTTTATTATTTTTGAATAATAATATTATTATTAATATTATTTAATTATTTCTTTTTTATTTCTTTTTCTTTTCCTTTTTCTTTTTCTTTTTCTTTTTCTTTTTCTTTCCCCACGTGGGAAAACACCATTCTTTCTTTTTCTTTTTCTTTTTCTTTTTCTTTTCTTTTTCCCTTCTTCTTCCCCGAAACACACACACACACACGCAGCTTCCCGACCGTCCCTCTCTCTCCTGTGTTTCAAATTCCGGCCACCCATAGCCCTCACGCGCCAGCCACCAAGGAAGCCCGCCACCTCGCTCGCTCGGCCGCCAAGTTTCACGGCCAGCCGCCGTCGGACGCGCGCCGATCGGGCCGGAGAAGCCGCCGGCCGGCCAAGTTTCTCTCTCCTCTTTTCTTGTGTTTTCCGGCCAGCCCACTCCCAATTGAGCCTCCTATCCCCCTATTTTGGGTCCTCTGAATCCAAAAATGGCCTCCAATCTCAAAAATTCGAAGCGGTTTGCGAGATATGGAGAAGTGAACACCGGCCGAACCTTTCCGGCCAAATTCCGGCCACCTCCGGCGGAATTGGGGTCGACGGAGACCGGATTGGTGATCCTCGTTCCACGAGCTTCGATTCGGTATATCATTCGACTATTTTGGTTAACGTTTGCGTTTAAGCCCCCGGATACCGGGTATTATTTACCCGAATAAAATATTAATTTATTTGACTGTCTGTGAATTTTGTTCTAGGAGCACCGGTGAGTCGTAGAATTGATCCCGTAGTGGATCATGGGTTAATTGCATGCTCCAGGTGAGTGACCCACCTTCAAATTAATTTTGGGAATTTAATTGGTGAATATATAATGTGTGATTTAAATATTTGGAATTTAATTTCTATGTGCCAAATATTTATTGGATTATTGTAGAATTATTTATGAATTTATTGGATTTAAGAAAATGCGAATTCTACAAATTTATGCCATGTGAAATTAATTTATGGTTTTGAGGATTTTGAAATTGGTGTGGTTTTAATATTAAATTGGGCACGATTTGAATTTCAAATATTTCAAGGAAAATATTTGGTTATGTTGGTGATTTCAATTTTTATAAAATATGCCCATGGAATATTTTGAGATTTGATTATTATATTCGAGAATTATTTATGCTTGGAAAAAAAATGTGGATATTTGAATTGATGGATTTGGGAGTTGGTGGATTTGGAAATCATGGGATTTATGGCATTGATTATAAAGAAATTGTGGAGAATTTCCCGGTTCAAGCGGATGGATTATGCCCGCTATGTTTATGAAAAATGTGAAATTTGTTTTATGATTTAAATTTATGGATTTTATGATTTTTAGATGCACCGTGCACGTACTGGTGTTCTGATTATGTGATATGGTATATGTGAGATGGTTAGTGTGCACACGGTTGTGATTAGCGCGCAGGTGGGTGTGAGTAGCGCGCGGTTGATATTATGAGGGTGTCCTGTGGATGCCATCGGAGAGGGCGGCCACCCCCCTTTGGCCGGGACACCAGGTTAGCAGCGGCGCAGTGGGACGCCACGCGACCGTATGCCGGTTTCTCTCTATAACCTCCTGTCTGGCGGTACCTTGGGACGCTGGGTACTGTTGGCGCCACTGGTATATAGTGGGTGCATCAACTGATTTTTGGAACTGTGTTTTAAAAATAAAATAAAATAAAATAAAATGTTTTAAAGCTGTATTGGAATTAAAATTTATTTATTACTGTTCGGATACTCATTTGATGTCTTGGTTTTTGGGGAATATGAATAAGGGTTTTGTGAAAATGTTTTAAAAAGGGGAACCTTTCCAACTGAGAGAATTGTAAGGGTTTTGAGAGAAAATATTATTTCCAAATAATTATTATTTATATACCTATTACCGTGGTATTATATTGTATAGTAGTAGGGTCGCTCACTGAGATGATTAGCATCTCACACTCTTAAATTCCGTTCCTCTAGGTACCAGGTTGTCGGCGTTCACTCGGAGCGGACTTGATCTTCCTCGCTGTTTTAGTTCGTACTGTACCCTGTTTTTCTTTTATTGCAGTTGTAATATTTCTTTCATTCTTGTTGTATTTATTATGCACTGGATTACTGTATTTATTTTGAAGTGCTGCAATTTGTGGAATCAATTTGTAGTATTATGGGAGGAATAAGAGGATATTTTTAGAAGTGTGTTTTCAGTGCAGGTAGTTTGTGGTAAGTAAATCCCTTAGGGGAGGCTCTGCCGGATTTTCCGTTGGAGAGTTCGGTAGGGTTTCCCTGGGATCAGGGCTGTCTAGGGTTCCGGGGAAGGAATTCTGGACGTGTCCTGACATATAAGTTCTCGGAATCCTTGGTTAGGATTTCTGCACTTGTGACCTGCAGAATGCATTATGTAGTAAAATTTGGCGGCTGGAGGGTACAGGGAAGTTTTCTAACCACGTAAATACTCATTCAGTTACCTTCGTTAGGTGCATGAATAACAGCTTTCCTCAAATGAGATAATCTTTACAAAGTTCAACTATGATTGCATTATTTTTCCATAGCAATGAGAAGTTTATAACGGTGAATAACTTCTCATCAAATTTTTGACCCCTAGTTCTGTAACTTATCATAAGTCATAACTTGGCACACAGGAAGGTTCGAAAGTTTCCAACAATACAGGGTTTCATCTATCTGTAGTTGAAACTAGTTCAGGTGAGCAAAAAGATGGAGAACGCAATGGCTTGACCAAGCAGTCACCCTCAGAAAGGAAACTGAATTACATTCGATAGCTTTGTGGAAAAATGTATCCTTTTTATCACATAAAATATTGTAATTTTCTGTAAATTATTCAATGAACTCATTCTTTATTCCTTCTGAAGTTATATAAAATCACCCTTGTGATGTTAGTTTCATCGGTGATTAGAAAAATATAGTAACAAAAGGAAAAACAAAATTGAAACTACAGCTAAATATTTACTCAACTACTTTAATTAATTATTTCAGTACAATGATTGCCTTTGAAATGAACTACAATATTCGTTCTAAAATGTATATTGCGATGGAGATAGCATTTCCAACCAACATTAAATAATTCAATAATTGAAGTCATCTTATTTCCCTTCCCATCTATCTTATGCCAGATGCATCCAAATGTTCATTTTTCTGTAGTTTCCTACATTTTTGCTTCAACACCGGATTCATAAACTCAAAATCTGCTACCACAGATTATTGTTTCTCTATTTTCTGTTTTTTCATTTAAATTCTTTTGAGCAATTTTCTTTTTAAATTTTTTGTTGTGTGTTCTGAAGGTTGACTATGAGTAAGAAAAAAGGTATTGTGTCAAGGTTGTAATTGTTCATCAACTTCTTAACAAAGAAAACAATGCCTTATACACACGTTCTCTCTCTCTCTCTCTCTCTCTCTCTCTCTCTCTCTCTCTCTCTCTCAAAAGATAATAATAGTAATAATGAAATAAAAAATAAATAAATAAAAAGGGAGAAATAAAGCCATACACATACAGAGGTCCTAATCCCCAATTGAGAACACAAAAAAGAATTGGGCCAAGCCTGCTTGTGCTTGAGCCTAAAGTACGATCATTAGTTTTTGGGTAGTCCAGCTCCATGGACTTCACGTAAGGCCCTGTCTGAAACTGAACAGGCCTAATCAGTCGGAAATTTATATAATTATTATTTTCTATGTATAATTTTTCTTTATCTCTGTTTTTATATGCAACTAACTTATTTCTCAAAATAAATAAATAAATAAATTATTTATTTTTACAACAATATAAAATTTATTTTATATTCAATTTACATTCTAATATCTTCTCCATTTAATTACAATATCAATAGAAAATGACTATCTGTTTTATAAAATGCTAGAATTCCTAATTTTTTTCCAAATGAATCATACATTGTCACATCAATCTGCAACGATTTCATGAGGTGTTAAGATTGTGTGTGTGTGTGTGTGTGAATGAAAAGAGCTACATTTACTAGAAACGAGTAGAAACATTATACATGTTTATCAAAAAAAAAAAAAAAAAAAAAAGAAGTTTATCAAAAAGAGTAGAAACATAATCCATACATATATATATATATGTATATATATTTGCTGCCAAACTATTAGCTAAGTTTCTTAACAATTTTAATCATGATTTATTCTTCTCCTAATAAATTAATTTCTTCCATTAGATTTCTCTTTTATATATGCTTTCTCTTTTCAAAAACTATCATTTCTATTAATAAACAATGAAAAGGAAAAAGCTTTAATTCCATAACAAAATACGATGAAAATAATATTTTATGTATAGATTTGTAACAGCCCAGACCACCTACATCAAGATATTGTCCACTTTGGGCCCAATTCGCACGGTTTTGCTCTTCCCGAGCCCAGAACAATGATGGGTCACAGGAAAAGGCCTCCTAGTGGTTAGGGGTCCCACCCCTACACCTGTCAGTCCCACTGGCCCGGGCCTCCCAGGCCCAACCAAGATATTGTCCTCTTTGGGGTATTCCAGGCCGTAGCCCCCCTCAAGGTTTTACGTTCTCCGTCAACGCAGCGGAAGACCTCTTGAAAGGAAAGGTATCCACACGCTTATAAGCCATACTTCGTTTCCCTTTCCAACCGATGTGGGATGTTACAGATTCTTATGCACTAGGACATAATTATACATGACATACACTTTGTCTCTGGCTCTAAATAAGATAGCAATACTACTTTTTATTTATTTTTTGATATGGAGTGAAAGAGACAATTAATGTATCAATACTCAACAAAGAAGAAATAAAAAAAAATTAAACAGAAAAAAATTATTACTTGTACAAAAAGGAAATTTTTTTAAAAGAAAATTTTCAACCAAACAATGTTTAAAAAGCCTCACAAGTTGTTTTATATTTACAAAGTTTTATATTGGTCATATACTATGCTTCTTGTACAGCATACGAGTGAGATTAATTTGGATATATCTATGAACGAGGCCTTTTTTTTTTTTTTTTTTCATTTTTCTTTTTCTTTGGGGGTGGGGTGGGGGGGAGGAGGTGAGTAAGAACGAATGTAAACGGTATACTTGTCATGACAATGTCAAATTAGTAATTTTTTTTTTTTTTTGGGTAAATGCCAAATTAATATAGTTTATAACCTAAAGAGTAAGCAAGCTTCCGGACCATGCATTCACCCAAAAAAGCTTGCGGACTGTGGAGGACTACTCACAGCTAGTGCATTTGTGCTTCAATAGAGATACAGTCAAAGGAAATTTTTTTTTTTTTTTTCAAATTTTATCAACAAATCTACATTTTATAACCTTTTTTTTTTTTCCGGGGTAAATAAAGTTAAGCATGAACTAATCGGATAACACATTTGGACCTCCTTGTGGGGACAGCTAGTGCAATAAAATCTACTGTTTTTTAAATCGGGTTCAAATTCTTTCATCCTTGATATTGGAAAAAAATGAAAAAGAAAACTTGTTGAACCAGATAATTTAAAAGGTCAGAGAAATATTGCTCCTCTATATATAATATTTATAAGCATAAATTGTTATTTGTTCTCTTCTTCTACCCCTGATTCCTATTTGGAATAGAAAAATTCCTGCTGTCTAGTTTGCATATTTCCTTTGTTCTTTTCTTGGATTTCTCAATTTTATTTTATTTTACGGTAGAGAATTGTCTGTTCATCTGGTGCCGCCTCCTGTGTCATGCCAAGGCTACATATGTATATATGCTTAGGCATTGCTACATGCTACATGCGATTATGCATGTGGACTATTATTTAATAGTATTAAATATTATTTTATTAATTTTTTTATGTATAAAATTAAAATTTGTTAAATTAATTTATAATATATATTTAAAATATTACAAATGATATTATTAATTTTAAATTTTTTTTTACCTAAAATAGAAAAATAATATAGAGAGTTAAAATTTATATTCTTAAATTCATGTATATATTATTATTATTATTTTATTGATAAATTTTAAATATTTTTATTTGAAATAAGATAAAATAATTTTTCACCTTTCTTTATATATATAAATATATATATATATATATAATTTTTTTAAAAAAAATTGATTAAGAAGTCTGATCCAAAGTGCTTAAGCACCACGAGCCACACAGAATGTAAAAGGTAGGAAAAAGCCACACAGAATGTAAAAGGTAGGAAAAAGCACCACGAGCCACACAGAATGTAAAAGGTAGGCAAAGGGTACTAGACGAGACGACTCCGAAAGTCGTCTGTTTGCACTTTTTGACCGTCTCAATCTCTATTTTTGAAAGAGAGGGAGAGAGAGAGAAAAGGATTGAGCTTCAAACTTCATACTGTAAGTTTTTGCCTTTGTCTTCTTAAAGTGGGTTTTTCATAGATTTGTTCTAATATTGATAGTGAACATTACCCTTTTCACTGTAGCTTTCCTTTCCCGTCGAATCCCTCAACTTTAAATATTTCCCACCTCTATTTCTTTGTACCCTTTTTGTTACAGAGAGAGAAAACAGGATTGGAATTGCAGTCTCACAGATCCAACTCGTTTTGTCGTTTTGTCCTACTCTTCAGGATTTGCAGTCTCGCAGATATAACTCGTTTGGCCCTACTCTTCAGGAGGTCAGCGATTCTCAAAGTGATAAACTATTTGTGTTTTTCTTTCTGGGTTTTTCTTTTTTGTTCGGTATTGATCAAATTAAATTCTTGTACATTTTATTTTATTCAATTTCTTTACTTATATGTACACACACACACACACACATATATATATATATACACATATATATATATATATACGAAGGCAGTAAAACACTCATAGATTGGGAAAAATGTGCTTTTCACTGAAATAATTATAATGTCCAATTTGACCATTTATCCAACTTGCAAAATAGTGTTAAAACAACGTAATTTGAGAAGAAAGAAAGGCATATATGTATTTTCACGGGTCGAAAATTGGAATACTGTTGGACATTTTTATATATAGCTATAGATATATATATTCTGAAAAAAAAAAAATTGTATAATTATGTGTAAGTGGTTTTCTGCATTTTCCCTTAACAAGAATTCGGTTTCTTTTTTGCAGCTGAGAGAGCTCTAAACTGCCCTTTTTTTTTTTTATAATTTTTATTTTAACTTTCTGCAAACAGTTTGTACTCCGACATCGTCATAAGATTTCAACTTTCGTTGCACTAGCAGTGGCCATTTGGTAACATTGATGTTTTCAGTTTTCTTTTCTTTCTTTTTTTTTTTTTTTTTAAAAAAAATTTAACTTTAGGTAGACACTTTGTTATAATTTTTAAATCCATCTTAATTAAATTAGGCTCATGCATTTTGATCATAAACAATTTTCTTTATTAGCTCTATTACAAATTAATCAATATTGTAATAGTTATTTATTATTCATGCATATATATATATATATATATACACGTACTACATTGTGTCTTTAATAAAAAAAAGAAATAATTAATAATATTAATTTATTTTTTATATATAGAATTATGGGTCCTCAAGGTGTCCTCCCAGCTGGATTCATTGTTCGTGAACTTCTTGACAAAGGAAACTACCAGGACTGGAGCGTTTGGGTGAAAACCTACTTGATGAGTGAAGATCTTTGGGACATTGTGGAATCTATGGATGAACCTCCACAACCCAAACATGGTGATGCATTCAAGTATTGGAGGTCCAAGAACGCCTCTGCTGTAACATCCCGTTCCGAACCATGTCGGGATTTTTGCATGTTGATCGAGGTTGACTGTTGATCGTTGACCGAAGGGGTCAAAAGTTGACTTTTTGATCCGATTAGAATTCTAGGTTGGCTGAGGTACCGTTACGAAATACACGTTGGCACGAGTTCGTAGACTAGTAGCACGTTGAAAACGGAGCTACGGTTTGAAAGTTATGAGCAAAACAAGTTGAGGTCCAAACTGTCCAAAGGGTGCCGGAGTTGACTTTTTATTCATGCAAGGTTGAGCTTTGACTCATGCATGGTTGTGAAGTGCTCGTCGATACGAGTCCGTAAACTAGCGGCACGTCCGATTTGGACATGTGGTTTGAAAGTTATGGATCTGTAGAGTTTTTCAAATACCGTATTATTTTAATATTATTTTTAAACACGTAACGATGTGCCACGTGTGACTTAATGAAGGTGACCATGTGTCACCATGTTGAGAAGCCACATGTCAACCATGTGTAAAATCAAATTATTTTTATTATTATTTTAAATAATAACATTATTATTTAATAATTTTTTTATTTTCCTTTTTCTTTTTCTTTTTCTTTTCCTTTTTCTTTTCTTTTTCTTTTTCTTTTCTTTTCCCCACGTGGGAAAACACCGTCTCTTTTCTTTTTTTCTTTTTTTTCTTTTCCTTTCCTTCCCTTCTTCTTCCCCGAGCCCGACAGAGACAAAACGCAGAAATTCTTTTTCTCTCTCTCTCTCTCCTTTGACTCTCTCCCTCTCCCTGTTTGACTGACCGGTTGGCCGGATTTCAGTCGCCGGAATGTAACACGCGCCGGCCACCGTCCAAGCCCACATGCCGGCGAGCTCACCAGCCAAATTTGACTGCCGGCCGGCCGGCGACACGCCCAGATCGGGCCAGCGAAGTCGCGGCGGCGAGGTGAAATTTTTCCGGCGATTCTCGCCGTTTCCGGCCAGCCCAATCCGAATTAAACCTCATCTCCCCCTATTTTAGGTCCTCTGGGTGTGTTTGGTTTGTTGGATTGGCCAGGATTGGATGGGACACAGTCCCAGTCTGCTGTTTGGTTGATCATTTTGAGCTCGGGACAGATGTAACCTAAACAGTAAATTAATCCCAAATGATCAGGAAACAGCTGACCCGTCTCTCCCCCTAGGTCATTTTTGTCCCAAACTCAAAAAAGCCCTTGTTCTCTCGCTTATCGTTGCCTCGCGTGGAAGATCAAAGGAAAAATCACAGCTCGGTTGGTGAGTATCTCTATCTACATCTCTATATCTGTTTTCTTCTCTACTTCTTCCTGTATTGTGACATTTCTTCGTATAGGCCATCTACTATAGTCGATCTGGAGAAAGGGCTTCCATTTGCAAGCAAAACCCCAAACTGCAAAGAACCCAGGTAAGTGTCATCTGTCTCTCCTCTCTGTGTTGTTGTCGTAGGATCTCGCCGATATATCTTTAAAAAAAAAAAAAATTTGCTTAAAAATGTTACCCAAAAAATCGTTAGTTTTTTCTCTGCCTGTGGGAAATTTTTTTTCCCTCAATTTGTGTTTTCTTTCGGGTTGGGAAAGGGCTTCCATCTCCTCTCTGTTTTATGTTGTCATGGGTGTGGATTTGAAACCCACTTTTGATCTCTCACCGAGATATCTGCATATACAGATGTTTTCTAACCATTTCCATTTTTGTTCTCAAAAAAACTTGCATTTTTTGGTTCATGTTTTAAAACCCAAAAATCTAGTTTTTCCTTTCTTCTTTCTGGTGATGCGATAGACTAATTGCCTCTCTTGTTCCCAAACTCGTGTATAGGCCATCTTATAGTCGATCTGGAAAGGGCTTCCATTTGCAAGCAAAACCCCAAACTGCAAAGAACCCAGGTAAGTGTCATCTGTCTCTCCTCTCTATTTTGTTGTCGTGGGATCTGTCTCTCCTCTCCTCTCTGTTTTGTTGTCGTGCAAAGAACCCCAAATTGTTAGTTTTTTCTCTGCATTTGTGAAATTTTTTTTCCCTCAATTTGTGTTTGCTTTCGGGTTGGGAAAGGGCTTCCATCTCCTCTCTGTTTTATATTGTCATGGGTGTGGATTTGAAACCCACTTTTGATCTTTCACCGAGATATCTGCATATACAGATGTTTTCTAACCATTTCCATTTTTGTTCTAAAAAAAACTTGCATTTTTTGGTTCTTGTTTTAAAACCCAAAAATCTAGTTTTTCCTTTCTTCTTTCTGGTGATGCGATAGACTAATTGCCTCTCTTGTTCCCAAACTCGTGTATAGGCCATCTTATAGTCGATCTGGAAAGGGATTCCATTTGCAAGCAAAACCCCAAACTGCAAAGAACCCAGGTAAGTTTCAGCTGTCTCTCCTCTCTGTTTTGTTGTCGTGGGATCTGTCTCTCCTCTCCTCTCTGTTTTGTTGTCGTGCAAAGAACCCCAAATTGTTAGTTTTTTCTCTGCATTTGTGAAATTTTTTTTCCCTCAATACAAATTATTGCACCCAAGATAGTCTGCAAATTTTACACACTGCCTGATGGGTTCCAAAACAAAAACCTTCACCTAAACACTTTCACTCTATATTTTCACAAAAAAAAATATACTGAATTTTTATGATAGGACTGTGTTAAGCATTATTACTGATAGGACTTGAAAATGGTAAGGCTACACAGATCAGGATGAACAGCAAAATAGTTTTCTTCTGCTCTGTGTTTCGTTGTTTAGATTTATTCCTGTACGCTTTAGTGGAGAAGCTCTTGGCGAGTCTCTTTGCTGCACGGGGCAGTAACAACAAACCACACATTGCAGATATTAGTTTCCAAATCACAGCAGAATTTGCCAAAATGCTTGCAACTATTTCTAAATGTATGATGTATATTTATCTCTATGGCACTTGTGTTGTGCATTTTTATGAACAAAATATCCTATTTTTGAAATTCAAATGGTCATGGTGTATCTCTCATCTGTCTTGCTGCACAGTGGAACAATATGTTTCTTTATGATGAAGTATTAAAAATTCACCTATTTCGTAGAAGAGCTCGTTAATATTTTCTGCTGTCTTTGCTGATGTTTCAATGAAGAACATTCCATTCTCTTGAGCATAGTGCTCCCCCTCCTGCAATCATTTACAATAAGTTAAAAAAATATTGAAAGTTTTTACAATGAAAGTTTTGGACTGATATAGCTGTGCTTCAAACTACGTTAAAGATGTTATGCTACTTTCATGCACACCGTGTAAAAATATTGAAATAATACGAGGCATTATGCTAAAATTAATTCCTTAAAATAATACAATTTTAAAAGTAAAAGAAAACGAGCTATAAAGGTGTGTTTCATCGTTGACCACTGCAAATTACAGAAAAAAATATATTGACCATTACGATCATTAAATAAACTATAATATATATATATATATATATTGATCATTACAGTCATGTATTCTTATAATTAAAAAATTCATCCTTGGAAAAAACATTTCTACTATCGTTTAATCTATTTCTATATATGAAAATCAAAGTTTGGATGCTTTTTTTTTTTTTCCTTTCTTTTTTGGTAACAAGTTGGATCCTTTTATTATTCACCAAAAAAAAAAAGAAAAAGGTTGGATCCTTTTATGTGTTGGAAAAGTGACATGACATTATTGTCAATATTTACCAATTCTCAAATTGAGTTATTTATTTAGCACGGTGATAATTATAAGATATTTTTTTTTAAAGATTCTATTAGATGATTTGGGTTCTAAAAATTTATAAGCATTTTGGTCTTTCGACCATAAATATTGGATCAATTTTGGAGCATTACATGTGATATCTTAGTTATAAAATATGTGTGTTAACCCTACATTTGTTTTAGTGTTTTAGAGATAAAATATATCTTAGAGATAAAATATGTGTGTTTTAGTGTTTTAGTGTTTTTGGTTGATGACAAATGGAATGAGAAATGCATTGTAAGTTGAAAAATGCTTGACACGAACATGATTTATTGGATTAGTCAGCTTGTTAAACGACACATGTGATT
This sequence comes from Ziziphus jujuba, assembly GCF_031755915.1. Taxonomy (NCBI): domain Eukaryota; kingdom Viridiplantae; phylum Streptophyta; class Magnoliopsida; order Rosales; family Rhamnaceae; genus Ziziphus; species Ziziphus jujuba. Next base: position 6,789,572 of record NC_083386.1, read on the forward strand.
AGGAATATGATTGCTCATACTTGAAAAATGGTAAATGAAAATCCTGGTTTGCTACATAGTTGATATATGACAAGTGGAATTAAATTTTGATTAGTCATACTCATCTTATGGCAAACGAAAGGAATTGATTTGCGTTGGTTCATACAAATAGATGTATATTGGAATTGATTTGCGTTGTTTAGTCCAAAGTAGTTTATGTTTATCAAATTTAATATGCTATTTATTTATTTATTTTTCTTGAAGCATTTTTTTGTTTTTTATTTTATTTTTTTATTTTTTTGTAGTACATATGGATCGAAGAAAAGTCGCTGCATTCCTTTTACTTCCAAATGATTCACAATTAGAGTCTTTTTGTACGGCTTTTATGTTACTTTTGCTTATGTATATGTACTGGGCATGTATAAGACGAAATGTCAGAGGTTATAGAAATCAATTACCTAGGAATGCAGAATTGCATATGTCTTTTCTAAATAGTCTGCTAGACAATGATGTTAATTGTATTAGTCAGCTTAGGATGGATAGGAGAAAATTTGATACTTTATGTCAATTATTAGATGATGATGGATATGTTAAAAGTGATGGCATTGTTACATTGCAAGAGCAAGTGTGTATATTTCTGCACATAATTGCTCACCATACCAAGAACCGTACAATTATCACTAGATTTTTTAGATCGGGAGAGACAATAAGTCGATATTTCAATTCTGTGTTGCATGGAGTACAGCGCTTACATAAGATTCTGTTGAGCCCTCCAAAACTTATATCAGATAATTGTTTGGATGATAGATGGAAAGTATTTAAGGTACGTTTGTGGAATAGCTTCGTTATTAATATTATAGTTCAATTAGTTGGAACATTATCTGATGTTAGTAACTTTGTTAATGGCGTAGAATTGTTTGGGAGCTTTAGATGGAACTTACATTAAGGTGAATGTACCAGAAATCGATAAGCCAAGATATCGTACAAGAAAGGGTGAGATAGCCACAAATGTTTTAGGTGTATGTAATCCAAATATGGAATTTATATTTGTATTACCTGGTTGGGAAGGTTCCGCTTCAGATTCAAGAGTACTCCGTGATGCATTAAGTAGGCCAAATGGGTTAAGAGTACCAACCGGTAAGGCTAATTATCAAAATTTAAATTGTAGTAACCAACATTGCATACACTAATAGGTGATATGTTTTTGTTTTTTAGGTTGTTATTACTTAGTGGATGCTGGTTATACTAATGGTGAAGGATTTCTTGCACCATATAGAGGAACAAGATATCATCTTTCTGAGTGGAGAGACGGTTGTGCACCCATAAATCACGAAGAGTATTTCAACATGAAGCATGCATCTGCTAGGAATGTCATACAAAGATGCTTTGGGGTTCTTAAAAAGCGGTGGGCAATTTTAAGAAGTCCATCTTTCTATCCTATTACAACACAAATCAAGATCATTACCGCATGTTGCCTTATACATAATCTTATTAGAAGAGAAATGATAATTGATCCTGGGGAAGTTGAGTTTGATAGGAGTGAAGATGTTGCCGTTAGTACTGACGATGACATTATAGGATCGATTTCTTCCTCAGACCAATGGACTAACTGGAGAGATGATTTAGCTAAGCAAATGTTTGCTGAGAGGAGATGTCATGGACATTAGTGGTCGCATGTTTTAATGCTCTTGTAGATGTTTTATTTTATACTGTTTGTTAAACATCTTGGATCATTTGTATGAAAACCAATTTATATTATATGCCATTGTTGTCATATGTGAATGATTTTTCCTTATTTTCTTGCTGTTATTTGTTTGCTGTTATTGTATTGTTGAAATCATAAAAATTTGTATTTTAATAGAAATGGAAGTTGGAGGTAGCAGTCACTATATCCGAGGGATTGAATCTAGACGTACATGGAGCAAAGGGGAGGAAGATGCTTTGCTGCTTATTTTAGATGAGGTTGTAGCTAGTGGGCAGCGGTGTGACACCGGATCATTCAAGCCTGGCACAATTACTATGATTGAGAGGCGATTGGCTGAGATATGTCCTAATTCGGGCTTGCGACCAAATCCACACATTGAGTCAAAGCTGAAAAAGTGGAAGAAGCAATACGGTATAATATATGATATGCTAAACAAAAGTGGCTTCGGATGGAATGACTCTCTTAAATGTGTGGACGTTGATAGTGACGAAGTTTGGAAAGCATATGTGCAGGTTTTGAAACTTTGGACATCAGTTTTCATTGAATTTTTTCACTTGATATATGAAGTTATGTTTTTCTATTGTTTACAATTAAAAGTTTGTTTTTTTATTTTAGAGTAACCCAAGTGCAAAGGCATGGAGAAGTAAACCGTTTCCGCTATATGAGAGGCTTGCTAGTATTTTTGGAAAGGATCGGGCAACAGGACATGGAGCACAAACTCCAATTGATATGGTCAATGATTTGAATTTGGAGAGTGGAAATGAACAATTTAATGATGTATGTTCTCCAATGTCTGTGAATGAAATCCATAGTGAACCGTCTACCCGACCCAAATCAAGAGGTAAGAGAAAATCTGGAATGAAGGATGATGACATTGTGAGCGGGTTTGGCAATGTAGCAGAGAAATTGTTTGATAAATTGGCTGCAAAGTTAGATAAATCGGAAGCCAATTATCCACAATACTTAGCTATGGAGCTAGACAGGTTAGGCTTCTCTGTTGATGACAATCTCGAAATCTCTAAGGCAATGAGATTGGATCCATCGAACGTTGAGGTTTTTAAGATTATTAGAACGGATACGGGCAAGATTGAATTTGCTAGAAAATTTTTAAATTACTAGGTGTTGCTGTGTATCATATATTTAAGACTATGTATGAGGGGATAATAACTATGAACACTTGGATGTGAACTTTATGGACATATGTTGTATGGTCGTTTATGGACATGTGGTATGGTAATGGATGTTAGTATTTAATTATGTATGTAAAGACACTTATATGAAGCATGTGTTATGTTTTAGTGTATTAATATGCACCTGATTGATTTAGTTAATTGTTATTTTGTCTAATTTTATTATTATCTTATCATATTATGTTATAATTTATTATAATATGCAGGAACATTAAATGGCAAGGAGAAGAGTTTATGTTGTGTTTGAAGGTAGACAACCAGGAATATATAATTCTTGGCCTGAATGTCATCAACAGGTGCAAGGATTTAAGGATAATTTATATCAAGCCTATAATACAACTGAAGAAGCTGAAATAGCATATGCTGAGTATGTAGAACGAATGATGAGGAATCTAAATGAGGCAAATCCAATACAACATATCACCGCACATACACGTGCCAACTTGAATAATGAGTGGCGTAATGGTTTTATAATCGGTTGTTTGTTTGGATAACTATCAATGGGTATATTTATTTATTTGGCATATAAGTAGATTATTGGTGTAAAACCAAATATATACATTTGTATGGAGACAAGTATGTGAAATCGTACTTATCAACAAGTTTTTAATTAAATATGATGTTAACTTTATTTATTTGTACATATGATTTAACATATTATAATATCATTTTAATTTGTTTTGAAAACCATATATTAACATAATTTGTGGGTGTAAAAAAAATTACAATTTAATTACAATATAAAAACAAAATTTCATTACTTAACTTTATTTCTCATTAATTTTTATTTATAAAATATTATGTTATAATTTAATTTTCATTTAATTTTAAAATTACAAATTAATATAGTTTGTGGATGTAATAGTGTCGCATGAACAGTGTCACACAAGGGTTTTTATTTGTTAAAAGTCTCGGGAAAGAGAGAGAAAGAGAGAGAGGAGAGAGAGAGAGAGAGAGAGCCACCGCCGGCCACCGGAGTTTTCCACTGTTCTGGCCGAGTTACTGTACACACGCCGGCCAGAAAGCTTCCCCTCCTCATTTCCGGCAAAACCTCCAAGTTTCACGGCGATCGGAGCTCCGAAGTTCGGCGGCGAGTTTTTCCCCTCCACCGTCGGCCACCGCGAATCGACACTGTTCCGGCCATTTTCCGGCCACACGCGCCATACACCCATCATCCTCTCCTCAAGTCCGGCCGACCCACCAAAAATCAAGGCCATCGGACCACCAACGCGCCGGGATCGGAGCGTTTTCCGGCGAGGGGCCGGAAAACTTCAAACGGTGATTTCTCCGCCGTCCGACCTCCATTTTGCTCACCGCCGGTCTCGTTGGGTTGCTCTCCTCAAGATCTACAAGTCTGCAAAATTGCACCACCAACGGCCACCACACGCGCCGCCGCTGGCGACGGTTGCCGGTGACCGCGGCGGCTCGCCGGAAAGTACTGTTCCGGCGAGTACCCAGTTTTTCGGCCGGCTCCAGTCCGCTGTGTTCGACCTCCTGAACCTGAATCCGGCATCCGTTTCCGCCAATTCGCGACGGTTTGGGAGAATTGCGGAGCCGAAACCCGACAAGCTTCCCGGCGAAATTCAAACCCCGTCGGGTACGATCATCGGAAATTGAAACCGAATCTGTGATCAGCATCACTCGAGCTTCGATTCGGTATATAACTCGCAGATTCTAGGTATCGTTTGTGTTTTGACCCCTCGGGTACCGGGTATTATTTACCCGAATAAAATATTAATTTATTTGACTGTCTGTGAATTTTGTTCTAGGAGCACCGGTGAGTCGTAGAATTGATCCCGTAGTGGATCATGGGTTAATTGCGTGCTCCAGGTGAGTGACCCACCTTCAAATTAATTTTGGGGAATTTAATTGGTGAATATATTATGTGTGATTTAAATATTTGGAATTTAATTTCTATGTGCCAAATATTTATTTGATTTATTGTGGAATTATTTGTGAATTTATCGGATTTAAAAAAATGTGCATTTCACCAATTTATGCCATGTGAAATTATTTTATGGTTTTGCGAATTTTGAAATTCGGGTGGTTTTAATAGTAAAATGGGCACGATTTGATTTTCAAATATTTCAAAGAAAATATTTGGTTATGTTGGTGATTTCAATTTTTATAAAATATGCCCATGGAATATTATGAGATTTGATTATGATATTTCGAGAAATTATTTATGCTTGGAAAAAGTGGATATTTGAATTGATGGATTTGGGAGTTGGTGGATTTGAAAATCATGAAATTTATGGTATTGATTATAAAGAAATTACGGAGAATTTCCGGGTTCAAGCGGATGGACTATGCCCGCTATGTTTATGAAAAATGTGAAATTTGTTATATAATTTAAATATGTGGATTTTATGATTTTTGGATGCACCGTGCATGTACTGGTGTTCTGTTTATATGTGATATGATTAGTGTGCACAAGGTTGTGATTAGCGCGCAGGTGGGTGTGATTAGCGCGCAGGTGATGTGATTAGCGCGCAGGTGGGTGTGATTAGCACGCGGTTGATATTATAAGGTTGTCCTGTGGTTGCCATCGGATGAGGGTAGGCCACCACCCATGGCCGGGACACCAGGTTAGCAGCGGTGCAGTGGGACGCCACGCGACCGTATGCCGATTTCTTTCTATAACCTCCTGTCTGGCGGTACCTTGGGACGCTGGGTACTGTTGGCACCACTGGTATATAGTGGGTGCATCAACTGATTTTCGGAACGGTGTTTTAAAAATAAATTGTTTTAAAGCTGTATTGGAATTAAAATTAATTATTACTGTTCGGATATTTATTTGATGTCTTGGTTTTCGGGGAATATGAATAAAGGGTTTTGTGAAAAGGTTTTAAAAGGGGAACCTTTCCAACTGAGAGAATTGTAAGGGTTTTGAGAGAAATTATTATTTCCAATTAATTATTATCTATCTACTTACTACTGTGATATTATATTGTATAGTAGATAGGGTCACTCACTGAGATGATTAGCATCTCACACTCTTAAATTCTGTTCCTCTAGGTACCAGGTTGTCGGTGTTCATCCAGAGCGGACTTGATCTTCATCGCTGTTTTACTTCGTGAAGTAACCTGTTCTTCTTTATTGCAGTTGTACTATTTCTTTCACTCTTGTTGTATTTATTTTGCACTGGATTACTGTATTTATTTTGAAGTGCTGAATTTGTGGAATCAATTTGTAGTAATGTGGGAGGAATAAGGGGATGTTTTTAGAAGTGTGTTTTCAGTGCAGGTAATTTTTGGTTAGTCCTACCCTTAGGGGAGGTGCTGCCGGATTTTCCGTTGGAAGGTTCGGTGGTATTTGCCTGGGATCAGGGCTGTCTAGGGTTCCGAAGCGCCGTTTGCAAGTTTCTCTCTTTAACCTCCCCGCTAGTCGGTACTCGGGACGCTGGGTATCGGAGGGCATCACCGGTATATGGTGTGGTGCGTCAGGTGTAATTTTTCAAATAATGTTTCAAACCCCAAAGGTGTTCAAAAATGATTTATTATAATTTATTACAGGTTAATTATATATTGGGGCATGTATTTATTTTTTTATTCTTTATCAAATGGTTTAATCCCTTGGTTTTCGGGAAGTACGTATATCGGGTTTTGTGAAAATGTTTTAAAAGGGGAACTTTTCCAATGGAGTGAATAGTGAGGGTTTTGAGAGAAAATATTACTTCAATTGTTTATTTATTTAATTATTCGGTATTGATTAATTAAATTTTTTTATTTTTATATTATTAATATTAAAGGTGTACAGCAGATAGGGTCACTCACTGAGATGATTAGCATCTCACTCTTAAATTCCGTTCCCCTAGGTTCAGGTTGGAGACGTTGATTGTCCGGGGAGAGCCCAACGTGTAACACCCCGTCCCGAACCATGTCGGAAATTTTTGCACGTTGACCGAGGTTGACCGTTGACCGTTGACCAAAGGGGTCAAAAGTTGACTTTTTGATCCGGTTAGAATTCTAGGTTGACTGAGGTACTGTTACGAAGTACACGTTGGCACGAGTTCGTAGACTGGTAGCACGTTGAAAACGGAGCTACGGTTTGAAAGTTATGAGCAAAACAAGTTGAGGTCCAAACTGTCCGAGGGGTGCCGGAGTTGACTTTTTAGGCATGCAAGGTTGAGCGTTGACTCATGCATGGTTGTGAAGTGCTCGTCGATACGAGTCCGTAGACTAGCGGCACGTCCGATTTGGACATGTGGTTTGAAAGTTATGGACCTGTAAAGTTTTTCAAATACTGTATTATTTTATTATTATTTTTTAAACGCGTAACGATGTGCCACGTGTGACTTACTGAAGGTGACCATGTGTCACCATGGTGAAATGCCACATGTCAACCATGTGTAAAATCAAATTATTTTTATTATTATTTTAAATAATATTGTTTTTATTTAATTAATTTGAACTTATTTGTTTTATTTTTCCTTTTTCCTTTTTCTTTTTCTTTTCCTTTTTCTTTTCTTTTTCTTTTTCTTTTCTTTTCCCCACGTGGGAAAACACCATTTTTTTTTCTTTTTTTTTCCTTTTTTTTTCCTTCTTCTTCCCCGAGCACCAAAACACAAAACACACACAGTTTTTTTCTCCCACCGGCCGTCCCTCTCTCTCTCCTTGCTGCACTTTTTGGGGCCACCCATACAGTACACGCGCCGGCCACCGTCCAAGCCCACCACCTCGCGACCTCGGCCACCAAGTTTCCCAGCCAGCCGCCACCGGACGCACCCAGATCGGGCCGGCGAAGTCACGGCGGCGAGGTGAAATTTTTCCGGCGATTCTCGCCATTTCCGACCAACCCAGCCCGTCCCATACCTCTATCCCACTATTTTTTACCCCTCTGAGTCCATTTCCGGGGTTAGATTGCCCAAAATCCCCACCGTTTGAAAAATCCCTCAAGATCAAAACCGGCCGAAGCTTCCCGACCAAATTCCGGCCACCTCCGGCGGAATTGGGGTCGATGGAGACCGGATTGGTGATCCTCATTCCACGAGCTTTGATTCGGTATATCATTCGCCTATTTTGGTTACCGTTTGTGTTTTGACCCCCCCGGGTACCAGGTATTATTTACCCGATTAAAATATTATTTTATTTGACTGTCTGTGAATTTTGTTCTAGGAGCACCAGTGAGTCGTGAAATTGATCCCATGGTGGATCATGGTTTAATTGCGTGCTCCAGGTGAGTGATCCACCTTTAAAAATATTTTTGGGGTAATTAATTGTATTTATGTGGTATTAATTTGATATCTGTAAATTGTGCTCATGTGGTGTATTTTAAATACAATCGGAAAAAATATTATTTTATATATATATTTACCCATTGGTGTTAAATGAAATTTTGGGTCATTAGAAATTCCCGATTATTATTTCATTATGATTAAATGGTATTTGTTACACATGAGCAAGTATTTTCAGTAATTAATTGCGTCTGGATTTTATATCATTTTTGGGCAATTAATTATGTTTAATTGGTATTTAAATTAGACTCATGTGGTATGATTTAATTATGGTTTTATTGTGGTTGAATTTATTTATTATGCATGAGCAAAGTATGTTTCGGTATTAATTGTACGTGATTTTAAGTAATATTTTTCGGGCATAATTGGGTTAAATATTTTACGAAAATATTTGTTTAAATTTTATAAATTATGCCCGCGGTATTTTTATGGTTGCATCTCGTACTTCGAGGAAATTGTGGTTTGTTGGTTATCAATGTTTCGTACCGGGTTGTTAAATAAAAATATGTGGGATGGTAAGTATGAGAATTTAATGTATTTCCCACGGTAATTTTGGAAAAACGGTACGGTTGGTTATTATTGTTTATTTTTAGACGCACTCATACAGTATTGGTGTTCTGGTGTATGGTGTATGGACACATGGTAGCGCGCGGTTATTATGTGGTTTAGCGCGTGGTTATTACTTCACCCGTGAGTTGCCATTGGACCGTTGGGCAGGCAAGGTTATTGTTGTTCACAGCCGCCCCCCTCCTTGGCCGGGTTGATGGTTTTAACAGCGGTACTGTCGGGACGCTGAAGTGACCATTGCAGGTTTCTCTCTTTAACCCCCCGCCAGTCGGTGCTCAGGACGCTGGGTATCGGAGGGCATCACCGGTATATGGTGTGGTGCGTCGGTGTAAATTGCAAATAATGTTTTAAACCCCAAAGGTATTCTAAAATTATTTATTATAATTTATTGCAGTTTATTTATATTTGGGGTATTTATTTATTTGTTATTTGTTAAATTATTTGGTCCCTTGGTTTTCGGGAAGTACGTACATCGGGTTTTGTGAAAATGTTTTAAAAGGGGAACATTTCAAACGGAGTGAATAGTGAGGGTTTTGAGAGAAATTATTACTTCATATGTTTATTTATTTAATTGTTCGGTATTGCTTAATTAAATTTCTTTATTTTTATATTATTATTATTAAAGGTGTATAGTAGATAGGGTCACTCACTGAGATGATTAGCATCTCACACTCTTAAATTCCGTTCCCCTAGGTCCAGATTGGAGACGTTGATTGTCCGGAGCGAGCCCAACGTCTCAGTTCGTTGCCGAAGGTTCAAGAAGTTTTTCTTCCCTTTTTCCTCTTGAACTTGTATTGTTTCTTTATCTGTCATTTTATAAATTCCACATTTGTTGTATAATGCTCTGTATACTGTATTGGACGTGTAGTTATTATTTATGCACTAGGTTGCCGCTGTTTTCTTTTGAAGTGCTGAAATTTGTGGAACCAATTTGTAGTTTGTGGGAGGAATAAGGGAATATTTTTAGAAGTGTGTTTTCAGTGCAGGTAATTTGTGGTAAGTAAATCCCTTAGGGGAGGCTCTGTCGGATTTTCCATTGGAGGGTCCGGTAGGGTTTCCCTGGGATCAGGGCTTGTCTAGGGTTCCGGAGGAGGAATTCTGGACGGGTCCTGACACAACGTCTCAATTCGTTGCCAAAGGTTCAAGAAGTATTTTTTTTCCCTTTTTCCTCTCTATCCTGTATTACTTCTTATCTGTCATTGTATAAATTCCACATTTATCTGTATAATGCTCTGTATATTGTATTGGACGTGTAGTTTTTATTTATGCACTGGGTTGCTGCTATTGTTTCTTTTGAAGTGCTGAAATTTGTGGAACCAATTTGTAGTTTGCGGGAGGAATAAGGGGATGAGTATTGAAGTGTGTTTTCAGTGCAGGTAATTTTTGGTTAGTCCTACCCTTAGGGGAGGTGCTGCCGGATTTTCCGTTGGAAGGTTCGGTGGTATTTCCCTGGGATCAGGGCTTGTCTAGGGTTCCGGGGAGGAATTCTAGACGGGTCCTGACATCTGCCCTCCATGTTATCCAAATTTCTTGTAACGCTGATGCTTTCTCTGAGATCAGAAATATAACTTCTGCTAAAGAAGCTTAGGATACCTTGGAAGTAAAATTCAAGCCTCAACCAGAATCTACAGACAAAATAATCTCCGACGACGAAGGTATAATATTTTATTTTATTTTTTATTAACTTGTGTATTTGAATCAAATTTTTACCATGATTTATAATATTTTATTTTATTTTTTATTAACTTGTATATTTGAATCATATATTTACCATAATTTTGAACAATTACATTAAATTAAACAAATTCATATAAAAGATTAAATTGTTGAGAGGTAGGTGAGTTAGATAACCAAAAAAATTATTACGAGCGTGCCATTTTTATATTTGAGAAAGAATAGTAAAAGCCATTTTTATATTTGAGAAAGAATAGTAAAAGGAAAAAATAATAACGTAATATAATCTAATTTTGAATTCAACAACTATAATTAAGAATAAAAAAATAACGATTTTAAATTATTTTTAATGCCTTGAATGAAAGAACTTCAATAACTTAAAATAAAATACAATAGTGAAGAAACCTCTGTATATGTATATATATATATATATATAATATGTATTTTAAAACTCCCTCCCAACGGATCTTTTTTCATCAATCTTAATAAGATAAAATAATTTATCTAATTGGAAAACAAAAATGCTTTTTATTGCTATCCATCGAGCTCAATTGAGCCATTGCATAAGTTTTTTTTTTATATAAAAATTAAATTAAATTAAATTACTATTTGTTTAAAAGATAAACAGTGAGGCTTAAACAAAATTTATTTTATTTTATTAAACTAAGATAATTTTTTTATGATTATTGGATTCTCATTTAAAAGATAAGGTCCAACAATTAATAAAATTCAATGGTTATCAAAGATATATCTTAGTATAATAAAGTAAAATGAATATTATTTGAAATTGATTATCAATATATATATATATATATGATATTAATATTGTATACGTTTTCAATAGGTATAGTTATACATGGAGATCGGGTCATCAAAGAGATATACACAAAACTCCCCACCAATATCAAGGGCTCAGGTATGTTAGATTTAGGTTAACACAAATGTACGATTATTGCAATAACATTTGAGAAACTTTGTCATAATTAATTTCCTGGTAATTTGTAGACACTGCTCTAGTTTAGTATGCAACAAAAAATCAATGAATTTACCCCCCAAAAAAAAAAAAAATCAATGGCAGCGAAACTTTGGATACCTTATAAATAACATTGAAGATTAAATTAAGTCAAATATATTAAGATTGTTTCAAAGAAACTCTAATTAAGTCAAATATATTAAGATTGTTTCAAAGAAATAAAAAAGTGGCAAAAACCATTGTTTCCACTTGTATAATGATCCAAAGATTTTGAATCCCAACAATATCCATAATATAACAAAAAAAAGAAAACTAAAAAGAAGAAGAAGAAAATAGCTTTAAAGAATTGAAAAAAAAAAATTAGGCATATGTTAATCTTGCATGATAGCTCATAGAATTTTCCTACAAAATTCTACTATTCTTGCAACTTGTTGTAAATTTGCCCAAATGTTTGTAGTTTTTTGAGACAATATTTCTTATCAATACACTACTAATTCAAAGCCATTAGTCAATCAACAGATAAGAACTTACATGGCAAATTTGGATCATTACAGAGACAGGCAATGCGCTTTGACATTTTAGGTACCTAATTAGTTTTATTCAATAGTTTATTGTTATTTATTTTGGTTCAAATTCATCCTTCTAATTTATTTATTTTGTATGTTTGATATCCCGCAATAGCTAAATTAATTTTTTATTTTTTTTATTATTAACACAGGGTTCCAGAATATATATGAAATGAAATTAATCCACATTCAAATCTGTGAACTTCTACGCCGAATGTGTGAAGAAATAACAAAATTAGATGAAACCTAATTAATAAAATCAGATATATATGGAGCACTTTTTTCTGCAGTTGAGGTGGGAAATCTTGACTTTGTTAAAAGCATATTAAAGTCAAGTCCGGATCTAGTGGAGGCTCACAATTCCACAAAAAGGAACATTTTTATGGTTGCAATTCTTTATCGCCATGCAAAAATTTTTAGCCTTATTCATGGAGTGAGCTCCAAATTAACAGCGGCAAATGATATAGATAATGGTGGTAATAACATGCTACGTATGGCTGGCTTGTTGTTGCCTTACCCACAACTTTCGTATTTCAGGAGCAGCTTTACAAATGCAGAGAGAACTACAATGGTTTAAGGTAATATCTTAGTTATAAGTTTTAAAATTTATATTTGGGTATCAAATAGCTAAAGCTGCTTTTTGTGGAGATAATTTAGCTACTTGCAAAACTACTATTTATTCAAAATTATCATAATATAAAGAAATGGCTTTTTAACTATAATCGAGCTTTCTGTGAAGATAATTTAGCTAGTTTCAAAACTACTATTTTTTCAAAATTATCATACCATAAAACAATGGCTTTTTAACTATAATCGAGCTAGTTGCCACTAGTGGCTTTTTTTTGTCTTTGTAGGTACAATGACGGTTAACTCGTGGTTAGAAAATTTAATTCAATTCTAGTTCCCTCTAATTGAAAAATTGAACCTGCCGCTCCCAAGTTTAAAATTAACGTTTCCATCTAGGTTTTCAAATTTTAATTTCTTGCAATCGATTAAACAAATTGCATATATATTTTGAACAAAATTGGTTAACTTCTTGATTCCACATGATCAACATTAAAATTCAATTTGTTCTAATTTAGGTATAGTTTTTAATTTTGTAGTTTAAATCCTCTAGCATTATAAATGTGCACATTTTTAATACGTCCTAACCATTACTATCCTTATCACATAGTAATAATATGATAACAATGTTAATTGAGGTTGAAACAACTAGTATTACCTCTTATATCTATATCTATTAGATGGTGGATTCAAAACACAATAAAAACAATTATTAATAATAATTAAACTAAAACTCAATAAATTGAAACTTGAAGGTTTTATAAATGGCAAAATTTTAAATTTACAAGTTTAAAGTGCAACTTCTCTAAATTATAGAATAGGAAAGTGCAGTTAATTAATTATATTAATATATATATATATATATATATATATATATATATTTGTTATAACATTTGATATATTTTGTTATACCCGTCAAATTACAAATATTTACAAACAGGAGGTGGAGTCAGTTGTACCTCAATGGAATTATGGACACACAAATTCAGAGTACATGACCCCAAGACAACTATTTACTAAAGAACACAAAGAACTGATATCCGATGGAGAAAAATGGATGAAAGAGACAGCAACTTCATGCACCGTTGTTGGTGCACTCATTATTACAATCATGTTTGCTGCAACATTTACTGTTCCTGGTGGGAATGATGAAACAACTGGTTTACCAAAGTTGCTTGATGACAAAATATTCATGCTCTTCTTCATATCAGATGCAATGTCACTTTTCTCTTCTACTACGTCAGTTTTGATGTTCTTGGGAATCCTTATTTCTAGATATGCCGAAGACGATTTCCTCAAGTCTTTGCCTAAGAAGCTCATAATTGGTCTTTGCACACTTTTCCTCTCCATTGCTGCCATGATGATAGCATTCTGCGCTGCTGCTTTCTTAATGCTTGATAAGAAATCTTGGGTTGTGTTTCCAATTATTTCTCTAGCTAGTGTTCCAGTTAGTTTGTTTGTTTTGATGCAATTCCCTCTTCTTGTTGAGATTTACCTTTCTACTTATGGACCTAGTATCTTTGATAGGAAGCCATAAAGTTGATTATGAATAGGAAATTTGTGGAAAATTGTGTATTATTATTATTATTAATATTATAAGCATACTTTTTTGCTTTATCCTTCTCTTCTACTCTTCCATTCCCTTTTTGGAATTTTAAAAAAAAAAAAAATCCTTCGATCTAGTTTGCAAATTTCCTTTGTTCTTTTCTTGGTTTTCTCAACTTTACTTTTTTTCTGTACAGAAATTTCTTTGCATCTGATGCCTCCTTCTGCACCACGCCATGGATATATATATATATATATATATATATAGAGAGAGAGAGAGAGAGAGAAAGAGAGAAAGAGGAAAAAAATAAAAAATAAATAAAAAGAAAAGAAAAAGTCTATCATCCGACGCCTATTTTTGGACCCACCATGGATATATATATATATATATATAAAGAGAGAGAGAGAGAGAGAGAGAGAGAGAGAGAGAGATTTAAAAAAAAAAAAAAAAGTCTATAAATATGTGTAAGAGGTTTTGTGCATTTTGTCTAAAAAGACTTGGCTTCTCATGAGCTAATATTCCACTTGGACAGCTCCACACAGTCACCAAGCATGCGAATAAAACATCTGTCTGTGTAAATAATTTTGTCGAAGTCTTTTATTGCAGCCGATCAGAGCTCTACACTACTTTTAGGAAAAAAAACCAAAAAAAAGAAAAAGAAAAAGGAAACAAAATCTTTCTACAAACAGTTTTTTAGCCTACAACTTCATTTGTTGGGACATCGACGTCATTGCTTGCAGTGTAAGATTTCAACTTTCATTACACTAGTGGTGGCCGTTTGGTAACATTTATGTTTTTAGTTTTCAATTTCTTTTTTCTTTTTTAATTTTTGAGATTTTAAACTTTAGCTAGGCACTTAGGTATAAATATTTTTCATTACCATTCACACGCAAATCCATCTTAGTTAAATCAGGCTCATGCATATCTGATCATGAACAATTTTTTTTCATTATTAGATATTACAAATTAATCAATAGAAAATACTATTTATTACTATTAGTGAATGATAACCAATAGAATTTATATGCCATATAGTAATTTAAAGGATAAAGAATTTTCTTTTCAAATTTTTAGTATAAAAAATAATAAAATTATACTTTCAATTAAAATTTATTATAAAAGAAGATAATCTTCATTAATGATAATAAATAGTAAGATTTTAATCAATATCATAGTAGTAATAAGTATGCTATAAATAACATTAAAGATTTAAATTAAATCAAAGATATTAAAAATTTGTTTCATGAATACAAAAGAGTGGCAAAAACCACTGTTTTCACTTGTACAATGATCTAGAGTTTGAATTAGTTTCCTAGATTCACAATATCAAAAAAATAAAAAATAAAAATTAAAGAATTGAAAAGTTAGGCATATATGTTAATCTTGCACGATAGCTTATATACAATTTTCTTAAAAAATCTCCATTTGTTATTGAAGCTTGTTAGAGATTTGCACAATAAATATTTGTAGTTGTAATTGTAACAATATTTCTTCTTAATATACCATTAATTCAAAGCCATTAGTCAATCAACAGATAAGGAATTACACAGGATTCAAGAAAATATATGAAATGAAATTGGTCCACATTCAAACCTCTGAACTTTTACGACGAATGTGCGAAGAAATAAAAAAATTAGATGTAACCCAAATATCAAAATCAAATATTATAGCTGCACTTTTTCAAGCTGTAGAAAAAGGGAAATTTTGTCCTTGTTAAAAGTATATTAAAGTCGAGTCCAGATCTAGCGGAGACCCAGGATTCCCATGGAGGAACATATTTATGGTTACAATTTGTTGTCACCAGGCAAAAATTTTTAGCCTTATTCGTGGAGTTGGCTCCAAATTAACAGCAACAAATCGTCTAGATCTATATAGAGACAACATGCTACATATGGCTGGCTTTTTATTGATTCACCCAAAACTTCATCGTACTTCAGGAGCTGCTTCACAAATGCAGAGAATTACAATGGTTTAAGCTACCTAATATAATTATATATATATATTTCTTTAGCTATATGCTTTAAAATGTATTTAATATAACCATGCATTTTTAAAGACACAATCTAGTTGGAAAACTGTTATTTTCTCTAGCAAAATTTTAGTTCTTAAAATCATTATTTAATAAAATAATAATTTTGTAATTAAATTGTCTTTATAGGAGCAACAATCATTAATTACTAGTTGGGTAATTCAAATAAAGATCATTTGTATTTTTGTATCCTTTAATTTGGGAAAGCTAAATTTGCATCCCTTAACTTTAAAACATTTAAATTTAAATTTTCAAATTAAAATTTGTTACATTTTGGGACAACTAGATATTTTGACTAGCATCAGTCTCCATCCCACATAAACAACAATTTGTTGTAATCTAGTTTCGTCATTGTAATTTAAACCCTCTATTAGTTTGAAATATTTACATTTTAGTACCCACTAATTATTAACATCCTTAACCAAATAAATAAATAAATAAATGATTGGACTAAAATATATATAACAATTGAAATTGAAGGGACTCTAAAATGTAACTTCCCAACTCATATAGGGCTCAAATAAAGTTATTAATTATATATTTTGCTATAACATTTGATATATTTATATATATATATATATAGCTTTTTTCTATCAATTAAATTAATTAGAGACAAATGTTCATACTGTATATATATAGGAGTTGGTGTCAGTTGTACCTCCATGGACATGCGGACACACAAACTCACAGTTCTTGACACCAAGACAACTATTTACAAGAGAACACAAACAATTGTTACCTGATGGAGAAATATGGATGAAAGAGACAGCGACCTCATGTACTGTTGTTGGTGCACTCATTGTTGCAATCATGTTTGCTGCAACATTCACTGTTCCCGGTTAGAATGATGAAAGAACTGGTTACCCAAAGTTTCTTGACAAAATATTTATGCTCTTCATCATATCAGATGCAATCTCACTTTCCTCTTCTACTACTTCAGTTTTGATATTCCCTGGAATCCTCACCTCAACATATGCTGAAGATGATTTCCTCAAATCTTTGCCTAAGAAGCTTATGATTGGTCTTGGCATACCTTTCCTCTCCATTGCTGCAATGATGATATATTTTTGTGCTGCTGTTTTCGTGATGCTTAATGAGAAGAAATCTTGGATTGGGTTTTTTATAATTTCTCAAGCTAGTATTCCAGTTATTATTTTTTTCTTATTTTATTTAATTTTCCTTGGAAGATTTATGAAGTTGCTATAAGGGGTTATTGTAACAAGGATATATGACATTTGAGGGGAAAGTAGAAAATATATATATATATATTTTTATACTGTTCTATTATGTTCAACGAAGATGTTCATATTTGGTGATGTTATTCGAATACACGTAATTCATAAATATATATATATATACACACACGTATTGAGAACAAATATAACTCATAAAAATATTATTTCTAATTATGTATGATCGAGCGTGAAAGGCCCATTAATTTCCACGTAAGCAGCCTTCATTGTTTTTTGGCTAAAACATGGAATTTATTGAAACCAAAAAAAAAAGACTAAACAGTTAAACAAACAAAGTCTGGACTCAAAAAGCTTCTCCAAATACACTCTTCTAACAGTCTAAAACAAAATCTACACTCAAAAAGATTCTTCAAATACACTCTTTGATAGTCCAAAATTGAGGTGGGTAACCATTCTAACATTGTAGGATCACTGATCAATTGGGTTGCTCCCCAATAACTAACTAAATGGCCCAGTCTATTAGCAATTCTAGGGCCCAAACAAAATTTTATTTTATTTTATTTTATCCTACATTCAAGGGTAAACAACCAAAACCTTCTTTATACACTCTTCTAACATTAAATTCCCAAAATGCTCTTATCATCATTGCCTTGTTACGTGAGAAAAATCGAAGGAATGAGATAAGGTTATTTTGGACTAAACGGATTTTAAATGTGGCAAGTACGTACAGACACGTCTTTATAGGCGGGTGTCTGTGTGCGCTAAGGCCGTTGGTGGTAGGCTCTACAGTCTACCATGAAGCTTGAAGCTTTCAGCGCTTGCAACAATGGCGACGACTAGTGCTTCTCTCCTCCATCTTCCTTCCCCATCTTTCTTTCCTGTCTCTCTTCCAAAAACAGTCATTCCTATCCCTCTCCTCCGTCTCAACAAAACCCATATTCTCATTCTTTCTACCATTGCACTTTTCCCACCGTTTCTCCGCGCCAAATTCCTCCTCACCGTCTGATGAGCATGTATGGCAAATGGGGTTTCAATTTTCTGACTGTAAGGTCCGAATCCAAACCCAGCATCAACAGAGAGCCTATGCTGCCTCCGTACAATTTACAGGTTCAACCAAAGGTCCGCAGTCCCTTTTTCATTTTTTGGCTCTCGGGATTGTTTTTTTCGTTGCTAATTGTGTTGCTACATGAAGTTCCAAATATTTTTGTATTAGTTTTTGGCTTCTGCTGATTTTGTTACTGTGATTTGATATCTAATTTCAGTACAAATTGTTTTGTAGTTTTTCAATTTGCTATAAGAAGTTTGAGGAGAATTTAGCACAAACAATTTCACTACTCTGATTATTGTGTGTTTTTTAATTTCTCTCTGTTTTCTATAGGAATTCTCATGAATAAACAGATTGTGGTATAAATTATTATGTCAAAGTTCAGTTTTTTCATTGAGTATTCGAAGGGTTGAAAGACTTTAAAAATATTTTTCTATTGACCTTATTAGAAGGGATGGTTCTGCTTTGAATCCAACAAGTCTTTTTGTTCCAAGGAGGATTTATTTTTCCAAAGTAAAGATGAGCAGAAGCGTTTCTAGCAGTCAAGAACCAGTTAAAAAGGACATTTCAAACGTGGGATGTCTGAAAACATCGATACCAGACATTACATTTGCTCTAGTAGTGGTTACACACATTATGGAAAATCAAAACCAATTTCATTTCAATTCTTCCATATGCCTATACTTAGATATCTCAATGAAATATTGGAAATGAGTATTTTTGTACATGGAAGGATCTAGTCTAGACGCAATAAGGTATGTTAGCCAAAACATTCATGCTCAATTTTCCAAGTCGTACTGATAACCTTTTAGAATTAAATAAGCAAATAAATAAATTGTTTCGTTCTTGAACCGTATTATACATTCATAGATATTCCTCATCTAGATGGAATATTGAGTGTTTCATTGCGAAACATGGTGTTTCCTGGAATTTGCTTTTGTAGATATGCTTTTGTTTCTTTGTGTTAAGCATAATTTTTTACCTTTGACCATGTTCACTACAAAATATTGTTGGAAACATAAATTAACACGTATTTTTGTTTGTATTAAAATGTTGCCCTATCCTCGAGACCTTTGTAATAGTCCAGACTATCCGCATTCGATATTGTCCTCGTTGGGCCTGGAGAATCCTCTTACAACCCAGCCCTAAAGATTTTTGTCGAAACGCGTCGTAATGGTTAGAAAGAATCCTCTTACAGCCTCTACCTACCAGTCCCACTAGCGCGGGCTTTCCAGGCCCAATCACGATATTGTCCGTTTTGGAAGCTAGGTGGTGAGCCCAATCCTACCCCTCACAGTTTTACTTTCCCTCATGGGAATGCATCGTACGGGAAAGGTATCCACACTCACTTATATGACATGCTTCGTTCCCTTTTCCAATCTATGTGGACTTCACAATCCTCCCCCCTTGGGGTTCAGCGTCCTCGCTGACACACCGATCCGGATACTGATTCTAATACCATCTGTAACAGTCCAGATCACCCGCGTCTGATATTGTCCTCTTTAGGCTTGGGGAATCCTCTTACAACCCAGTTCTCAAGGTTTTTATCAAAACGCGTTGTAATGGTTAGGGAGAATTCTCTTACAACCCCTACCTACCAGTCCCACTGGCACGGACTTCCTAGGCCCAATCACGATATTGTCCGCTTTGGAAGCTAGGTGGTGAGCCCAATCCTACCCCTCACGGTTTTACTTTCCCTCATGGAAACGCGTCGTACGGAAAAAGTATCCACACCCATTTATATGGTATGCTTCGTTATCCTTTTCCAATTGATGTGGGATTTCACACCTTTATCTGAGATAACTTATTTTCTTAAAGATGGATATAGCTAGTTCATAGATAGGATATAAGAAAATATATTAGCATCAGGGCTTTAGAGACCATACCTGCATGCATTCTATATATGGTTCAACCTAGCATTCATGAACCATTCCAAACACTGTTGTTCATCATTTTTATTTTTTCAGTCTTTTCTTTTTTTTTTTGTTCTTTTTTTTTTTCTTTTTTTGGGTTATTAGCTTTTGATTTCTTATGTTTTTCTTGAAAAACTAGCATTGTTTTCATTAACAAGTGATATAGTCTTTTTTTTTTTAAATAATTTTACAATATATTTGCTGTTTTACATATCAGATTTCTTCCACTGATGATTGTGTCTGGTCTAGCTTTAAAAGGAAAAGAATTGTTTGTAGCTATCTAGTTAATCTTTTGGACTATAATGCTCCTGCAGTTTTGTAGCTTGAAGATCTTAGGCTGGACATTCACAAGGAAAGGAAATATCTTATGCATGCGGTTCAAGAGCTGGTATCCGGAGATCAATGTGAAGGGAGATTTGTATTTGGCAGGGATAGCAAGAAGCCAAAGGATTCTGGTAATGATGACAGGTTCACAAGAGATGGAATGAAGAGCTTGCTTCAAACTCTGAGGATGAGGGCAGGGCACTCTCCTCCAAAATACAAAACCAAGCACCTCAAGACAAATGAGTTTAGAGTGCTGGAAGAGTTCAAGGGTATGCAATTTGTTGGAAAACCTAGGAAAAACAAGCAGGTTACTGAAAGGGATGCTGCTGTAAAGGCATTGGCATGGTTAACTCATACTACTGACAACAGCCGAGATGAAGATGACAAGTCCCCATCTGATGTGACTGACAACATGCTTAAGCTTCTTGGGAAACATAGAAGATGAAAATGTCTGGTTGATGATGGATGATGGAAAATGGTAGGAGATTGACATATAAATTCTCGGCATCCTCTGTTAGGATTTCTGAACACCATGGTGACCTGCAGAATACATAATGTAGTAAAATTTGGCAGCTTGAGGGCGCAGGGAAGTTTTCTAACTGAGTAAATACTCATTCAGTTACCCTCGTTGGGTGCATGCAATAACAGCTCCCCTCACATGAGATAATCTTTACAAGTTCAACTATGATTGCATTATTTTCAACTATGATTGCATTATTTTGCCATAGCAATGAGAAGTTTATAAGGGTGGATAACTTCTCATCAATGTATTGACCACTAGTTCTGTAACTTATCATAACTTAGTACATAGGAAGTGAAGGTTCGAAAGTTTCCAACAATACAGGGTTTCATCTATCTCTAGTTGAAAATAGTTCAGGCAAGCAAACAGATGGAGAGTGCAATGGGTTGACCAAGCAGTCTCCCTCAGAAAAGAAATTGAATTACATTCGATAGCTTTGTGAACAAATTGATTCTTTTTATCACGTAAAATATTGTAACTTGCTGTAAATTATTCAATAAATTCATTCTTCATTCCTTCGAAGTTATGTAAAATCTCCCTTATAATGGTTGTTTTATCACTGTGATTAGAAAATATGTGTATATATATATATATACACATATATGTAGTTAAATAAGAAAAAATAGTAACAAAAGAACAAGCAAAATTGAAACTACAGCTAAATATTTAGTCAACTACTTTAATTAATTATTTCAGTACAATGATTGCCTTTGAAATGAACTACAGTATTCATTCTAAAATGTATATTGGGATGGAGATAGCATTTCGCAACCAACGTTAAATGATTCAATAATTGAAGTCATCCTATTTCCCTTCCCATCTATCTTATGCCAGATACAATCAAATATTCAATTTTCTGTAGTTTCCTACATTTTTGCTTCAACACTGGATTCATAATCTCAAAATCTGCTACCACAGATTATTGTTTCTCTATTTTTTGTTTTTTGTTTTAAATTCTTTTGAGCAATTTTTTGTTTAAACTTTTTGTTGTGTGTTCTGAAGTTTGACTACGAGTAAGAAAAAAGGTATTGTTTCAAGGATGTAATTGTTCATCAACTTCTTAACAAAGAAAACAATGGGATTGGGGAGCTCAAGGTTCGAACCTACTTGAGAGGCGAAGATTTGAGGGACAAAGTGGAATCCATGGAAGAACCTCCAAAACCAGTTGTAAATAGTGGTGATGAAGCTGAATTCAAAGCTTGGGATGAAGAAGAATGCCTGATCTGTTCTTCAAGCCATCCAGATGTCTTGTGGTTTAGATGCTTTTTGTGAGACCAGAAACTTTAATTCTACCAAAATTGCTCGTGATACTTTGGTTAAGACAAGAAATACTGCACAGTAATTAAGCATATTGCCTCTTCACCTACATATATCCAAAGGTTGAATGAATCATATGATAAGAATAATTAGGCCAAATCATTTGAAAATTAAAAGCTTCCAACTGAAGGGAAGAAAGTTCTCATTAAAACTTTAGGGAAGAATCAAGAATAAAGTAGTTCTTCAATTTGTACGTGCAATAGATCATACATAGATAAACAACCGCATTCTATGTCAAAATAATTTCAAACTTTCTCTCTAGTTGGAATAGAAAACCCCATGAATAATTAAGGCTCAAGTGTAACACTAATTTATTAATTTTAACAATTGCCATGCAATCAGGTCCAAAACTAGAACTACTAAATTTATCAATTCCCATATATAAAATTGCAATTTCAGTAGATAGAGAAGAAACAATTGAGATTAAGTTTCTATCACTGCATCTGATTGCAAGCCAAGCCTACCATGTCTGACTACTCCAGCCTCTCAACATGAAAGAAATGTCACTCAACCCTCATGAATTCTACATTTGATACCTTCATGCAAATAAATATCATTTAACCGACTTTTTATGGAATCATTGCCCAA